>NC_090925.1:88195896-88862379 GCF_040938575.1 Ambystoma mexicanum
GGAAACAGGCGGATGAAGATTCTTGGCAGCACTTTGGTTAAATAACAAGGAAATAGTTTAACGAAACTGCTGCCGAGATCAAAACCAAAGCACATGCTGCCTGGAGCCCTGCAAGTCGGAATGACGGTTGTGGCAGCCTGCCTTTTTTCCATTTATACATTTCCAAGTTATTCATCTTGCACTGCAGGAATAAATATGTATTGCCCATGCTGCTGCTACAGAGCAGTGGCAAACGTTGCTGACCAGCTCTGTGCAATTTCCTTCTGTGAAGTTAGGTAAATGAGTTCTCTCAGAATTATACATTTTAAACATTTCAACATCTTTCCATTTTGTGCTGTTTGATTGTGTATTTTAGAATGCTCCAGTGGTGCCAACAATGTATGTTTTGTATTTACCTGTGATGTAATTGTTATGCAAAGTATTATTTTTGAAACTTGAAACTTGAAAAAGCATACATCTTTTTGGTCACACATGTTGGCAATGGTAGCAAACACACAAATAATATATCACCCACCTGTCACAAAAAAACAACTGCTTCTTGTGGCACTCCTCCGAACGGCACCAATTGTGTACCGTAGTTCAGCGCCAATTTCAAGTACTTACGAAATTGGAGGAGTGACACAAGAATAACCATGCAAAGGCATAGTTAACGATAGTGCCAGTTGCTAGGTTGGTTTCCAGCCCTTCCTAGCAACCGGCACCCATATTCCTAAAGTGGCGCAATCATTCCGACTTCGGAAGATTGCGCCACCTTCAGAATAGGGTGTAATTACCAAAAATGTCATTAGCCCTTTTTACGTCATTTTCGGTAATTACCACCAACTTGAGAATCGGGCCCTGAGTCCTTTCTACACTCCTCTTCTGTCAAGCTGCATACAAATAAATCGTCAACATACTGTATCACTGTGCTTGCAACCTGTAAGTTGATCAGATCCATTTGTATAACTCTGTTAAAGATGCTAGGTCCCTCACAGTATCCTTGGGGCATTCTGCAGTGTTCGAATCAGGTCCCGCGATAAGTAAACACAGTGAGATCCCTGTAGTCTCGGTATAGTGCAATGGAGAAAAATGTGTTCTTCAAATTTACCATGGTAAAAAAACGTGCCTCTGCAGGAATGCTACAAAAATAGTCGCGGGTTTGAGACAAATGGAGTTTCTGCCTCAATGATATTGTTAAGAGGATGTAAACCCGGTTTAAAACGACACACCCCTCCTTTTGCCTTCTTGATCGGATAGATAGCTGTGTTGCAAGGTGATGTGCTTTCCTGTGTTATGCCCTGCTGCCATAAGGCATGCAGTGTCTCATGAATGCCATCCTCTGCTTCTCGAGAAAGGGGGTACTGCTTTACTCATGGCAGTAGTGCTCCTTCTTTTAATGTGAAGTGTACTGCCCCAGCCCCTTTTAGTATTCCTACATCATGGGGTCCTGTTGTCCATAAACATTTTGCCCTTTTTCCAAATCTTCCTATAGATATTTTTGATTCTATTTTGTTATCTGAGTCATCTGGGAAAATTGACCTTTATTTTATGTGTACTGGACAAGGTATGCTTAATTCAAACACTGCCTCTCCTTCCTCATTGTCTTTTGTTGCAAACAATTCCGTGTCACTTACTCCTTTAAATGTCAGTGTGCGCTCAATACATAATATTGAATAACATTCCATATTATCTTCATCAGTGGCAACCAATATTATCATGTCCTTCCGTACCACTACTTCCTCTAGGTAGAGCTGTGTGTGTGTGCCTGAACTAACAGAGGTGACACACAATGGCCTGAACAAAAACACATTGGACAGCCGTAACACCCTTTTGCCAATTCCTGGTAACCATCCCAACAACATGTGCACCCCATTCAAAAACACCACCATGTGTGTGGGCATTCCTCTCATTGTGCATAGTATGCCTGAATCAACACTGCCAGCCTAGCTGGATACATTCCGGGAGTCGAGCACACCGTCCCTTTCTCTGAAAATGAAATTGTGGCATTAAATTTATGTCTCTTCCTAAAATGTTAATTGGAGTATCTTTTTAATACAATAATGGTGCTACAATATTCTGTGTCCCTATTGTCAAGGGTAACTATTTTGTCAGAGGAACTTTCAAATGTCCCGAAAAAAGCCTTGTGTGTCCACACTTTTATTCGATAATGGAAATCCTTCTTCCTTTATGTATGATCTGATTGCTCCAGTATCTATAGGAATGGAAAATCCCCTCTGTCCTATCTGAGCTGCTACCTCAGGTTCCTCCTCAGGTTCTTCAATTACTGCTAGAACAGGACACACTCAGCAGATGATGTAAACTGGGTACCGTACACCACTGTCACTCTGGTGTATTGGGGCACAGCGCTCTTTCCCAGTAATGTTACCCCTTCTTGCTTGTACATGTGTCTGTGCTGGTGCCTGTAGTTTGCTTACTGTACCTGGGATTCCTGCCACCATTCCACCCGGCACCTGCACTTGTCCCTGGGTGGATATACCTTGTGTTTGTGTGGGTTGCATCTGAATTTACTGCTGTGGCATCACCAGTTCTTTCTGTGGTGCTGGTGTATAATATTGCAGTTGTAGCCTGTTTGTGCTATTAGTGGTCATGTCCGTGCAAAATGATCAACATTTCCACACGCAACACACTGTGCCCCAAACCATGGTCCCATCTCCCTATACCTCATTCCCCCTCATCATGTTTAATATCCTCTTTCCGTTTGATACAATCCCATTTAATAGTTCACTCGATCTGCCTGCACAACGCCTGGCTGTTGTTGCACGTTTACAAATGCAGGTTGTTGCTGCATCTGCACCGTTCCCCACTGCTGATTGGGTGGTACTTGAGCGTACCCTCCTAGTTCCATTACCATTGCCAGTGGCAATCCCCCTGCTGTGCATGTGGAATGATAACTGGTCCTGTAAGCACTGTTCCCTCCATGCTTATTTTAGCCAGTTTTACTACTACGACTTTCTACAACACTAAAAAACAAACTGCAGCTACTCACAAACCATGTGCGTCCATGTGCTTCAAAGAGCTCTTCCCAACAAATGACACAACTATACCAATTGTCTGCACTAAACGCAACTCTTGTCTAACAAGGTCCGCCACTTACAATGCAACCCTCTGCTATAACACAGATGTGCCAACTTTTACCTGCTCCCTATCAGATAGGCAGACCTAAAATCTAAGACTACTATGGTCAATCGTCCTCGACCACCATGAGGGTGCGTCGCTGTACACCAACAAATATTCCCTGCCGCCACTTGCACTTTTCATACACGAGTAGGAGGCAGCACTGAACCAGTTGGACCTTTGGAAACTGGCGTCCATGGAGTGTTTCTTGCTTTAGCTCTTAGTACTGGCCAACGGACGGTGTCCTGCACCCCTCCTGGAGCAAGGCTGGAAACCCCATGCTTTAGTCGAAAGGCTGAGATATCTCGCTGGGGCCTCCAAAAATGTTTCTGGGGTCACCTCAGAACTCGCCAATAAAAACTACAAAAGTAGTCAAAAAAGGAGTTTACACATGCAAGAAATAACACGGGTTTCTTCAGGGCACAGACGCAGCTCGGTCATCTATATTCAAACAGATCGCGGAACAGAACTGCATTAAAAAAAGATGCTGTCAAAAAAACACCCCTAAATATAAGACATTTATAATAATCGAACTAATTAACATTAAACATTTTGCGACACGAAAAAACCTCCCCACACCGAGCTGATTGGCGTTCGCACATCAGACCCTTATAGAAAAATAGACATTAAGTTCTCTAATTGGAGCCACAATTTGAAACTGCTGTGGTTCTCTCGACTCCATCTGAAAATCATGTTTTGCAAATCATTTTGAATTATTAAATAATTATGCTCTCCATGCCTGTTGGCGGGACCCATGGGCGCCAATCGTGACTTTGAAAAAAAATAACAATTGTTGTTTTGCTTCTTACCAAACTGGGATTGTGGGAACTGCGATGCGTTGCCAGTCACTGCGACTTGGCTGCAGATTAATAACAATCTAAACCACTTTGGCTCCAAAGGCATGCTACAAGGCCTATTTACTGCATCTTAGCTTACCTCTAAGTTATGTAATACTTACCAGTGCCCCTGCATGTCTTTTATATGGAAGTCACTTTTATTTTGGGCGTCCCCTTTCACAGTGCAACTCTCGCAATTCATATGTGCACACCTTTTCGCCATGCAGAAGTTGCATTTGTTTTACAATATTCTCATGCAAGTAACATTTGTAAAAAGACACATCTGTTTTATTATTATTGCTGTTATTTGTTAATTCCTCAGGAATATTTTGCTGGCCCTCTCTCACAGTTCCACATGGAAACAGTAGAAAGCTCTTTATCAACTTTCACCTGTTCAACTCATTAAAGTAGGGTTAATCTTTGAGAAATATATGTTCTTTTCTATTCTAGGTTTGAGCATTTGTATCCTAATCCAAGACAAAGAATTGATTTAGTAATTGGTGTTAATTATATGACTGACGTGAACGTGATTTCCAGAGCCTCATCTACTATGCATTCTCCAATGCTCACCAATGACCAAATAAGCTCGCCTGATGAATGGCCTAGGGTAGATGTAGAAGGATAGAAACATGTAGGTAGTTAAAAAGTGTGTGTGATATTGTATATGCAAGTGTTAGTTACATAAGTGATATCAATAGTTATTTATTTCACTGTTGCTATTTCATTTTATTTACTAATTGTTGTCTATGTAGGTGTTTGAAATTCTTCATTTGTTGATTATGGTGTGCATGACATTGTATTTTGCATACATGATAAATGCTGTGATCTTTTTTTATTAAAGTTGTTCTTATCATATAAAGTTTATTTGGCATTATGCCTAAAAGTTGCCAAAGAAAAACGTGAAATATATACATGCATCACAATATCAACAATAATACAGATGTTGCTATTGATAAAACTACAAAGACACATTCTTCTTCAACTGATAAATAATTTACATGGATACACACATTTTATAACATCTCTATGTTGCAAGCTTCCTTCTCCCACATACTTGATTTATTTTATTGTGTCTACAATCAGTAATTCAAAACAATACATGTAATTGATGGTAAACCTCAACAATACAAAGTACAGAAATATTTACCCAAAATTCCTGCAATGTTTATGCAGTTAGTATACCATTTCCTCAATACAATGCGTGTCTTACAAATCACAGTAGACTCCAGAACGCATAGGAACCTTTTTATTCCACACATGCCAGTGTATTCCAAACGATGGTAGATCTAGTTTATTGCATGAAACATGCACTCCTTACAATCACCATTTGAGGCAAATGGGCAAAACAACAGCTCTTCCTCCCAAAGTGTAAAGTTCGAAGTAAACCAAGGACTGAATGGTGGAGCCTTAGAGAGAAGAGTGTAATTAACCACCTGTAGCCCAAGACCTACCTCTTCTTACTTAACACAGGGAGCACCCTCCTTCCTCAACTCAGCCTGAGCCTTAACTCAGTTGCTGACAGGAACAGGATTCATGATACCAGCCTTACTAGAATGCCAGCGGTAATCCAGCAACCAGTATTTGTACAAAATCCAAGCAAGAGGTGAGGCCAAATAAAAAAACTGACATACACATGGTTGTACAGAATGGTATCATACGATTTGAACACAAACAGCTGGACATGTCTGAAATCGTCATCGCCCCAACCTCCCACCTCTTTTTTTCAGCACAGGAGGCTCCTGATCCACTTCCTGAGGGAAGGAATGGAAAGGAATGAGCAGACTATCGGGGTACTGCTGCTTCTTCCTGTGAAGGCATTGCACTAGAACTGCCTAGGTTGGCTATGTTGCATTCTGGGAATGGCTGCATTGTCTTAAGTGGGACAGACAGTCTGCAGAAATAAATATGAGGAAAAGGGGAGTACTTCCATCTTTTTTCACTTTGTAGAGGACTGTTGACTAGTATGCAGGATAACCTATTTTATTTCAACAATGGGTAGGTACTCCACTGAGCTCAAGTTCAAGAGGGGCAAGCACTGGTCTAGAAAAGTGAGCCCTAACCGCACGTTACCAGAATTACACAACTCAAAATAGGCTCCATATTCATATCTTTGTTTCATATATAGGTTGCACGAAATTCTGACAAGTTCCAATTTTGACTTCTATTATTTACAGGCTTGTTTCCGATACGTTTGGTCCTCCACAGGGCTACAATACCAATCCCATATTCACATAATGACACACTCACCATTCCCAAAATTGTGTCAACCCTTTTTGATACAGAATTGCACCAAAATCTGGGCCCTCCCCGAAATACATATCACACATACTCCTTGCTGTCTGAGTGGTATACACTAAAGATTGCCCTGATAGATCTTACTCAATTGGCCCTTCCATGTCAGGTGGCTGGCCTGCCCGTCCCCCACAAACTATCTATTATATTGTTGCAGGGTTGCAGGATTACCATTGGCCTTTGCCCCATGCCATCCACCCCCGGAGTTCTGTCCCCTGATTGGCTGGAACTGGTCTCGCCAGGCGTGGGACCCAGTTCTTTTCTCAGCACTTTGTGATGGGAATGACTATGTGTTCCCAATGTATCTGTCTACAGTACCACTTTTGCCTGTGAGAGTGCTCTCCATGTTACAACGTTGTTAACTTGTTCATATTGCATTCATGTCTGTGGGGCTGAGAACTGTTCATCTTCCCACCGTGGGTGAATACCCATTGTCAAGCAGAGTCACATCAGGTAGTTGAGGACCACAAAATTGGGATCTTCTGGTCTGCAATTATGAGGATTTATTCTGTTTTTCTTGTCATTTTAAGTTTGGAATGTGCTGTTTGTCTCTGACCATGGCTGTAAGCCCTGGCCGTCCTGCTCCATGCAGCCTGGGTTTGCTTTTCTCTCATCTCTCTTCCTGCAGTTTGAGGCCTTATGTGATCTTCGTTATACTAATACTATGATTTCTTCTATAGATTAGTTGTACTTAGTCTAGCCAGGCTCCTTATGTGATCCTGTTGTTCCTAAGGGTTAGTTGCCAAAAGCATCAGCAAGCTTGCTCTGCATCTCTTTGTTGCCTTGCAATCAGTGTTTCTGCATTTGGCTAATAAGACAAATAATAAAAGCTTTTGACTGTATGTTGATGTATATGTCCTCTATCTACTGAACTGTGTAAGCAAGTTCTATGTGTATATGAGTGTGTGTCTATGTAGCGTTGTGCATGGTTGCGAGTGTGCTTCATGACTAACGTGGCTATGTCGTGGTGTCACTAATGAAGTCAGCACAGTGAGTTCTGAGCATTTAGTCGATGTCATCCATCCTGGCATTTGGGTGAGTGACTTTGTGCATTCTTGACTCTTCGGGCTGTCATGTTCATGGGGATCAGGAGGGGCATTTCCGGGACCCTCTCTTCATGGGTTAGCGATTTTACTCATTAGCTTGAACCAGTACTTTCAAATAAATCTGTTTGCTCTAATCTGGTGTCATCGCTGAGTGGTAAATATTCATTTGAAGTATAATCCTCAATGAGCTGCTCTATTCTGATCTTTAAGTTAAGCCTCATTGATGAGTGTTGAATAAGGATGACACCGTAATGAGGTGTGAAGATATTTATTAAGAATTAAGGGAGCAGGCAGCAGACACAGCTGCAGGTAGGCAAACAACTCAACATTCTCGAGCCCAAGTTAGAAATCAACAGATTACATAACACAGAACACAGACATATTATAATGAAGACGTGCATTAAATGGATCAAAACATAACACATCTACCTCCTAATATATACAGTGAATCAGTCTAACAATATCATTCAAGATGGTTGGGCATATTTCTTATCCTGCCCTTAGGTGTCTCCACTGTGGTGTCTCGACACTCCACACCTTGTTGGCTTGATTGCGGTAAACCCACACTCATATCCTCATTCACCACAGCATCATCATTGTTCACCCCGTCTCTTCATCACCGAGGGCTGCCAAGCTCTGAACCAACCTCGCTTTCGACCAACACTCACCACCTTCAAATATCGCCACACTGCCACGTACTGCTACAATTCTTTTAGGACCAAGAACCTACTCTCAAAACATTTAAATCCAAAACAGGGATTTTTAATTAATACAAAATCCCCCACTTCATACTCCAACTTTTTTGACCTTGGGTTTCAGAAATCAATTTCATCACTTCCTGTGATCAAACTGAAATTGTTGATCTTCTAAAAAAGTTGAAAAACTCAAGAGCGCCAGGCCCAGATGGCATTACGAACATAGATCTGAAGGCCCACCCCGAAGAATGGGAAAAATGAATGACAGAAGTCTTTATAAGATGCACTGACTTAAAATAGATTCCGATTTCTTGGACCTCTGCTATTTTAGTTCCCATTTTCAAAAAAGGAACTTACAACGAACCAGCCAACCATCGACCAATTGCGCTACTGGACATTATAGGAAACATCTTTGGCTCCCTGCTTCTAAAACAACTTCAAAGCTGGGCCACAAAGTCAGTGTGCAACGATGTGTTCCAGTCAGGATTGAAAAAGAACACAGGTACAGCGGTCAACATCTTGCTTATAACTATCCTGAAGAAAAAAGTGATGGAGCGGGCCCCAGACAATTCACTGCGTTCATAGACCTATCCCATGCATTTGATCGGGTGGACAGAAACCGCCTTTGGGAGAAGCTGTCACGCTGGGATTGCCCGCAAAAAATACTGGAACCCATTAAAGCCCTGTATTCAAACACCAACATAAAAGTTTGCCCGAGACAGCAAAGATGTTTGTCAGCCCCGATTCCAACATACCGGGGAGTCAAGCAGGGGTGCGCGCTGACCCCAGCTCTGTTCCTCACGCACATAGGAGATTACAAGCAATCTGAAGCTCAAGTTTGATCATTCCTTCCGAAGCTAGTGCAAACAAAAATCAGCAGACTAATGTACGCAGATGAACTAATTTTGTTTGATCAGACCCAAATCGGGCACCAACGTCAACTCAACAATCTGCTAAATGACACAACGGCAAACAATCTCGCCATCAACATCAAGAAGACAAAAATAATGGTTTTCAAAAAAGTACCCAAAAAGACAGAAAAATCAACCTTATCTCTTTTGGGATAATTTTGGACAGCATAAAAAAAGATAAAGCAATGCAGGCGAACCTACTCGCAAACTGGTGGCACAAGGCAAGGCTATCGATAGGAAATTTGGCACATTTTCTTCAATTCCTGTTTTAAAAAGTTCCATTTTGACCTCGTAATAGCGATCAAACCACCTGTCCAACACTTCTTTATTGGGCCATCCCTCTCTCGTCCATTCTTTAACTTTAGACACAAACATGTCTTCCCGGTCGGCTTCCAGCCTTTCATCTTTGTTTACAGCACAACCTGCACCATCTGAAATAATCATATCCTCCTACTTGACCATACCTCATGTGTCACAGACACCTTCCACCGGAAGCCTAGATAAACAGTCAGCTACCACGTTTTCTCTGCCAGGGACATAACTCATTTTGAAATTGTATCCCTGTAAACCTAACATCCACCTAGAAATTCTTGGGGAACCGTTAGCCCAATCACTGGTACTTAAGCGTTGAACAAAAGGCTTGTGATCAGTCTTTACCTGGAATTCCTGATCCCAAAGAATTTTTTTTTTATGTAGAATAGCCCAGAACACTGCCAGTGCTTCTCTTTCTATCACCGAGTAGTTCCTTTTTGCTCCCCTCAAGGGTCTAATGCTATTACATGCTGTTCTTTTCCTGAATCTATTTGACACAGTGATGCTCCCAATCCTGATAAGGTTGCATCCACCAATAATAGTGTCTTCCTTCCACTTACAAAACCGCCTAAGGAGGGAGCTCTAGAAATACCTTCTTTAATGGCTGTGAAGGCTACCTGACACACTTCGGACCATTTTAAATTGATACCTTTCTTGAGTAAATTCCTCAAGGGTGTGGAAATGGTGGCAAATCTGTCGACAAACTTGTGATATAATTCAGCCATTCCCAATAATGATCTAAGCTGATCCTTGTCGACAGGTGCTGGGACCTTACAAATGTTCTCAACCAGGCTAGCTTTGGGTGACACACCTTGACCAGATACTTTGTGTACAAGATGTTCAACCTCCCTGACACCTATTCTGCATTTGTTTCTCTGTAAAGTAAGACCAGCTTCTCCCAGTGTCTGTAGTACACATCTCAGCACTCCATCATGCTCATTATCACAATCAGCATACACTAAGATATCATCCTGAAATACTGCAACCTTTTCAAGACCCCTCAGAACCTCCTCCATAACTCTTTGAAAAACTGCGGCAGCAGATGCCAAACCAAAAGGCATACGTTAATACTTGAAGGTTCCTTCAGGAGTGACAAAGACTGTGACATGCTGACAGTTTTTAGATAGAGGCACTTGATGATAAGCAGCCGATAGGTCAATCACCGAGAACCAACTAGGCTCCCCCAAAGTGGCCAGTGTCTCAGCAATAACAGGTAATGGATGCCTCTCTATAAACATATTTTTGTTAAGATCCCTGAGATCTACACACAGTCTCAGATTCCCGTTGCTCTTGGTAACAAGCACCACAGGGGAAAGCCACTCGATGCCCTCAAGGCGTTCAATGACACCTTTTTGGACTAAGTCATTGAGTTCCTCCCAAAGCTACTGTCGCAATTTCAGCGGGACTGGCCTCACTTTGTGCACAACATGTTGTGCCCTTCCTTTCAACTTGATATCATGTTCAAAATGAGTCAGCTTTCCCAACTTTGCTGTAAACACTTCCGGAAATTCTTTTGTCCACTTATCATCCACTTCTGAAATCGTAATGGGATTCACAGCACTCGCCTGAATGCGGACTCCCAGCTTCCTCTGTTCATCCCACCCTAGGAGCGATGCCCCCTTTTTTGCCAGTAATATATCTGCAGTGCACTTCCTTCCTTTATATAACACATGGCCTTGAAATTCACCAATCAAATCAATGGTGGATTCCCCATACCCACAGGGTTGTACTTTAGCAGGAATCAGAATTCCAGGATCCTTGCCCAGCACGTTTTGAACGTATCCTCTGAAATTATAGTCCAAGGGGACGCTGAGTCGACTTTCATCTTCAAGTGACATCCATCAACTACAAAGTCATCAACAAGTCTGTTATATTCACTTGACACAGCATAGATATGAAAGACATGCCTTGGCTTTCCCTTCTGGACAGGCGGACCCTCTGGTGGTCTGGTGATGGGTTGACTCAGTATTTGACTGTCCTGTTCCCTCTGATCCATGAGGTTTATCGAAGATTCTCTACACATATTGGCAAAGTGCCCTTTGCATTTGCACTTAAAACAGTCCGCAAATCTGGCTGGGCATGTAAGAGTGTTGGTTGAGTGTCTGGAGCTGCCACACTTGGAACATTTTTGATTCCACCAATCTCTCCTGGGTGTTGACTTTTTCCCTGTTCCCACTGCACATACACCTTGTACGACTTGCTTGTCTATTTTCATTTCTCTCATATATTGAGAGGTTTGTTCAATGCTGCGGGTAAATTCTATAGCTTGCTCCAAAGTCACATCTTTCGCTAGCAGCTTTTCCTGGACCCTGAGGCTGTTGGTACATCTCACCAACTGGTCCCTTATAAGGGAATCTGTCAATTCACCAAAGTCACATGTATAGCTTAAGGTCCTCAGTGATGCTACATAAGATTCCACAGATTCAGAGCTGTCTTTGGCGCGTTGAAAAAATCTGTGTCTTTCAAACGTCACATTTTTCCCAGGCTCAAAGTGTTCCTCAATCTTTTTGATGGCTTCGAGGTATTCATCAACATCACCTGCCCCCTCCTCTGCGCATGGTGTGAAACCATCCAAGACAATCTGTCCCTCAGGACCCAAGTTGTGAAGAAGCAGTGCTTTCCTCCTGGCTGCACTATATCTGTCCCCGCCTATGGCCACTATATCATTTTCAAACATACGTATCCATCTGTCCCATCTCAATGGATGGCGGCCTGGTTCAGTGAGAAAAGGTGCAGGTGGAGGGATAGCCGCTGCCATTTTCTTTGTTATTTCACTGGGCCAAGCAATGAGTCCAAGCTGCAGTAATGGAGACCTTTTATTGTCCCATCTGAACAGAACAAAGATTTATTCTGTACTTTGTAATCTGAGAACAATAAAGGAATGTGTAAATTGCTGGCTGCTCTGTGACTTAATAGTGTAGCACTTCTGAACTGGAGAATAATGGAGGAATGTGCAGGCTGCCGGTTTCTCTATGGCATAACAATGCAGGATTCCTGGAGCTGGGACAGCACTGGCAGAGACAGAGTTCAATAATACATTTATGGTTGCTTGGCAACCACAATCAGAGTAGAGAGACGAGCAACTGGTTGCACGTCTTAGGGCTATCTCAGCTGCGCCAGCCCACGCGTTGCATGCTGACGTCAAGGAGGGGTGTGTGTGTGGCCTCGCGCTCGTTGACTGGGTGGTGCAAGCCCAATATCCCCAAACAGCTGTTCCTCCCCGCCTGCTCTGTGATTCCTCTCCTGACCTGTCACCGGGCAGGGGCTGCGGTGTCTGCTGCCTTGTGGAGCCTCTGCCCAAGCACTCCTTGTTTCCCTTTCAGGG
The DNA here is from genome assembly GCF_040938575.1 of Ambystoma mexicanum. Taxonomy (NCBI): domain Eukaryota; kingdom Metazoa; phylum Chordata; class Amphibia; order Caudata; family Ambystomatidae; genus Ambystoma; species Ambystoma mexicanum. Next base: position 88,208,428 of record NC_090925.1, read on the forward strand.
CCTGGAAGGCGGGCGGCAAGCGACGACGTCCTTCACTCGTGGAGAATGCGAGAGTGATCCACGGGTAAGCCTGGATGTCTCCGCCTTCTCGCAAAAATATTTGTTGCCAGTGTTGAATAAGGACGACACCGTAATGAGGTGTGAAGGGATTTATTAAGAATTAAGGGAGCAGGCAGCAGACACAGCTGCAAGTAGGCAAACAACTCAACAACCGCCCTGGAAGTCTCAACATTCTCGAGCCCAGGTTAGATATCAACAGATTACGTAACACAGAACACAGAAACATCATAATGAAGACGTGCATTAAATGGATCAAAACATAACAATGAGTTAATATGAGGAAGTCATGTGATCCTTCTCAAGGGAGCAGTCCTGTTGGTCGAGGATATCACAAGATATTGTGGCCATTGGCCATCACTGAAATACCATTTGGTTTTTTGATGCTGGATTCTAGACATTAGTATCCATAGTTCATTGTCTTTTTGGTATCTATTACTAGCTGTTGCCCGCAGTTTCACTCGCATGGATTTTGAGGTTTGGTACAATTGTTTTCAAAAGACACATGAGTATTACTTTTTCATGTTGTAATTACAAACACAATGGGCCTGATCATGAGTTTGGCAGAGCAGTAAAATGTGACGTTCCTAGGTAAAACGGTAGGATAAACGGTTTGAGCTGGGCATTTATGAGTCAGTCAAGACGTCTTCATTTATATATCATTTTACACACCCTGCTCTAGTGGCACTTTTGAGTGGCTTATAAATGTGCCCCCCCCACCCATGAACGAATCCTCACCAAAAAAGTATATGGCTCCTTCAGATTGATTCTGTGAAGTTTGGTGAGGTTTCTTCCAGAGGGAGCAAACTTATAGGAGGTTCCTCATAGACACAATGGAAAAAAAAACTTAATTCATGCCTACAATCCAAACCGCTGGACGAATTTTAACCAAATTTGCAGCAGGAGCAGGGGCTTTTGTAAATTTGGTGTAAATCTGTCCAGTAGTATTTTTTTAAACTGCCAAAAAGGATGTAAAAAAAGTGACATCTGTGTTCTGTCCATGGACTTGCTTCCCTATTCAGTCCGCAGACAAGCCTCTGATTGGTCCGAGGCCTTTCGTGATGTCCGCGGACAACAGAGACACCCGCTGATTGGATGGTGAAAAGCGTGAGGTGTGTCATATTTTTGGAAAGGCCTGCAATGTAGGATCCATGGACAGCAATCGGTGTCCGCGGACAGCACTCTGGAGAAAAATCAGGACAACACTTTTTGGGTTACGAAAGGGTTGGGAAGTGGACTAAAGATAATATGGATCTGTTTGTCTAGGAGAAAAAGGTGGGCACAGGTGCCACCCGCTCCACGGACACAGCAGTGTTCTGCGAACCGTGGTGTGAACGAGCAGCTTGAAAAACACATTTGAGGTTATTTGATGGTTGAAAGAGGGCATAGAAAGGTAGGGGAATGGACTAAAGATTATATGGATTTTCTTTATAGGTGAAAATAGGATCTGCAGGTGCCTGTTGAGTCAGCGGTCAGTTGGGGTTCAAGGTGAGCTTTGTAATTGGCAGGTGTATTGTACGTGGTTTAATTATATTATGGTGGTTGTGTTGTGCCAAGTGGCCACGTTTTTGGGTGCATGGCAATGCTTCGTTTTCTGTGAAAAAATAGTATAATTTGTTAAGCAGGATAGTTGAAAAGGATTAATAGCATATCATTTTACATATACATTTACTTTTTCTGACCCTCATAAACAGTACATTCTATGTACTATGTTTGGTACGGCATTAGTTTGTGGTACACTTTTGTTGTATTGACTTCAATAATCATAGGGTCATTGGGAAAAAAGATGCATAGAGGATTAAACATAAAACTACAATTATGTCAGTGTAAGTGTAATAGTAAGTTTGTTTGAGGTGTGTTTTTATTAAGGGAATGTTTAAAGTACTTAGATACCTGTTGGCATATTCTAACTACATTAGACTTTAGAATAAGTTTTGTAGTAACACAAACTGTGATGGAGTATTTCAAGTGTATTGCAGTGACGGGTATTTATTAAGTAGTTAGATACCTGTTGGCGTATTCAATTTATGTATTTATTTATTTGACATTTGTAAAGTGCACCTAACCGAGAGGCAATGGGGTGCTAGTTGCAGGATAGACGTTGGCCCTGGCCCTGAGTCAAATGACGTGTCATGCATACATAATCTGTGTAAGCTGTAGGGGTCGCAGTGTGGAACAAGGAATACTCAGGAGTCGGATGTTGCAGTAGTGTAGCATGGAGTGTACCACATCACATGCAACATTGCACCTCTGTGTGATGTTGTGGAAGTGTACGTTAACTTAGTGCAATAAGAGCTGCAAGTCTGACTTCTTGACAATCTCACGAATATACAGCATCACGGGAATGGGGTAGTCAAGATGAATCCAAGATTCCTGCCTTGGGATGAGTGGGCAGTGAGTGAGCCCATGTAGGAAGGACAGAGTCAATGCAGCAAGTAGGCTGCAGGGGAACAATCGGGACACAAAACTTTGTAAATGGTGCACTAGCCAAGGTAATTTGGAGTGCACCAGTCCAGGATGGTTATGAGGCAGTCATGGTGAATGAGGTTGCAAGTGTGTTACTAGGAACAGTGCTGAAGAGTAGTCTGTCCTCATCATAGCACATGAATCGGTTCAAATAAGCGTTGCAGCAGTCTAATACCTATGTCAAAGATGCATGGAAAAATAATGGACACCTGCATGATGCCACAGGTCGAGAATGAAGAAGGATAGATGAAAGGACACAGAATGGTAGTTTCGGAATGACCTAAGCAAGTCCATTGTCCGTTCATGTAGCATTTTAATGAGGTTGGAATGCATCACTGTGTGAAAAGCAGATGAGAGTTCAAGGAGGATGAGGACCGCAGGGCATTATGAATTGTGGGATGCTACCATTTATTCATGTAAATCCTGTAGAGCGGTGTCTGTTGCTCGGGACAGTTTCAATCCACACTTTTGTCCATGGACATCCCCAAGAATGACCTAATGGGCGTCCATTTGTAGGAGGGCTAACTTGGGGGAGGGCTTGCTTGTCCAGCAGTTTCTCCTGGAAGGTGTTTAAAGCAAATCCCCAGTATGTTGTTGGTCAGGAAGGCTGTGGATAGGTCAAAGTAAGGATGGTTTGCCCAAGTGAGTTCTTGATGGAGGATGGAAACTAAACACCAGGAAAGGAGTGTCTGCAGAGATCACCAAGTGCATTTGACAGAGAGGAGATGTTGCCAATGATGATTCTGTAGGCACGGCGGCACACCAATTAGGATGACACCTTCATGGAGTACTTCAGTGGAGACATGAGTGAATGAGGGGAATGAAGAATGATGATGGTGAGTGTTAGGGGGTGCAGAGGTGCAGAGGGTTGTGTTTTTAGAGCCTGTCACAAGTCGGTTCAGTCAGTCATGCGTATTTGCAAGACATATGTGATGCAAGACCATATCAAAGGTACTGTGAAGGAGCACTTGCAGAATATACAGTGGATAGCTTGGCAATTAATGAAACACTCACCTCTTGCACCTTCGTGAGAACCATGCTTTATGGCACAAAGTACTGCTGCACACAGAGGGAGCTGTGACATGAGTATACAACACAAAGCAAAGTGATACATTGAGCAACGATAGATTCATGCTAAAAGTATACTATTAACCACCAGACCATGGTCAATACAGACTTCATTGTCACAGCATAGTAATGGTCTAATACTGCATCTATTCTAATGCAGCATGACCATGAACCCAGACGTGTTGCACTAGAAGCTGCATGGTGCTGCATGCATGAGAAATTAAAGAAAAACCACGAACAACATGAACCCTGATGTGCTGTTACACCAAATATCCCACATCAGACATAGCAACATGTGTGTAGCTTCAAAATGCTGTAGCACACCCTAATAGTAGATCCATCCTTTTGACATGCCAAATGTGACAAACTGCCCTAATCCCACAAACCCTGCTAGGGATCTGATGTGTCAGTCATTAGACATAATAAATGTTCCCTGAGACAAACCTCAGTCCAAACATCTGCACCTGCCACAGTCCACAAATTGTTGACCATGCTACACACTGCCAAACAACAATGCAAGCCCATCCCACAGTTAAAAAGCACAGTTATCATAACCAGTGAACAGTGGCCCCAGAAATCCATCAGAATTACAAGACCATACACATAATTTTGACCACCCCCTGTGAAGTCATTCCAAAGTGATCACACACAGTGCCACACTAACATGCAAACACCACACCAAGTGTCAACAAATGCCATGCACTTACCTGTCCCGGGAACTCACCTGCCTTGCATATGATGCACACCATCGGAAGACGCTTCACCTAAATTGAATTCTATGCAGAGTAACAGCACTCACAACATGCACATACATGAGATCACATGATTACTAAAAGAGAAAATGCAGAAAGCACATGCTACATGAGCAACACAGGGTGCCACAGGGTGAATGGAAATCGATAGTGATCACCGCACACAACAGAGAGAGGGAGAGAGTGACACAGAGAGGGAATCCCAAGGAAATGACAGATCAAGCAGTACACAGCTTGGTCTTCAGATGTACAATGACATGCTGCACAGCACAGTAGGTGCGCCCATAGCGGAATACACATAGGTAGGTAACACAATCACATGAGCACCACCAAAATTACCATAACGTCATGTCAGCATGCAAAGGAAATATGAGATAACCAAGACATGCAACAAACATGCACAACAATGATGCATGCTCCACATGCAAGACAGTGCTGAAGCGTACCTCGCTGACTGTACTGGCATGGTGTCAATCCTGCATCACCTTAACCTAGAACTGTGTTTCCTAATCTAGTACAGGAAGGATTATGCGAGGTAGAGGGCATGGGGAGCATGGCTGTGAAAGGGTGCAGGGTGTCTACCCCCGGACAGAAGTCACCGCCACAGCATGGATTACTGAAACAACATGGGAGAAGACAATAATACAGCCATTGTGAAGTACCATTGACACTGCAGGGCCCACGCCTGCTTGACCCAAGGGAACATGGCACTTGCTGTGATGCCACTTTCTCTGGCTGCAGGACTGCATCCCTCCCTTGGACATCTGGCCCAGGACCAGAACCCAATACTTGGGAGCATGGCCTTGCAGCTGTAACGAACAAAGACGGCTGTGACACCACAGACAGGCCTTGTGAGGGCACCTGACCCCCTGCAGACTCACAGGCAACAACAGCTCAAACACTTGGTGCACTCACCTCTGATAGCATTGAGGATTGGACATCCGGTTCAGCACCAGAGCTACTGGATTCATCAGAGTATGTGTCATACCTAGACATTCCCAAGATCCTCTGTAGCACCAGTGGATTCTCCTGGGCTGCCACACCACATCCTCCACTGGTGGTCTGGACCAACACAGACTCTCCTTACTCCTCAACTTACTCCTCTGCATCTGGTACCTCATCATCTGCCCACGGACTATAAGGACATGAAGATTCATGTTAATTACAGCTACAATAAACATCTGTATCACATTGCTGTCCTGCAACACATTGCGGGCCTGTTACCATGCGAGAAATCGCAGACACACTATGTACAAGAAGCCATCTGATCATGGCATATGCATACTTGCAACAACATCACATGTCCCTGGCCATGTATCCAGTGGACCCATTGCCAACAGACATGGTTCTCTGGAAGCACAGTCTGGCCCATGGCACAGCATACTATGGACAAATACGAGCTCAAAAGGCATGGTCATGTAGTTCTGTAACATGCTATTACATTACATGTCGACACATACACACGCATTCACTTCCAAGTGCACTTCAATTACATGCCACACCAGTGCAGAACTGGCACATGGAGTACACACAAAGTGAATATGGCCTGAGTGTGGAGTCCCAGTTAGAGCATTACTGTAAGAGTAACACCCAGACAAGGTGTGTGATTTGGAGGGAGTAGTTACATGCACTGGGAGATATGAAGAAGGGACAGTGACACACAAGAGGGACCGGGGCATAGACCCATGGAGTGTGTGCTGAGTGTGGGAGGTTCACAACTATTTGTCAATGGGGTCCGTGCTGTAGCAGCAGCGGCATGTGCACAGTGTTGAATAATGCTTTGTCAACCATGCCACCGTGAGCCTGCTGGAATTCTTCATGGTAGTTATCTGTAGCATGGAACCACCTACGTACATGTGTGAATGGACAATGTACACCATGCAGTGCATGATGTGCAACACATGCTTCAGACACAAGCACTTGTCTAGCCAAGCATAGTCACTGACCTCACTGATGCAACTAACTATATACAACGTTGTGGTAGAATGGTGAGCATTTTGTTTGTGTCACAATGACATTTGCAAGGGATGTACGACACATGGGTTGTATCCACTCTAGTGTACACTGTGCATGAGTCAATACACCATGACATGGTTCAGATAGGGAAGTAATTCAAATGCAGGCACAAGCGCAAGACAATCATACTTCTTTGTTTTATCTACTTACACATACTCAGGATGCACGCACTTGGTCACTCACCGGATGTGTCCTCGTAATCTGACAGGCCTCCCACGCCTTGCACCTGGTCCATAGGAATGAGGAGGGTCATAAACTTTTCATGCGGGGTGAACTTCTGCTCCTCTGCTGACCCCCCTCCAGTTGCCAGAGCAGACGCGAGATTGGCACCCAGCTTGGATTTGGTACAACGGTGGAGCTCATTCCACTGCTTTATGACCTGAGAAGCAGTGTGCTTCTCATTCTTTAAGGTGTTGATCTCATCTGCGACTTGCTGCCAATGCACCATACGCTAAGCAGGTGTATGCGTGCTCCCTGGCTGTGTGCACATGTCACAGTGGTGTGCGCCCACTTAGTCCACGACGATTTGGAGTTCCTCATCATTGAAGATCCTCTTCCGAGAATGTGGCGGTGTCCTGCGCCGGGCCATGTGGTTGAGCCTCTTCCGGCTGTGCACGCTTTGCCTTCTTGGCATGTGGTGCAGACCTTGTGTGGCTTGAACCACTCAGGGCACCAGATGCTGGACCAATAGTGGCCTGGGCCATGGCATCACCCCTGCAGCTCCCTGACCCTGATGGGGGGGACCACAGCTTTCCCTGCACGTCCCTCATTCTTCGAGAGACAGACATCAACTGCCATTGCATGTCCCTCAACCTGGGGGGACAACAGCAGCTTCCGCTGCAGGTACCTGACCCTGGGGGGTGGGGACAGGAGCTACCCCTGCAGTTCCCTGATCCTGGGGGGTGGGAACAGGAGCTGCCACTGCACATCCCCTACCCCAGCCACCTCTGCCACCTTTCCCTCTTGGGGCCTTTCCACTCATGGTACAGGTGGACTTGCACAATGGAAGGCACACCAAGCAATTGTCCTGGGTAATCGGAGTCAGGGGGCAGTGTACGTGATGGAAAACATACTTCTGGGATCCAGCAAGGCAAAAAAGTACCCCTGGTGACAGAAATGCGGGGTGCGTAATGCAAATGCACCCCAAAAACAAAAAAGATATGCGTACCCGACACCTTGATAGCTCCCGTAAAAAGACAAAGCGGTATGCGATACACTGTGGCACCCAGCAACACAAAAAATGTGTACACGAAGCCCAGAAAGCTGCCGTAATGGTAAGATTGGAGGTACGCGATAAACAGGGGCCCCCAGATATGAAAATTGCCTACACAACTCACCGTTATCCTCTGTACAAAGAAAAGTAGAGGCGCATACTGTCCCACCAAAATAAGACATTTCTACTGTCCAAGAAGTAAACAAAACACGTGGCACCCCGAAAAATTGCAGTAATCCACATGCACGACTACACCCAATCGCACGTACAGTGTAATTTGCTTCTACGCGTACTTATGTTTCCCGATTCGTGCATACTAAACGCCAGCGTGCAGTGTGCGTCACATAAATTACACACTGAAGCCCTTTCCTCTGATTTCACATGTCCGTGCTAATTTCGAACGCGCAAAGTAACCGTCACTCTGTTTCCGGCTGCCCACACAATAGATACAGAGGATGCATGCTCCTGCCTATGAGCCTTTTTACCTGCCTCTTAGTGCCCTGAGCTGCCTCCTACCGAGCCATCTGCTGTTGCCTGCCCACTGTGTGTGACTCCTGCCCACCTGCCCTGCATTTTGAGTGTCAGCTGTCCATACATTGGCAGTGTTCCTGTCCTTGGTCCTGTGACCACCTCAGCCAATTCACCAGAGTCCCAACGTGGCAGACCATCACCACTGCTCCACAGCCCATCCCGAGGACCACCTTGCCCATCCACACCTGCCTCTGGGGTTGCCATGTCAGTACCAACATCATCTGAACATAGTGGCAACCCCATTGCAGTGAAGCAGAGGTCTGTTCAATTCACTACCAGGGAAGTTGACATCCTGGTGGAGCAAGTCCCGGGGAATTTTGAAGACCTCTTCCAACCATCGACGCAACTCGACAAGGAAGGATGTCAGCTGATCTGGAAGGGGATTGTGGATGCCATCAACGCGGAGGGGGTGGTATCACTGACCTTCAAGCACGTGCACAAGTGCTGGGAGGACCTTAAATCCAGGACCCACAGCAAGGCCCTGTGCTTCCTCGAGGCCGGTACCACATTAGAGGGGTGCAGGTGCCAGCTCTCTATCACCAACATGTGGGTCCTGAAGAAGTTTTACCCAGCGCTGCACAACCAGGTCAGCGAGTTGTTACAATGCCTGAAGTCATCAATTCAGTGTCCCAGTGTTTCTAGGCTCCACAGTGCATGTTCCTGCATGTTGAGAGTGAGCACCTTAGGTCACAGCAAGTATGCCTCTGATATGGATTTCTGCTTGCATGATCTAGACAGTGCTCTCCACGTGTGCAGTGCACCGTATTTGACTTGAGATGTCATTTGCATTGTGTGCTGTACTGCTGCTTTTCATAACGTGCATTTGTTTTGTTACTTGTGTATGAGATGTGCTGGTGTGACAAGTGTGACAGTTGAGGTAATGTTGGCCACGTCATGTGCATGCATGGTGATCATGTGTATGTGTCAAAGATGGCAATGTGTGGCTGGCCATAACTCATGCCTGGATGAAACAGGTGTTTTTCAATGTGTGACTTAGTCAAGTAGCAGGATTGCAGTTGGCAGTACTCTGATGTGATGTTGATTACTCATCGCACTGCTTGAGGACTGTCAGTTGATGTATGTGCATGGCATGTGTATGAGCACATTATGCATGTTTGTGTAACATACGCCTTGATTGGTTTTGACAGTGGCATGTCCCCATATGTGAATGTCTGTTGGGATGGACAACCATGTATGTGCATGTATGTGTATTACATGTACATATGTGTTTTGGTGGAAGATGATGGTTGTTCCCTTTACTAGTGAACTTCATGTGCATGTTTGTGTTACCACACACACATTGGTGCAGTACCCTGATTCTTGTGTTCTATGTCAGTTGCGTCAGAAGAAGAGGGCGGAAGCAGTGCCGTGGGCAAGGCAGCAGGATGCCTCCACCAGGCAGACGTGCAAGGCTCAGCCACACCCCCATGACAGCACATCCTCGGGGGGCAAGGTGGCTGGTGCCATGCTGGGACCTTCGGGCAATGCTGCTGGGGGTAAGTCCAAGAGGGTGAAGGTGGTAGTGGACTCCTCAGCAGCGGGGGGACAGGTGAGTCAACACAGGGGCCATCCAGAGCAGAGACGTTCGGGGGTCATCCAGGTTGATAGGGGTAGAGGGGGAGGAGGCGGCGGAACAAACACAGCTCATGGGGTCAGGCAGGGGTGGTGAGGTGGGCGTGACTACTGCAGTCCTGCCCCTGGGGCATGAGGCTGTGCAGGCCCTACTTGCGGTGCCTGTGCAAATTCATGTCCCTATGCCAGCGGCTGCAGCTGTATGTACCTGCCGGCATGCCTCATCCCGGACCCAGCTCCAGGTGTCAGATGTTTCCACCCAGACCAACAGCCCAATGTCGGCGGCTGTTGATATTGAGGACATTGTGGTACCCCTGTAGCTCGGTGTGGTGAGGCGTAACGGCATCATTCATGATGATGTGCAGGCTTGCCGTGCACTGCTTGCACATCATCACCAAGACGTATGGCGTCTCTTCACGTGGCCGACAACTATCCTGTTCAAGTTTATGTTGCGGGGGCTGTTCAATAATGTGTCCCCCTCCTCGTCTTCCTCCTCTGTGCGCCAATCGTCCTCCGGGGTGCCTTCCGGCCCAGATACCACCAGGGCCCCCTGTGCACCAGTCCCACTCATATTGCCCCATCTGGTGGAGCCAACTGCCTGAGTTGGGAGTCAACGATCAATCGGCTGAGGCAGTCACTTTGCCGATCCAGGCACCAACAGGAGCTTGGCAATGGAGGGAGAGCAGGCACCCAGGAGCAGGGCACGGGCTGTACGCCCCTGGGTAACATCATAAGCCCAGAGGGTTTACACACAAAACAGGTACTGGGCGCTGTGGTAGCAGCAGGCTCTAAGGAGGAGGCATTCATTCTCAGGGCACAACATCACAGCGTCAGACAGGATGCTAATGTGGAACTACAAAGCAGAATGTCGTCCGTGTTCATGCGATAAGGGCAGCGCATTGGAGCAGAGAGGCAGCGGGCTCGGGAGGCAAAAGAAATGCTGGCCAGGGCGGAAGTTGCGTTGCGTCGGGCAAGGAGGCGGGCTGCCATCCTGGAGACAACTTGCATGGAGGCTGAGGGAGTGGAGCGTCACATGCTGGAGGCCCTGCAAGCCCTCCAGGAATCAACAGAGGCCCGTCTGGGGGATGTGGATGCAGCGCTTGATGATGCCCTGGTCCAGAGTTTGAGTGACATTGGGGATGAGATGGACTAGCCCACTGCCTATGTATATAGTTATTTAGTATTAGGTTTCCTTTCTTTTCTAACAGAGTCTTCAGACATTCCTTAACTTTTTTATTTGTATAAAGTTATTATGCATGACAATGTTTTTGTTGAATTTTTTATTTCCATGGACAACTTCATTATTTTTTTGTTTTGATAAGTATGATGTTAATACTTTATGATAATATATATTTTGGCGTTTTCTCGGGGTGCGGCCAGGGATTGCGAGGTGTCGACAAGTGATTTTGCTGGTGTGTGTCCGTGGATTGTGAGGTGTTAGTATGCGATTTCGCTAGGGTACGGCCTGGGCTTGCGTGCGAGGGCACTCGTTTCCTCTGGCATGGGGTGCGGCCAGGGATTGCGAGGTGTTGACGCACTATTCTGCTGTGGTGCGGCTGTGGATTGCGAGGTTTTAGCGTGTGATTCCATGCGGTTCGGCCTGGGCTTTCGTGGGAGAGCACACTTTTCTCTGGGGTGCACCCATTGATTGCAAGGTGTTGGAGCGCAATTTCACTGGGGTACGGCCTGGAATTGCTTTGAAGGGTACGTGTTTTCTCTGGAGTGTGGACAGGGATTGCAAGGTGTTGATGCGCAATTTTGCTGGGGAGCGGTCGTGTATTGCGAGGTGTTAGCATGCGATTCTGCTGGAGTATGGCCTGGGCTTGTGTGGGAGGGCACGTGTTTTCTCTGGGGTGCTCCCATGGATTGCAAGGTTTTGGCGTGCAATTTCACTGGGGTACCGCCTGTACTTGCATTGGAGGGCATGTGGTTTCTCTGGGATGCGGCCGGGGATTGTGTGGTGTTAGCGAGTAATTTTGCTCGGGCGCTGGATGCTGGGCCGCAGATGGTGCGAAGGCTTGCACCGTGTTAGGCCTTTGACTTCATTTTTGGTGTGCATGGATGTGTGCTTGGGGTGTTCCTCGCGCAGCTTCCTATTACTTGCAAGCTAATGATGCCTCTTGGAATCCATAAAAACGCATGCCACCCAACATTTTTTCGGTGCCATGTCTTACGCAGTTTCCTTCTCGGCGCATAGGCGTTGCGCCATTTCTGCACAAGATTCCATGAATCGGGCCCTGTGTGTCTGGCTCCCACTATTTGATTGGTTATATATAGGTTAAAGCTTAGTCTCATAAACACATTTCTCCTGGCCTTGTATGGAAATGTAATCAAATATCATGGCAGACTCTTCTCCTCTTCATTTATCTGGCAAATCAATTGAGAGATTGAGTCTCTAATGACATACCAATCCAAGATTGTCAATTTCTTTTCGCCACCAAATGGGTTGCTAAAAAGGGAGTCTGTGTGATATTCTAATACATAACATTTAGAGGCCCAATCATTACATTAATTTGATGTTTTTGAATCAAGAAGAATCTTAAGTTCTTTGTTCATTGAGTTATTAGGTGCTTCTACAATAGAATAGTATAATTATAGCATTTTCTAATAGAACATAGGTAGCGTTAAGACCTGCTTCTATAATGAGTCCTCCAGCCTTCTCCAAACTTCCAAGTTATTTTAGTTTAGACATTTCAAGCCATATAATAGACACTGGATAATTTTACCCTTATAAAAAAAGACTGGTAGTACGGCCTAACAACTACATATTATATTTTCTTTTTCAGATGGGCCAAGAACAGTGTTACTTTTAGATGCAAAAGTTCCTTACTTTTCTAATGTTAAGGTCTGTTTTGGATGTTAAACCCCAGGTAGACCAATTACTCTACTTCTTTCTGATCTGAGCACTTTAGCCCCCGTACAAAGCTGTATGTGTTCATGGAGGTCATGACGGTCAACATTGTAGATGTAGGGACATCATTTGAAGTTAAATTCTTCCAAATCTTTGGCATTATCTCAGTTAAATAGCCGGTTTTCGGAAGTGATTATGCAAAATGTTTTTTCGATCCGGAGACAACACTAATGTTGAATCTAACTTATTGCAATATTACAATAGTTACAAAATGTGTGTTGATTGGGGATAGAATTTCTATTTCATTCAATGGAGCCCATGGCTCTGAATCGTGGAAACATTGTTACATTCTTTCATCAGTGCATGCTGTTCCACGACTCAGAACTATTGTCCCTACAGATATAGTTTTGGTTCATTATGTGAATGATACAAGTATGGACTTGGTGTTAATGTATGTAGCTTCAAGATTAATATATGAGATGGAGGCGTATGAAGCAAATGTATTCCTTTTCACAGGATGGGATATCTTTTGTGGTTCTAGCAACTTCCTGAGGAAACAAGCTAGGAATGGGAAGTTACATGATATGATATGATATTATATTATATGATAAATCCTTTATAATGCGCCTGTACACAAGTATTTCTAGGTGTGACAAGACAAGGGAGGGAAGAAAGAGGGAGGACAAGACAAACAATCTTACTAGGCCTTTTGTCATTCAGATCGTGCAAGTGTGAGAACGAGAAGTCCAAGGGGAAAGGGGTGGGGTGCAAGCGAGAGGGCAGGGGAAAACAGGGCAGCAATGCTCTGAGTAAGTGCAGCCAGGTCAGCTATGGTTAGTGCAAGGAGAACAAGGGACTGTAGGGTTACAGTTACAGCCCTTAAGTGCCTGCTATGCCTGGAAGCAGGGCAAGGGTGACTGGTCAAGAAAGAGCCTGGTACGGAGTGAGACTCGGGGGGTAGCCAAGCACCAAGTCAGTACATCAGACAGGTTGGTCAGCAGGGGAGGGAGAGAGAGAAAGCAGAGGAGCAGAGCAAATTTATGAGCTACATCCAGAACTTCAGGTGGTCCGGCTCAAGTTTGAGAAGTGCAAGGAGGCCATTCCAAAGGGAGGCACCTACAGAGGCGAGAGATCTACCCCCCACTCTCTGCCAGGAAAAGCGTCTAACCCTTAGAGAGTTGGAGGTAGCTGACAAAGGGCTCGAGAAGGAAAGTATTTTGGAAGGGAGTGTTGGATTTAGTGCAGGCCCCAGCCCCAGAAAGCCTTGTGGACAATGCAAATGGTCTTGAACTTCATCCTTGCAGCCACCGGGAGTCAGTGGAGAGATTTGAGGGCTGGAGAGATACAGTCCCTTGGCTTGATGCTTGGGCTTGAGACCAAGAATAAGTCATGGAGTGGTTGCTCGAAGTGCGGCATTACTTGCTGACAGACCATTAAACATCTGTTTTGAGAATGTGGAACAAGTGAAGATAACTGTGAACTTTACCTAGAGAATATTCCAGTTGCAACCTCAAAGAATAGTCAGTTCATGGTTATCCTTGGTTTATCATCCTTGCAATTCCAAGGGCTTAGAGAGAGGAAATTGGTCTTTAGTGAGTCCTATGCCTGACTACTGAAGAGATGGTCCCTGGAATGCCCCTCTTGATCCCGATAAACATGACAGCCCTAAGAGTCAGAGATGCAAGATACTAGTCGCTGTTTGGACAGCCCACAGGAGGACCAGTGGCAAAACATATGCAAACAGATATTGGGGGTCATTACGAGTTGGGCAGTAAGGGTTTACCAAAATTTCCGGGCCCGTTATTAGGGCCTTCCCCATTCCCATTGAGCCCTATGGGGGCTCAAATAGGAATGGGGAATGGTTTACTGAATGGGAAATTACCGGGTCCTCCAAGGTTGGAATGACCCGGTAAGACCCCATTCAGTGAGACCGGACCCGGGTTTGGAGGCAGCCATGGCACTAATAGCGCCATGGCTACCTCCAAACTCGTAATGACCCCCATTCTCTCAGACAGCCATTCAAACCTTATCCAGCTAACGTCATTATGGGTACAGGTGCCCCAATATTTATTATGGATCCAGACGCCTCAATGGACATGATCAACTACTTTAAGACACCACGACATAGTAACATTAGCCATGAAACACACTTGCATCCTCGCACAAAGTTACATGGACACACACAAAGAACATGCTATCACAGATATGTAGATAGAGGACAGATACATATACATACTGTCAAAAGCCTTTATTATTTTCTCTCACTAGCCAGACGCAGAAACGCAAGACAACAAGAGACACAAAGTCAGCTTGCAGCAGCTTATTGCAACTAACCACATGGAACTACAGGATTGTAAACAGAACCTGGAAGAACCAACATACTACTAATCTATAAGAAGAATGAGGTGCAGACGAACTGAACAATGGCCATTTACCCATGGTAAGAAGAGGAGCAGTTCCCAGCAAACAGATGCAAAATGATTAAAAGGGAGGCCTTTTCCGGGTCTCATAACAGCCACAAAAACAATATTTGGGTGATGGTAGCTGTCGTTATGATGAATTCCCTGGTCTTCTGGTATTAAATCTGTTTCGGGTTTGTGGGATGTTTTTTTCTCTCCAAAGACTTGGTGATTATTAACGTTCATTGGAATCTGGATTTGGATACCAACGGGGAATTCCTTGTCAATTTACACAATGTTCTATCTGACTGGTATGAAGACTAGGGTTATGTTGTGATAGCAGGTTATCTGAATTGTGTGTACAATGACAGCAAGATCACAGTGAACTCCCCCAATTTTTCATATAGTTGGGATGCAGGACTACACTACAGCTGACAAGAGGTAAGGGCAGGAGCCCCTCATCCTTCTGCCTACCGTTCCGCTCTGGACGCGCAGTGGCAGATGCCCCTTTGCCCATCCCTGCATCCCTACATCTTCATAAGTAAGGATTAACAACCTTACTTGCAGCGCTGACATTCTTTTGCGCTGCATCCAAAAGAAAGCATTTTTTCGGCAAAGTATCTGGCCTATTCCAAAATAGCCGATGAATCCACTACAGTGGTGTAGCAGACAAGCTACGAGCCACACACCGCTTCTCAATTGGCTACGAGTTAGCTCAACCTCCAACGACCCGAACCGGAGGCGGAAGCCGCTCCCACCAAGGGCCGTGATCTAAGGGCCTGTCTGCGTCGATTGCAGATCCACTACAGCTGACCAGAGGTAAGGGCAGGAGCCCCTCATCCTTCTGCCTGCCATCCTGCTCTGGACGCGCAGTGGCAGATGCCCCTTTGCTCATCCCTGCATCCCTACATCTTCATAAGTAAGGATTAACAACCTTACTTGCAGCGCTGACATTCTTTTGCGCTGCATCCAAAACAAAGCATTTTTCGGCTAAGTATCTGGCCTATTCCAAAATGGCCGACGAATCCTCTACAGTGGTGTAGCAGACAAGCTACGATCCACACTCCGCTTCTCTATTGGCTATGAGTTAGCTCAACCTCCAACGACCCGACCCGGAGGCGGAAGCCGCTCCCACCAAGGGCTGCGATCTAAGGGCCTGTCTGCGTCTGTCCGCGTCAGGACGCAAGACGCTTACCCTCTCTGTCAGCACAGACCCGTGCACATATCCTGCCCCCCTTCTTTGGGATGCACCGACCCGTTACGGCGCCTCACACTGCCCATATCCGTTAATCTGCCACACAATCCATCGACCACCACGAGGCCATAACCATTCCAAGATGGCCGCTTTGCCGAGTCCGGCCGTAGACCGATCCTCCAGCATGCTGCCTTAACATAGACTGGCTGCATCGCATCACGTATGCACCACGGGCGGACAAAATCACGAGCTGGCCCACGCTGGAAAGGCCAACTCCCCTGCCCGGGCCGACCCCGGCCTCCTGCCAGACAGGTACTGCTTCCCTAAAGGTACTGTAACTTCTTGCTGTAACTCCTTGCGTATGCCAATCATCACGCATTGCGATCGCCCCACGGCCTGGCACGAGTAGCGTACCAGCATAGTCCAACACAGTACGGTAAGCACTGCACCCTTGGTCCACAGACTCCTTCGGACGCCTCCCTACATATATTGTCCTCGCCTGATATAAGTACCAACCTCCTTGAAACTTTGCACGTGCAACCAGCCATCCGATCCTACACTAAGTCTTGTACTGTTTATATACTACATTGCATTGCTTTGCATTGAGTTTAACCTGCCCTGAGAGTATTGACTTTTGCCCAATCTGGGGTAATTCGAATCTAGCTGTTACTATAATATTGCTTGCACTGCCATTGCATTGAGACTAACCTGCCTCTGAGAATACTGTTTCTTGACCAATCTGGGGTCATTTGAACATAGCTGTTGCTATAATATTGCTTGCACTGCCATTGCATTGAGTCTACCTGCCCTGAAAGTATCAAACTGGACTTTTGCCCAACTTGGGGTAGGACTCTCAATCCTAGGTGCCTTGTTGTAGTATGTATGCATTGTTAGCCTTGATTAGGACTCTTAAATTTAGGCGCCTTGTCGCAGCATGTATGCACTGTAACCACGATTAGGACTCTCTAAACCAGATGCCCTGTTGCAGCATGTCTGCCCTATAGACACTGACAGGATTACCTTATCTAGCTGCCTTTTCGTTAGTACATCTGCACTCCAGTCCCTACTTGGCCTGCCCAATCCAGGCGCCACCCTGCCACTGTCACAACATGCGCGCTACTAAGACCTGCTTCTCCCACACACTCAGGTCCCTAGCCTGGACGCTTCTAACGATCACTATAACAATGACCCTCACCAACTCTATACCTTGCAACCTGCAAGAGAGAAGCCTGCGACTTAGAGTTAGGCTGCCTCGACTCTATGACATTAAAAATAAAAGAACCAGTCCTCCGGTACCTACACGTACCTCCACCACCACTTACCCTAACCTCCTAGACTCAGTGACGATAAATCGCCCTGAACCACACGGTGACCCAAACCACAAACAGAGGAGACCCAACCACCCTAATCCTAGATCTCCTATAGACACCACCACAACTCCTATATTATTAGGAGCCCTGATCAATGCTAGGTCCCTTATAGCACACAACACTGAAATAGCTGATATTCTGGCCATGGACAACTTAGATATCCTTGCTGTTTCTGAAACTTGGCTCCATGATGCAGCCGGCCCTCCCCTCATGACTGCCATACCGGACAATTACAACATCCTAAGAGTTGACCGACCTAACACTCGAGGAGGTGGTCTGGCCATCATAACTAAAACGCAGCTAGCCGCTAGACTCACCCCACACCCTGAAATCACATCGTGCAAACTTCTATCAGCTAAACTACCGATCTCAAACAATAGCACACTAACAATACTTCTAGTGCACAGACCACCAGGCCCTCTAGGCAACTTTGAGGAAGACCTATCCAGTCTCCTCACCAATAGCATTAAAGACTCCACCCAGCTCCTCTTAATAGGTGACTTTAACCTGGGCTTTAATGACGCTGAAGACAAACAAGCCCAATCGATCCAATTCATCCTAGTGAAGCATAACATTACCCAAAATGTCCTAGCTCCTACACACACAAAAGGACGCACATTAGACTGGATAGCCAACCATAACTGCGACATAACCATCTCTAGTATTCTACCCCAAATATGGACGGACCACTACCTTATAGGCTTCACAGCCAGCATTGAGCCCCCCAAACCTAACAAGAATAAAATAGCACCCCCTATGCCTACGAGAAGCAAAAAAGAAATCACAGCTGATAAATGACTCCCACTTCTCCTACCAGCACTCACAGCTAGCTCCAATGAATCCAACCCTAGTGAGTTAGTTGAGGCATTCAACAACTCCATGGCCAAATCTCTAGACTTGATCACCCCTATCAAACTCCATAAAAGTAAACAGGAAACTCATCTTAATTCTTGGTTCACCGCCCATCTCAAGGAAATGCGCATCCAAAAACGTAAACTCCAAGCCATTTGGAGGCATACGCCTTCTGCTGATAACAAAACCACACTTGCCAACTTTGCCAATAAATACAAGAAGGAAATAATTCAAACCAAAAAAGATTCATTCAATGACAGAATCAGCAAAGCCAACTCAAACTCCAAAGAGCTCTTCACCATTCTCTGCAAATTGGAAAACCCAATTGCCCCCACAGACAATGTCCCTAAGGATAAATCCTGGTGCACCAGCATCCAAAATGCCCTAGCAAATAAAATCACAACCCTTCAATCTAAAACTGCTAAGAAAAAAGCCTCCTTGAGCCCTAGCGGAACTCACACCACCCCACTGAAAGAGATACCCAGCACTTCCACCCAAAGTAACTATAAACCCTTCAGGTTTACTAACATTTCCATACTGGAAACAGAAAAGGTCATTCTATCCCTTAAACCATCAAATTGCCAAGGCGACAATTGCCCTGCGCAAATCATCAAGGATGCAGCCAGAGATTTAACACCCTTCATCTCAAAATTCATCAACGCCTCCTTCAACACGAGTACTGTACCTACAAACCTTAAATAATCTTGGGTACTGCCCCTACTCAAAAAAAAGACTCTTGACCCAGCAATCCCCACGAACTACAGACCCATTACTACGGTCCCATTTCTCCTTAAAATCATTGATGGAGTAGCCTACCTCCAAATCCAAAACTATTTGGAGTCACACCAACTATTAGGTTCACAGCAATCTGGCTTCAGACCACTGCACGGTACTGAAACAGCCCTCATCGGCCTCAAGACACAAATCGACGAGTTGAAGGATAAAGGTAGTACAGCTATGCTCCTCCTCCTTGACCTATCAGCGGCCTTTGACCTGGTGGATCATGCAATATTATGCAACCATTTAGCGTCGGCCGCCCATTTCTCAAGTGAAGCTATAGCATGGGTACAATCCTTCCTAGCTAACCGTACGATGAGAGTGTTCTCCCCTGTAGCGGCAGCGGACCCAATCCAGATCACTTGTGGTGTCCCACAAGGCTCATGTGTCTCCCCAACAATGTATAATATCTTTACTAAGCCCCTCTTCGACAAACTTGACATATTAGGGGTAACATATATTAATTATGCGGACGATACGCAGATTCTCATAACACTATCTGGCAACTTTGTCAAAGACACAGCGCTAGTAAACAAAATTTACCTCCTCATTCAGGCATGGATGGTCTCCCACGGCCTCTGTCTAAATGACGATAAAACTGAGATACTGATCTTGGGTTCCGACTCCAACCTAAAAAAATGGAGTCCCAACTATCGCAATTTCAACATAGATGGTAACACAATCAAGGTGGCGACTGAGGTAAAAACTCTAGGCTTTTACCTCGATTCCACTTTATCTCTCAAAAAACAAGTTAACACCCTGGCATCCTCCACAGCGTACACCTGTAAACTCATCAGGACCTGTAGACCTTACCTCTCTAAAACTAATTGATTCATGCTAGCCAACGCACTAGTAATGTCCAAATTGGACTATTGTAATGCCCTCTATGCAGGAGCCAATAAAACCATTATAAATAAAATTCAAATCCTTCAAAATAACGCTCTGAGAGCAGCCCTTGACATACCCTGCAGAGCACATATTTCCAATATCAGGAAAGACCACCATTGGCTTAAAATCAGCAACAGAGTCCTGCTCAAGACACTATCGCTCACCCACAAAGGGCTCAATAACACAGCACCCCTTACATCTCAGCCAGACTGTCTAGAAAATTATCCAGCCACCACACCAGGGCCACCAACCACTTCTTGCTCGAAAATCCCAGATTTAAACCATCCAAAGCGGGCGGTGTAAGCTTCCCTGTCAGAGCTGCCCAGGCCTGGAATGCATTGCCCATTGCGCTGAGAGCGAACTTACCCTACTCTAACTTCAGAAGTAAGGTAAAAAACTGGCTCTGGTCCAACGACAAATAATTGTCATGTTACCCAACGGCCAAGATATCTCTGCAACCCAGTCTAAGATGATTCTGCTCTCACCCTTCTTACCTTTGTACACATTCTCAATACTGTAACATGTTAGTTTCTCATTCCAATCTCCTGTATTGACATGTATGTATTGTATTGCTAAGTTTTTTTTTTTCTTTACTCTGAATGCAACCTAAGCTTAAGTAACCTTGTACCCGCTGCGCCCGGCTACCCCTGGGTTTTGTGCGCATTATCAAATAATAAACAAACAAACAAACAAACAGGAGCAATGTCTTAAATGTGGAAAGAAGTACAAGCTGCAGAAATTCTGATAGCGTAAAGATTGGTTTATTTTTAGTGTTCGTGTTTCTGCTTTTTGTCTCAGTATTTCAGGAAATGTTTTAATTGTATTTAGTTTTGCCATATATTAGAGAACGTTGAGCCACTGAGCATGTGGTGAAATGGTGATCATCACAAGATATTGTAACTGTTTTTCATTACTACGAGGATACCTTAGCACATTAGCCAGAATCTGGTTATTTTGCAGCTATGCTGCCGATTTGAGCCTCTGTCTTCCTACTCAATAAAACACAATTTCTTCTTCTCAAAGAGAGTATCTTGAGTTCATTGTGCCAAGGGCTTTGGGGGAAGGGTGAAGTGTAGTCCACATATTAATTATTGTTACAGGTGTTAGCTGTTCTCATGATACTCGAGTGAAATGTTGAATAACGGTGTATGTTCTTGACTAAAGATAAGTACAATAGCTGTGAAGGACATATTGTATTGAGAACAAAGCCCTGGGTGTAGGCATTGTCAAAAGTACCAGACTAGATTGTGGTCATAATGCCCTGTTTCAGATGTTGGGACTGCTGTGCCGGCATTAGAATGGCCTGGCAGTATGAATAACAGAGATATTTTTTTCAACTCAGTCATGTTTTCATTGATCCACCTGGTTCCCAAGAGCTAGCCAGGAGAACAGGGACGCCATTTCACAAAAATGCCAGGGGTAGTGGAAGTAACATCACTCAAACCTTGAACTCTGATGACATCACAGGGTCTTATGTCATTTTTCCCTGCCCCCAAGTGACATCAAGGGAAGCGATAGCATTTGACCTTTCATCCCTTGACAGAACAGGAAGTGGCATCACATATCATTGTACCTAAGTACATTGTTTGTTTGTTTATTTATTTATAGCGCACGCCAGACCCGAGGGTATCCGGGCGCGTGTTCACGGATACTTTAAGCTTACATGTTAAAGTTACACATTTCAGGAAGGTTACAGGGTGTATCAACAGTGAGTGATGTTAGTATGCGTGGTTACATGCGCAGGTGAGTGTGCACAGGGGTGTGTGCACAGTATGCATTGAGTGTTGGGAGCAAGGTGGGTTAAACGGGTGATGAGCGAGGTATGCGTCCGGCTGCAGATTAACAGGTGGGTCAGACGTGAGTAGTCCTAGTCTAGTCGGCTATAGGTCATTTTCTTTGAGCCATTTAATGCAATTAAGTCTGAAGCGTGGATAAGATTGGTCAGACCTTAAGGATGATGGGAGGGAGTTCCACAGCTGGTCCGCTTTGACAGGGAAGCTGGTGCCTCCGGCGGTGCTCAGTTTAAATGGGGGCACAGCTAGTTGGTTGGGGTAGGCTTCTCTGGTAGGTCTGTTAGAAGTTCTCCTTTTGAATCATTCTGTTAGGTATTTTTGGGCTAGGTCATTAATACTTTTGAAAGTCAGTGATGCTGTTTTGAGTTTAATTTTGTCAGCTGTGGATAGCCAGTTAGATTGTCTTCTGACGTCTGAGATGTGCTCTCTTCTTGGGATTGCTAGGGCGCTCGAAGGGCGTTGTTCTGCAGGGTTTGGATTTTTTGCAGTGTGTGTTTATTGGACCCTATGTATAGTGCATTGCAGTAGTCCAATTTGGATAATACTAGGGCTCTTGATAAGGTGAGACAGCTGGCGGTGGATAAATATGGTTTAGCTGCTCTAATCAGCTTACAGGTGTAAGCGGTGCTAGAGGCCATCGCATTCACCTGCTTTGTTAGGGAGAGGCAAGAGTCGAGGTAAAAAGTGTTTTTACTTCTTTCGCTACTTTAATGGTGTTGCCATCTATGACACATGATGAGTAGTCATTGTTCAGTCTTTTGATATTTTGTGTGTTCCCCAGTATGATGAGTTCCGTTTTGTCATCATTCAGGCATAGACCATGACGGGCCATCCATGCCTGGATGATGAGGTATATCCTGTTTACCAAGGGCAAATCCTGTTCATAATCCCCCGAAAGTGGGATGAGGATCTGAGTGCCATCTGCATAGTTTGTGTAGGTGACACCCAGAAGGTCCAGATCATCGAACAGGGGCTTCGTGAAGATGTTATACATAGTCGGAGAGACACAGGATCCCTGGGGAACGCCACATGTGATAGGTACTGGATCAGCCGCTGCGGAGGTGGAGAAAACCCTCATGGTTCTGCCGCTTAGGAACGATCTGATCCATGCAATGGCATGTGTGGAGAAGTGGGCCGCGGTTTCTAAGTGGGTATAGAGCACATCATGATCGACCAGGTCAAATGCTGCTGAGAGGTCCAGCAGGAGGAGTAGGGCAGTTTTTCCAAGATCTCTCAGCTCATCGACCTGGGTTTTGAGATCGATAAGTGCAGTTTCGGTGCCATGTTGAGGCCTGAAGCCTGACTGTCTGGTACCTAATAGTTGGTGCAACTCCAAATATATTTGGATCTGTAGGTAGGCCACTCTGTCTAGGATTTTTAGTAGAAATGGTACCGTGGTGATTGGCCTGTAGTTAGTCGGGATGGCGGGGTCCAGGGTTTGCTTTTTAAGGAGCGGGAGGACCCATGATTGTTTAAGATTGTCTGGTATAGTGCTCTGGCACTCCTTACCTCATACATGCATACATGTTCACATCCTGAACAGCATGCCAGGGAGATATGAAAGATGGACACATTACATCAAAACATTAATTGTGACACAATGAAATCAAGTGATGTGATATGGCCAAGCATTTATACACTGTACACAAACTTTTAGGTACAAGGATTTTGTAAAGTGACCGAGGACACTGAGGTGGAATGTCTTGTGATGATCGTAAAAGAGACAACTGCAGAAAAAACATGCAATACCATCTCTTAAAATTCCTTGAACGCTCTGAAGAAAGAGTTGCATACCAATTTAAACTGTTTCCCTGTGTCCAATCCAATATTGCAGTTAAAGAAGCTGAAGAGTTGTGGACAGGCCATGAGCTTCTCCTGTTTGCTGGTACCCTTGAAATGCACGGCTACATAGCATGCATGCTGCTGAACCAGATGTCCTTGCATATTGGAAGTGACTGGTAATGAAGGCCAAAGCTTGGTGGTGCTGTGAAATAGAACGATCAACATCCAGGCCATGATGTCTGCAACATAATATCTATTCCTGTCACACATTCCCATCAGATGGATTTTCTGCTTGGATGGGCTGGTTATTGAACCCACAGTTTTCAGTATTAGACGACTCCGAATTGCACAACCGTAATTGATAATTGTAGTCATTTTCCACCCTGTGGGGCATCTTAAATTGGGCACTTTTGGCAGTTAAGTAATTTCGACTTTGTCACTCATTACAACAATTAAATTGAGGTCACCAGTCCGTGTGCGAAGGATTCAGATAGCTATATAACTATCTTATTATAACTGCAACTTGCAAATACCAAAATGCATAGTCCAAAATGGATGCTTATTTTACCCTAAATGCTCTTTGGAAGCTTTTGTCTGCATTGTGACTTTGAGGTGTTTAAGAACCGACTAAATCAGTGACTCACCGCTTGAAGTGTGCCTGAAATAAGCCGAGAGCAAAGGGGAGAGCAGTCTGCAGTGAAGCACTGCTGTGAGTGTGGAGATAACATTGGCGGACTTGGCGTGCTTTTGGAGTCTCCTCCTTCAATATTATAAATCCACGTCAGAGCTGTCGCACCCCCTTTCGCCGGGTACTAATATAACATAATTCACCATCAGTTAATTTTCAGCAGTTATGTTACCAAAATGTCTATTTTTTCTCACCACATTTGCAATATTGAAATCTGTCTTTGTTTCTGCAATCTATACACTATTCTTTGTCTTCCTCAGGGCCATTTTGAACTCAGTATTTTAGACTGTATATTACAGGGTTAAACATTGGAGTTATAACAATATATGCCAAAGACAAGAGCTTGTTGTTTTGCATTGAATATGTTGATGCCGGTCGCACATCTGTCGAACAGATGGACCCATAGTACAAAAAGACTACAGTCAGGTGTGAAGCACACGTAGAGAAGGCTTTGGTCCTCCCTCCTTTAGACTTAATTTTTAGGCTGGATGAAACAATGTTGATATAAGATATGATAACTAGAAGAAATGACATCATCAACTCTACAGCACCAAGGATGTACGTAATTGTCTCAATTGTATATGTGCTGCTGCAAGAAAGCTTCATCAGGGAGGGTACTTCACAGAAGAAGTGGTTGATTGTGTGAGACTCACAGAAAGTGAGCTTTGATACTAAAACAGTGTGTGATAGTGGGGTCATGAAACCTACTACCCAGATTCCAGCAGCCAATCGCATGCACACAGTCTTAGTCATGATCGTCATGTAATGCAATGGGCTGCAGATGGCCACGTACCGATCGTAAGCCATGACTGCTAGGAGAAGAAATTCTGTTGCCACTGTGACCATAAAACAATATGCTTGCGCTAGGCACACAGTGAGTGACATGTGTATGCCATTCTGAAAAATCCGGACCAGCATTGGTGGGAAAACAATTGTGGTGCAGCTGATATCAATGAAGGACAGATTCACGAGGAAGAAATACATAGGCGTGTGCAGATGTGAGTTGGAGTAAATTGTTATCATAATAAGTAGGTTGCCCACCAGAGTCATCAGATAAATTAGTAAAAATGCAGCAAAAAGTGGGACTTGTAGTTTCGGAAGATCTAAAAAGCCCACTATGAAGAAGTCCTCAACTGCGCTCAGGTTGTCTTCCTTCATTTGTGCAGTTATGCTGCGATTCCCCCAACTTAGGACCAGCTGAAAAAAATGAAGATGTTAACAATCTAATTGCAATGAGTATAGGGGATCAGAGATTGTGGGAGTCAGAAACCTCCCATGTGTGCCTCAATGGAATGAAACAATATAGCAAAGACATGTTAATGCACAAATACTAGTACCGTTTTAAATGCAGTGTGTTTTGTGTTCTGTAGACTGTGGCCAGGTCGGGGACGGCGGCGGGTGGATTAGATTTGTCCGAGAACAGGATTGAGAAAAGCAGACCTTCCGCGACCGTGATTATGAAGGCACGATAGAACATTGAACCTGGAAGACTGAAATTGCCAAAAACACAATAAATGCAGTGGAGGCCCTGCCCACTACTACCCGGAAACAGAACAAAAGGATCAGCGCGCGCACATCACGGGAGTGCTCCATGAGTGCCATTTACCTGTGGAACACTGTGGAACGTATACTGCCATTGCAGCCTTGGAGTTTTGAATTGGACTAAAATATCAGATAAACGCAGTGAATGCCCTGCCCACTATTACCCAAAAACAGTACAAAAGGAGCAGCCCACGTGCATCAGCGTGCACTCATTACGGTAGAGCTACGTGAGTGCTGTTTAGCTGTGAAACACTGTGGAACTTATACTGCCATTGAAGCCTTGGAGGTTTGAATTGCACTAAAATATCAGGTGGTGTAATCTTATCACTGCACTGCACATCTAGAGACATTTTCTGACTTAAACCCCCGGTTTTTAAACACCTTATAATAGAGTATTGATACTGTTGTTTTACCTGTTTTTGTTTAGATAAACGCAGTGGAGGCCTTACCCACTATTACCTGGACACAGTACAAAAGAGGCAGCATGCGAACATCAGCGCATGCGCATCACGGTAATTCTCCTTGAGTACTGTTTAGCTGTTTGCTGTTAGCTGCTTAGCACTAGTGCGGCCGCTATCCTTTCTGTTGGCTTCCCCCCTCCTTCCCCCATAGTATTAAAATATCAGATGTTTCCACCCAGACCAACACCCCAATGTCGGCGGCTGTTGACATTCAGGACATTGTGGTACCCCTGTAGCTCGGTGTGGTGAGGCGTAACGGCATCATTCATGATGATGTGCAGGCTTGCCGTGCACTGCTTGCACATCATCACCAAGACGTATAGCGTCTCTTCACGTGGCCGACAACTATCCTGTTCAAGTTTATGTTGCGGGGGCTGTTCAATAATGTGACCCCCTCCTCGTCTTCCTCCTCTGTGCACCAATCGTCCTCCGGGGTGCCTTCCGGCTCAGATACCACCAGGGCCCCATGTGCACCAGTCCCACTCATATTGCCCCATCTGGTGGAGCCAACTGCCTGAGTTGGGAGTCAACGATCAATCGGCTGAGGCAGTCACTTTGCCGATCCAGGCACCAACAGGAGCTTGGCAATGGAGGGAGAGCAGGCACCCAGGAGCAGGGCACGAGCTGTACGCCCCTGGGTAACATCATAAGCCCAGAGGGTTTACACACAAAACAGGTACTGGGCGCTGTGGTAGCAGCAGGCTCTAAGGAGGAGGCATTCATTCTCAGGGCACAACATCACAGCGTCAGACAGGATGCTAATGTGGAACTAAAAAGCAGAATGTCGTCCGTGTTCATGCGATACGGGCAGCGCATTGGAGCAGAGAGGCAGCGGGCTCGGGAGGCAAAAGAAATGCTGGCCAGGGCAGAAGTTGCGTTGCATCGGGCAAGGAGGCGGGCTGCCATCCTGGGGACAACTTGCATGGAGGCTGAGGGAGTGGAGCGTCACATGCTGGAGGCCCTGCAAGCCCTCCAGGAATCAACAGAGGCCCGTCTGGGGGATGTGGATGCAGAGCTTGATGATGCCCTGTTCCAGAGTTTGAGTGACATTGGGGATGAGATGGACTAGCCCACTGCCTATGTATATAGTTATTTAGTATTAGGTTTCCTTTCTTTTCTAACAGAGTCTTCAGACATTCCTTAACTATTTTATTTGTATAAAGTTATTAGGCATGACAATGTTTTTGTTGATTTTTTTATTTCCATGGACAACTTCATTATTTTTTTGTTTTAATAAGTATGATGTTAATACTTTATGATGATATATATTTTGGCGTTTTCTCGGGGTGCGGCCAGGGATTGCGAGGTGTCGACACGTGATTTCGCTGGTGTGTGGCCGTGGATTGTGAGGTGTTAGCATGCAATTTCGCTAGGGTACAGCCTGGGCTTGCGTGGGAGGGCACTCGTTTTCTCTGGCATGGGGTGCGGCCATGGATTGCGAGGTGTTGACGCACTATTCTGTTGTGGTGCGGCTGTGGATTGTGAGGTTTTAGCGTGTCATTCCATGCGGTTCGGCCTGGGCTTGCGTGGGAGAGCACACTTTTCTCTGGGGTGCGCCCATGGATTGCAAGGTGTTGGAGCGCAATTTCACTAGGGTACGGCCTGGAATTGCGTTGGAGGGTACGTGTTTTCTCTGGAGTGTGGACAGGGATTGCAAGGTGTTGATGCGCAATTTTGCTGGGGAGCGGTCGTGTATTGCGAGGTGTTAGCATGCGATTCTGCTGGAGTATGGCCTGGGTGTGTGTGGGAGGGCATGTGTTTTCTCTGGGGTGCTCCCATGGATTGCAAGGTTTTGGCGTGCAATTTCACTGGGGTACCGCCTGTACTTGCATCAGAGGGCATGCGGTTTCTCTGGGATGCGGCCGGGGATTGTGTGGTGTCAGCGAGTACTTTTGCTCGGGTGCTGGATGCTGGGCCGCAGATGGCACGGAGGCTTGCACCGTGTTAGGCCTTTCACTTGATTTTTGGTGTGCATGGATGTGTGCTGGGGGTGTTCCTCGCGCAGCTTCCGATTACTTGCAAGCTAATGATGCCTCTTGGAATCCATAAAAACGCATGCCACCCATTTTTCGGCGCCATGTCTCGCGCAGTTTCCTTCTCGGCGCATGGGCGTTGCGCCATTTCTGCACCAGATTCCATGAATCGGGCCCTGTGTGTCTGGCTCCCACTATTTGATTGGTTATATATAGGTTACAGCTTAGTCTCATAAACACATTTCTCCTGGCCTTGTATGGAAATGTAATCAAATATCATTGCAGACTCTTCTCCTTTTCATTTATCTGGCAAATCAATTGAGAGATTGAGTCTCTAATGACATACCAATCCAAGATTGTCAATTTCTTTTCGCCACCAAATGGGTTGCAAAAAGGGAGTCTGTGTGATATTCTAATACATCACATTTAGAGGCTCAATCATTACATTAATTTGATGTTTTTGAATCAAGAAGAATCTTAAGTTCTTTGTTCATTGAGTTATTAGGTGCTTCTACAATAGAATAGTATAATTATAGCATTTTCTAATAGAACATAGGTAGCGTTAAGACCTGCTTCCATAATGAGTCCTCCAGCCTTCTCCAAACTTCCAAGTTATTTTAGTTTAGACATTTCGAGCCATATAATAGACACTGGATAATTTTACCCTTATAAAAAAGACTGGTAGTACGGCCTAACAACCACATGTTCTATTTTCTTTTTCAGATGGGCCAAGAACAGTGTTACTTTTAGATGCAAAAGTTCCTTACTTTTCTAATGTTAAGGTCTGTTTTGGATTTTAAACCTCAGGTAGACCAATTACTCTACTTCTTTCCGATCTGAGCACTTTAGCCCCCGTACAAAGCTGGATGTGTTCATGGCGGTCATGACGGTCAACATTGTAGATGTAGGGACATCATTTGACGTTAAATTCTTCCAAATCTTTGGCATTATCTCAGTTAAATAGCCGGTTTTCGGAAGTGATTATGCAAAATGTTTTTTCGATCCGGAGACAACACTAATGTTGAATCTAACTTATTGCAATATTACAATAGTTACAAAATGTGTGTTGCTTGGGGATAGAATTTCTATTTCATTCAATGGAGCCCATGGCTCTGAATCGTGGAAACATTGTTTCATTCTTTCATCAGTGCATGCTGTTCCACGACTCAGAACTATTGTCCCTACAGATATAGTTTTGGTTCATTATGTGAATGATACAAGTATGGACTTGGTGTTAATGTATGTAGCTTCAAGATTAATATATGAGATGGAGGCGTATGAAGCAAATATATTCCTTTTCACAGGATGGGATATCTTTTGTGGTTCTAGCAACTTCCTGAGGAAACAAGCTAGGAATGGGAAGTTACATGATATGATATGATATTATATTATATGATAAATCCTTTATAATGCGCCTGTACACACGCGTTTCTAGGTGTGACAAGACAAGGGAGGGAAGAAAGAGGGAGGTCAAGACAAACAATCTTACTAAGCCTTTTGTCATTCAGATCGTGCAAGTGTGAGAACGAGAAGTCCAAGGGGAAATGGGGGAGTGCAAGGGAGAGGACAGGGGAAAACAGGGCAGCAATGCTCTGAGTAAGTGCAGCCAGGTCAGCTATGGTTAGTGCAAGGAGAACAAGGGACTGTAGGGTTACAGTTACAGCCCTTAAGTGCCTGCTATGCCTGGAAGCAGGGCAAGGGTGACTGATCAAGAAAGAGCCTGGTACAGAGTGAGACTCGGAGGGTAGCCAAGCAACAAGTCAGTACATCAGACAGGTAGGTCAGCAGGGGAGGGAGAGAGAGAAAGCAGAGGAGAAGAGCAAGTTTATGAGCTACATCCGGAACTTCAGGTGGTCGGGCTCAAGTTTGAGAAGCGCAAGGAGGCCATTCCAAAGGGAGGCACCTGCAGAGGTGAGAGATCTACCCCCCACTCTCTGCCTGGAAAAGCGTCTAACCCTTAGAGAGTTGGAGGTAGCTGAGCAAAGGGCTCAAGAAGGAAAGTATTTTGGAAGGGAGTGTTGGATTTAGTGCAGGCCCCAGGCCCAGAAAGCCTTGTGGACAATGCAAAGGGTCTTGAACTTCATCCTTGCAGCCACCGGGAGTCAGTGGAGAGATTTGAGGGCTGGAGAGATACAGTCCCTTGGCTTGATGCTTGGGCTTGAGGCCAAGAATAAGTCATGGAGTGGTTGCTCGAAGTGCGGCATTACTTGCTGACAGACCATTAAACATCTGTTTTGAGAATGTGGAACAAGTGAAGATAACTGTGAACTTTGCTTGGAGAATATTCCAGTTGCAACCTCAAAGAATAGTCAGCTCATGGTTATCCTTGGTTTATCATCCTTGCAATTCCAAGGGCTTAGAGAGAGGAAATTGGTCTTTAGTGAGTCCTATGCCTGACTACTGAAGAGATGGTCCCTGGAATGCCCCTCTTGATCCCGATAAACATGACAGCCCTAAGAGTCAGAGATGCAAGATACTAGTCGCTGTTTGGACAGCCCACAGGAGGACTAGTGGCAAAACATACGCAAACAGATATTGGGGGTCATTACGAGTTGGGCAGTAAGGGTTTACCGAAATTTCCGGGCCCGTTATTAGCGCCTTCCCCATTCCCATTGAGCCCTATGGGGGCTCAAATAGGAATGGGGAATGGTTTACTGAATGGGGACTTACTGGGTCCTCCAAGGTTGGAATGACCCGGTAAGACCCCATTCAGTGAGACCGGACCCAGGTTTGGAGGCAGCCATGGCGCTAATAGCGCCATGGCTACCTCCAAACTCGTAAGGACCCCCATTCTCTCAGACAGCCATTCAAACCTTATCCAGCTAACGTCATTATGGGTACAGGTGCCCCAACATTGATTGTGGATCCAGTCGCCTCAATGGACATGATCAACTACTTTGAGACACCACGACATAGTAACATTAGCCATGAAACACACTTGCATCCTCGCACAAAGTTACATGGACACACACGAAGAACATGCTATCACAGTTATGTAGATAGAGGACAGATACATATACATACTGTCAAAAGCCTTTATTATTTTCTCTCAGGAGCCAGACGCAGAAACGCAAGACAACAAGAGACACAAAGCCAGCTTGCAGCAGCTTATTGCAACTAACCACATGGAACTACAGGATCGTAAACAGAACCTGGAAAAACCAACATACTACTAATCTATAAGAAGAATAGCACAATATAGGCATATAGCAATTATAGCATAACCATAGTAAAATTACGTGAAGCCACAGGCTTCAGGACGAGAGGTGAACAGAAGCAGAATTGGGCTGCATGAAGCACCAGGCCAGGGCTCGCAGCCAAGGGTAGGGACAAACAGCACATTCCTAAGCTCAAAGAGAAGGAGCCAACTGCAAAACAGCAGAATAAATCCTCACTAATTGCAGACTAGAAAGCTCAATGTTGCTGTCTTCACCAACGAGGTGCAGACGAACTGAACAATGGCCATTTACCCGTGATAAGAAGAGGAGCAGTTCCGAGCAAACAGATGCAAAATGATTAAAAGGGATGCCTTTTCCGGGTCTCATAACAGCCACAAAAACAATATTTGGCTGATGGTAGCTGTCGTTATGATGAATTCCCTGGTCTTCTGGTGTTAAATCTGTTTCGGGTTTGGGAGATGTTTTTTTCTCTCCAAAGACTTGGTGATTATTAACGTTCATTGGAATCTGGATTTGGAAACCAACGGGGAATTCCTTGTCAATTTACACAATGTTCTATCTGACTGGTATGAAGACTAGGGTTATGTTGTGATAGCAAGTTATCTCAATTGTGTGTACAATGACAGCAAGATCACAGTGAACTCCCCCAATGTTTCATATAGTTGGGATGCAGGACTACACTATAGCTGACCAGAGGTAAGGGCAGGAGCCCCTCATCCTTCTGCCTGCCGTCCCGCTCTGGACGCGCAGTGGCAGATGCCCCTTTGCCCATTCCTGCATCCCTGCATCTTCATAAGTAAGGATTAACAACCTTACTTGCAGCGCTGACATTCTTTTGCGCTGCATCCAAAAGAAAGCATTTTTCGGCAAAGTATCTGGCCTATTCCAAAATAGCCGACGAATCCGCTACAGTGGTGTAGCAGACAAGCTACGAGCCACACACCGCTTCTCGATTGGCTACGAGTAAGCTCAACCTCCAACGACCCGAACCGGAGGTGGAAGCCGCTCCCACCAAGGGCCGTGATCTAAGGGCCTGTCTGCGTCGATTGCAGATCCACTACAGCTGACCAGAGGTAAGGGCAGGAGCCCCTCATCCTTCTGCCTGCCATCCCGCTCTGGACGGACAGTGGCAGATGCCCCTTTGCCCATCCCTGCATCCCTGCATCTTCATAAGTAAGGATTAACAACCTTACTTGCAGCGCTGACATTCTTTTGCGCTGCATCCAAAACAAAGCATTTTTCGGCGAAGTATCTGGCCTATTCCAAAATGGCCGACGAATCCTCTACAGTTGTGTAGCAGACAACCCACGAGCCACACACCGCTTCTCGATTGGCTACAAGTTAGCTCAATCTCCAACGACCCGACCCGGAGGCGGAAGCCGCTCCCACCAAGGGCCACGATCTAAGGGCCTGTGTGCGTCTGTCCGCGTCAGGACGCAAGACGCTTACCCTCTCTGTCAGCACAGACCCGTGCACATATCCTGCACCCCTTCTTTGGGATGCACCGACCCGTTATGGCGCCTCACACTGCCCATATCCGTTGATCTGCCACACAATCCATTGACCACCACGAGGCCATAACCATTTCAAGATGGCCGCTTTGCCGAGTCCGGCCGTAGACCGATCCTCCAGCATGCTGCCTTAACATGGACTGGCTGCATCGCATCACGTATGCACCACGGGCGGACGAAAGCATGAGCTGGCCCACGCTGGAAAGGCCAACTCCCCTGCCCGGGCCAACCCCGGCCTCCTGCCAGACAGGTAGTGCTTTCCTAAAGGTACTGTAACTTCTTGCTGTAACTCCTTGCGTATGCTAATCATCACGCATTGCGATCGCCCCACGGCCTGGCACGACTAGCGTACCAGCATAGTCCAACACAGTACGGTAAGCACTGCACCCTTGGTCCACAGACTCCTTCGGACGCCTCCCTACATATATTGTCCTTGTCAAGACTTGATGGTCGTGTAGGCGATGATACCTCTGTCCCCAAGTTCCACTCGAACAAACCGTAATTATACTGTCCGAGCAGCCCTTGAGACCACAGGTGTTGAATGTCGTCAACCAGGAAATGCCGGAAGATGTTTCCCCTGACCACTGTAAGGCAAACACATGGGTTAGATAACAATTACACCCTGTGCACAATCCTAAATGTTTAACTATAAGGAGCTTACCCTGAGTAGTTGTCTGGAATGTGATGTAGGTGTCTGTCTGAGGGGCCGACAGGGTTGACGACAAGGTTGAAGCCTGGCAAACGTTTGATGGATGGAATCAACACCTGATGCGAAACCTGGTGCTGTGAGGCAAACAAAGCATGTGATGCAAAGAGTTCAAACCAAAGGATAATCCAATTGCAGTCCAGGAGAAAAGCCAAGGTCGGGTCCAGGGGGAGCAGTTCAAGACAAGGTGCTCAGCTTAAATGGGGGCACGGCTAGTTGGTTGGTGTAGGCTTCTCTGGTAGGTCTGTTAGAAGTTCTCCTTTTGAATCTTTCTGTTAGGTATTTGGGGGCTAGGTCATTAATACTTTTGAAAGTCAGTGATGCTGTTTTGAGTTTAATTTTGTGAGCTGTGGATAGCCAGTTAGATTGTCTTCTGACGTCTGAGATGTGCTCTCTTCTTGGGATTGCTAGGGCGGCTCGAAGGGCGTTGTTCTGCAGGGTTTGGATTTTTTGCAGTGTGTGTTTATTGGACCCTATGTATAGTGCATTGCAGTAGTCCAATTTGGATAATACTAGGGCTCTTGATAGGGTGAGACAGCTGGCGGTGGATAGATATGGTTTAGCTGCTCTAATCAGCTTACAAGTGTAAGCGGTGCTAGAGGCCATCGCATTCACCTGCTTTGTTAGGGAGAGGCAAGAGTCGAGGTAAAAACCTAGTGTTTTTACTTCTTTTGCTACTTTAATGGTGTTGCCATCTATGACAAATGATGAGTAGTCATTGGCCAGTCTTTTGATATTTTGTGTGTTCCCCAGTATGATGAGTTCTGTTTTGTCATCATTCAGGCATAGACCATGACGGGCCATCCATGCCTGGATGATGAGGTATATTCTGTTCACCAAGGCCACATCCTGTTCATAATCCCCCGAAAGTGGGATGAGGATCTGAGTGTCATCTGCATAGTTTGTGTAGGTGACACCCAGAAGGTCCAGATCATCGAACAGGGGCTTCGTGAAGATGTTATACATAGTCGGAGAGACACAGGATCCCTGGGGAACGCCACATGTGATAGGTACTGGATCAGCCGCTGCAGAGGTGGAGAAAACCCTCATGGTTCTGCCACTTAGGAACGATCTGATCCATGCAATGGCTTGTGTGGAGAAGTGGGCCGCGGTTTCCAAGTGGGTACAGAGCACATCATGATCCACCAGGTCAAATGCTGCTGAGAGGTACAGCAGGAGGAGTAGGGCAGTTTTTCCAAGATCTCTCAGCTCATCGACCTGGGTTTTGAGATCGATAAGTGCAGTTTCGGTGCCATGTTGAGGCCTGAAGCGTGACTGTCTGGTACCTAATAGTTGGTGCAACTCCAGATATTTTGGATCTGTAGGTAGGCCACTTTGTCTAAGATTTTTAGTAGAAATGATACCGTGGTGATTGGCCGGTAGTTAGTCGGGATGGCGGGGTCCAGGGTTTGCTTTTTAAGGAGTGGGAGCACCCATGATTGTTTAAGATTGTCTGGCATAGTGCTCTGGCACTCCTTACCTCATACATGCATACATGTTCACATCCTGAACAGCATGCCAGGTAGATAGGAAAGATGGAGACATTACATCAAAACATTAATTGTGACACAATGAAATCAAGTGATGTGATATGGCCAAGCATTTATACACTGTACACAAACATTTAGGCACAAGGATTTTGTAAAGTGACCGAGGACACTGAGGTGGAATGTCTTGTGATGATCGTAAAAGAGACTGCAGAAAAAACATGCAATACCATCTCTTAAAATTCCTTGAACGCTCTGAAGAAAGAGTTGCATACCAATTTAAACTGTTTCCCTGTGTCCAATCCAATATTGCTGTTAAAGAAGCTGAAGAGTTGTGGACAGGCCATGAGCTTCTCCTGTTTGCTGGTACCCTTGAAATGCACGGCTACATAGCATGCATGCTGCTGAACCAGATGTCCTTGCATATTGGAAGTGACTGGTAATGAAGGCCAAAGCTTGGTGGTGCTGTGAAATAGAACGATCAACATCCAGGCCATGATGTCTGCAACATAATATCTATTCATGTCACACATTCCCATCAGATGGATTTTCTGCTTGGATGGGCTGGTTATTGCACCCACAGTTTTCAGTATTAGACGACTCCGAATTGCACAACCGTAATTGATATTTATAGTCATTTTCCACCCTGTGGGGCATCTTAAATTGGGCACTTTTGGCAGTTAAGTAATTTCGACTTTGTCACTCATTACAACAATTAAATTGAGGTCACCAGTCCGTGTGCGAAGGATTCAGATAGCTATATAACTATCTTATTATAACTGCAACTTGCAAATACCAAAATGCATAGTCCAAAATGGATGCTTATTTTACCCTAAATGCTCTTTGGAAGCTTTTGTCTGCATTGTGACTTTGAGGTGTTTAATAACCGACTAAATCAGTGACTCACCGCTTGAAGTGTGCCTGAAATAAGCCGAGAGCAAAGGGGAGAGCAGTCTGCAGTGAAGCACTGCTGTGAGTGTGGAGATAACATTGGCGGACTTGGCGTGCTTTTGGAGTCTCCTCCTTCAATATTATAAATCCACGTCAGAGCTGTCGCACCCCCTTTCGCCGGGTACTAATATAACATAATTCACCATCAGTTAATTTTCAGCAGTTATGTTACCAAAATGTCTATTTTTTCTCACCACATTTGCAATATTGAAATCTGTCTTTGTTTCTGCAATCTATACACTATTCTTTGTCTTCCTCAGGGCCATTTTGAACTCAGTATTTTAGACTGTATATTACAGGGTTAAACATTGGAGTTATAACAATATATGCCAAAGACAAGAGCTTGTTGTTTTGCATTGAATATGTTGATGCCGGTCGCACATATGTCGAACAGATGGACCCATAGTACAAAAAGACTACAGTCAGGTGTGAAGCACACGTAGAGAAGGCTTTGGTCCTCCCTCCTTTAGACTTAATTTTTAGGCTGGATGAAACAATGTTGATATAAGATATGATAACTAGAAGAAATGACATCATCAACTCTACAGCACCAAGGATGTACGTAATTGTCTCAATTGTATATGTGCTGCTGCAAGAAAGCTTCATCAGGGAGGGTACTTCACAGAAGAAGTGGTTGATTGTGTGAGACTCACAGAAAGTGAGCTTTGATACTAAAACAGTGTGTGATAGTGGGGTCATGAAACCTACTACCCAGATTCCAGCAGCCAATCGCATGCACACAGTCTTAGTCATGATCGTCATGTAATGCAATGGGCTGCAGATGGCCACGTACCGATCGTAAGCCATGACTGCTAGGAGAAGAAATTCTGTTGCCACTGTGACCATAAAACAATATGCTTGCACTAGGCACACAGTGAGTGACATGTGTATGCCATTCTGAAAAATCCGGACCAGCATTGGTGGGAAAACAATTGTGGTGCAGCTGATATCAATGAAGGACAGATTCACGAGGAAGAAATACATAGGCGTGTGCAGATGTGAGTTGGAGTAAATTGTTATCATAATAAGTAGGTTGCCCACCAGAGTCATCAGATAAATTAGTAAAAATGCAGCAAAAAGTGGGACTTGTAGTTTCGGAAGATCTAAAAAGCCCACTATGAAGAAGTCCTCAACTGCGCTCAGGTTGTCTTCCTTCATTTGTGCAGTTATGCTGCGATTCCCCCAACTCAGGACCAGCTGAAAAAAATGAAGATGTTAACAATCTAATTGCAATGAGTATAGGGGATCAGAGATTGTGGGAGTCAGAAACCTCCCATGTGTGCCTCAATGGAATGAAACAATATAGCAAAGACATGTTAATGCACAAATACTAGTACCGTTTTAAATGCAGTGTGTTTTGTGTTCTGTAGACTGTGGCCAGGTCGGGGACGGCGGCGGGTGGATTAGATTTGTCTGAGAACAGGATTGAGAAAAGCAGACCTTCCGCGACCGTGATTATGAAGGCACGATAGAACATTGAACCTGGAAGACTGAAATTGCCAAAAACACAATAAATGCAGTGGAGGCCCTGCCCACTACTACCCGGAAACAGAACAAAAGGATCAGCGCGCGCACATCACGGGAGTGCTCCATGAGTGCCATTTACCTGTGGAACACTGTGGAACGTATACTGCCATTGCAGCCTTGGAGTTTTGATTTGGACTAAAATATCAGATAAACGCAGTGAATGCCCTGCCCACTATTACCCAAAAACAGTACAAAAGGAGCAGCCCACGTGCATCATCGTGCACTCATTACGGTAGAGCTACGTGAGTGCTGTTTAGCTGTGAAACACTGTGGAACTTATACTGCCATTGAAGCCTTGGAGGTTTGAATTGCACTAAAATATCAGGTGGTGTAATCTTATCACTGCACTGCACATCTAGAGACATTTTCTGACTTAAACCCCCGGTTTTTAAACACCTTATAATAGAGTATTGATACTGTTGTTTTACCTGTTTTTGTTTAGATAAACGCAGTGGAGGCCTTACCCACTATTACCTGGACACAGTACAAAAGAGGCAGCATGCGAACATCAGCGCATGCGCATCACGGTAATTCTCCTTGAGTACTGTTTAGCTGTTTGCTGTTAGCTGCTTAGCACTAGTGCGGCCGCTATCCTTTCTGTTGGCTTCCCCCCTCCTTCCCCCATAGTATTAAAATATCAGATGTTTCCACCCAGACCAACACCCCAATGTCGGCGGCTGTTGACATTCAGGACATTGTGGTACCCCTGTAGCTCGGTGTGGTGAGGCGTAACGGCATCATTCATGATGATGTGCAGGCTTGCCGTGCACTGCTTGCACATCATCACCAAGACGTATAGCGTCTCTTCACGTGGCCGACAACTATCCTGTTCAAGTTTATGTTGCGGGGGCTGTTCAATAATGTGACCCCCTCCTCGTCTTCCTCCTCTGTGCACCAATCGTCCTCCGGGGTGCCTTCCGGCTCAGATACCACCAGGGCCCCCTGTGCACCAGTCCCACTCATATTGCCCCATCTGGTGGAGCCAACTGCCTGAGTTGGGAGTCAACGATCAATCGGCTGAGGCAGTCACTTTGCCGATCCAGGCACCAACAGGAGCTTGGCAATGGAGGGAGAGCAGGCACCCAGGAGCAGGGCACGAGCTGTACGCCCCTGGGTAACATCCTAAGCCCAGAGGGTTTACACACAAAACAGGTACTGGGCGCTGTGGTAGCAGCAGGCTCTAAGGAGGAGGCATTCATTCTCAGGGCACAACATCACAGCGTCAGACAGGATGCTAATGTGGAACTAAAAAGCAGAATGTCGTCCGTGTTCATGCGATACGGGCAGCGCATTGGAGCAGAGAGGCAGCGGGCTCGGGAGGCAAAAGAAATGCTGGCCAGGGCAGAAGTTGCGTTGCATCGGGCAAGGAGGCGGGCTGCCATCCTGGGGACAACTTGCATGGAGGCTGAGGGAGTGGAGCGTCACATGCTGGAGGCCCTGCAAGCCCTCCAGGAATCAACAGAGGCCCGTCTGGGGGATGTGGATGCAGAGCTTGATGATGCCCTGTTCCAGAGTTTGAGTGACATTGGGGATGAGATGGACTAGCCCACTGCCTATGTATATAGTTATTTAGTATTAGGTTTCCTTTCTTTTCTAACAGAGTCTTCAGACATTCCTTAACTATTTTATTTGTATAAAGTTATTAGGCATGACAATGTTTTTGTTGATTTTTTTATTTCCATGGACAACTTCATTATTTTTTTGTTTTAATAAGTATGATGTTAATACTTTATGATGATATATATTTTGGCGTTTTCTCGGGGTGCGGCCAGGGATTGCGAGGTGTCGACACGTGATTTCGCTGGTGTGTGGCCGTGGATTGTGAGGTGTTAGCATGCAATTTCGCTAGGGTACAGCCTGGGCTTGCGTGGGAGGGCACTCGTTTTCTCTGGCATGGGGTGCGGCCATGGATTGCGAGGTGTTGACGCACTATTCTGTTGTGGTGCGGCTGTGGATTGTGAGGTTTTAGCGTGTCATTCCATGCGGTTCGGCCTGGGCTTGCGTGGGAGAGCACACTTTTCTCTGGGGTGCGCCCATGGATTGCAAGGTGTTGGAGCGCAATTTCACTAGGGTACGGCCTGGAATTGCGTTGGAGGGTACGTGTTTTCTCTGGAGTGTGGACAGGGATTGCAAGGTGTTGATGCGCAATTTTGCTGGGGAGCGGTCGTGTATTGCGAGGTGTTAGCATGCGATTCTGCTGGAGTATGGCCTGGGCGTGTGTGGGAGGGCATGTGTTTTCTCTGGGGTGCTCCCATGGATTGCAAGGTTTTGGCGTGCAATTTCACTGGGGTACCGCCTGTATTTGCATCAGAGGGCATGCGGTTTCTCTGGGATGCGGCCGGGGATTGTGTGGTGTCAGCGAGTACTTTTGCTCGGGTGCTGGATGCTGGGCCGCAGATGGCACGGAGGCTTGCACCGTGTTAGGCCTTTCACTTGATTTTTGGTGTGCATGGATGTGTGCTGGGGGTGTTCCTCGCGCAGCTTCCGATTACTTGCAAGCTAATGATGCCTCTTGGAATCCATAAAAACGCATGCCACCCATTTTTCGGCGCCATGTCTCGCGCAGTTTCCTTCTCGGCGCATGGGCGTTGCGCCATTTCTGCACCAGATTCCATGAATCGGGCCCTGTGTGTCTGGCTCCCACTATTTGATTGGTTATATATAGGTTACAGCTTAGTCTCATAAACACATTTCTCCTGGCCTTGTATGGAAATGTAATCAAATATCATTGCAGACTCTTCTCCTTTTCATTTATCTGGCAAATCAATTGAGAGATTGAGTCTCTAATGACATACCAATCCAAGATTGTCAATTTCTTTTCGCCACCAAATGGGTTGCAAAAAGGGAGTCTGTGTGATATTCTAATACATCACATTTAGAGGCTCAATCATTACATTAATTTGATGTTTTTGAATCAAGAAGAATCTTAAGTTCTTTGTTCATTGAGTTATTAGGTGCTTCTACAATAGAATAGTATAATTATAGCATTTTCTAATAGAACATAGGTAGCGTTAAGACCTGCTTCCATAATGAGTCCTCCAGCCTTCTCCAAACTTCCAAGTTATTTTAGTTTAGACATTTCGAGCCATATAATAGACACTGGATAATTTTACCCTTATAAAAAAGACTGGTAGTACGGCCTAACAACCACATGTTATATTTTCTTTTTCAGATGGGCCAAGAACAGTGTTACTTTTAGATGCAAAAGTTCCTTACTTTTCTAATGTTAAGGTCTGTTTTGGATTTTAAACCTCAGGTAGACCAATTACTCTACTTCTTTCCGATCTGAGCACTTTAGCCCCCGTATAAAGCTGGATGTGTTCATGGAGGTCATGACGGTCAACATTGTAGATTTAGGGACATCATTTGACGTTAAATTCTTCCAAATCTTTGGCATTATCTCAGTTAAATAGCCGGTTTTCAGAAGTGATTATGCTAAATGTTTTTTCGATCCGGAGACAACACTAATGTTGAATCTAACTTATTGCAATATTACAATAGTTACAAAATGTGTGTTGCTTGGGGATAGAATTTCTATTTCATTCAATGGAGCCCATGGCTCTGAATCGTGGAAACATTGTTTCATTCTTTCATCAGTGCATGCTGTTCCACGACTCAGAACTATTGTCCCTACAGATATAGTTTTGGTTCATTATGTGAATGATACAAGAATGGACTTGGTGTTCATGTATGTAGCTTCAAGATTAATATATGAGATGGAGGCGTATGAAGCAAATATATTCGTTTTCACAGGATGGGATATCTTTTGTGGTTCAAGCAACTTCCTGAGGAAACAAGCTAGGAATGGGAAGTTACATGATATGATATGATATTATATGATAAGTCCTTTATAATGTGCCTGTACACAAGCGTTTCTAGGTGTGACAAGACAAGGGAGGGAAGAAAGAGGGAGGTCAAGACAAACAATCTTACTAGGCCTTTTGTCATTCAGATCGTGCAAGTGTGAGAACGAGAATTCCAAGGGGAAAGGGGGGAGTGCAAGGGAGAGGACAGGGTAAAACAGGGCAGCAATGCTCTAAGTGCAGCCAGGTCAGCTATGGTTAGTGCAAGGAGAACAAGGGACTGTAGGGTTACAGTTACAGCCCTTAAGTGCCTGCTATGCCTGGAAGCAGGGCAAGGGTGACTGATCAAGAAAGAGCCTGGTACAGAGTGAGACTCGGAGGGTAGCCAAGCAACAAGTCAGTACATCAGACAGGTAGGTCAGCAGGGAAGGGAGAGAGAGAAAGCAGAGGAGCAGAGCAAATGTATGAGCTACATCCAGAACTTCAGGTGGTCCGGCTCAAGTTTGAGAAGCGCAAGGAGGCCATTCCAAAGGGAGGCACCTGCAGAGGTGAGAGATCTACCCCCCACTCTCTGCCTGGAAAAGCGTCTAACCCTTAGAGAGTTGGAGGTAGCTGAGCAAAGTGCTCGAGAAGGAAAGTATTTTGGAAGGGAGTGTTGGATTTAGTGCAGGCCCCAG
This sequence comes from Ambystoma mexicanum, assembly GCF_040938575.1. Classification (NCBI taxonomy): domain Eukaryota; kingdom Metazoa; phylum Chordata; class Amphibia; order Caudata; family Ambystomatidae; genus Ambystoma; species Ambystoma mexicanum. The sequence goes on from NC_090925.1 coordinate 88,250,515, forward strand.
GCCCAGAAAGCCTTGTGGACAATGCAAAGGGTCTTGAACTTCATCCTTGCAGCCACCGGGAGTCAGTGGAGAGATTTGAGGGCTGGAGAGATATAGTCCCTTGGCTTGATGCTTGGGCTTGAGGCCAAGAATAAGTCATGGAGTGGTTGCTCGAAGTGCGGCATTACTTGCTGACAGACCATTAAACATCTGTTTTGAGAATGTGGAACAAGTGAAGATAACTGTAAACTTTGCCCGGAGAATATTCCAGTTGCAACCTCAAAGAATAGTCAGTTCATGGTTATCCTTGGTTTATCATCCTTGCAATTCCAAGGGCTTAGAGAGAGGAAATTGGTCTTTAGTGAGTCCTATGCCTGACTACTGAAGAGATGGTCCCTGGAATGCCCCTCTTGATCCCGATAAACATGACAGCCCTAAGAGTCAGAGATGCAAGATACTAGTCGCTGTTTGGACAGCCCACAGGAGGACCAGTGGCAAAACATACGCAAACAGATATTGGGGGTCATTACGAGTTGGGCAGTAAGGGTTTACCGAAATTTCCGGGCCCGTTATTAGCGCCTTCCCCATTCCCATTGAGCCCTATGGGGGCTCAAATAGGAATGGGGAATGGTTTACTGAATGGGGATTTACTGGGTCCTCCAAGGTTGGAATGACCCGGTAAGACCCCATTCAGTGAGACCGGACCCAGGTTTGGAGGCAGCCATGGCGCTAATAGCGCCATGGCTACCTCCAAACTCGTAATGACCCCCATTCTCTCAGACAGCCATTCAAACCTTATCCAGCTAACGTCATTATGGGTACAGGTGCCCCAACATTGATTGTGGATCCAGTCGCCTCAATGGACATGATCAACTACTTTGAGACACCACGACATAGTAACATTAGCCATGAAACACACTTGCATCCTCGCACAAAGTTACATGGACACACACGAAGAACATGCTATCACAGTTATGTAGATAGAGGACAGATACATATACATACTGTCAAAAGCCTTTATTATTTTCTCTCAGGAGCCAGACGCAGAAACGCAAGACAACAAGAGACACAAAGCCAGCTTGCAGCAGCTTATTGCAACTAACCACATGGAACTACAGGATCGTAAACAGAACCTGGAAGAACCAACATACTACTAATCTATAAGAAGAATAGCACAATATAGGCATATAGCAATTATAGCATAACCATAGTAAAATTACGTGAAGCCACAGGCTTCAGGACGAGAAGTGAACAGAAGCAGAATTGGGCTGCATGAAGCACCAGGCCAGGGCTCGCAGCCAAGGATAGGGACAAACAGCACATTCCTAAGCTCAAAGAGAAGGAGCCAACTGCAAAACAGCAGAATAAATCCTCACTAATTGCAGACCAGAAAGCTCAATGTTGCTGTCTTCACCAACGAGGTGCAGACGAACTGAACAATGGCCATTTACCCGTGATAAGAAGAGGAGCAGTTCCGAGCAAACAGATGCAAAATGATTAAAAGGGATGCCTTTTCCGGGTCTCATAACAGCCACAAAAACAATATTTGGCTGATGGTAGCTGTCGTTATGATGAATTCCCTGGTCTTCTGGTGTTAAATCTGTTTCGGGTTTGTGAGATGTTTTTTTCTCTCCAAAGACTTGGTGATTATTAACGTTCATTGGAATCTGGATTTGGAAACCAACGGGGAATTCCTTGTCAATTTACACAATGTTCTATCTGACTGGTATGAAGACTAGGGTTATGTTGTGATAGCAGGTTATCTCAATTGTGTGTACAATGACAGCAAGATCACAGTGAACTCCCCCAATGTTTCATATAGTTGGGATGCAGGACTACACTATAGCTGACCAGAGGTAAGGGCAGGAGCCCCTCATCCTTCTGCCTGCCGTCCCGCTCTGGACGCGCAGTGGCAGATGCCCCTTTGCCCATCCCTGCATCCCTGCATCTTCATAAGTAAGGATTAACAACCTTACTTGCAGCGCTGACATTCTTTTGCGCTGCATCCAAAAGAAAGCATTTTTCGGCAAAGTATCTGGCCTATTCCAAAATAGCCGACGAATCCGCTACAGTGGTGTAGCAGACAAGCTACGAGCCACACACCGCTTCTCGATTGGCTACGAGTTAGCTCAACCTCCAACGACCCGAACCGGAGGTGGAAGCCGCTCCCACCAAGGGCCGCGATCTAAGGGCCTGTGTGCGTCTGTCCGCGTCAGGACGCAAGACGCTTACCCTCTCTATCAGCACAGACCCGTGCACATATCCTGCACCCCTTCTTTGGGATGCACCGACCCGTTATGGCGCCTCACACTGCCCATATCCGTTGATCTGCCACACAATCCATTGACCACCACGAGGCCATAACCATTCCAAGATGGCCGCTTTGCCGAGTCCGGCCGTAGACCGATCCTCCAGCATGCTGCCTTAACATGGACTGGCTGCATCGCATCACGTATGCACCACGGGCGGACGAAAGCATGAGCTGGCCCACGCTGGAAAGGCCAACTCCCCTGCCCGGGCCGACCCCGGCCTCCTGCCAGACAGGTACTGCTTTCCTAAAGGTACTGTAACTTCTTGCTGTAACTCCTTGCGTATGCTAATCATCACGCATTGCGATCGCCCCACGGCCTGGCACGACTAGCGTACCAGCATAGTCCAACACAGTACGGTAAGCACTGCACCCTTGGTCCACAGCCTCCTTCGGACGCCTCCCTACATATATTGTCCTCGCCTGATATAAGTACCAACCTCCTTGAAATTTTGCACGTGCAACCAGCCATCCGATCCTACACTAAGTCTTGTACTGTTTATATACTACATTGCATTGCTTTGCATTGAGTTTAACCTGCCCTGAGAGTATTGACTTTTGCCCAATCTGGGGTAATTCGAATCTAGCTGTTGCTATAATATTGCTTGCACTGCCATTGCATTGAGACTAACCTGCCTCTGAGAATACCGTTTCTTGACCAATCTGGGGTCATTTGAACCTAGTTGTTGCTATAATATTGCTTGCACTGCCATTGCATGGAGTCTACCTGCCCTGAAAGTATCAAACTGGACTTTTGCCCAACTTGGGGTAGGACTCTCAATCCTAGGTGCCTTGCTGTAGTATGCATGCATTGTTAGCCTTGATTAGGACTCTTAAATTTAGGCGCCTTGTCGCAGCATGTATGCACTGTAACCACGATTAGGACTCTCTAAGCCAGATGCCCTATTGCAGCATGTCTGCCCTATAGACACTAACAGGATTACCTTATCTAGCTGCCTTTTCGTTAGTACATCTGCACTCCAGTCCCTACTGGGCCTGCCCAATCCAGGCACCACCCTGCCACTTTCACAACATGCGCGCTACTAAGACCTGCTTCTCCCACACACTCAGGTCCCTAGCCTGGACTCTTCTAACCATCACTATAACAATGACCCTCACCAACTCTATACCTTGCAACCTGCAAGAGAGAAGCCTGCGACTTAGAGTTAGGCTGCCTCGACTCTATGACATTAAAAATAAAAGAACCAGTCCTCCGGTACCTGCACGTACCTCTACCACCACTTACCCTAACCTCCTAGACTCAGTGACGATAAATCGCCCTGAACCACACGGTGACCCATACCACAAACAGAGGAGACCCAACCACCCTAATCCTAGATCTGCTATAGACACCACCACAACTCCTACATTATTAGGAGCCCTGATCAATGCTAGGTCCCTTATAGCACACAACACTGAAATAGCTGATATACTGGCCATGGACAACTTAGATATCCTTGCTGTTTCTGAAACTTGGCTCCATGATGCAGCCGGCCCTCCCCTCATGACTGCCATACCGGACAATTACAACATCCTAAGAGTCGACCAACCTAACACTAGAGGAGGCGGTCTGGCCATCATAACTAAAACGCAGCTAGCCGCTAGACTCACCCCACACCCTGTAATCACATTGTGCAAACTTCTATCAGCTAAAATACCGATCTCAAACAATAGCACACTAACGATACTTCTAGTACACAGACCACCAGGCCCTCTAGGCAACTTTGAGGAAGACCTATCCAGTCTCCTCACCAATAGCATTAAAGACTCCACCCAGCTCCTCTTACTAGGTGACTTTAACCTGGGCTTTAATGACGCTGAAGACAAACAAGCCCAATCGATCCAATTCATCCTAGTCAATCATAACATTACCCAAAATGCCCTAGCTCCTACACACACAAAAGGACGCACATTAGACTGGATAGCCAACCATAACTGCGACATCACCAGCTCTAGTATTCTACCCCAAAAAAGGACGGACCATTACCTTATAGGCTTCACAGCCAGCATTGAGCCTCCCAAACCTAACAAGAATAAAATAGCACCCCCCATGCCTACGAGAAGCAAAAAAAGAAATCACAGCTGATAAATTCCTCCCACTTCTCCTACCAGCACTCACAGCTAGCTCCAATGAATCCAACCCGAGTGAGTTAGTTGAGGCATTCAACAACTCCATGGCCAAATCTCTAGACTTGATCGCCCCTATCAAACTCCATAAAAGTAAACAGGAAACTCATCTTAATTCTTTGTTCACCCCCCATCTCAAAGAAATGCGCATCCAAAAACGTAAACTCCAAGCCATTTGGAGGCATACGCCTTCTGCTGATAACAAAACCACACTTGCCAATGTTGCCAATAAATACAAGAAGGAAATAATTCAAACCAAAAAAGATTCATTCAATGACAGAATCAGCAAAGCCAACTCGAACTCCAAAGAGCTCTTCACCATTCTCCGTGAATTGGAAAACCCAATTGCCCCCACAAACAATGTCCCTAAGGATAAATCCTGGTGCACCAGAATCCAAAATGCCCTAGTAAACAAAATCACAACCCTTCAATCTAAAATTGCTAAGAAAAAAGCCTCCTTGAGCCCTAGCAGAACTCACACCACCCCACTGAAAGAGATACCCAGCACATCCACCCAAAGTAACTATAAACCCTTCAGGTTTACTAACATTTCCATACTGGAAACAGAAAAGGTCATTCTATCCCTTAAACCATCAAACTGCCAAGGCGACAATTGCCCTGCGCAAATCATTAAGGATGCAGCCAGAGATTTAACATCCTTCATCTCAAAACTCATCAACGCCTCCTTCAACATGAGTACTGTACCTACAAACCTTAAAGAATCTTGGGTACTGCCCCTACTCAAAAAACAGACTCTTGACCCAGCAATCCCCACGAACTACAGACCCATTACTACGGTCCCATTTCTCCTTAAAATCATTGATAGAGTAGCCTACCTCCAAATACAAAACTATTTGGAGTCACACCAACTATTAGGTTCACGGCAATCTGGCTTCAGACCACTGCACGGTACTGAAACGGCCCTCATCGACCTCAAGACACAAATCGACGAGTTGAAGGATAAAGGTAGTACAGCTATGCTCCTCCTCCTTGACCTATCAGCGGCCTTTGACCTGGTGGATCATGCAGTATTATGCAACCATTTAGCGTCGGCCGCCCATTTCTCAAGTGAAGCTATAGCATGGGTACAATCCTTCCTAGCTAACCGTACGATGAGAGTGTTCTCCCCTGTAGCAGCAGCGGACCCAATCCAGATCACTTGTGGTGTCCCACAAGGCTCATGTGTCTCCCCAACAATGTATAATATCTTTACTAAGCCTCTCTTCGACAAACTTGACATATTAGGGGTAACATATACTAATTATGCGGACGATACGCAGATTCTCATACCACTATCTGGCAACTTTGTTGAAGACACAGTGCTAGTAAACAAAATTTACCTCCTCATTCAGGCATGGATGGTCTCCCACGGCCTCTGTCTAAATGACGATAAAACTGAGATACTGATCTTGGGTTCCGACTCCAACCTAAAAAAATTGAGTCCCAACTATCGCAATTTCAACATAGATGGTAACACAATCAAGGTGGTGACTGAGGCAAAAACTCTAGGCTTTTATCTCGATTCCACTTTATCTCTCAAAAAACAAGTTAACACCCTGGCATCCTCCACAGCGTACACCTGTAAACTCATCAGGACCTGTAGACCTTACCTCTCTAAAACTAATTGCATCATGCTAGCCAACTCACTAGTAATGTCCAAATTGGACTATTGTAATGCCCTCTATGCAGGAGCCAATAAAACCATTATAAATAAAATGCAAATCCTTCAAAATAACGCTCTTAGTGCAGCCCTTGACATACCCCGCAAAGCACATATCTCAAATATCAGGAAAGACCACCATTGGCTTAAAATCAGCGACAGAGTCCTGCTCAAGACACTATCGCTCACCCACAAAGGGTTCAATAACACAGCCCCCCCTTACATCTCAGCCAGACTGTCTAGAAAATTATCCAGCCACCACACCAGGGCCACCAACCATTTCTTGCTCGAAAATCCCAGATTTAAACCATCCAAAGCGGGCGGTGTAAGCTTCCCTGTCAGAGCTGCCCAGGCCTGGAATGCATTGCCCATTGCGCTGAGAGCGAACTTACCCTACTCTAACTTCAGAAGTAAGGTAAAAATCTGGCTCTGGTCCAACGACAAATAATTGTCATGTTACTCAACGGCCACAATATCTCTGTAACCCAGTCTAAGACGATTCTGCTCTCACCCTTCTTACCTTTGTACACATTCTCAATACTGTAACATGTTAGTTCTCATTCCAATCTCCTGTATTGACATGTATGTATTGTATTGCTATGTTTTCTTTTTTTTTTCTTTACACTGAATGCAACCAAAGCTTAAGTAACCTTGTACCCGCTGCGCCCGGCTACCCCTGGGTTTTGTGCGCATTATCAAATAATAAACAAACAAACAAACAAACAAACAAACAAACAAACAAACAGGAGCAATGTCTTAAATGTGGAAAGAAGTACAAGCTGCAGAAATTCTGATAGCATAAAGATTGGTTTATTTTTAGTGTTCGTGTTTCTGCTTTTTGTCTCAGTATTTCAGGAAATGTTTTAATTGGATTTAGTTTTGCCATATATTAGAGAACGTTGAGCCACTGAGCATGTGGTGAAATGGTGATCATCACAAGATATTGTTGCTGTTTTTCATTACTACGAGGATACCTTAGCACATTAGCCAGAATCTGGTTATTTTGCAGCTATGCTGCCCATTTGAGCCTCTGTCTTCCTACTCAATAAAACACAATTTCTTCTTCTCAAAGAGAGTATCTTGAGTTCATTGTGCCAAGGGCTTTGGGGGAAGGGTGAAGTGTAGTCCACATATTAGTTATTGTTACAGGTGTTAGCTGTTCTCATGATACTCGAGTGAAATGTTGAATAACGGTGTATGTTCTTGACTAAAGATAAGTACAATAGCTGTGAAGGACATATTGTATTGAGAACAAGGCCCTGGGTGTAGGCATTGTCAAAAGTACCAGACTAGATTGTGGTCATAATGCCCTGTTTCAGATGTTGGGACTGCTGTGCCGGCATTAGAATGGCCTGGCAGTATGAATAACAGAGACATTTTTTTCAACTCAGTCATGTTTTCATGGATCCACCTGGTTCCCAAGAGCTAGCCAGGAGAACAGGGACGCCATTTCACAAAAATGCCAGGGGTAGTGGAAGTAACATCACTCAAACCTTGAATTCTGATGACATCACAGGGTCTTATGTCATTTTTCCCTGCCCCCAAGTGACATCAAGGGAAGCGATAGCATTTGACCTTTCATCCCTTGACAGAACAGGAAGTGGCATCACATGGCATTGTACCTAAGTACATTGTTTGTTTGTTTATTTATTTATAGCGCACGCCAGACCCGAGGGTATCCGGGCGCGTGTTCACGGATACTTTAAGCTTACACGTTAAAGTTACACATTTCAGGAAGGTTACAGGGTGTATCAACAGTGAGTGATGTTAGTATGCGTGGTTACATGCGCAGGTGAGTGTGCACAGGGGTGAGTGCACAGTATGCATTGAGTGTTGGGAGCAAGGTGGGTTAAACGGGTGATGAGCGAGGTATGCGTCCGGCTGCAGATTAACAGGTGGGTCAGACGTGAGTAGTCCTAGTCTAGTCGGCTATAGGTCATTTTCTTTGAGCCATTTAATGCAATTAAGTCTGAAGCGTGGATAAGATTGGTCAGACCTTAAGGATGATGGGAGGGAGTTCCACAGCTGGTCCGCTTTGACAGGGAAGCTGGTGCCTCTGGCGGTGCTCAGTTTAAATGGGGGCACGGCTAGTTGGTTGGGGTAGGCTTCTCTGGTAGGTCTGTTAGAAGTTCTCCTTTTGAATCATTCTGTTAGGTATTTTTGGGCTAGGTCATTAATACCTTTGAAAGTCAGTGATGCTGTTTTGAGTTTAATTTTGTCAGCTGTGGATAGCCAGTTAGATTGTCTTCTGACGTCTGAGATGTGCTCTCTTCTTGGGATTGCTAGGGCGGCTCGAAGGCCGTTGTTCTGCAGGGTTTGGATTTTTTGCAGTGTGTGTTTATTGGACCCTATGTATAGTGCATTGCAGTAGTCCAATTTGGATAATACTAGGGCTCTTGATAAGGTGAGACAGCTGGCGGTGGATAGATATGGTTTAGCTGCTTAGGTGTAAGCGGTGCTAGAGGCCATCGCATTCACCTGCTTTGTTAGGGAGAGGCAAGAGTCGAGGTAAAAAGTGTTTTTACTTCTTTCGCTACTTTAATGGTGTTGCCATCTATGACACATGATGAGTAGTCATTGTTCAGTCTTTTGATATTTTGTGTGTTCCCCAGTATGATGAGTTCCGTTTTGTCATCATTCAGGCATAGACCATGACGGGCCATCCATGCCTGGATGATGAGGTATATCCTGTTCACCAAGGCCAAATCCTGTTCATAATCCCCCGAAAGTGGGATGAGGATCTGAGTGTCATCTGCATAGTTTGTGTAGGTGACACCCAGAAGGTCCAGATCATCGAACAGGGGCTTCGTGAAGATGTTATACATAGTCGGAGAGACACAGGATCCCTGGGGAACACCACATGTGATAGGTACTGGATCAGCCGCTGCGGAGGTGGAGAAAACCCTCATGGTTCTGCCGCTTAGGAACGATCTGATCCATGCAATGGCATGTGTGGAGAAGTGGGCCGCGGTTTCCAAGTGGGTATAGAGCACATCATGATCGACCAGGTCAAATGCTGCTGAGAGGTCCAGCAGGAGGAGTAGGGCAGTTTTTCCAAGATCTCTCAGCTCATCGACCTGGGTTTTGAGATCGATAAGTGCAGTTTCGGTGCCATGTTGAGGCCTGAAGCCTGACTGTCTGGTACCTAATAGTTGGTGCAACTCCAAATATATTTGGATCTGTAGGTAGGCCACTCTGTCTAGGATTTTTAGCAGAAATGGTACCGTGGTGATTGGCCTGTAGTTAGTCGGGATGGCGGGGTCCAGGGTTTGCTTTTTAAGGAGCGGGAGGACCCATGATTGTTTAAGATTGTCTGGTATAGTGCTCTGGCACTCCTTACCTCATACATGCATACATGTTCACATCCTGAACAGCATGCCAGGGAGATATGAAAGATGGACACATTACATCAAAACATTAATTGTGACACAATGAAATTAAGTGATGTGATATGGCCAAGCATTTATACACTGTACACAAACTTTTAGGTACAAGGATTTTGTAAAGTGACCGAGGACACTGAGGTGGAATGTCTTGTGATGATCGTAAAAGAGACAACTGCAGAAAAAACATGCAATACCATCTCTTAAAATTCCTTGAACGCTCTGAAGAAAGAGTTGGATACCAATTTAAACTGTTTCCCTGTGTCCAATCCAATATTGCAGTTAAAGAAGCTGAAGAGTTGTGGACAGGCCATGAGCTTCTCCTGTTTGCTGGTACCCTTGAAATGCACGGCTACATAGCATGCATGCTGCTGAACCAGATGTCCTTGCATATTGGAAGTGACTGGTAATGAAGGCCAAAGCTTGGTGGTGCTGTGAAATAGAACGATCAACATCCAGGCCATGATGTCTGCAACATAATATCTATTCCTGTCACACATTCCCATCAGATGGATTTTCTGCTTGGATGGGCTGGTTATTGCACCCACAGTTTTCAGTATTAGACGACTCCGAATTGCACAACCGTGATTGATATTTATAGTCATTTTCCACCCTGTGGGGCATCTTAAATTGGGCACTTTTGGCAGTTAAGTAATTTCGACTTTGTCACTCATTACAACAATTAAATTGAGGTCACCAGTCCGTGTGCGAAGGATTCAGATAGCTATATAATTATCTTATTATAACTGCAACTTGCAAATACCAAAATGCATAGTCCAAAATGGATGCTTATTTTACCCTAAATGCTCTTTGGAAGCTTTTGTCTGCATTGTGACTTTGAGGTGTTTAAGAACCGACTAAATCAGTGACTCACCGCTTGAAGTGTGCCTGAAATAAGCCGAGAGCAAAGGGGAGAGCAGTCTGCAGTGAAGCACTGCTGTGAGTGTGGAGATAACATTGGCGGACTTGGCGTGCTTTTGGAGTCTCCTCCTTCAATATTATAAATCCACGTCAGAGCTGTCGCACCCCCTTTCGCCGGGTACTAATATAACATAATTCACCATCAGTTAATTTTCAGCAGTTATGTTACCAAAATGTCTATTTTTTCTCACCACATTTGCAATATTGAAATCTGTCTTTGTTTCTGCAATCTATACACTATTCTTTGTCTTCCTCAGGGCCATTTTGAACTCAGTATTTTAGACTGTATATTACAGGGTTAAACATTGGAGTTATAACAATATAGGCCAAAGACAAGAGCTTGTTGTTTTGCATTGAATATGTTGATGCCGGTCGCACATATGTCGAACAGATGGATCCATAGTACAAAAAGACTACAGTCAGGTGTGAAGCACACGTAGAGAAGGCTTTGGTCCTCCCTCCTTTAGACTTAATTTTTAGGCTGGATGAAACAATGTTGATGTAAGATATGATAACTAGAAGAAATGACATCATCAACTCTACAGCACCAAGGATGTACGTAATTGTCTCAATTGTATATGTGCTGCTGCAAGAAAGCTTCATCAGGGAGGGTACTTCACAGAAGAAGTGGTTGATTGTGTGAGACTCACAGAAAGTGAGCTTTGATACTAAAACAGTGTGTGATAGTGGGGTCATGAAACCTACTACCCAGATTCCAGCAGCCAATCGCATGCACACAGTCTTAGTCATGATCGTCATGTAATGCAATGGGTTGCAGATGGCCACGTACCGATCGTAAGCCATGACTGCTAGGAGAAGAAATTCTGTTGCCACTGTGACCATAAAACAATATGCTTGCACTAGGCACACAGTGAGTGACATGTGTATGCCATTCTGAAAAATCCGGACCAGCATTGGTGGGAAAACAATTGTGGTGCAGCTGATATCAATGAAGGACAGATTCACGAGGAAGAAATACATAGGCGTGTGCAGATGTGAGTTGGAGTAAATTGTTATCATAATAAGTAGGTTGCCCACCAGAGTCATCAGATAAATCAGTAAAAATGCAGCAAAAAGTGGGACTTGTAGTTTCGGAAGATCTAAAAAGCCCACTATGAAGAAGTCCTCAACTGCGCTCAGGTTGTCTTCCTTCATTTGTGCAGTTATGCTGCGATTCCCCCAACTCAGGACCAGCTGAAAAAAATGAAGATGTTAACAATCTAATTGCAATGAGTATAGGGGATCAGAGATTGTGGGAGTCAGAAACCTCCCATGTGTGCCTCAATGGAATGAAACAATATAGCAAAGACATGTTAATGCACAAATACTAGTACCGTTTTAAATGCAGTGTGTTTTGTGTTCTGTAGACTGTGGCCAGGTCGGGGACGGCGGCGGGTGGATTAGATTTGTCCGAGAACAGGATTGAGAAAAGCAGACCTTCCGCGACCGTGATTATGAAGGCACGATAGAACACTGAACCTGGAAGACTGAAATTGCCAAAAACACAATAAATGCAGTGGAGGCCCTGCCCACTACTACCCGGAAACAGAACAAAAGGATCAGCGCGCGCACATCACGGGAGTGCTCCATGAGTGCCATTTACCTGTGGAACACTGTGGAACGTATACTGCCATTGCAGCCTTGGAGTTTTGAATTGGACTAAAATATCAGATAAACGCAGTGAATGCCCTGCCCACTATTACCCAAAAACAGTACAAAAGGAGCAGCCCACGTGCATCAGCGTGCACTCATTACGGTAGAGCTATGTGAGTGCTGTTTAGCTGTGAAACACTGTGGAACTTATACTGCCATTGAAGCCTTGGAGGTTTGAATTGCACTAAAATATCAGGTGGTGTAATCTTATCACTGCACTGCACATCTAGAGACATTTTCTGACTTAAACCCCCTGTTTTTAAACACCTTATAATAGAGTATTGATACTGTTGTTTTACCTGTTTTTGTTTAGATAAACGCAGTGGAGGCCCTACCCACTATTACCTGGACACAGTACAAAAGAGGCAGCATGCGAACATCAGCGCATGCGCATCACAGTAATTCTCCTTGAGTACTGTTTAGCTGTTTGCTGTTAGCTGCTTAGCACTAGTGCGGCCGCTATCCTTTCTGTTGGCTTCCCCCCTCCTTCCCCCATAGTATTAAAATATCAAACACACGTTGACTCTGTTCCAGTAACTTGCAGTAACTTGAAATACAGCCGTCATAACTGCTATTTTCGTTGCAACCATTGCCGCTGACCCACCTGCCACATGTCGGGCGCTGAGCCGTGTACAAATGAAACTACAAAAGAGTGATCAACAAGTGAACGAGTAAACAAATAGTAGTAGACAACGTAAGTACCTGTATATTATAGATTGTGAATGTTGTAAAAAACTAGCTGACTGCAATCCTGCATAATCTTTAAGAGTGCAAGATTGCAAGAACCCTACAGGATCTTGGGAGGAGTTAAAAGAGGAGCAAGTATCAGCACTATTGGATGTCGAGCACGTGGGACGAGACGGGGGAGGAAAGAGAGAGTGATGGAGGGAGAGGGAGAGGTGGCTGTGGGCGATGGAGGTGAGGAATGCATGTTTGAAAGGGGTGAGATGACTGTGAATACTGAATACGCTAGTGGTAATTCTAGAGTAGTCCCTATCCGTACACAAAATGCACCGAAAATAAAAAATGCGATAGAAACATTCGGAAGGCACAACACCATATACATTCAATGCTCTGAGTAGTTGTGCCTATTCTTTAAGACAGCGGAAAGTATGCACACCTTAAATTATAATGGCACAAAATAAATCAAAGACCTCTAACGAAATATTACCCGGTATTAGAAGGCATTAGCACAACCGATAGTTTGGTTGCTACTAATGAGATCCTAGCTGATCTCAATGTATCTCTAAAATGCATGGGTAGTAAACTAATTGAAACTGTTATAGGCCCTAAAGCGAACAATGAAAATATACTAGAATTGACAAATACAAAAATAAATAGAAAACAACTTTAATGTCGCAACTGATAACAGTCAAAATATAGGCAATAATGAGACAACAGTGATAATAGTTGATACTGTAGACAACAAAACTATTGAAAATGCTGCGAGCATTGAAAACATGGCTATTTGTGACCATAAGAAAAAAACGGCAGTCCAAAAAGTATGGATGTATATGATTGCAAATCTAATTGTGAATCTAGTGAACTGTTGGGCAATCTAACAGAACCAAGAAACACAGAGGCACAGGACAAAGTAGTTCTTACTCAAATGAATGAAGATAAACCAGTAGAAATATCAGTAAAAAATATAAATGCACATATTGAAAACAACACCTGTGAAGAACTTAATGATAGCAATATGAGTACTCAAGTAGTACATCTACTGCCATGTTTGAACTGTTTGAGAACCTAATGACTTCAATAATTGAAAGATGTGAACACATTGAAAAAAAACAACACATTCAATCATTACTCCTACATAAAAGTATTCACAGAAATAGAACAAAAATACTAAAGGAACAGAGTATGAATACTGAAAATGAGTGTGAACAGAATGCAGTATCAACAGAATGCTTCTGATCTACTGGTACAAGAAACAATGCATGAATGTAGCCTTAGACCAAATCAAAGTATAGATATACACTTAGCACAAACTACTAATGAAATAGACCTATCTACTCCAGAAAAAACATTGAAACGTAAAAACCTTATTAAAATACTAATAAAACCCCAAAGTGGCATAGTATTATCTTGCAAACTATCATACGCAATAAAGTAAACAAAAATATCATAATCAACAACGCGTGTGTCATCAATAAAAATTGTAAAAGCCTTGAGCAGATAGAAATAGCCCAGGAACATGACCAGACTCACAAGAACAAACCTCTCAAAATAAATGAGAAATTAAATAAGAATAGAAAAATAACTAAGAAGAAGTCTGCGACCTCGAAGTATCCAGTAATATGCATAGACAAACAAACAATTGATGAACATCAATTAAAAGATGATAAACATCCTCAAGATATTCGGAACTACATGCTCGACAAAGGATGTAGCGAGCAAACAAACAATAAAGAAAAAAAGCAAATCAGCAACAGGACAGATAATATTTAAACATGCAAAACAGCTAGGAAGAAGGAGAGTAAGGAGAATGGAATAATTACAGAGCACACACTTGAAGATGTTTATTGTCTTTTCGTAATTGACTGTGATACTGCTGACACTTAACAGATAGAAAAAAATAAAATGGTCATGAAAAAACAAACAAATGAAATGATGAAAGATTTTTTTATTTTGTATTTTTATTTTTTTATATATAAAATGAGTATCCGGAAGTGCCTGCGAAGTGCGGCTGTTGGGCTGGACTCGCTGCTTCGTCCTTGGATTCTCTGCCCACAGTGCCGTCGGCAAGAGGAAGGACCCGAAGCGAATCTTGCGCGCAACGCGCATTTGATTGGATTAAAGAGGACTTTTACTTTGGCCACGCCCCCCTGATCCCGCCCGCTTGCCCGCCCACTAACCCGCCGTCCACTTCCTTATCAGCACACGGACCCGCGCATCCGGAAGTGCCTGCGAAGTGCGGCTGTTGGGCTGGACTCGCTGCTTCGTCCTTGGATTCTCTGCCCACAGTGCCGTCGGCAAGAGGAAGGACCCGAAGCGAATATTGCGCGCAACGCGCATTTGATTGGATTAAAGAGGACTTTTACTTTGGGTACTTGCTAAGGACTCTGCACCCGCTATTTTAGTGTCCGCGGGTTTCCCGCGGGTTTTCGGAATTTGGGCTGCCCGTTGATGTTTCTCTTTTCTCTTTCCCCCTTTAGCCACGCCCCCCTGATCCCGCCCGCTTGCCCGCCCACTAACCCGCCGTCCACTTCCTTATCAGCACACGGACCCGCGCATCCGGCGCGCGCATCCGGAAGTGCCTGCGAAGTGCGGCTGTTGGGCTGTTAGGCGGTAAGGTGGCTTGGTGGTAGGGTTACTCCCTTTGAGGCCCCCACATAGTTTATCAAACAATCGCTGGGAGGGGGTTACTGTGAGCAAAGCGGGTGCTACATACTGTCCTTTATCTCTTAGCCTATAATCGTGATCAGAATCGCTCTGGTCATGGCAGAGGGGCTACGCAGTATAAAAAAAAAAGAGTCCCAAACTAACCCTAAACAAACTGAGGCGGACCTTAATGTAGTAAAATTGTCCGCTGCAATGCCCTTAAATCAGCGCGACAAAGAGATAAATGAAGAATATAAACCCCTTCTTAACTCCAATTATTGCACCTCTTTGCCATTTGAAAAGCCTATAATGGCTTTGAAATCAGAAAGCAATGTTGACAACAAAGCTATTCTCACTCCTGCTTCGTTTGAATTTAATACAAAACAGGAATGGAAAAACAGATCGGATATTAAGAAACCCGTTTCTGGGCCTATGCAATACAAGATAGAGAATTTTCAATGTGACGACTTACAGAAAGCTAACAAGGATGCCTCTGTCGTTGTATCCCCTGAAGACCTTGAGGAACAAATTCCCTTGGAAAAACGGTCGGTGTACATCGACAGCGCGACTACTAAAACTACTTTGCCCGGAAGCAGCATGGATTCCAAAATTAAACCAGTATACATGTCTGTCGAAGAAGCGAATGAAACCTCCCCAAAGGATTGGGAAATTGATGACTGTAATTCTAATCCAAGTCTTGATAGTGACGAAATAAAAAAAATAATGGGAACCGAGCAATTTGATACGTGTACCGCAGACGTTTCTATTTTAGCCCCGGCAATCGAAATAGAATTAGGCAAACGGATTCGTCTATCCTACGAACCCTCAACTCCTGTCAATAGAAGTAAGTACGGGATTGAGAATGTATTCCTTTTTAACAATCCCCCAGCATACACCTATTCGGTGCCCGCACACTCCAGTGCACTGAAGGAAGCACTTATCCTTGGGGGAACTAATACTCCAAGTAATAACAATATAGGAGGGCCCCCCTTGATGGTAAATAGTTCCCCGATCATGGAACAACCGACGATCCCTACTTGCCAATACCCTTCTAGACACGAAGGAAACCGAGCACCTAGCTCTGACTCCAACGAGTCTACCCATTGTAAAACCCATCCACAGCATAATCGTCCTACCGCTGAACAAGAAAATTGGAATGCCGATTTGCAACACTCCATCGAATCCTTTCCGGTCATGACCAGAATTCTCAATTTACTTGATAAAGGCCACGAGCAAACTCATGAGGCAATAAAATTCCTACAGCTTCAAATGTCCGACCTCACGAGTTCTCTTGCAAAAATGGAGGGCATGTTATTCGCCTCTCATATGTTTTCTTCCATCATAAACAAAAAAGATTCGATGGTCCATGTTCAAACTACAGGCACTCAAACAAAATTGTTCTCTGAAGTAGTGACAGAAGAACCTACCTTTATATTAAAAAATCGGAAGATTGTGAATCCAAAACTAGTGTACGCGGAAAATCCCAGTGAACCTAACCTTGCTGTCTTGACTAACCTTGTAAAGGAAATGGCAACTAATCTTGCCACACTTTCCAAGTCAATCAATAAGGATTCGCTGATGACTACATGCGAAGATAAAGGAGTCTCTCCAGATAGCCCTTCGGCTCTAACAGATCTCATTGATCTTTCTGGAACAGATCATATCCCTCAAGAAGCAACAGAAACACACGACATTGAGGTGGTGCACGATCAAACTCCTCCCATTGCCCTCACTAGAAAACAAAGAAGAGCTCTGGCACGTGCTCAAAAGAGAAATCTTCTCGCCAAATTACAAAAGGGAAAACAAGAAAAAAAAACAAAGAATCAGTCTTGTGATAAAAACGATACTCACAACACACATATTAAAGATATCTGTAATCTTTCAGAGGGAGATAACATCATCGACTTAAATCAGTTGAGCGAGGAATCTAAGGCCCTGTTGAATCTTCCAGAGCCAGACTCGAACTCTGTACCTACCAAAGTCCCCTGCAAATCTCTACTAAAAAACAAAAAAATTAAAGGAAATGAGGACTCGCCTAATGAACCAGCTTGGCAAGAACCCAATAAATCAAGATTGAATGTAAACAAGGGAAAGGATAATGAGGAGAAAGGTCACATTGACCTCGGGGTGGTGGCTAACCCAATAGTTGGGCCCCCACACTGCGTTCAAACTGACCTCTCCAAGTATTATCCATTGTTGAAAATTAAAAAAACTGCGAAAGTGATCTTGGGTAATGCCAATGGACAAAGAGAAAATAAAATACTTACTTGTCCTAATCATCCAACTGAATCCCAAAAAAAAAATTTGGAGGGTGTAAGTTCAAGCGAGCCGGAAGATTTATCCTCAGTCAACAAAGTTGACCCCCGAAAACAACTAATCTCTCACGAAACTGCGAGCTTAGTTCATCAACATACTAGCCCAAAGTTACCAATTCTGAGTTTGCAGCGTCCACTAGCCAACGAGCGCTCCAAATTGACCAATCTGAAATCCACTACGGATAAACGGGAATCCCCGACTGACCATAATTATGGCGACTTAAAATCTGCTATTATTATGGGATGGGAAAGCGATGAAGCCCGCTATGGAAAGGCTCGCTTGAACCGCACCTTTATGATGACTGTTTTTCAGGATATCCCTGCCCTACGAAATATTAGATCTGACGACATAGATTGGGTGAAATTGGCTGACATTAATAATAACCGAATGATTTGCAAATTTATGTCTCCTTTTATTATGAAGATGTTATGGGATCATTCTGATGACTTGGCATTTATTGGATTAACCTCATCATTTTTTTCATCTTTTGACGATGCACAAAGTTATCTAGAACCTATTCCCTTGAGCGTTGAAAGCGTTTCTGATAATTTAACCCAGGATACTCCTGTAAATATTGATGTTGATACTATGAAACAATTCATGTCATTCATGTCTGCTCTAAAGGAGATGTCTTGGAGGGACCCCATTAACACCACGCAAGCAATACAACAAAAGGCAATGAAACATTCGTAGCCCTCTGCGTCTCCACATTATTTCATGGAATTCTTGTGGCATAAATAACTTCAAAAAATGGTATCACTTAAATCAGCTTAATCGACCTGATCTTATTTTTATTCAAGAGACCATGAATCAATCTTCCTTCTTTATAGATGGTTTTTCAGCATATATTCAGACTGCAAAGCGAGGCAGTGAAGGTCGTCCCTCTGGCGGCCTGGCCATACTGGTGAATACTGCCCTTCAATGCTCCTTGGAAAAGATTAGCAGTTCGGATTCCATTTTAGCAATCATTATGAAAGATGTCTTGGATCCTTCTATTATTCTTTTATTGGTATGTATTTATTGGAATAAACTGTCCACACCAATTGAGACCATCATTGAGGAAATGCATGAGGTACTTGAAAAGGGATTGATTTTATATCCCTCGGCGAAAATTATTGTAGGTGGTGACTTCAACTGTTACTGCTATGATATAGGTGTTCATAAAAATGCAATTAGGGATAAGCACTCATTTATGTCCCTTAAGTCTGGCACTGTATGGAATTCCTTTTTCCTTGAATGGGATATTCAAACCCCTTACTTTGCTCTCGACGATTTTTCCTATACATGGACTAGAGCAAATCTCAATTCCCTCATTGATTATTTTTTTATTTCTTCGAGTCTATATTCGAATATAGATGCTCTTAAAATTATCGATCCATTCTTAGGAGACCATATGATTATTTCCATGCAGTTGAATATTCCGTTGGCTCGCTTCAAAGATAATTCTATTCTTTCCTTAGTAGAAATTGATAGGCCCCACCACACAGTGAGATGGAATCCTAAAGTGTGTGCAATATTTATTCGGAACCTAGAATGCGATCCCAGTATTTTTCTACATCAATCACCACCGAGCCCTTCACTTATTCATTTAGATCATCTAAATTCTATCAGAATTCAAATTCACCTAGAAGCTATGCTTCACTCAAGGGATATTCACGAAAAAACTATTCAAGTTCATGCGCACAAATTTAATAGTCAAGTTGCTTATTTAAAATCGCAAAAAAATCACGTAATTCGTCAGATTAATAGAACTTCTCATTCTGACCTTGCTCGTGACAAATTGATTAAAGCAGTTAGACAAAGATTTCGTAATAAATTAAAATGGCTAAAAAGACACCTTCTCTATGCGGACAACCAGAAATTATTTTATCACTTATTAAAGCATGACTCTAGGAAAACCTGGAATACTCTTCGTTCTATTACCTCGGAAAACACAACTAACTTTGATTCTGTTATTCCCGCCGAAAACTGGGTATCGTATATAAAACGCAAATATACCATGCCTGAGCGATTTCAATTTCTCAAGGGTAGTGAACCACGCTTGGATCTTGACCTTTCTTCCTTATGGTCCATAGAGGACATTATAGATGCCATTGGTCGATTGAAGCCTTCTAAAGCACCTGGTCCCGATGGTATTCCATCCTGTGTGTATAAATCGAACCCAGTATTCTGGGCCCACATTCTTAAAATCAAATTCGACCTGATCTTACAAACAGGACATATCCCCACTACATGGTCCTCTGCGTATGTTATTCCAATTTACAAAAAGGGCTCTCCGGATTGTCCCTCCAATTATCGCCCGATTGCCTTAACTGACGCCTCTTCCAAAATATTTTCTATTTTACTCATCCAACAATTACAAGCCTACATGGATGGAAAAAATATGTTGTCTATTTATCAGGGAGGATTTAGAAAATTCATCGGCTGTCAGCTAAATGCCACAATTCTAGCCCATCTTCAGGCTCATTCCTTGGCTAGTCACTCAGGTCCAATTTATATGGCTAGTTTGGATTTGACCGCAGCATTTGATTGTGTTATTCGAGAAGTCTTGTGGGAAAAAATGATCCAACTTGGTATTCCGACTAAATTAGTTGCTTTGATTGCAATACTTCACAAAAATACAAATTATTGCATGCGTCTCACTAAGGAAGGAGCCCTGACAGACCCCATTCCTACTGAGATCGGGGTGAAACAAGGCTGCAATATGGCAGCCATATTGTTCAATTTGTACTTGTTAGGATTTGATGAGAAATGGACCGCGGGGGAATGCTATTCTGTAAAGCTGGGTTCCCTGAACTTAGATTGGTTAGGCTTTGCTGATGATTTATTATTCTTCGATCGAACGCCCTTTGGTCTCCAACGAAAGTTGGACCTATTCTTGGATTTTGCATATAATCATAATCTTACGCCTAATCCAACGAAAACCTTTATAATGATTTTTTCTCAAAAAAAATCAAGATGCCATCGCTATTTTTGGCATATTAACAACACCAAAATTGAATGTTCTTCGATGCTTCACTATCTGGGATATCCGTTAGCTGATCAATATTCAATTACAATGTGGAAAAACTATCTTAACCGAAAAGTCAGGGGATTGACATCTCAGATGAAAATTATTCACCAGAAATATTGTATGTTTTCCCTAATACCTCTAATTCAATTTTATCTGCAGAAGGTCGAACCTATCATTCTATACTCCCTGGACATCTGCACATATGATTTAGATGCCTATCTAAATATCTTACAGGGGAAATTATGGAAAACAGTTCTGGGACTATCAATGTCGATTCCTAATGTGATGATTTGCCATGAACTAAACTTACTACAATTGTCGGTAAAACATACATGGCGTAAAATTATCAACCTAACTAAGATCTATAATCCACCGAAAAACACTCTTTATGTTAATCTGAATCAATTATTGTCTGAATCTCACATCAAATCACTCAATACTTACTCGCTTAAGCTTATTAAAATATTACATCTTATTAATGAATCGCCGTTATCTATGAGTATGCGGTTACCAAGCCAAAAACTGAAATTTCAAAGATTTTTTTGGTGTATAATGCTAGATGAAATGGGTAAATACCCCTTCTTCAAAGAATACAATGAAGTTCGCGGTAGATGGGGAACTCGTTTAAAATATATAAAATGAGTATGTTTATTTCTTAGTTACAGGGCTAGTTAGGTAGAAAGGCAGGGAGCTAAATAGATGACATCCTTTCAGTAAGGTTCTCCCATCCTGTGTCCCCAACTGTAGCTCTTGGAACCCACAGGTTCCATAACATTCTATATGACATAGTTGGATTCGACTAGCAGCGCTGTTTGCACTCAGTGCAGATAGATAACTACAATACTACACATCTCCACCTCTTAAATTGAACACACCAACAAGATATCACAACTCAGGCATTCAGAGACTAACAAAACAACACACTCCTGCACATCTTTAAAACCTATACAACATTCACAACCAAGAAAGCGTATCCACATTCACGGAACTAACAATCAAAACAATCAAGTACACAAATCATCACCTGCCCGGGACAGCCACTCCCGGCCCTCACAGCTGCTACCTGCGAGCACATACGTTCCTTGCCACACTCTCAACCATCAAAGCGTATCTCCTCCCACTCCACCTGCCACATGGAGACAAGGGTCTGCAACACCCAGCACAACCGCATACTCACGCAACCATCAGAAATGATGAAAGATTTAAGATTCACAACCGAATGGTGGACTCAGAATCTCAAACTAACACTACTGAGAAAGATACCTTGTCTGTACTGAAGTGAAAGTGCAACAGGGTGACTCATAGAAATATGAATGACACATGAGTTGAAACAATTGAGAAAATGTCCCACACCAACCTGACTTAGCCCCCCGAGCTTCTCCATCCTCTCCTCGCTTCCACCCAATGGCGCTTTCTGTTTCTCCTATATTTTCCAACTGTGTCTCGATTGACTATCCTTCTCACTAAGTCTGATAGGGAGAAGTTCAAAAAGGATATCTTGGCCTCCAGCCTTGGTCTTCCTATCGCTGACACCTACTCCAATATTTCCTCCAGACAGGCCCTCACTGACATCCTCTTTGTTGTTCCTTCGCCAGATCTATGGACTCTTCATATGATCACTGTGCTCTGTCCTATCTCGTCCTCTCCCATTAATGGTGGCACTCACTAGGAAGTTTTCATGGCTTCCTTCGACTCTTCCAAAGTCATCATTAATGTCTACCTTAATGGCACTGCCATGGTCCAAGACCCACAGGCCAATCTCTTCCTCTTTGATAGGTGCTTCCCTCGCCTCATCATTTTCCTCTCATCTCCTGCTTTCCCATCCTCTCCCCCCTTGCCTACCTAGCCCTCTCTCTCCTCCTCCTCTGCCCCTCCTAGGGCCCTTTCTCCTCTGCAGGGCGTACCTCTGATCTATACCCTTCCACGGAAGGTCTTTAAGCCTGGCAACCTTCTTCATATTGCTACTCCCAACTCTCCATCTGCTGTCAAATACTCCTCTGACATCTGCCACCTCCTTGAAGAACTAGACCTTGATGTTCTTGGTCTAACTGAAACATGGTTCACGGCCAGCTCTGTCTCGAGCTTTGACACTCTCCTCCCTGATGGCTACAAAAACCTCTCGGCATCCAGATCCTCCTGGTCCGGTGGGGGTGGTAGCCCTGATCTTTCCTGAGTGGATTCCTGTCTCTATCATTCCCACTCAGACATACTCCTCTTTTGAATGCCTTGTCTGTAGGCTCTCTCTCTCTCTCCAACCCATTCTCTTACTGTGGCTACCATCTACCGGCCTCCTGGTCAAATCACCTAATTTCTCTCTAAGTGAGCGAACCTCTCCTCCTTCCTCCTGGCCTCTGCCACTCAACTCCTCCTCCTCGGTGACCTCAATATCCATTTAGACTCTCCTTGTTCCTCCTCTGTACTCTTCCCTGAACTCTGTGACTCCCTCTCCCTGTCCACCCCCCACCTCTGGTCCGACTCAATCTGCAGGCCACACACTCGATTTCTTGATATCCTCTGACCTCCCTCTCTCCATCACTCTAACCTCTCCTCTCTCCTGGAGCAATCATTCCCTCCTCTCCTCTCATCTCTCCCTATCTACCCCCGAGCCAAGCCTACCGCAACACTGCCACCTATCTTCTCGGACATCCGGCCCATGAAGCGTGTGTCAGTTGAGGCTTTCACTGCCACCTTCTCTCTCCCCCTCCACCTCTGGCTTTCACACATCCTGACACAGCCCTGTCTCTGCTCTACTCTTCAATTTCTGATACTCTTGATGCTCTTGTCCCTGTTATGAGGATCTGTTTGAAGGCCAAAGGCAAGTGCAATTCCTGGTATGACTCCAAAGGCAATATCGACTTTCTGTCCTCACCAAGAACAGAGTCCGCAATCAAGCCTGTGCCTCTGCAGCATCTAACAACTCGGCCAAACTCTTTAAAATCTGCAAGGAACTGGCCAACCCTGCTGCAGTCTCTACCCCTCTTGTTGCCTCCCAGGCTCTAAGCAATGCCCTTGCCTCTCACTTTATCTCAAAAACCTAGGACATCCTGTCCACCCTCTCCTCCCTTGCCCCTCCACTCCCCTCTCCATCTGTGCTTGCTGAACCTCCTTCAGCCACCCCCCTCCACCATCCTTCTTATCCTTTCCTCTTTTCTCCCCTGATGAGATCGCTAAACAAGTCAGATCTATGAAAGCCTCGTCAAAACAGGTTCATCCCTGTTTCTCTAAAACCATCAAGAACCACATTGACACCCTTACTCCGGCCCTTGCCGATTTTTGCAACCACTCCTTTGCCTCAGGATCCTTCCCCTCCCCTAAGAAGCACTCCCTTGTGCATCCTCTTCTCAAGAAACTAAAAGCTGATCCTTCTCATCCGGCTAACTATCGCCCAATTACTCCCTTTCTGGGCAAACTCCTGTGAAAAGCTGGCAATCTCTCAGCTTAACATTCATTCCGATTC
This sequence comes from Ambystoma mexicanum, assembly GCF_040938575.1. NCBI lineage: Eukaryota > Metazoa > Chordata > Amphibia > Caudata > Ambystomatidae > Ambystoma > Ambystoma mexicanum. The sequence continues at coordinate 88,274,659 of NC_090925.1, forward strand.
TGATGGCTGTCTCCATGACCACCAGTCTGGCTTCAGATCTGCCAGAAGCACGAAAACTGCTCTCCTGAACATCCGACAGATCTGCTCTTCAACCTTGATTCTAACATTCCCTCTGTCCTCATCCTACTCGATCTCTCTTCTGCCTTCAACACAGTCAACCATATACCCCTACTCAACCATCTCCCTGATAACCTGGGTATCACTGATCAGGCACAAACACTTTATGTCCCACTGAAAAAGAGCACAGAACAGCCTTTTTATTGTATTTGGCTTTTTGATTTTCTTTGGCCTGTTCTAGGTGTATAGTTACTACCTCTAGTACAATAGTCATGTGCTGTTTTAGGAGTTAGCTGGCTTGGGGAAATGGGTAATGAGGCCTCTTCTATTTTGAACCAAGTTTCTTGTAGCATGTTGAGGAACCTCTCAGTTACCTACCATAGGGTAGTTCAAAAGGTGAAAACCCTGGAAAGGCCCAAGGTGTTTTTCTTACTGCAAAAAGCACCCAGGGAATCATTGTGTTCCAATTTGTTCTGACAACATCCATCAGTTTTCTTAGAATCTTCTTCATTGGTAAAAGCATTTGATCAGTCCGTTAGTTTGGGGATGGTAAACAGACATTGGGAACACCTTGATCTGAAGTATTTCCTTCACCTCAGATATTTCTGGGCACATAGATGTGGTCCTGTGTTTATATCTCTTTAGGTAAACATATTCATGATAGGAAGAAAATAAAATGTTTCAAAATCAGTTTTGATGTGTTGTTCCGGAGGGCAAATGCACATACCACATAATATCTCGTGGCAGAGTCCACTATGACTAAGATATATTTATTTCCTTACTTGGATGGTTAAAGCAGACTGATAATATCCATTCCAAAAAAGGAAATGGCACCTCAATATTTGGGAGAGGTTTGAACCCTTATGGGGCCATTTTTTGACACTGGGATCAAGTCACTACAAAGTGTTTTACATCAGTGTAAATCACAGGACAATAAAACTTTAAGACAACTTGATTCAGAGTTTTTAATTATCCCTGGTGGGCAAAGCTTACATGCAAGTGTGCAAGTTCAAGCAACACCCTTCAGTTACTCAGCGGAATCGCTAGCTGTCTTCTAGGTAGGCCATAGGTTGAAGTATTGCCCCAGGAGAGAAGACCCCTTTTTTAGGAAAAAGATGGGCCCACCCTGAGCTGTTGACAGGCAGGATCAATGTTCCAAGTAAATAAGAAGATACAAACTGTGAGATTACTATTATGGGGAACGCACGTGTCATATCATGCCAGTAGGCTCAGGCTTTAAAGTATGTTTAGCTTGTATTAAGTCTTTTAGTTGCATTGAATCATACTCTCACCATTTTGTTGTCTAACAGTTTAGCATTTGTTTAAGTGTAGGCCTCACAAGCTTTGCTGAAATTAACGTTTCTGCCACTTTTTAAATTGAGTTTCATCTGTGCTCTATTCAAGACAACCTTTACACATGCACAAGACAATATAAGCAACCTGAAGCAACAGTTCTGCCGTTTTGTTAGGGTGCTGACATTTTCTTTAGTTAGTATTTCAGCTTTCAAATGCTCACCCTGCTTTCATAAGGAAATCTTTTTTCTCCAGAGATTGAAACACACATTAGCTCAAATAAACTACATGTTTGTGTCCTTCGCCGACTTCGATGGAGATGGAACAAACTGCGATGGCAGGCAATGACAAAAGCAGCAACATGTTCTAGGGAGTAGCCAGCGATAGTGAAATGATTGATTAAGAAGTGGTGAGGGTTGGGAAATAGTTGACAAGACTAGATTGTCTAATTATACAGATGGAACTTGCATTTTTCTAGTTTCGTATATACAATAAGGTTGCAATGACAAACTGACTTCACTTTTCATTCCAGGATGTCTGGTTGCGTGGAAGGATAGACCATTATTACAAGGTAGTAGGTTTCCTTTTCGGATGAATAGGCCCTCTGTGGTGGGATGCCTCTCTGGAATCACATGTAATTATAGTAGGATAGAGCAATGCATGTTTTTGTTTAAGAGTGTATAGGCAATAGCCAATAGGGATATAGAAATGTTGTATTACCTGATGTCTGAGAATTATTCAAATCTTGTGACTTTTCCCTTTAAATATTGTACCCAACGTGGGGGGGCAGTATTCATTCTTCATTCTCACGAGACTGACTGATGCCTCCCAGTTGTTTGCTTGCTATATTTAAGCTATATTCTTCACAAGCTGTGCATCCTCATTATTGTTTCCTGGAATCACTATGGGTCTATATTGTTTACATCCTTGGTGACCCCAATGTGATCTCCAGCCCCACCTTAAGATTGCAGTTCCTGTGCACACTAACGGAGCGGCGAGCAGGCTCCATGTTTCCCTAAAGGTCTGCCGAGTTTCTGGATTGAGGGTGCTGAGCTGGGCCGTGCAGGTTGTTTCATGAGGACACGGCATTTTGAGGACTTTGAGATTGCATAGTAAGTAGAGAGCATGCATTGGATGAGATACAGTGGTTCTCTCCCTCTCCTCTCTCTCTCTATGTTGTTCTTTGTGTGTATTGACGGTATACCCGTATTATTGAATTAAGTGTGGTAAAGCTCATCTTCATGAGGAATGACAACATTGTATTTGAGATTGAGAGTCCTGTATTGGAAAGGAAGGGCTAGCCCTAGGTTCTGAGGTACAAGGGATCTTTCAGAGATGTTAGTACCCTTGTCTTGAAGTAAGGTGATGGAGGAAGGATTCCATCATTGTGTATATGAGTGTTTTTCTTTATTGTTACATGAACCAATAGTTGAATATGTATATAAAAGGAGACTTTGTTGAGTATTAGGACGTGAGAAGGTGCCAAACACAGCAGTGCTTGAAGTGCTAGGTCCCAAGAAGGTCTGGCCTTGTATTGCAGATAGAGCTTTGATTCATGCTAGACTTGGAGGTTCTTGACACACCAGATTCCTAAAATGCGAGTATAATTAAACAGGTAAGCACATGAAGGTAATCGGGAAAGGGAGGCCACTTTCAACTAAATGGATACTTACACAGACCTCCCACTGCCCTTACTCTCCACTCAGCACCTAAAATACCAGAATGCAGCTTCACGCCATGATTAATTTGGCCTAACTGTGCACATGATTAGTTTACATTAGATTAGATTAGATTATATACCACCTTGAACACTGCAACGACCTTTAGAATACAGCTATCCCCAATGATAAATTCAGCATAGCTGCACACAATCACACATAGATCCTACACACAGCACAGCACCACCGCCACTAAAATGCACCAATCCCCAAAACAAATTTGGCATAGCTGCACACATTACCTGTCTCGCCCACTCTGCACACCACTTCCAGCATTTGAATGCAGCTATCCCCAAAAAATGTGGTCTAGCTGCACACATACCTAGATAACAAAGTACTTCCCTGACCATCACCACTTACCTGGACTCCGGTCTCTGAGGGCATTCAACCTACAGAGCGTTGAGACCATACCAATGATGAATGGCACTATACAAATGCCCATTGACATAACATAGCATAACATTAGCGGAAGCTATTTAGATGGAGAAGTTTAAAGTCAGATTTTTCAGTGATTGTGTGCATAATGTGTTATGTTAGTGTTGTTAATGTGTTGTGTGACCACATTGGTTTATTGAGGGATTGTGATTTTGTAAATGCAAGCTTTTTAAGTTTGGTAAAGTGAGCAGCTATTGGGCTGACGTGAATAGTTTTTGTGATTAAATGGAGACGCCATTAGAGCACATGTGTAAGGCATCTCCGCAATATAAGGAAAAGATTGGAAATACCACAATGAGTGAGTACGGGGAAATTTGGGAAACATGTTTAGACCCTGCCCTGAAGAGGAAACACATGATAAGAGTGTATTTGAACATGTGTATACATATTTATGATCCGTCCATAAGGGGAAACGATTGAAAAATGGACTAGGCCTCTAGATTTTCAGAAATTGTTTGTGGAGGAAGATATTGTCCCTGATAATGGTGGGGAAGGATCTGTCCTGAGAGATGGGAAATCGAGCACTCCACCGTCTGCTTACGGGTTATACCCCCTGCAGCTTCTGTAGGGTATACCAACCCCGACTGTCATCCCCCAAAAGAAGAGGGGAGGGTGACATCAGGAGAGTTGGGGCACGTCACTAGAGACCAGTTGATTTTGGAAATTGAGAACAAGGTTCAACGAGAATAAGGAGAACGCATTACATAAGGCAGAGTAGAAGTTAGGACAAGCAGTACAGTGCTAAACCGAAAGCAAGGAGAAGGCAAAGGGAAATGCATACCCGTAAGTATTGAGCAATGGAGGGCATGCCAGATTATTTGAAAAATTGACAGAAAGGCTTTTAAAGATCCCCAAATTCCCATATTTCAGGAAACCCAAAATGCAAATGACCCCAAAGAGAATAGTGTGGGAATCACTACAGAGGATGATCTTGGCAGTGTAGCTGACTATACGTCAGAATGGATGGACAGAAAAGTGGAGGTGAAAGGAGAAAATGTGCGTGAGTCAGACAACTCAGAAGAGGTAATTCAATGGGGGCACAGGCTCCGACCACAGACCGGGCAATGACCGTACTCAATTTTAAGAAGAGGACCTAAGGCCACAAGTCTGAAAAAGTTAAATGGGCCAAAGTGATTAAACCATGGGGGCCACATTTCCCCCTTTTACAGAAAGGATCAGGGGACCTAATTATGTACCCTGGCCTCACATGGATCAGGAAAAAATAGTGCGTGCCTTGCCATCTATTACACTGGGGGCTGGCAAGTGTGTTTATTCCCTTTAGAAACACACAGCCGGTACTCCTTTAGCAGTTGGGGACATGACAATTATGTTTGCCTGCCTGTCAGGGTAACAGCAGATGACTTGTGGAGGATGGTGGGGTACAAGGGAATAACATAAGTAATGCTGCTCATGATGGTTCTCCGTTTAACAATTGCTGAGCACATGTATGGAAAGTATTACAAGACAAGCACTGACACACCTGATATGAATTCTGTAATGGCCCACACAATGAGGACAGAAGAGGATCCCACGCTCTACATACAGCAAATACAGGAGATGGGTTGGCTAGAGAAAGGGGAGGCATGGGATAAAAAACTTTTTTGTATTTTTTACCACGTGTTACATAAAGGGATCCTCTTGGAAGTGCATGCAGATTTATTTTAATGGTTGATGGTTGGAAAAAAGTTTTGGAATAGAAGCAAAATCATGGCCAGAGTTTAAGGAATATATATGTTAAGGCGGTCCAAAAATCCCAAATGGACCAAGAGGAATTGGAGTAACCCCTAACCAGACTCAATGACAAAGTAGACAGAGTGGAAGGCAAAATAAAGCATGTTTATCATCCAAACAAAGCTGGGACAGCATACAAGCATTCAAATCTCATTGCTCTCGAAATGTTACCACAAAAACATTGCTTAAGTACTACAAATGCATCATCAATGAGGTCATAACATTAACTTAGTTCAAAAGCCTACTGGAAATGGGGATTGTTTAATGGATTTGGCTACATATAGATTATATAGTGGTTAAACATTTCATGGGGTTACAAGTATCTGATGGCTCCCCCTGGAAACACCACTATATTGAAAATAATAACACACCATCTCTATAACAAATAGTTGTTAAGTACATTACTTAATGGGCGCATGCCTTTGGAGATTTTGATAGGTTGGCTCTCTGCTAACCAATCTTGGAACATTGACTGGTCGTCAAGATATAAGCCAGTTGGGGAATGGGGGGAGAGAGGTCCATGGACTGTTCTTTGTTCAATTAAAAAGTTACCATCTCTCACTCCTAGACCATGAGAATAAACAATCTCTTTGTACTTGACCTTGTATGGCAGCTTGTCTCTGGGTATACCTTTAAGGAGTCCTGCAGGTGTCCTATCTATATTAGCTTCTAATTAATAGTCTTCTGTTGTCACCAAGGACAAACTTGAGTTATTTTCCATTGAGTCTGTTGGCGTGATGTTGTACTGTACCTGGATAACAAGGACTGGTTGTATTATCATAAACCATTAATTAATCTGGGAGTACACTGCTTGTGTCTTTGGAATTATTATTGTGTGCTTTCATTCTGCTGCTCCCATCCGCATTTTACTTTACCTTTGGCAATAATTGGCAGTTACCATCTGAGCTCTTCACTGATAGGTATTTCTGTGGATTCAGCTGTTTTGAGTTTCCCTAGGGTCCTGAGGCCTTTGTTCATATAAAAGCATGCTGCGGCTTCCATTTCTAAGAAAATGGCTGCCAATCACACATTTGTTTCGCTTTTAGTGAGCTATATTCACGTGTCCTTCATGTTGCATACAACATATACGTTGGTTATCTGAGTGTTCTCCATGTCTCATGGATGCCATGTTAATATTCTTCATGTATAAATGCATGTTTTACCTATTGTATTTGTTCTTCATTTGGAGTGTCTATTTGCTTTGTGTCTAATGCATATGCTGTTACTGTCACAACTTCAGTTTGAATGTATTTACCCTCTTCAGCACACAGTGGGCCTCATTACGAGTCCGGCAGAAACCGAGGCGGTAAAACCGCCGGGTTACCGCCGGACTTGTATTACCATTCCGCCTCCGTGACTCCTAGGAAACACCAGGGCATTATGACCCTGGTGTCCCGGGAATTCCGGAAGCGGAATTCAGTAAATCCCCTTTCCCTTTGAGTCCCATAGGACACAATGGGAATGGGGAAGTGGAAATACCGGCACCATCTCGTGATGGTGCTGGTGTTTCCACGTCCGCCTGCAGGCGGGCGGTGTTAAACCCGCCAGGTCAGACCTGGCGGGAACATCACCTCCCGCCTGCAGGACTCGGGATCGGGCGTTCCGGAATTAACAGTGGCGGCGGGTTTACCGCCACTGTTAATTCCGGACCGCCCGACCTGTAATGAGGCCCAGTGTCTCCACATTGAGCTGTTCCTGAATGGAATATGATTGTCGCAGTGAGTAACATTTCTCACCTGTATGATAATGGTGCAGGGGAGGGGCTAAACCTATGGATGAGGTATTCATCTTAATCCTAACACGTAGACCATTATTGTAAGCAGAAGCACGAACAAGATAAGAAACAAGTAGAGCAAACACAGAGGGCAGAATCAAAGTTGGTGCCGAAGAAATTAGCGACGCTGAGCGTAGAAGGTGCGGTAATCACCGGCACCACAGATACAACGCAAACAGGGCCTATCGCAAGTGTGAGAACGAAGACCTGTAGATGTTAGGATGGATAAAGTAGGTTATCAGAGAGGAAGAGGACGTTTTCAATGGGGCAGATAAGGCAGTATTGGAAACTTGAGACCCCGAATGGTGGTACATTTTTGGGACTGTGGGAAAATGGCTCATTTTGTTCGAGGATGTAGGTGCAGGCCAACTATGCCCATTTATCTCAATATCCTGACGCACCGCCTTACCTTTAACCCCCAGCCCCAGTTTAATCCACAGCCCCAAGCAGCCCCATAGCCCTCAAGTGCGACCGGTTATGTCCCAGGTTCAGTAAAACTCTAGGGTTACAATTACATACAGACACCCCCACAGCCGTGGAATACTAATTATTTGCCCCAGGGCACAATAACCCATTACATCGGAGCAAGTGTGTTGGCAGGCCGTCCTTTCCCGCTCCCAGGTATGAGCTATAACGCACAACAGCGCAGCCCATGGAAAACTCTGGTGTGGTCGGTACTATCAGTAAATGCAGACCCGGAAGAGGAATCCCGGCGGGGAGTAAACATAGGGTATCAAATGTTTTCTTTTTAGTAGATACAGATGCTACTAAATCTTGCATTAAGGAGGGGCCATTCCCCATGTCAGAAAGATAATGGGTACGATAAGCAGGGATTCTAAAGGGCTATTGTACGGGTTCCTTTCATTAAATATTTACCCCTTACTAAAGGCATAAACAAATTGTCGGCACCATTGTTGTATTCACAAGACACTCCAATCAACCTCTTTGGGAGGGACATCATGAGTACGTTGAACATGGGCATTTCATTTTTCGGAGAAGGGTATAATGTGCTGAACACCAGGTATATACCACACCAGAACCGTTGCACTAGTGCAAACTCTCTGCGGGCAAAGTGCCCTGCGAGGTGCAACACTCCAAGCAGATTTGTTCCTCCATGGGGTAACAGCTCTGCTAGGATGGGTAACAGGGATCCAGAACAAGACTTTATGCATACCTGCCGAGTTTTTGTTTAGGCAAGCTGTCCATCAGGAAAGGGCACAAGGGACCATTATCACACTACGCTTAGGGGTACATGCCTTTATAATGAATCATTTTATAACGAATGCACATATAACAAAAATTATATAACGACAAAACATAACACATTTCTTTTCTTTTTTTTGGGGTTGGGGTATCCCCTAAACTCATGTTTCCAATCCCTAAAAAAATACCAATTAACCCTTTACCCCACCACCACATTTATTTTTCGTTATATAATTTTCCTTATATATTCATTCGATATAAAATGTTTGTTATAAATACTGTATATCTACACTTAGTGGCAGTTATCACATGGGCAGACAAAGTGATAATAATTAGCCTGGATGAGGATGGCGTTGAGTGGCACAGTTTTATCCATCGATCCAACACAGCAGTTGAGGGACGTGTCAGACAAATGGCTGTTCAAGGATAATGAGGAAAAAGGGGAGGTGGTGTTTCAAATATGAATACCATGCCAGGTAGTAATGTAAAATAGAGAAATACCCCTCCTTTTGCTTCTCGCCAAAAAATTACCATTGATCATCCAGGAAGATTTAGAGAAAGTACCCAGCCAGCTCTGGAGACTATCAATCGGCATGATGTAGGGCTATTGAAGAGAACATGGGCTGTGTGCAGCTTTTTGAAGTCAGGCGTTTATTTACCCCTTGTAAACAATACCCCATGTCATGAGAGGCAGATGAGGGAATGTACCCAACTATTGAGGCCCGGTGGCAGTAAGGCATAATACAACCATCAGAATCCTGTCAATTTATTTATCCTGTGAAAAAGACAAAAGTTGTAACTTGGAGAATGGTGAAGGATCTGCTCCAGTTCAACAGCATGGTCGAGGCAGACTTCCCAGTGGTATCCACTCCTGCTACCATCCTATTCAATATCCCTACTGATGTCACTCACTTCACTGTAATAGATCTTAAGAATGCTTTATTTTCCGTTTCATTACACTCAGATGCCTAACCTCTCACTGCCTTTACCTATAGAGGGTAGACATTCTAGCACACTTGTGAGTCACCTAGCATCTTCAATAGGGTGTTGAAAATGGATCTAGGCAATTTACAGACACAGAGCAAGTTGATTTGGTATGCAGATGACCTTTTGGGGTGCAGCACCTCTGAGGAATTATAAGGAAAATATTTAATTAAACGTTTAACCTTATTGGCAGGGAAGGGTTATAAAGTGGACAAGGAAAGGACAAATGACAATATTGCCAGAAATATGTAGTGTACATAGGACAGATAATATTATCAGGGAAAAGAATGATGCCAGAAATAGCACGGTCAAGCAGTTACAGCAGATTTTAGGGTTGTGTAACTATTGTAGGGCATGGATTTGTCATTATTCAACATATACTGAACCTTTATTAGAAGGGCTTAAAGAAACACAGAAAGTGAACAACCCTGTTGAGTGTACCAACATAATGATTTGAGCCATTTCAGGAACGTACAAATGCGGTCAGCAATGCACCTGTTCTGGCAATGCATTCCAAAACATTTGTTTTCTATTTCCACATTGTAATGGCCAGGTGATGATGGCTGTCCTCTCCAAGACGACCTCACTGGGATGCAAGCCTTTGGCCTATTACAATGGTCTTCTAGATCCAGTGATGAAAGGATACTTCCCATGTGAGCAGGCTCTAGCAGCTGCAGCATTTGCTATAAAGAAATCATCCACTATCACCATGGTTTGCCCTGTCACCCTTTATGTAGACAATGTAGTTTTCAAAATCCTATAAGAAACACAGTCCTGTCAAACACCTCTATTCACATTGTGAGGTGCCACACTGTTAACACACCAACATTCATTGCAAAACCAGTACAACCCGGCACACATTGCATGACTGCACTAGATGTGAGGATACACCTGAAGACATTAGGGAAGACCCACTGGAAGAAGGGGAACTATTATTTTTCAATGGTTCATCGACAATTGATCAGAACACAGAACAAAGGCAAAAGGTGCCAGGAGTGGTGAGTTATAACGATGGAGAATATGAGATATTATCAAAAGTAAGATTGCCATCACAGTAGTCGGCACAAGCAGCAGAAACCATAGCTTTAATAACTGCACTAGAGTTATCTAAAGGGTGTCTCACCACCATGTATTCAGGCCCTGCATGTGTCACATCTACAGTACATTCAGGATTGTCTGGATGGAACAGGAAAGGCTTTAAGAAGTTATAAGGTATGCCTGTGCAGCATACTGAGCTACTCTCCAGGTTAATTGATGCATTATACCTCCCTACGGCAGTAGCAGTGGTGAAATGTGCAGTTCACACAAACATTGCAGCCTTAATAATTTATGGTAACAATGTAGGAGACATTGAAGCAAAAGAGCATGCATGACCACCAAACATTGAATGTATTAAAAAGGTGCCCGGTGATATACCTCAAGAGCAAGTACAAATTACAGATCCTTGTGAGATGTTTTAAACCACTTATGCTCTGATATGCTGCAGCACTGTGTTATGATGGTGCCAAAAATAGCAAAATGGCTGCAAACCCTGGTGCGCGCCAAAACCTCTGAAAATTGCGCTTTGCAAAGCACAAAAAGATGGCTGCCCAATCTACCACGCAGGTTGTCATTGGTGGAACAGAGATCTCACTCCTGGAATATGCCACTGGGCTCCACAACAATTGAAAATGTAGTACAGAAGGAAAAAGCAGTGTTTTGCTAAATGAAACCCAACATCTTGCTTTAAATCCCTTTTTCTTTGTTGCTGAAACTGCAGAATGCCGGTACAAAAAACCCTCAAACCTCCACAATTCTTGCTGGTTGCTACAATTCACTTAGTTTAAGAAATCATTGTGAACTTGCAAGGTCCTGAAAAGCTGAAAGCATAAAGGGATTTCCACAGCAAAAGTGGCCTGTCTGTGGATGTCCAAAAACTCTGTGCAGCAGAGGGCTGCAGGGATGACAGCTGCCAGGAGACTACCTGATTATACTTTAAACATGTATAAACTGAAATCAAGTGTTTGCAATCTAAGAGGCCTGATGCTGATAGTAACCCATCTTGTAATTGTTTTGATTTCATGGTTTAAAATCTTGAATGAGAATTTTAGCTGCTATTTTGAAATCACAAGTTTGTTTTAAGCTAAGGAAAAATGCAACAGAATTACAATGGGCAGCTGCTGCTGAGGAAATGCGAGGTGTGAGGACAGTTGTAAATGGCCTCTGCCAAGAGCAAACAGGGAGGAGATTACTCTTGAACTACAGGGAGACGGAAAGAGGTGGACCCGAACAGCCATCTGTGGCTGAACATTAACAAAGAACACTTTTTAAAAGACTTATGAGTTATCACTTAAAATTGTGAAAAATATGAAAGTAACAGATTTGTGAATCTACATTTTGGCTGCACGTTTCAAGAGACGCCAAAATCGTGTGACATGTTCTGGAAAAAAACAGCAGAAAATGTGATTTTACACAAAATGTATTTCTGCTAGAAGTATGAAACTTTATACACTTATGCGCATGTTAAACACACACACTTGTAGAAATGTGCTTATAAATTGGACATTGTGTTCCTGATGAAAAGACCAACATTCTGTGAAAAGCCGAGCCGAGACAAGATCCCACCGCTACGGGGTTTGGAGGGATAGCTGCCATATAAAATATGTAATCTGTATATGTGATTGTTATAGAGGTTGAACATGTGTAAATATGTTTTGTGCCAAAAGTAGATTTTGTGTTCTGGGGGTTAGGGGTAGATTCTCAGCCTCATAAAATCACACCATAAAAGTGACACACTGTTTCTCTCCTCTTATCAAGGCAGAGAGGAGACACACACACCCTATCATAGCATAAATAGAGACAGCTCACCACTCACAAGGACAGACAGATTCACCCACTATCCTGATACTGGCAGAGCACCCTGCTGCAGAACTCTCCTTCTTCCTTGCTCCAGACTCCAGAAACTTGGCAAAGCAGAAACCCATTGCAGAGCTGAACCATTTTCAGCTAGGCATCAAATTCCAGAACCAGAACCCCACAAACCCAGGGGGAAGCATCAAAATACAGCCGGGCTGCACTGTCCTGCTTGCTGGCTAAAAGAATTATCATCAGAACCAAGAAGGGCAGATCCAACCCAGTCCTGTGCCGTGCTGTGACCAGAGTGCATTGCAGATCCAGTCCAGTCCTGTGCCGTGCTGTGACCAGAGCGCCTTGCTGATTGCAGATCCAATCCGATGTGCCCGCTGTCTGTCCTAGAACCAGATCCACTTCCCTGAACAGAATCTTGACGGACCAGAATCCTGACGGTTCCATTTAAAAACATACCTAGTGAGTATCGATAGAAAGAACCAGCATATGTACCGTGCTTAGTTAATCCCTATCTTAAACCCATCCTATCCCATATTCAGAACCTGTGTTGTTAGGAGTATTTTTAATTGTCTGAACTCTCTATCCAAACCTCCTATCTTCCTTCTGCATTAATATTGCTAAAACTATCTTTGCGCTGATCTTTTCTCATCTGAAAAAGGTGAGTTCCTCTGCACGCAGTCATCCTGATCAAGTGGATGTGTTCCTGTGGGGCATTCGTTTTGTTCATAGTCATCCTCTAGTGTAAGAAATCCTTTTTGTCATTTTAAAAGTGCATTCCTGTTTTCTATTCTTGCGTCTATCTCAAAAAACGACCTCCACTAAAACTCCCTCAGTTTTTGTGCTATAAACAAAATGTCAACTTCTGCTTCTAGCTAACATCCACAGCATTCCAAATCCATATGGTTCTCCCGTTATCGCGATTATCGCGCAGTGAAAAGTTTGCCGTGAATTTAGTTTTTGGGAAATTCTGACACGTGTAAAACAGCTTTTGATTGCTTCCAACTTGAATTTTAAGATTTCAAATTGTTTCTTGGTATTAAATCATTGCTTGTGTTTGTGTGTAACTATACAAAGCGGCTCCCATAATAATTTATAGCAATTTCAGCAATTTTGACCATATTTAGTGTTTTTACCCAGTCAATTCTAAGATAAGTTTAAACGCCATTCTGACAGCTTGACAGTCAATTCCGTTTTTCTCTTGTGTTTGCTGGGGGAAAGTGGGATTGATATTTTGTTGAATTCTGCCATTCCTGAATACCTGCTCTCTCCTCCTATCTCTTTACATTGCCTATTGGGGGCTTGAGGGGTGTGCAGGAGGAACCTTTAACCACAGTGCTATCTGATCTGCACACACACACAAAAGTATTATTTCTGTGCTGAATTGTTTTGCTCACTATTACCCCTTGTGTATTAAATGGATTATTCAGTGTTACATCACCCCATTGGTGATTATTGTGTACCCATTAAAACATAGTGTGATTAAATTGTAAATACATAAATACATATTTTAACTTTGCAACCCAGCCTGATTCCTGGTTAAGTGTGATCAGGGGGGTTCCAGAAGAGGGGTGTGATATGAGTGGTATATCGTTCAGAATAAAGAACTTTTGCTTTCAGCATTTGAAGAGTGTGACCTGTGTGGTACATTTTACATGTAATGCAATTGGAAGGAAAATCATAGACATGCTTCAGGAGATTTGCAATAAACCATTCATCTTGCAAATCAGCAGAAATGTATTGTTTTGTCATGTGTCCCAGGTAAGTGCAACTACTCTAGGGCCATGGTGAACAACTCTTGGGGCATAACTGGCTTACCTGAAATATTCTAAGTCTATGGGTAAACAATGGCATCCCTTTTGACCCATAACTCGTTCTCCTGCTGAGGAGCTTATCTCTGTAATTCTATAAGATGAGAAATGGACAGGGTGCTGAAGGGATGTAAGTGATTTCAATCCGGCACACACCCAAATCAATGCCTAGCATCTTGTGCACAACTGAAATCCTTCAACACCTGCACATAATTGATTTTAACAGGTGTAGTAACTATTGTTATCTAATTTTTGTTGCTTGCCCATTTTCATCTTGTATCAAAGCGGGTCCATGCGTTCATCCTGATGTAAAGTCTGCAGCAAGGTTCCTCGTCAGAGAAGTGTTTTGCTTAAGCGGGATGTGTGACATTCTAAGGTCTGACAATGGCACGCACTTCTTTAATGAAATGTTCAGGGAAATTTCTCCTTTGTTGGGCATTAGGCATACATTGTGTAGCGTATATCACACCAAGCGAACAGAGTTGTGGAGCCCCTCTACAGCCTCCTAAAACAGAGGTTGGCAAAATTCTGTCATACACTGCATACAAATTGGTTGCGCTGTTTGCCATTAGCACTTTTTGCACTGCAAAATCAGACAGCGTCAGATCATCATTTAACATCACATAAAATAGTGAGAGGTAGGAGGCTGCAAACAAATCTCACACCTGCAAGCACAGCCTCTGATGCGCACACTTCAGCTGAGATATTAGGAGAAGTGTTTCAGGGATATCTTAGGGATTTAACGAAATCTGTCAGACTTATATCTTGCCAGATTGCACCATGTCGACAAGAATTAGCTCCACCGGCGCTGAATACACCAGTGCCACTTCAAGACTCATCACAGCTGCAGCAACCACAGCTTTTCCCAGGATATCGGGTCTTCATTTGCAATTTCTTCTTTCTGAAAGGACCTAAATTCAACAGACTATTCAAGGTTTTTTATGTCCCCCACCTCAGTGAAGGCCACTGTCAAGAAACAATGGATACTCCTCAGTGGCGTCCAAAAATACAAGAGCCTATCGCCCTCCTCCAACAGCAAGAGGACTAAGCGGGAGGATTACGGAGCAGAGTATAGCTTTAGACTTTTTGCTTTCAATAACTACTTCTTTACATCCTTTTGGTCGACAGGGCATTGCTTCTGCACCACAGGACCAGGGCAGTGTGCATAGACTGAACAAATAAATGCCCTATATTGTTCTTCTTTTCTGCATTGTTTGTTTCTCTATGGTATGATTCATATCTCGTTCCCCTTAGGGGAGAGTGAGTTCCATAATGGTACTGTTGAATCCTATAATGTCACTAAGAATACTAACATTAAGCATGCCAATAATGCATGTGTTCTTGTTGCAAGAGTAGAAGGGATACTAACCACCTATGTGTTATTCCGGATGCGCACTACCACGCAGAGGAAAACCTCTGGCACCAACATCTGCTGTTGGCGCTTAGGAAAACATTAAGTGGCCCCTTTTTTGTTTGCACATAAATTCCTTATGCGATAGTCACACCTACATTGTTCTTACCACAAGAAAAACAATAAGACATAGCACTCTGTTTAGTTCACCTGACATTGTGTAGGGTGCAAAGCACTATTCAGGCTAAAAAAGTTTGAATCCAATGGCTTGTGGTGAACACAATGGTGTATAATAATAACGTTGAGCAGAATATTATTACAGAGGAGAGTGGGTTGAGTGCTGTCATTCAAAAGAATCAGGAACGAGTCAGGAACACACACATAAACAATGGTATAAGTTTGTTAGGAGCAGTGGTTTAATTTTCACAGCCTACCCGGAGTCCAAATGTTTTAACGATACTGTGTTAAACCAGTCAGACTGTGCAGTTAGGTCTGGTTTGCAAGTGAAGGACAACATTTATTTTAGAAGCAAATGGTTAACAGACACATCTGCATGCTGATCAGAAGTAATGTTGGCGTTATTCACAGCGAAGGTTTTGAAAATAAATATGACTCCTCTGCATGGGGTACACATGTGAAAGGATTGCAATGGATACATTCTAAGGTCCTGGAAGCAACTCAAGACCTACCTCTTCACTTTTGGTTTCTCTCACAATCTCCCCGGCTGATACTCCTGTCTGCTGCGCTAACTGGTTAGCTGGTCACCCACTGAAACTCACAGCACCAGGCTCCTGCACAACTAGTAGCCCTTTGCACTGCCTCTGGCCCTCTCACCCAATTAGGGATTGTATCTGCAACCAAACAGTCCCCTGCCTCCCTGCACTTTTTTTTTGCCACTGCACTCTCCCCACCGCCCTGCCACTTCTCCTCTTCCTGCCCCTCGCACTTGCACAATCTGAATGACACAATGCCTAGTAAGATTTTTGTGTTGTCCTCCCTCTGTCTATCCTAAATTGTCTTGTCATGCCTTGAAACACTTTTTTTACAGGCGAGTTATAAATGATGTATCATGTCATATCTTATCAATGTACTCCCTACCAAATGTATGAGAATCTTAGAGTACTCTTTGTGTTTCAGGGGCAACTGTACTGTGCCTGGGGCAACCAAAATGAATTGTAGAAAGACAGTCAACATCTCCGACATACAAGGTGGCACAGCAGCCCTCATTGATGTATATCAGATCAGCAGGGACTGGCCTATGTATAACTGCCACCTTCATGGGGAGGTGGGATTTCCATTTCAACCCTGCAAGCTCCAATGCTAATCGTACCTGAGGCAAACCTTGCAATCATTTGCAACCATCCGATGACTAAATTTCATTACCTGCTTCACCATCAGGCCCTGCGTTCTGCAGGCTTACATCATCATCGCCGAAGCAACTACATATTCTGAGAATCTTTCGACAAACTGTATATACTTGAGTAGCACGGGCTGTCTAGCAAATCAGAAATGATGTGCTCTTCAATCATCGCACCAGGGTTACAAGTGGCAATCAATGCAAAGTTGTTGTAAATAACCAGGTAGGACATCATCCAGATGGCGAATGAAACTGAGTCCGTCATAAATGTCATAAAAGAGGAATTCTGTGCTAGAAGACTAACTAGAAACTGTACGTTTTAGATCTTATGACTGCATGGAAGGACAGCGTTTGTGCTAAACTGGGAACATCTTGCTCTACTTACATCCCCCCCAGTAATGCAGACAATGGCAGCCTCACAAGAGCGATACAAGCTGTGCAACACTATGTAGAAAGAAGGTGGTGTACATGGTGCGGAATTCTTTGCTGCAACCTTCTCATGGATGCCCGCTTGGATGAGTAATCTCTTGAAAGTGTTGTTTCCTTTCATTATTACTGCTCTTGTTCTTTTTCTGCATGTGCCATATGCTTGAATGGTGTTTTATGGCAAGCAACCCAGAAGACTAAACAGGGAATTTTCAAAAAGTCATAAAGATGTGGGTACCGAAGACTCCTTTGGGCAGAATGGAAACACATGGGTAGTTTAGTTGATGTGGGTTCAACTAGAGGAGGGAATGTAGGCAGTCAGGGTCAACTTTACAAGTTTAAAAGAAGATGCAAACTGCAGATTACTATTGAGGAGTACTGGCGTGTCATTTGTATTGCAGTAGGGTTAGGCTTTGTAGTTCATTTTGCTTGAGTTGCATTGAATCAAACTCTCGCTATTTTGTTGTCTAACAGTTTTTTCTTTGATCGTGTGTAGGCCTTAGATGCATTTCTGAAATGAATGTTTATGCCACTTATTAAATTGAGTTTCATCTCTGCACCATTCGAGAGAAACTTTACATCTGTGCAAGAACATTTAAGCTACATGTTCACCTGAAGTAAGAGTTTTGCCATTTTTTTAGGGTGCTGCTATTTTCTTTTGTTAGTATTTCAGTTTTTAAACACTCACCCTGCTTTCATGTCACAGGCCTTTTGCTTCACTTCCCTACCTGTTTGCTCATTTTGTCATTGGGAAACTAATCAGTCCTTCAGACAATCAGTACAGGTAAACTGTATTTTTGCTTTTGTCTTTTACTCGTTATGATATGATATGATATGGCATTTATAACGCGCCTATACACAAGTGTTTCAAGGCGCGACAAGTCAATGGAGGGGAAAAGGAGGGAAGACAAAGACAGCGATCCTACTATGCCAGTTGACATTAAGTTTGCACAAGTGCAGGGGAGGGGTGAAGGGGAAACGTGCAGGGGGAAGAGCAGAGGGCAGTGCAGTACATAGTATGACAGTGAAATAAATATAGAAAATAAACAGAATAAAAAGAAGTGCAGCCAGCTGGTGGCAATTGCAAGGGTAAGTGCAGACAACAGGTGTCAAGTGCTAGTAGGGGCTGTAGCGATACAGAAATAGTCCCCGAGTGCAAAGGTTGTCAAGGAGACAGTGCGGTGTGTGACTGGCAGGGAGGTGACCAGGGCCGAGATCAGAGGGTAGCCAGGTAACCAGTGCAGTATCAGATTCAGCCAGGAGATCAGCAGGGGAGAGGAGGAGGAAATGGAGAAGGAAAGAGGAAGGTCTTGAGGTGTTTCCGGAACTGGAGATGGTTCTCCTCAAGTTTCAATGAGGCAGGGAAGCTGTGCCAGGGGGAGGCCCCAGCAGAAGAAAGAGATCTACCGCCAACTCGCTTCTTGGAGAAGCGGCTAACCCTGATGGAGTTGGAGGCGGATAAGCAAAGAGCTCGAGAAGGAAGATATTTAGGAAGAGAGAGTTGAAGGTATTGAGGCCCCAGGCCCAGAAGGCCTTGTGGACAATGCAGAGGGTTTTGAACGTAATCCTCGCCACCACAGGGAGCCAGTGCAGAGATTTTAGTCCTGGAGAGATACGATCCCTGGGCTTAAGGCCAAGGACAAGTCTTGCAGTCCTGTTTTGGATGAGTTGCAGAGGGCAGAGAGTAGAGGCAGGCACATTTAGAAAGATGCTGTTGCAGTAGTCCAGCCTAGAGAGAACCACAACTCTGGAGACAGTGAGTTTCTGGGGGCAGGAGAGGAAAGGAAGAATACCTCTGAGGAGGTGCAGCTGGTAGTGTGACTTCTTAGAGACGTCAGAGATATGAGTAGAGAAGGAAAGGGTGGAGTCGAAGATGACCCAGAGGTTTTTTGCCTCACCGGTGGGAGAAGGAAGAGGGCCAAGTGAGGCCGGCCAGAGAGAGACAGGAAAGGAGGGAGCAGGTGTGCCGGTGAGGAGAATCTCGGTCTTACTGGCATTAAGGCAGAAATCATTGGTGGCACACCACTCCTGGATGGCGGCCAGACAGTCAGAGATGAGAGAAGGAGAAGAGGTGGCAGAAGGGAGCCTGAATATGAGTTGAGTGAAATCCACAGAGCACTGAAAGTTGAGGCAGAGAGTGACAATGCGGTGGACAAGAAGTGCCAGATATTGGTTAAACAACCAGGGAGAGAGGTTAGACCCCTGGGGAAAACCACAGGTAGAGATAAAGATAGAGGAGAGGAAGGACCCAAGTTGCCTCTTTTGGTAACTTTTCGTACGGTGCACACATCATCTGACAATGCAACACATGGGGATACTTTTGTGTCACCCAAGACTTTTAAACTGGGGAGTTTTTGTTACTTGTATATGTGCCAAAAGACATTCGGGTGGCAGAAGATACATTGTTATCATATTTGCAGTACTTTTAGTGTGCACATTTGTGTTTACCACATCTGGCTACTAAATGTGGCTAGTTCCCTAAAATGACCACAAGATTATTTGCTTGTTCTTAGGCCATATTGTTACTTGGCCTTGCATTTACCTGGGAAATCTGCTGCCTTCGAGAGCTAGTGCATGACAATTGTGTGTGGATCCAGGAAGTTGGGTTGCACTGTCTAGTCCCAATCAACAGACTGGTGTCAGTGAGTCTGGTGTGAATGCATGAGTAATCCCCACAGTGGGCCCTGAGTGCAGATCCTTGCTATTGGAGGGCTGAGTTTGATCACTCACTTGAATTCAGGAAAAGAAGAGGAGACATGCAACTATTCATGTAGATCAGCAATGGAACCAAGTATCCTGTGTAGCCATGCAGCATACTGAAGACTGGTGGACGGTTCCTGAAGAGGTCTAGTGACCTTTACTGCAACTGTTCCGGTAAAAAACTGTCAGACTAACTGATCCGAGAACGCCCTTGTGAGTGCTTCAACCCTTGGACTGGTGGGAACAGCCAGCCTCACGGTCTTTGGAATCGTCCATGGACCACTCAGTGGACAAACCAGCTCTGAATTGGTTACCACACCAGAAGCATCGCCATCATGCATTTTTGCCCAGGACTGTGGTGGCCACCAGCTCACTCTACAAGTCACCTTCCTGCCAAGTATCAGCTTCCCAGTATCAAGGAATCCTGTCCTGGACAGCCATCTTCATTTGCTATTGTACGTGTTTAGTGACTGTTACTGGAACCGGCTCCCCTCCATCTGTTTGAGAATCTTAAACATGCCTGCACTGGTGCTTGCTGCATTTCTTCATCAAAAAGGGTTGCACTCAGCTCCTGGATCTGACCAGAATCTTCCTTGTACCGGCAGTTCCAGATAATTTTCTAGTGGATCAAATGGTTGGAAAATCTACCCCCTGTGACTCCCAGTCGACCTGCCAAGTCATTTGGGAAAATTGAAGCAAAGGTGGTGAGTAGACTAAGCCTTGACTACTCTTCATGATTACCTTGACTGGGTATGGCTAACATCTCAGAGTTCCCCTGCTCACTATAACTATTTGTATTTTTTTGTATTTTATTGAATTTAGCCTCCTGAAATCTTTCCACCAGCCAGATTTTAGAAATCCATCTTAGCATTGGACTTTCCAGATAATTACTCTATCTGCTCAAATGTATGTATTTTATATATTTATTTATTTATATGCTTATAGAGCACCGAAAGCCCGCAGGCATCCGGGTGCTTGAAACACACAATATTTAACAAGCAAACAACCAGTAATTCATGCTGGTTCTGACGAGAAGATTCAACTAGCCTAGAGAACAACTGATTTGAACAGCAGGGTTTTCAGAGATTTCCTGAAACGCAGGTCGTTTTTTTCCAAGCGGAGGAAGGGGGGCAGTTCATTCCAATATTGCGCAGCCTGCACTGGGAATGCTTTACCCTTACCCGTAAACCAGCCAAAATACAAATGTATTTGTATTTTCTATTTGATTGATTAAACAGGAGACCTAGCTAACGAGCAGCAGAGTGCTGTATATGTTGTGGGTAGCCAGCCAGAAATTGGAGAATTTGAGGACGGTGTGGGCACACTGAGCCAATAATGGGATAGAGTTCCGAAGGGTGGGTGCATGACAAGAGAAGGATTCTATGCTGGACCGCTCTTTGTGGACGAGTTGTGAATTGTGGTCAAAATGCTGTGCGAGCAGTGTATGCCACCAGAAAAATGGAGCTTAGCTGCACAGTACTGGTGAGCAACTTGTGACTTCTTTGTGAATGATACATGCAGTCTTTAACATTATCCTTGCCTGAGAGGAAGACAATGTAGTTTGCATAGTACAGGGGTGAATATGTAAAAATCCTGGCCACCTGTAATAAGAGGTTCTGCAGCATGGTGGACTGCTTTTAGGGGAGCAAAGTGAGAAATTGGGAGACCCGTCAGGAGGGCATTTCTCCCATGATTGTGCAAGATTACAAAGCCACGCACTATGGTCTGGAAGTGCTGCAGCGGGATGAAGGGTTTACTTTTGCGAAGAATGGATATTGCAAGTCAAGCCGTTTGGGCCTTCTTGGTTATGTGATTCTCAAAGAAAAGGCTGCTGTCAATTGGTGAAGCCTAAGGATTTTGCTGAATCTGAGATGAGGAATACATCCTTCTAGGTGCTTAACATTAAGCTATACAGTCTTTTATGGATTAACTTTGAAGTAGGCACTCAACATCAAGGGCTGGGTGATGGCTAGGTAATCATGGAGAACGCTGATGTCCTGTGTGATCATATTCCTCAATAGTCAAATGTGATGAGAGTCTGTAAACTCTTTGCCTCAATTGTGGGTTTGTGTTTGGACAGTCTCTTGTTCCTTGTCTGTTGACGAATCATAACCTTTGTGTTTGAGATTTTTTATCTTAAGACCTCTGTCCCTGGCAAGGGCATTAAAGTCTTAACTTGCTAATGCAGACTAGCATGAGATTTTGAGATTACTATGGTATCATCATCAAAATTATCCAATTCTGTAGCAATGTCAATTAGGCTGTTTATGCACAAATAGAACAACTAAGGGTTTGCAACGTTATTGTCTTGTGCCTACATTTACAAAAAGGGTGGGGTTCATTAATTGCTCTGACCCCCTCTTACTAATGCAAACTTGTCAGTGAAAAGCAATCTAATTACACATATATGATTACCTGGAATTGACAGTTGTTATAAGATAGACACTCCAGCCCCTTCGTTCTTGCAGAGAAATCCTGCCTTGTTCCCCAGCACCAGAAAGAAGGTAAGACCCACGAAAAGGGCAGAAGATTTCAGCGCTTGTCCCTGACTGCAGATAAGGCCTTTTTTAAAAGCTTTCAGAAGCTTTTTTGAGAAATCCTGCAGCATGCATGCCACACACCATTGAAGAGCGCACTTTTTGTGGTGAGGTGCACTGATCATCTTCCTTACCTGAGAGGCATCTGGGCGCAATTCCAAAATGTTAAATTGAATATCAAATGCAACCTTTCCTTTGTCTGAAGCATGGCCTTGGTTTCAGTACTCAGTCTCCCAGATGACGAAGCAGCTGGATACCTGCAACCCATGTAAACCTAGGTCCTGGGCTAGCCCTAGCCCACGTCTCCTCTCATGAGGGAGATCTTCCTTTAGATTTGCCCTTTTGCTGATTCCAAACTCACCAGACAAAGTCAAACAAAAGAAAGAGCGGGAGCAAAGACACTGCTGGAACCCAGGCTGCAAAGGAAACAAACAAAGATTAGACGAAACAATCTTTTTTATTTGGGTAAACACAACAGATAAAAGTATACAAAGACCAGCCTACACGATGTAGTTTGATCTTGAATCAACCCCTGGGTAGGAGATGCTGGAACTTCAACCCGATCCACCCTCACTAGTATAGGAAACAAGGAAGGAATTGGCTTGCTCTAGTACTGGTGGCTCTTTAAGGTCAAAATTCAGAGGAACGATAATCAATATATCAATATATACTACCAGTTTGGGAAAGTAGTATGATATGATATGATATTATGTGGCATTTATAACGCGCCTATACACAAGTGTTTCAAGGCGCAACAAAGTGGACAGTTATATAGCTAAGGAGTTCAATCCAGGAAGAACCAATGGAATAGGAAGGAATGGTTAGTTAGGAACTGCACCCGAGCGGCACGAGGCACGCACTAGGTACGTATTGGTGCACTGTAATTATGTTCCTGCAAAGCGTCTGATAGTGTACAATGCTGTTCTGTGGAGGTTTGGTATAGATAATCAGAGGAAATTACCCAAAATCCTAGTAGAGGTACAAATCTCCAGGTAGCAATAGAGTTATCGCTATAGGCAGTTAACAGCAAAAGGAGTGAATGTAATGTGAGGGTAACGCACAGTTATGAAAGATTCAACGGAACGTGATCGCGCTGATATGGGTGTGGAAGGAACCAAGAAGTTCCGAAACCCAAACACAGGAAATCCAAAGCGGGAATGGTAACAAACAAGATTGATACCGTGTTGGTAGCAGTCGTCCGTACGGCAAAAGGAAGTTCAGGCAGGCAAAGGTCTGTTGTTGTGCGGTTGTCAGAGATACAAAATCAGCAGGCAAAGGGAAGGTCAGAAAACATAGCAGAGATTTAAAATGTTTTCAGTGGAGTCAGAAAACTCAGATAAAAGCTGTACTTGACTGCAATCAGAAGCAGTGTTTTGTCTGATAACGGAAGGTTTTAACACTTAGATTGCTGAGTGGATGAGTATATGCAATGTCATGTGACACCTAACGACATGCCGGTTGGAACGCATCATACTCAGATGCAGGTACGCTGTGGACATTGGTTCCGCTGTGAATGTCTCCGTGGCAACCTCCATTTTTGGTAGAATGGAGCTGCAGCGTAACGGGACAAAAAGGATAGTTTTCTTGATTTCATTTTTGAGGGTGCTTCCTCGGAGGCCTCAGAGGGCTCGCGACCCACCAGAACTGTGACAACATCCACCCCAAGGGTGCCGCCACACCCCTGGAGGCATGGAAATGCTACAGAAGTACTGGAACATGGATGATAGACAAAGGTTCCCAAGTGCTGTCCTCAGGCCCATAACGCTTCCAGTCCACCAGGTAGTACAGGGCACCTGCTCTGGTCTCCATAACCAGAATCGCTGCTACTGAATACTCTTCAGAACCATCCACAACAACCGGAGCAGGGCATGAAGGGAGTTGAGCGGTAGGTAAACAAGGCTTCAACAATGAGACATGGACAATAGGATGCACCCGCAAACCCACAGGTAGGCCGAAGCGCATTACGACAGGATTGATCAAGGCACTCACAGTATATGGACCTACATAGCGTGGAATGAATGTCTTTTTTCCAGGGATCTTCAGGTTGCGACTGGACAACAAGACATGTATCCCCACCTGATAGTCCGGCGCCACCGAGTGCTTGGTGCCTGAAAACTCCTTAGTCTGTGCCTGGAATCTCTGGAGATGATCTAGAATGTTGCTGTGCACGGAGGTAAGATCCCGAACACACGCCCGAGCAGCAGGATTGTCCACCAGAATGAACGGATCCAAGGGCAAAGACCTTGGATGTTGGCCATACAAGGCATAGAACGGGGACACTCTGATAGAAGAATGAAGGGAGTTATTGTACGCAAACTGTGCGGTGTGCAATAGCGCCAGCCAAGTCTCCTGGTATTGTAGGCATAAGCAGCAGAAATATTGCTCCAGAGTTGCACTAAGCCTTTCGGTCTGTCCATCGGTCTGCAGATGGTATGTGCTGGAATACCGTCGTCTATGAAAAAAGTGGAACACAAGGCCTTCCAGAAGTGAGAGATAAACTGGGATCCCGGTCAGTGACTATGACAGAAGGCAGACCGAAGAGCCGAAAGACATGTATGAGGAAGACTTCAGCCAGAGCGGGTGCTGAAGGTAGGCCAGTGCAAGGGATCAAAAGAGCCAGCTTTGAGAAATAGTCAATCACCACCCAAATATTATCAAAGCCATGTACCCGGGGCAGTTCAACAATGAAATCCATGGATATCTGGTACCATGACTTGTGGGGAATAGGCAGAGGCTGTAGTAGACCCACAGGTTTGGTGTGTGGCATTTTGCATTGGGCGCAGATCGCATTTGAAGAGATATAATCTGTAAGATCCTTGGACATCGAGGGCCACCAGCACCACCAACGCAACAAGTCAAGCGCTTTATGACGGCCAGGGTGCGCCATAACAAGAGACTCATGGGACCATTGTAAGGCCCTGCGGTGAGTGTCTTCGGTCAGAACGTATATCCGACCCTGGATGTAAGGGAGGCCATTGCAGAGGTCCAGTTTCAACTCTTGGATTTCAGCTGGTGCACCAGAAACCCATTCCGAAAAGCTCTTTAATCGGTGGATGTGGGATACAAGCACACACCACACTGTTCAGGAGAATCAACGGAACCTCAGTACCGGAATGGTTTAGACTAGCATATAAGCGCGATAGAGCGTCAGCTTTGGCGTGCGGTTGCTCAGGCCGGCGGTATGTTTTTATGAAATCAAAGTGGGAAAAAAAGGTGCCAACGTGCCTGTCTGGCCGTCACTCATTTCATGGTTTTGAACACCAATAAACTACGATGATGGAGAAAAAAATCACAGTATGATGTGCAACCAAGAGATGATGCCTCCACTCTGTGAAGGCATCCTTGATTGCCACCAATTGCCTTTCAGTTACAGTGTAATTCCTTTCGTATGGTGTGAGCTTACGAGAATGATAAGCCAGGGGATGTACGTCACCAGTATCTGGGCATCGTTGAGATAATATAGCACCAACCGCAACCCCAGACGCATCTGTTTCGACCAAGAACAGGAGCTCAGGATTTGGGTGCTGCAAAACTGGAGCCATGGTGAAGGCTACCTTCAATGTATCAAAATCTGATTAAGACTGAGGATTCGAAGAAAAAGGCACTTTGGAACTAGTTAAGGAGGTCAAAGGCACCGCAAGAGCTGAGAAGGAATGGATGAAGCAGTGATAAAAATTAGAGAATCCATGAAAGGACTGTAGGGTCTTGACTAATCTAGGCGGTAGCCAATCCATGATGCCCTTGACTTTGGATTTGTTCATGCGAACACCCTTGTCCATTAAGTTGTAGCCTTGACATAGAGCTGGTGCTCTCTCAGGTGCTGCAGGACGGAGCAGACGTGTTCTACATGTTGTTCCTAGGAAGTTGAATAGATCAGGATATCATTCAGGTAAATAACAACATATTGGTCTAACAGGTCACTGAAAACATTGTTAATAAAATATTGAAATGTGGCGGGGGTGTTGGATAGCCCAAACTGCAACACGAGGTATTCAAGCAACCCGTAAGGGGTCTTCAAAGCCGTCTTCCCCTCGCCCCCCTTGCGTATTCGAACAAGATTGTAAACTCCCCTCAGGTCGAGAATGGTGAACACAGTTGATGAGCCCAACTGATCCAGGAGGACTGATATAAGAGGCAAAGGGTATTGATTCTTTATTGTGATGGCATTCAGGCCTTTGTAGTCAATACAAGGCCTGAGGTCCCCTTCTTTTTTCGGAACAAAAAACAAGGGAGAGTGTTCTGACTTGAGTGTCGTGTAGACCGTTGATACCTCCGTCCCCAAGTGACACACAGGAGAACCTAAAAGAACGCTGCTGTGCGACCTTTGGAGCCACAGGTGGGAGATGTTGCTTCCCGGATCCATGGAACCTCAGGAACAACGATGCTGCTGCAGAAATAACAGTGTTAAGTACCAGGCAAATACAATATAATACAAGAATCATAGGGTCTGAATAAGCTTACCTATCCGGTGGTTGGATAACCCGGGAGACCTAGTGGAGGAGGTTCGAGACTCAGATGAGAGGTAGTCCCCAGAACAACAGGGACCGGAGTCACACATGGGTACAGGACAGCCCACCTGAGCTGAGGGCTGGAGTCGTAGCGTGAGTCCCCAAAGGGCAAGGGCGTAGCGAATACAAACAAAGTTCAAAGGGATGATCCGAAGGCAAGTGAGGGACAGGCCAAGGTTCAGCGATGAGTCAACAGTTCCAAGCAAAGGTACAGAGGAAAATCCGAGGGAGTCCAGGTGAGTGATCCAGAGTCAAGGTAAACCAGCAAAACAAAGTCCAGACGTAGCGCCAAACAGAGTCGAAAGACAGCTGAGAAGCGGTGAGTGCTCCGTGCATCAAGCGTTATATACTGGGGGCTTCCGGGTCACGTGACGCCCTCCATCGTCACGTGGGAAACGCCTCCCTGAGTCACGTGAGCGGACGACTGTACAATGCGGAAGCGTTCTGCCGCCCCTTCTGACGTGTGCTCTCCTGCAACTGCCAGTGCAGGAAGGGCTGCAACCGGGCACGTACATTGTACCCGGTACGGAGCTTTCGGTCCTGTGGGGCAACCAAATCACGTGAGTCTCGAAACCTGGGGGGAGTAGTGTGGGAGCCCGGGGAAGGTGTTGTGGGGTTGCTAGCAGTGTTCTGATGTACAGAGGAGTGTCTAACATAGCCCCGCCCCAAAGGCCAACAACCCCGTGGGCCGGACGGGTGATCCCGATGGACCCGGGACACCAACCGAGGAGCGTTAACGTCCAAGGCGGAAACCCAAGAGCGCTCCTCCGGCCCATAACCCGCCCAGTCCACCAAATACTGGAGCCTACCCCTAAACCAACGGGAGCCCAGAATAGCTGACACCTCAAAGACATCAGGGGAGGCCAGGGACACCGGGGCCACCGGGGCACAGAGACGGGAGGAATCAGGGCAAGGCTTGAGAAGGGAGATATGAAAAACGGGATGGATGCGCCAAGAGCTCGGGAGAACCAGGTGAAAAGCCACTGGATTCACAACCTGGGAGATCACATACGGCCCAACAAAGCGAGGCAGAAGTTTCCGACAACCAACCAGGCGAAGGAGATGGGAAGACAACCACACCCGAGAACTCACCGCAAGGGGAGGAGCAGCCAAGTGCTTGGCATCAGCACGGGACTTCATGGAGGCCTTTGCTTCAGTAAGGTGGACAAGGGTACGAGCATGAACAGCAGACAGACCCCTAAGACAAGCCGTGGCAGCAGGATTCAAAGAGACAGAAGCATCAGGGACGGGCAACACCTTGGGGTGTTGGCCATAGAGGGCGTAGAAAGGAGAGAGATCCGTAGCAGAGTGAGCCACGTTGTTGTAGGTGAACTCGGCAAGCCGTAAAACACTCAACCAGGAGGACTGCTGCTGCAAGATAAGGCACCGGAGATACTGCTCCATAGATTGGTTCGTCCTTTCGGTCTGACCATCAGTCTCGGGGTGATAGACCGAGGAGTACCTGGTATTGATGCCAAGCAGCTTAGTCAAAGCTCGCCAAAATGAGACTTGAATTGCGACCCACGATCAGAGATAAGGACAGAAGGGAGCCCAAACAACGAGAAAACTGATTAAAAAACAAGTCAGCCAGGACCGGGGCCGAAGGGATTCCCCTACAAGGGACAAAGCGAGCCATTTTGGTGAAGGTATCCACCACCACCCAGATGGTATCAAAACCCCGCACCCTGGCGAGATCGGTCACGAAATCCATAGTCAGTGTGTGCCAAGGCTCGGGGGTACTGGCAGTGGAAGCAGCAGGCCAATTGGGCGGCCCCTTCAGTGTTTGGATTGAGCACAAACAGAGCAGGTGTTGACATAACATTCCACGTCGCGCTTCATAGAGGGCCACCAGCACCAGCGCTTTAGGAGATCCATGGTGCGCTCCTGGCCCGGATGGGCGTTAAAGGGGGCATCGTGGGACCATTCAAGAGCCAGGTTACAGGTGTCAGGCGTGGGAAGAAACAAACGATCATGCATGAAGGGCAAGCCGTCACAATACACCGGATCCCAGTCCCGCAGTTGGTCAGAGTGACTGCTCGTCCATGCTCGCACAGAATCCAACAATGAGAGAGAGAGAGTACAGAGACAGATCACGTGACTCTTGCCTAGAAGAGTATCAGGGAAGGTTGGCAACGAGACCCCACCCGGAGAGCGTGACAAGGCATCCGCTTTCCCATGAGTGACCCCAGGACGATGAGTGATGTGAAAGTCAAAAGCGTAAAAGAAGAGATGCCACCGGACCTGTCTGCTGTTGATGCACTTTAGGGAGGCCAAGTCCTGCAGGTTCTGATGGTCAGAGTAAACTGTTATTCGATGCCTAGCCCCCAGGAGATGATGGCGCCAGACACGAAAGGTGTCCATGACAGCCAGAAGTTCGTTCTCCATCACAGTATAATGGGCCTCTGTACTGGAAAACTTGCGGGAGTGGTATGCCACCGGGTGCAACTTGCCCATGGTCGGACAGGTCTGAGACAACACTGCACCGAGGGCGAAGGAGGAGGCGTCTGCCTCGACTATGAATGGGAGTTCGGGATTGGGGTGCTGAAGGATCGGTGCGGTGGTGAAAACGGTCTTCAGAGCCTCGAAGGATTCCTGATGTTCCACCGCCACTGATAGGGTACCTAGGGGCTAGTCAGAGCTGTGAGTGGGGCCACAATGGTGGAAAAGGACAAAATAAAGCACCTGTAGAAGTTGGCGAAGCCCAAAAAGGCCTGCAAGGCCTTGAGCATCTGAGGAATCGGCCATTCTAGAACCGCCCTCACCTTGGATTCGTTCATGGACAAGGCCCCAGGGGTGATGTGGAAGCCCAGAAACTCAACAGACGTTTTATGGAACTGACATTTCTCGGGTTTGGCAAACAGCAAATGTTTCCTTAGACGGGATAAGACCTCCCGGACATGCTGCACGTGCTCATCTAGATCTCGCGAAAATATCAGGATGCCGTCCAGATAAACAACCATGTACACATCCAGAATGTCCCTGAATATGTCGTTCATAAAACTCTGGAATGTGGCCGGGCCGTTGCATAAGCCGAAGGGCATGACTAGGTATTCGTACAACCCGTAATGGGTGCAAAAGGCAGTTTTCCACTCATCGACCTCACGGACGCGCACTAGGTTGTACGCGCCCCGAAGGTCCAGCTTGGTAAAATCGGACGCATGGGATAAGCGGTCCAGGAGAGGGGTGATCAAAGGGATTGGATACCTGTCCTTTTTAGTGATGGCATTGTGGCGCCGGTAATCCACGCAAGGGCGGAGATCCCCCTCTTTCTTGGGAACGAAGAAAATAGGGCTTGCGGCTGGTGAAGTAGAGGGGCGGATGTGGCCTAGTCGCAAGGCATTCTGGACATACTGCTTCAGGGCCTGTTCTTCCGAGGGGGACAGAGAATAGATCCTGCCCGAAGGAACGGCAGAACCCGGGATTAGTTCAATCGGGCAGTCATATGGGGAAGCACCTCAGAAGGACCGCGATCGAACACTGATTCGAATGCCCCGTACTCAGGGGGAATTCTGGTAACCACCCCTCCAACAGTATGGGAATCCGCAACCATCGGTCCACCGTCATCCAATGCGAAATGAGCGAGAGCTCCCAGGGCCCGTGATGGAGTATCTACTTCGTGATGGGCTGGGAGACAATAGTTCTAGGACCGTGCCTATTTGCCAATTAATGAGAGGATTGTGCTCACGCAACCAGGGTATCCCTAATATGACACCGAACTGGGGTGAGATAATCAGGTCAAAACTTAGCGTCTCTGTGTGAATGTCTTATATAGTCAATAAGAGGGGGGCAGTTTGGTGCCTAACGGGACCAGAGACTAAGGCAGTGCCGTCTACAGCCTGGACCGGTTCGGGTCGGGCTTTCACCACTAAAGGCAGATTGAGGGAATGGGCTAAGGCAATGTCTACGTAGTTCCCTGTGGCACCAGAGTCAATGATGATCGTCACTGCGTGGGAGACGCCCGCAGAGGGACAAAGGGTGGCCTGTACAAAGATGGGCTGAACACGAGCAAAAGCAGGAGAGACACCCGGAGAGGAGGACTGGAAGCTCGACCTGATCTCCGGGTCTAGGGTCGAGCTGTCCGAAAAACCTGGGACTTCTTGGGACGTTGGGGGCATTCCTTAACATAATGTCCCGTGATGCCACAATAAAAGCATGCATTATCCACCCTCCTACGTTCTCTTTCTGATGTCGTGATGGGACTACGCAACCCTCCCACTTGCATGGGTTCCTCTGTGCTGGAGGTGGGAGGAATGACTGCTGCGGAGTGGGAGAAGCCAAACTCAGCCCTGCACTCTGAGCAACGTGCGTCTACCTGCAGAGCAAGATCTACTAGTTCCTGATACTGAGTGGGCACGGAGGGGACCACTGATAAGGCATCCTTCATTGGATTGTTCAACCCTCTATAGAAAACGACCGCCCACTTGCTTTCCGGCCATGAAGTCTCGGCGACCAATTGGTTGAAGCGGGTGATGTAGTCTATCAAGGCCCCTCTACCCTGGGTTAGTTCTAACAGCTCCAGATCCCTGGATTATGCCTTGTGCCGGGTGTCGAAGACATCTGTTGTGTTTACCCAAATAAAAAAGATTGTTTGGTCTAATCTTTGTTTGTTTCCTTTGCAGCCTGGGTTACAGCAGTGTATTTGCTCCCGCTCTTTCTTTTGTTTGACTTTGTCTGGTGAGTTTGGAATCAGCAAAAAGGGCAAATCTAAAGGAAGATCTCCCTCATGAGAGGAGACGTGGGCTAGGGCTAGCCCAGGACCTAGGCGTTCATGGCTTGCAGGTACCAAGTTGCTTTGGGTAAACACAACAGATAAAAGTATACAAAGACCAGCCTACACAATGTAGTTTGATCTTGAATCAACCCCTGGGTAGGAGATGCTGGAACTTCAACCCAATCCACCCTCACTAGTATAGGAAACAAGGAAGGAATTGGCTTGCTCTAGTACTGGTGGCTCTTTAAGGTCAAAATGCAGAGGAACGATAATCAATATATCAATATATACTACCAGTTTGGGAAAGTAGTATGATATGATATGATATTATGTGGCATTTATAACGCGCCTATACACAAGTGTTTCAAGGCGCGACAAAGTGGACAGTTATATAGCTAAGGAGTTCAATCCAGGAAGAACCAACGGAATAGGAAGGAATGGTTAGTTAGGAACTGCACCCGAGCGGCACCAGGCACGCACTAGGTACGGGTTGGTGCACTGTAATTATGTTCCTGCAAGGCGTCTGATAGTGTACAATGCTGTTCTGTGGAGGTTTGGTATAGATAATCAGAGCAAATTACCTAAAATCCTAGCAGAGGTACAAATCTCCAGGTATCAATAGAGTTATCGCTATAGGCAGTTAACAGCAAAAGGAGTGAATGTAATGTGAGGGTAATGCACAGTTATGAAAGATTCAACGGAACGTGATCGCGCGGAAATGGGTGTGGAAGGAACCAAGAAGTTCAGAAACCCAAACACAGGAAATCCAAAGCGGGAATGGTAACCAACAAGATTGATACTGTGTTGGTAGCATTTGTCCGTGCGGCAAAAGGAAGTCCGTTCAGGCAGGCAAAGGTCTGTTGTTGTGCGTTTGTCAGAGATACAAAATTGGCAGGCAAAGCGAAGGTCAGAAAACATCGCAGAGATTTAAAAAGTTTTCAGTGGAGTCAGAAAATTCAGATAAAAGCTGTACTTGACTGCAATCAGAACCAGTGTTTTGTCTGATAACGGAAGCTTTTAACACTTAGATTGCCGAGTGGATGAGTATATGCAATGTCATGTGACACCTAACGACATGCCGGGTGGAACGCATCATACTCAGATGCGGGTACGCTGTGGACATTGGTTCCACTGTGAATGTCTCCATGGCAACCTCCATTGTTGGTAGAATGGAGCTGCAGCATAACGGGACAAAAAGGATAGTTTTCTTGATTTGCTTTTTGAGGGTGCTTCCTCGGACACCTCAGAGGGCTCGCGACCTACCAGAACTGTGACAACATCCACCCCCAAGGTTGCCGCCACACCCCTGGAGGCATGGAAATGCTGCAGAAGTACTGGAGCATGGATGTTAGAAAAAGATTCCCAAGTGCTGTCCTCAGGCCCATAACCCTTCCAGCCCACCAGGTAGTACAAGGCATCTGCTCTGGTCTCCATAACCAGAATCGCTGCTACATCATACTCTTCAGAACCATCCACAACAACCGGAGCAGGGCGTGAAGGGAGTTGAGTGGTAGGTAAACAAGGCTTCAACAACGAGACATGGACAACAGGATGCACCCTCAAACCCGCAGGTAGGTCGAAGCGCATTACGACAGGATTGATCAAGGCACTCACAGTATATGGACCTACATAGCGTGGAATGAATGTCTTTTTTCCAGGGATCTTCAGGTTGCGACTGGACAACAAGACATGTATCCCCACCTGATAGTCCGGCGCCATCGAGTGCTTGGCACCTGAAAACTTCTTAGTCTGTGCCTGGAATCTCTGGAGATGATCCAGAATGTTGCTGTGCACGGAGGTAAGATCCCGAACACACGCCCGAGCAGCAGGATTGTCCACGAGAATGAACAGATTCAAGGGCAAAGACCTTGGATGTTGGCCATGTAAGGCATAGAACGGGGACACTCTGATAGAAGAATGAAGTGAGTTATTGTACGCAAACTGTGCGGTGTGCAATAGCGCCAGCCAAGTCTCCTGGTATTGTAGGCATAAGCAGCAGAAATATTGCTCCAGAGGTGCGTTAAGCCTTTCGGTCTGTCCATCAGTCTGCAGATGGTATGCGCTGGAATACCGTCGTCTATGAGAAAAGTGGAACACAAGGCCTTCCGGAAGTGAGAGATAAACTGGGATCCCCGGTCAGTGACTGTGACAGAAGGCAGACCGAAGAGCCGAAAGACATGTATGAGGAAGACTTCAGCCAGAGCGGGTGCTGAAGGTAGGCCCGTGCAAGGGATGAAAAGAGCCAGCTTTGTGAAATAGTCAATCACCACCCAAATATTATCAAAGCCCTGTACCCGGGGCAGTTTAACAATGAAATCCATGGATATCTGGTACCATGACTTGTGGGGAATAGGCAGAGGCTGTAGTAGACCCACTGGTTTGGTGTGTGGCGTTTTGCATTGGGCGCAGATCGCACTTGAAGAGATATAATCTGTGATATCCTTGGACATCGAGGACCACCAGCACCACCAACGCAACAAGTCAAGCGCTTTATGATGGCCAGGATGCGCCATAACCAGAGACTCATGGGACCATTGTAAGGCCCTGCGGTGAGTGTCTTCGGTCGGAACGTATATCCGACCCTGGATGTAAGGGAAGTCATTGCAGATGTCCAGGTTCAACTCTTGGATTTCAGCTGGTGCACCGGAAACCCATTCCGAAAAGCTCTTTAATCGGTGGATATGGGATACAAGCACACACCACACTGTTCAGGAGAATCAACGGAACCTCAGTAGCGGAATGGTTTAGACTAGCATATAAGCGCGATAGAGCGTCAGCTTTGGCGTGGGGTTGCTCAGGCCAGTATGTTTTTATGAAATCAAAGTGGGAAAAAAAGGTGCCAACGTGCCTTTCTGGCCGTCACTCATTTCTTGGTTTTGAACACCAATAGACTACGATGATGGAGAAAAAAATCACAGTATGACGCGCAACCAAGAGATGATGCCTCCACTCTGTGAAGGCATCCTTGATTGCCAACAATTGCCTTTCAGTTACAGTGTAATTCCTTTCGTATGGTGTGAGCTTACGAGAAAGATAAGCCAGGGGATGTACGTCACCAGTATCTGGGCATCGTTGAGATAATATAGCACCAACCGCAACCCCAGACGCATCTGTTTCGACCAAGAACAGGAGCTCAGGATTTGGGTGCTGCAAAACTGGAGCCATGGTGAAGGCTACCTTCAATGCATCAAAATCTGATTAAGACTGAGGATTCGAAGAAAATGGCACTTTGGAACTAGTTAAGGAGGTCAAAGGCACCGCAAGAGCTGAGAAGGAATGGATGAAGCAGCGATAAAAATTTGAGAACCCCAGAAAGGGCTGTAGGGTCTTCACTAATCTAGGCGGTGGCCAATCCATGATGCCCTTGACTTTGGATTTGTTCATACGAAGACCCTTGTCCATTAAGTTGTAGCCTTGACATAGAGCTGGTGCTCTCTCAGGCGCTGCAGGACAGAGCAGACGTGTTCCACATGTTGTTCCTAGGAAGATGAATAGATCAGGATATCATTCAGGTAAATAACAACATATTGGTCTAACAGGTCACTAAAAACATTGTTAATAAAATATTGAAATGTGGCGGGGGTGTTGGATAGCCCAAACTGCAACACCAGGTATTCAAGCACCCCGTAACGGGTCTTGAAAGCAGTCTTCCACTCGTCCACCTTGTGTATTCGAACAAGATTGTAAACTCCCCTCAGGTCGAGAATGGTGAACACAGTTGATGAGCCCAACTGATCCAGGAGGACTGATATAAGAGGAAAACGGTATTGATTCTTTATTGTGATGGCATTCAGGCCTCTGTAGTCAATACAAGGCCTGAGGTCCCCTTCTTTTTTCGGAACAAAAAACAAGGGAGAGGCCATGGGTGTTCTAGAAGGATGAATGAAACCAGTATGAAGAGCTTTATCGATGTACTCTTTGAGCACCTGATCTTCCTTTAATGTGAGGGACTATACCCTACCGGAAGAAACCTTGGAGCCTGGAATGAGATTGATAGGGCAGTCAAAGGGGCTGTGTTTTGGCAACTGCTCTGCCCTTCCTTTATCGAAGACGTCTTAAAAAAAGGCATTGTAGACAGGTGGAATTGGGGAAACAGGAGTAGCTGTAACCGAAACCACCAGTGGTGTAGATTGGAGTAAAGACAGGCATGGAGTGCCCTGGATGATCTCATTTGACTGGAAAACAGCGAGGATCACAATAAGGAGAAGGGAACAACACTTCCCGAGAGGCCCAGTTTATAGCGGGGGTATGCACCTGCAACCAAGGCAGACATAGGATCACCCTGAATTGTGGTGCTGTCAAACACAATATGTTCTGTATGACCATGATTGGTGCTCATGACTGGTGAAGCAGTCTGCTCTATCACCAACCCCGAAACCAGGGCGGTGCCATCAACTGCTTCTGGTCTTACTTTAGCTTTAACTTTTTTGGTTTCTATTTTGAGGGTGCTTCCCCAGAGGCCTTGGATGGCTTGCAACCTACCGGAACAGTGACACTTGGCTTTTCCAAGATGGCCGCCAGCACATAGGGTCTGGCCCTCCTCTGGGCTACACCGATTGGCTGCCTGCCTGAATATCTTGCCAATAGCGTGGACCGGGAGGCGGCAGCCAGCCCAGCCTATCAAAAGCCCCCATCTAAGGCCCTGTCTAGTCCCTGTCCATTGCTTGGCAGGGTCTGGGGGTCCCCCTCCACCCTCCCACATGTGCACATGGAGGCTGAGGAGAACTTGAAAACCCTCCAAGCCTACTGAAAACATTGGGACATTTACCACTTCCCTGAAAGTCAATCAACTCATCTAAAACACTCTTCCTCTACCTCGACACCACTGACTGTGCCATCCCACTCCCTCTCACCTGGACTCCCACTCTCAATACCTCGTAAAAATCAAACTTAGCTGTGCCCAGTGGCTGCATTGTGTTTTCATTCTGCTTCTAAAATTGAACTTAGCTGTGCCCAGTGGCTGCATTGTGTTTTCATTCCGCTTTGCTAAATCAAACTTAGCTGTGCACAGTGGCTGCAGTGTGTTTTCATTCTGCTCTGCTAAATTGAACTTAGCTCTGCCCAGTGGCTGCATTGTGTTTTCATTCTGCTATGCAAAATTGAACTTAGCTCTGCCCAGTGGCTGCATTGTGTTTTCATTCTGCTATGCAAAATTGAACTTAGCTGTGCCCAGTGGCTGCATTGTGTTTTCATTGTGCTTTGCTAAATTGAACTTAGCTGTAAACAGTGGCTGCATTGTGTTTTCATTCTGTTTTCCTAAATTGAACTTAGCTGTGCCCAGTGGCTGCACTGTGTTTTTGTTTGAGTTTGCTAAATATGGAACCTACCTGTGTGCACTATCACCTTGTCCCCGCCCCTTGTGCTCCCCACCATCCTCCTTGTGCCTCAGTACTTCAGACTGATAAGTGTTCTCCTCACCACTGCAGCTAGCTATGTCGCTATCTATCTCTCCAATCTTCTCTAAGTGCTTCTCTATCTCCTATCCTTCTCCCATAACTAAATCTTGCCAGAAGAAACCTAAGAAGTACATACTGGGCTCCAACCCAGGCATTTCTATTGCAGACACCTATGTCACGGCTTCAGCCAGAGTGTCGGACCACCATTGCCTCAGATGTAACCAGCATGGAGTCAAGGTCCAGTAAAGGCCAGTGCAGGCATAAACTGTTGTATTATAGAACCCTATTGTGTCCATATTGCAGGAAGCAGGCTAAGGATAGCAGAGAATGCTATCCAGTAGCAAGGACTACAAGTCCCAGCATACTCGCGCGCTCGCGAGCAGAAGAACTGCAAGGGACCATGCCCGACGATCTGCGCATGCACGCGGTGCGCGCACGGATCTCCGCTTGCGCTAAGGACACGGACCGGAGCGGACACATCTGCAGAGGGCTCCTGCAGGCAGCGACCCGCGGGGCCAATCCCCGCCTGTGAATACTGCAGGCCCCGTGCCCCTGGCAAGATGAGTGCAATTCTCTCAGTATTTGGTTACGGGCGAATGGATAGACTAGAGGAAACCGCCTGTTGTTAGACAGCTAGTGCATATTGTTTGACTTGGGAGAAACCCCACGGATTTCGGTGCCAGTGAGAGCGCCGGACTGGGGGGAAGCTTCCTTTCTGGCTAGGCCAAGTGGTCGGCTTGTAGATCCGGCGTGACTATGTGTGCCATGTGAAGTAACATGGGCTCTCACAGACGTTTTGACTGATGGCCGGTGTGTGTGGATTGTGTGAAGGAACGCAATTCATGGTCTGAACTCATACTTGTATTTGGTTCCTTTGTAGCGGCGCTCCACTGTAATAGCAACTAGGACCCGATTCGCCGCCGTAGTGTTACGCCAAGAACTGTGGCAGTCGCCCAGCACGCAACACGGCAGCATCTAACGAAGCTAAGTTCTCCTTTGATTTCTACTATAGTGTCTGCTAAAGTTGGGGCTACCATTGTGGGTTGGTGGTGATAGGAAGCACCAAGCAAATGTTTGAAACCAAGAGCGTGATAGAAACGCTTTTGGCATATGATGTAATGTGCTAATGGTTAACTAAACAGTGTTTTGAGCCACAGTTTGTCCAAGTGTGAGGAGTGTGTATGGGCGGAGTACCTTCGGTCTCAGGAACCCCAGCAGGGCACATCAAGGTGGATCCTTACCTCAAACCCTTCCAAATCCATTCCCCCTTTCCTTACCCTTCCTTCTTCCTTACCCGGTTATCCTAAATTTCCCCTATCTATCCAATCCTGTGGACCCTAACCCTCTTTCCCCAGCGGGTTGCAGTGGCCTGTGTTATTTACCAAGCCAGGTGCCAAAACCCAACGGGGAGGCAGGTGTGCGTGCTACCTCTGTGCAAGATTGAGAGCCTGACACAGAGACTCTCACAGACATCCTTGTTTTCGTTAACGCACCAGACTTATGGACTTGCGACATGGTCGGCTTTCTCTCGCCTATCGTCTCTTCTCCCATTAATGGTGGCACAAACTGAAATAGCAGACGTCTTATCCGCTGATTACCTGGACATCCTAGCGATCACTGAATCATGGTTGCAGGATGCAGCAGGCTCAGCCCTTATGCTAGCGATACTGACAACTATCAGATACTTAGAGTGGACAGACCCAATGCTAGAGGGAGCGGCTTAGCCATTATAGCGAAAACTAAACTCACCATAAGACTTCTGACTCCACCACCACTTAAGGCCTGTGAAATTCTCATTGCCAAACTGCCTATTTCCAGCTGCCGTACCCTAACCATCTACTTGCTATATAGACCACCAGGGCCTATTGGCACCTTTGAGGAGGACCTAGCCAGTCTCCTGGCCAACAATACTAAATATTCCTCGCAGATATTAATTCTGGGCAATTTCAACTTGGGATATAATGACCCAGTGGACAAACATGCTCAGGCAATAGCGACCATCCTATCAGATCATGGACTTAACCAAAGGAAGGACCTTGATTGGGTAGCTGACCTGAATTGCACTACCTCTATTACCAAAATAACCCCGCAACTATGGACTGACCACCACCTAATTGATTTTTCTATAGTAATGGACAAACAAACATCCAAAGGTAAAGTTATGGCATCACCTCTTCCTACCAAATGCAAAAAAAACATTACACCAGACACACTACTACCTCACCTCCTTCCCTCCCTTAACTCTTTCCCAAGTAACTCTGACCCCAATCTCCTCGTTGAGGCTTTTAACAACACCATGCCTAAGGCCCTAGACATCATTGTGCCAGTTAAAATTCACAAAAGTAAACAGCAGGCTCACCTCAATGCCTGGTTTACACCCCACCTCAAAGAACTGAGACTTCAAAAAAGAAAGCTACAACCCCGGTGGCGACACACCCCCTCGGATGAAAACAAACTACAATTAACCCACTTCGCAAACAATTAAAACATTTTTTATAATTCGCACCAAAAAAGACCTTTTCAATGAAAGAATATCCAAGGCCAGTTCTAATACTAAGCAACTTTTCGTGATACTCCGGCGACTGGAATCCCCCATACTCCTCCTAGACAATGCACCCAAGGACAAACAATGGTGCACTAGCATTCAGAATGACTAACCAACAAAATAACTTCACTCCAAATCACATTTTCCAATAAAAAATGCCTCTGTGCTCCCTGCTGAGACGCAACCCACCAACCCTATTGAAGCCACCAGGTTTACCAAAGTTTCCATCCAGGAAACTCAGAAAATTATCTCATCCCTGAAGCCGTCTAACTGTCATGGCGACAACTGCCCTGCCCAAATATTCAAAGATGCTACGAGAAACCTAGCGCCTTTCATCCCATAGCTAATTTATGCATCATTCAAGACCAACACTGTCCCAAGCAACCTAAAAGAGTCCTGGGTTCTACCTCTGCTCAAGAGACAGACCCTATACCCTTCCATCCCTGTCATGATGCCTACCCCCGGGCATCCGGATCAAGCCCATCATCCCCGGGAGCAGGCATCCAGACATTTACAAAAACCCCAGCAGCCCCAGCTAGGGGCTGTCTGGGTTCAGTCCTGGCGCCATAGGCACCAGGCTCATAATAAAAATCAGTCCTGGCGCCATAGGCGCCAGGCTCATAGACATTACTTACCTCATGCAGACCATGCTGCAAATAAATCCAAGCCAACGTGAGGCCTGGATGGGAAACTTCTTTCCTGGGACTAAATTGGAGGCTATTTAAACCACGCCCGAACAGCAGCACATGCTTTGTGTTATTCTGCATCCAGCAGCGTGACTCTCACCGTGCCTGCAGCCAGCATCCAGTCTTCTGCCACGCCCGCCTCAAATCCGGAGTTCCTAGAATAAAGAGGAAGAAAAGGACAAGGTTAGAAAACAAGCTTATTTCAAATTCCTCACCTGATTCCGGATCCATTTCATCTCCCGACCTGGAAGTACATCAGTCCTGCACGCGTCACTTCGCCAGCTCCAGCACGGCACCATACTCACCAGTTCTGACAGCATCTTTCGATCCAGCACTGTCTCCATCATTTCTTCACCGTACTCTGGCACCTAGGGGCACAAGAATAACAAGGTGAGCCAAGGAAATCAACAAATACCTCTTACCACCATAGACCTACCTGATTTACCACCGGCGGTATTATTCTCCATATCTTCATATGCCGCATCTGTAAAGAGGGAGAAAAACAACACGTTAACGCATGTAATAGTTACCGGACAGCGTTGGGTAACACAGACTCTTACCTGAACGCCAGCAGCAGCTACGAGACCTTCTTCTCACGAACTCAGTTGCAACTTAAGTAAGGAAGGGGACAAGAGTGAACATCGGGCACATTGAACTCTTTGAACTTGATACTTACCAATCCCGCCTGGGACTTCAGAGTCAATGCTTACCGGAACTCTCCCAACGCCTTCAAACCAGTGAAGTAACTGGTATCTACGCGCCCCTGCAAGACACGCAGGATGTAGAGCTCATATTTTACAAACATAAGAAAAATACTTCTTCGGGTCCAGCAGACAAGACTAGGCGGGCCAGTCCAGACAGTCATCTCTGCACTACGCATCATGTTGACGGAGGCCGCAGCTGTCTGGGTCCGATCGACACCCCTGTGGGGTCCAGGTGAGCATAACAATCCCTACAAATTACTGTTCCATTACCACAGTACCTTTTCTCCTTAAAATAATCGACAGAGTAGCGTACTTGCAAATTCAGAACTACCTTGAAGCAAACCACCTACTAGCCTCCCGCCAATCCGGATTCAGGCCACAACATGGCACAGAAACGGCATTAATTGACCTAAAACACAAATTGATGAGCTCAAAGACAAAGGTAAAACAGCCATGCTGCTCCTCAATGATTTGCCGGCAGCCTTTGACCTGTTGGACCATGCAGTTCTGTGTAAACACCTAGCATCGGCAGCCCACTTCTCGAGTGATACAATAGCCTTGGCCCAGTCCTTTTTAGATAATAGAACAATGAGAGTTTTTTCCCCTTCGGCATCGGCAGACCCGATCCAGACTACTTGCGGCGTTCCACAAGGATCATGTGTCTCGCCCAACAATGTATAACATATTTACCAAGCCCCTATTTGACAAATTGGACAGACTGGGTGTCACCCACACGAATTATGCAGATGACACCCAGATGCTCATTCCCTTTTCGGGCAATTTTGACAAGGATACGGACTTGGTAAATAAAATATACCTCCTTATTCAGGCATGGATTGCACCCCAAGGCCTCTGCCTGAATGACGATAAAACAGAGATCCTGATTCTGCGATCCGATGCCAACCTAAAAAAACTGAACTCCAACTATTCTGCATTCAACAGAGATTGTAACACAATCAAAGTAGTTAAAGAGATAAAAATGCTTGGTTTCCACCTCGATTCCACCTTAACCCTAAGAAAACAGGTTAACTCCATGGCATCTTCTACCGTTACACCTGCAAGCTCATTAGGGCCTGCAGACCATTTCTAACTAAAACCAGTTGCATCATCCTCACCAATGCCTTAATATTGTCAACATTGGATTACTGTAATGCCCTATACCCAGGAGCTAACAAATATATCCTTGACAAAATCCAAACATTACAGAACAATGCCCTTAGAACTACCGTAAATATACCAAACAGAGAACATGTCTCCAATATCAGAAAAGAACCCCATTGGCTAAAGATAAGCGACAGGATCCTACTTAAAACAGTCTCACTGACATTCAAGTGCCTTAACAATCCAGCAACCCCATAGCTTACAGAGAGAATGGTTAGGACAACCTCGACCCGCCCCTCCAGAGTTCCAGAGTGGCCAACTCTCACTGCCTAGAGGTACCCAGATTTAAGTAAAAAAAATCTGGAGAAAGCAGCTTGCCTGTGAAAGCAGCGCAGTCTTGGAACACATTACCTCCAGCCCTCAGAACTGACCAGTCCTACCTCAGCTTTAGGCGCAATGCTCTAAACTGGCTGTGATCTAATGACATATGATCCCTTTTGGTTAAACTCTGCTATATATACCTATGTATCCGCCTTATGTATGTAACCTACTGTACCATATCACTGTATTTGTTTGCATTTTTCTTGATGCCTTACTGTGCCTAGTCCCTTGTGTAACTAAGCTTTACCTGTTGCGCCCAGCTACCTAAGGGTTTGATACGCCTTAATAAATCAATAAATAAACAGACAAACAAACAAACAAACAAACTGGGAGTTTCTCCTTGACCTCTTTGCCATTTACAGAGTCATCATTAATGTCTATTTCAATGGAACCATCATGGTTAAGGGTCCTCAAACCAATCTTCTTCTCTTTAACAGGTTCCTCCCTCGCCTCTTTAGCCTTAACTCTCCCTCTGGCCAGGTTCCCCTGCCTTCTGTGCCTACCTCCTCCTCTGAACAGGCTCTCTAGCTCACTGCACCTTCCTCCTCCTCTACACAGGCTCCCTTGCCCACTGTGACTTCCTCCTCCTCTGCACAGGCTCCCTTGCCCACTGTGACTTCCTCCACCTCTGTACAGGGCCCTGGCCCTGTCGCACTGCCCTGTTTCCTCTGTTGGCATTGGCTCCTCTACCAGCCTCCACTATCTCTCTGGCCCTCTTGCTACCCTCGGGGTGGACCACCGTCCCATGCACCTCCCCCGCGGTAGACCCTCAAAGATGGCAATCTGCTCTACAATGCCACGTTCAACACTCGATCCGCTGTCAAACACTTGTCTGACATCTGCAACCTCCTCAAACACATGGATCTTGATGTGCTCACCATCACATGGTTTAAGGATAGCTCTGTCACAAGCTTTGACACACTACTCCCTGAAGGCTACAAGATCCTCTCTGCGCCGAGGCCAAAGAAGACAGGTGGAGGAGTGGCACTGATCTTGCCAGAATAGATACACGTGTCCATTATCCCTAGTCAGGCCTGTTCCACCTTCGAGGGCTTAGTCTGCAGACTCTCACCCTCCTCAATCTTTTCTCCTTCTAGCCGCCTTCTATCTGCCACCAGGACAGCCCACTCTCTTCCTCTCGGAATGGGCTAACCTGGCCTCCTGTGTACTTTCCTCCTCCTCCTCCCAACTCCTGCTGATGGGTGACCTCAACATCCATCTGGACTCAGCTGACTACTCAGGACCTTTTCTGCAACATATGTACCTCTCTCTCCCTCTCTATCCTACCCTCTGTCTCCACGCACGTTGCTGGCCACACTTTGGATGCTCTCATCTCCCCTGACATCCCTCTCTCAATCCCTCTCACTACCTCTCTCTCTTGGACTGACCACTCCCTTCTCGCATCACACTTGATGCTCTCCTCTCCACTTGCAGCTGCACACGGCCACCACTTGCAGCTTCACATGGCCACTCAGCTTCAAAGTCACCAGACCCATGAAAAGAGTGACAGGGGCTTCCTTTGCCTCCTTTTACTCTCCTCCTCCTATTACTGCGGCTGACTCCCACCCTGACACAAACCTCACTAACTTTAATCTCTATATCTCCAACACTCTTGATACTTTTGCCCCTGTCATCAGGGTCTGACAGAAACCTCCCAAAAAGTGCAACTCTTGGTACGACTCTGATCTGGCTGCCCTTAAACGCAAGTGTAGGGCAGCTGAGCAGAAAAGGAA
Source organism: Ambystoma mexicanum (assembly GCF_040938575.1). NCBI lineage: Eukaryota > Metazoa > Chordata > Amphibia > Caudata > Ambystomatidae > Ambystoma > Ambystoma mexicanum. The sequence continues at coordinate 88,318,645 of NC_090925.1, forward strand.
TTTGTCAGGCGGACCCTCTGACAAACTGGCCTGCCGCCTCGTTCAAAGGCAATATCGACTCTCCATCCACTCCAAGAAAAAGTATTTATTCAAGCCTGCATCTCTGCGGCATCAAGCAACACGGCCAAACTTTTCAAAGTCTGTAAGGAACTGACCAATCCTGAAGCAGCATCTTCTTCTGTCACACCAACCTACCTCTGGAATAGCCTTCCTGCCACCCTCCGTCTTGAGCCTGATCTCCTTATGTTCCGGAAGCTCCTCAAGACTTTCCCCTGCTCCTCTTCCTTCTCTCTCCCTCTGCCCTGCTAACCTATCCCTCTTCTCTTTCCCTGTCTACCTCCTTTTCCGTACAGCTTGTTAACTAGCAGCCTGGTGTACCTCAGAGTCTGACATCTTCCTGGCACCCCCGCCAGTCCTCTCGCACTCACCTCCTGGTCCTGCACTCGCCTCATCATTGCACTTGATCAATGACCCAAGAGAGTGGCATCTCTCTGCACTTACCCCAGTTTCCACCGACTGGGTGCACTTGAACCCACCCCAGGACTTGTCCCTTCCTCCACCTCCCCCTCCCCTGTAACCATCTCTGCACTTGCGCAATCCGATTGCACCATGCCTGAAGATTGTCTTTTCCTCCCTTGTCTTCACTCCCAGCATGGTTACGCCTTAATTGCACATGGAAACACTGCACATTTGTCATCAGACCCATTTGCTGTTATCTCCACTGTTAACTGTACTATATGCACTTACTCTCCCTGTGCAGACTATTATTGTCTCAGAATTTCAAGGGCTCTGAATGACTGTTGTTTCTCCTCTTGTTCCCTCCCTCCTTCAGCACTTTGAAACACTTACCTTGTGTATAGGTGCTTTATAAATAAACATTACCATACCATTACCATACCATACCATAGACCAAAGCTTTTGTCGTAAGACTTAAACAAAAGTACGTTGTAGATATATGATTTCTAGATAATTGGCTTCTGCTTAAGTAAAATACATTTATCCAACATCAATACAATCCTAAATGATTGATAAATAGTACGTTCCCTGAATCCCACTTGTAAAGGAGATAGCAGCTTGTGATCGTCACACCCTGTCTCAAGCTAAAGGAATATCTTCTCTAGTGAAGATAACAAAGATATTCGTTTATGGGTTGAAGGGAGAAGAGAAAATCCCTGTTTGAGGTATGGGGATTTTCAGGCACAATGGCGCGCAAATCTGCGTTCTACGCGCAAATAATTCCATGAATCAGAGGCTTGGTTTCCTGGGCGTTAGTGTGAGCAGACCATAACGTGGGCGCGAGTTATGTTTGTGCAGCTTACCATGAGTGGAGAATATATTTGGTTATTTGATTTTGCTTTGCAACCATAACATCCCTTTCATAAAGCTTTTTCAATGAAAACATATTTTTTTTAACCATTTATTGACATATATCTGACCAAATTAATTTAGAGAAAACCTAAATGTAACAAATAATCACAATCTCTTGAAGTATTTTTGAAGTCATTATGTTAGTTCTTAGAAATTCCACTTGATGACTTAAGTATTCATTGTAGATTTCCGAGCCTTCAGTATCAGGACGTTATTCACCCCAGTTGTGTTTGGTATGCAATTGTTGCCATGCTGCGTTCACCCACTCAAAATCATTAAATGTGTCACACAGCATTTTGTAAGTAACACCAACCCTATATGTCACTCTCTGGCTGCCTACTCTTCTTCCTATAATTACTTTAAATACAGACCAAATCATGAAATGTTCTCTACGGTTCCTACTCCTGCCTCCAGCGCCAGCATCCTGCTTCTCTGAACGCTGACTGGGACTGACTAGGAGCTTCGGTCATATTTATTCCCGGGAAGATAGCTCAGTGGCAATGTGCTTAACTTGGAAGCAAGACGACACAAAGCAACGCAGGTTCTCACTCATGCACCAACCATCTCTCAAACACACTCAAAAGCACTTAATGCCTCAGCAGGCCTCTCCTCCACCTCCCTTGCCACAACCTACATGAAGACCATAATTACTCAGGAGGATCTCATGAAAATCCATTAGCTATTGTGCTATGTCCCATCCAGTATCTCGGTCTGGTGGACCCTGTGCTCTGGTGTCATGTTGGAGGACCCAGGATGGCGTTGAAGCTGGTGATGCTGGGGTTTCCAGACTTAGAAACTCAGTATAACTCCCAAGTGTCTGGTCCGGGTCTTATATTTGGTGAGGAGGTTTCTCTTGCAGGGGAAGTTGCTTCAGAAGCATGCACATGGTTAAGGATGTCTGGTGGCTAGGGTGGGTGTCCTTGTTCATGAAGGAAGGGCTGGCAGGAGGAGTAGAACAACATAAAATGCATGCTGCGGTTTACAAGACTATGGCCTATGATTCGTTTTATATCATTTACACATTCACACACACAACATCCACTCATATATCCGAATAATTAGAACCTTTATCACAATCATTGTGATTTTAAATAGAGGTATGCTGACAGTATAAACCTTTCAATATGGCCAATTAATTTGAAGACATGACAGAGTGATGCAAACTCTGAGGAATACTGCTTTGATAATAAAATGGGACTGCTCATTATACCAGATGCTGTGGCACGCACAAACAGCTCCTTGACATTGTAGATACATTTGTTGGCATCACCTCTACTCCTCCCATCCTAAATCAGTGTACAACCCTATCTTGTCTCCCCTTTACCTCTATGATAATGCAGGTGCCCACTAATGACATGCTCAGGGCACCATTCTTGCGTTTAAATTTCACTTATTTATTTATCCCTGGTTGCAGCTGCCTGCAGTTCAGATGAGATGACCGATCTTCAGTTGAAGGCAGTAGAGCTCTAAATATTCACCAGGCATTTTAGCATCACAGAACTCCATGCCCTGCTCACATTAATGTTAACCTTCAGAGGCACATCCTTACCCTGCCTCCTGGGTCCCAACATGCCATTCTCCATGCCTACAAGTTGTGCAGCTGCTTGCAACCTTGGCAGCATAGCTTCACCCTCGCGGAAGGGTGGGGAACTCATCTCGGGAGTCACTGCACAGAGCCACAGTTTCACATTGGGCATGCTTTTCATGTGTTCCACTTGCCTAGCAATCCAACATGGCAGAACTCTTGCTACCTTTGCCCACAATGCATTCTCTTAACCAATCCAGTTCCCTACTCTCACATCCCTTAGACGTGCACTACCGCTAGACACATGGCCTATGATACACCACCTTAGATATAACCTCTGCAACCGCAACATGAATACATTGTTGCTTGTTCTGTGTAGCAATATGGTGCTTCTGATGTGTGTCAAAACTGATTTACAATAGATACATTTGCATTCTGCCACACCCAACAAAAACTACTAACAGTAAAATACATAATAATAATATTTTTTTGTATCCTGAATCTCTTCATACTTTTCCAGGTCGCCCGCAGGTGGCTGCATCATAGCAAGTTGATCACATTTGAATGTCCCTTGTGTTGCACGGTATTTAAGAACGCATTTCCAGTATTCCCTGAATCAGCCCCCTTCAATGTGTCTGCCAGCCTATAATCTTACTGAGACACCTTGGGAATTGGCTGCCCATAGGTTTTCCCAGGTTCCCACAACTTCTCTCTTTCTAATGTATATTTCCTGGGGAGATGCCAACTACGTGTGTTCTAGGTGTAACAGTTTTCCTTAAGACAGCTGCCAGGAATCTCTAAAGAGACTGCCAGTTTGTCCAGAAACCTAGAGAATGATTTTCCAAAACCTTTAAGAGGAGTCACAGAGATTTGGAGAGGAGTTAGAAGGAGTTATCAGGTGTTAGATCCCTTCATGGGTTGATATGAATCAACATATGTGTGTGATCATCCCTGCTGAAGTTAGACAGACAATGATTCAGTAAGGAGGCTGGCCATTGGCCAGACTTGCTAAAGGCATGAAAGTGTAATTCAATTTCTGACCTATGCTTTCTAAATACAGGGAGTGGCAAGATCCAAAACGGTAAGCAGGATACGGGAGAACTTCCGGCAGATTTTGTGGCTCAATCTAAAATATTACAGTAAAGATTGAGGTATAATGAAACCCACATGCACTGCACAAGATGATTTGCATTAAATGGTAAATATAGCTCTTATCGGAACTGGTTACAGTGACAAACCACTGTACCGCCTGCCAAGAACAAAACAGGAAAATACTGGGAACAAGCTCATAGGTGTGCAGTTGTAAAATTTTCAAGGGCAGAGCTCTCAGAAATGAGGGAGAAAGCTTCACAGGGGGCAGGCAGTGGTGATGGTGTGAAGCGAAGAGAAAGGGTGATTGTACTTAATCTTCAGGGAAATTGGGTTATAAGGACAGTCACTGGAAAAAACAAATTCCCAAATTGTCCTCAGCAGAATTGTTTGCAATTACTACCAGATTCACATTGTTCCCTAAAACAGGCACACCATCCTTTATAGCAAATAATGCAGCATCTATCACTCCAAATGAAGAACATTAGGACAGCCTGTGAGAACATTTCCTTGTGAATCTCTTCATACCTGTACATAAATAAGGCCCATATGTCCATAGAATTATATGCAAGAACCCCGATAACTTGTTACCCTGTTTCTGTTACTCTAGCTGCATCACTGATAAACACTCATTAGCCCTTCGTCTCAGCCAGTTTGCTGGGGCAGGGCCTTCTGTAAGCTAAACAGCACTGTACACTGTATGCTTCATGGGGTATTCCTACACATTCCTGACAATGATACTGCAGGCATACTAGTAACACTACATGAGGTGCTGATCCAGAATCTACTTTGCATAGACACCCACCTCCCCCAAAAGCTCACTACATGCCTGCCCCTTGTCCCTGATTGTTTATGGTCCTCACATGAGAGTGAAATATGGTCTACTCATAATGCCGAACTCATCCAAAAATAAGCTGATCAATCTTAATGGCACATTTGTGTACTTCAAACATCAGCCCAGTACACCACTGCTCTACTCGTTCACTAAATATCAACATGTCCATGTGAGATGTAATGACATTGTTTACTACTCAAAAGCAATATCACTGTAATTCACAATAAACAAAACTACACATCAGTGCAAATGGGACATGTGGCCAACTTAAAAAACTTTAGAACATGATTACAAAGAAGAAAGTACTCTTTTCATGAGCAGAACATACGTAAATACCACCACATGTACAACTTACACATACATCAATTACACGTTACTCGACACACTACTCGATTGGAAACTTTCCTTCTAAAGATGACTACAACTATCCCCAACTGTTGATCTAATTGGTAAACACCTTGCCGATAAGTGGTGCAGCTGACGCCCATAATCCTGTGTCTGTAGATCTGCAGAAACCACCCAATGATTGATTGTTTACACATCTTCATAACTAGCATTTTCTTTAGGTTGTTCCATCATGCAAAAAGCTCATTCACCACACACCCGAGGCAATACATCTTACCCAAACGGTTACGATGCACGATGCTTCTCGCCCACACTACCACATGCAAAACAACACTCACAGATGCCAGTTCCTCCCGGTTCTGAATCTATCCTCTCACCCTATACCCAATAACCCCCCCCCCACGTCCCTCTCTTGCAGAGCGACACGAGCGCTGTGAGAATGCACCTGGGTGGTATTGGTGCACGGTACAAATAGAAATCACATAACATAAAAAAATAATGTTTGAATTGTATTTTCTTTGACTCCAAATACAGCTCTTTTGATTTCTCAGTTCCAATAACAAAACCTGTAAGACCGGCATAGGGTCACTAATTACCTGAACTGCCTACCCACAACCTTATCTCAAACTGATGATGCTTGAAATGTACCATTATACTTGTGTTTTTCCTCTTGAGCTATTGAACATCAGTAGCATGCACCATATTAATAGTACTTTAATGATTGGCAATCTCATCTCTGCTATTCGATCAAATTTGCAAAGCTAGTTCCTTTTTTTTGCTTCCTAATTTAAAAAGAAAAATGAATCCAGCATAATACCTCGACTCTACTTCTTAAATGTATTAAATGTACTGTTCAAAAATATTTATTTTGTACTGTTATTACTGCAGTACCAAAGTGAGGTCTACAAATATGGCCCATCATCAAGTGCATTTTCAGGGAGTCCTATTCGAATATGCACCCACTACCCACATATTATGTGAAATAAATCTATTTCGCATCTCCGCTATCTTTATTTCATATTTCCATATGCTCTGCCATTCTGTCTACTATCAGAGATCTCTACGTGAGCCCAGTCAGAATATGTCAACACATCCTTGCTATGCCCAGGTACAGTCTAACATTCCAAAGTATAGACATCATATCCCAGGAAAAACCTCATAGGCATTAAGTACATCCTCCCAAGTCCATGCTCAGCACCAGGAACACAGGGTTAGCCCTTATTCATCCAGGAATCTCCCCCAGTTTACCCTATATCACCAGCATAGCTTTGTGTGCCCAATTTCTACCATACATCTCAGGCTACTGCCTACTGCCTCCTTTACCCAGGACAGTTGAATGGCCACAGGATCAAGTTGAGGTGAACATCTAAACCCTCACATGCTAAGATACAGGTACCCCAGAAGCCTATTTGCAGCCCCATTTGCAAGACATTGCTTCACATGAGTTGTCTGGGTGTAAAATGCCCAGGTACTGCTTTGACCAGTCTGGAACTAACTGATATGCAGGTGTCTGTGTTGCCACCGTGCAACCGGCACTTCTGTTTCCTCATTGCTGTGCAAGAGGCAGCAAATGGAAAGCGCACACTTTCCTCTTTGATGACAAGCCCTCTTTGACCTCTGGCAGAGTATCATGTTCGGATCACTCGCCCCTGACAACAAGCAGTTGCAATGCTCCATACCACTGACCCATGCCACTGACCCATTCCACTGGAGCTGCACAGAAAGGCGAATGGGATTAGGAGTAAAGCCTTCATGAGGGGTAACATAGGCAAGTGATTCAGGAGCTGGAATGCTGTCATGCAGGTGTGAGTGGAAAGACCATGAAGCAGCCTGGAGAAGAGTCTAGGGTATGGAAAGCCTGCAGCTGTTGGGCTTGTAGCCACTCAGCAACAACATGCTGAGAACTCCTGCCAGAGCATAGGGGACCAGGGTGGCATGCAGAGATGCCAGACAAGAGGCACAAAGGAGTAACACCAACCACTAGGGCTGAGGAAAGCCACTGCAAGGGGTCCTAATGAGGTGACCCAAACCAAACATCAGAATGGGTGATGAGGAAGCACCACCCAGACCTGGAGCAGAAATGGAGGCATGTGGGTGAATGTGAGCGGCAAGAAAGAGGAGACGGGGCAAAGTCTCAAATACAGAAAAGCATCAACAGGACCTAAACCCATGTGCATTGAGAAGGCCACATTGAGAGGTAATGCTGCATGCAACATGCTAGAGTGCAAATTCCTATAGTGCATTGAGAAAGCCACATTGAGAGGCAATGCTGCAGGCAACATGCTAGACTGTAAGTTCCCAGAGTGCATTGAGAAAGCCAGATTGAGAGGCAATGCTGCATGCAACATGCTAGACTGTAAGTCCCTAGAGTGCATTGAGAAAGCCACATGAGAGGCAACGCTGCATGCAACATGCTAGACTGTAAATCCCTAGCGTGCATTGAGAAAGCCACATGAGAGGCAACGCTGCATGCAACATGCTAGACTGTAAGTCCCTAGAGTGCATTGAGAAAGCTACATTGAGAGACAACGCTGCATGTAACATGCTAGACTGTAAGTCCCTAGAGTGCATTGAGAAAGCTACATTGAGTGGCAATGCTGCATGTAACATGCTAGACTGTAAGTCCCCAGAGTGCATTGAGAAAGCTACATTGAGAGGCAATGCTGCATATGACATGCTAGACTGTAAGTCCCTAGAGTGCATTGAGAAGGCCACATTGAGAGGCAATGCTGCATGCAACATGCTAGACTGTAAGTCCCTACAGTGCATTGAGAAAGCTACATTGAGAGGCAATGCTGCATGTAACAAGCTAGAGTGTAAGTTCCCAGAGTGCATTGAGAAAGCCACATTGAGGCAATGCTGCATGAAACATGCTAGAGTGCAAGTTCCTAGAGTGCATTGAGAAAGCCACATTGAGAGTTATTGATGCATGCAACATGCTAGACTGTGTGTTTGTGTGAGTGTGATATTCTTATAATTTCCTGGCAGTAACATGTTATTTTACAAACGAGTTGTGACACGAATCGGTTCCGACGACTCGCTGGCAATAGGCTAGTATTAACCAGTGTTGATGTCACCTGGAAGGCCACTTGATCTGTAGCAGCTGCCAGATGGGCGGAGGGAAGGCTGCCTGTGCTGAGGAAGAAACGCTTTTCAGCTCAATTGAGCTGTGCCAAAAATAGCTCAGCAAGCTATTGAGTGCTGCACCTCTCCTTCCTGACAGGCCTATTTCGGCAGAATTTCAGAAGTCAGACAAAAAGGCGCCCTCTTCAAACTCAGAGCTCAAAGAGGGCCATAGAGCTTAAAAAAGGGTAAAACAAAACTCTGTAATAACCTTGCAAAGACGTGTCTTCTGTATCCCATCACGGATCATTACTGCAAGTCAGAAAACAACACATTCCTTCATTCGATTGATGGGGGTTGGGTTACGGTATTAATTAAGGCGGAGGATGAGAGAGTGCGAGGGTCGAAACAAATATTCAAGGCTTTTAGATTCACAGTAAAAAATACAATGTATTTGCGTAGATCCGTTTCTTCACCAGTACAGAACTATCCATGTTTCCTGACAGTCAGTAACACATGTTAAAAAGCAGGTCTCTGGACAGTCCTCTGTACACAGTTCTGTGACTTATTTAAAAGAGATACACACATTCCCTGTCCACAAGCTCTTTGGTTTATTTAAAGCGCTCTGTGAGTTATTTCAAGCAATACACTGAAAGCAGCAATATAAAGCACTCAAAAAGAAAACTGTACACCCCACCCTTATTGAAGTAATCTGCAAACTTCATAAAGAAGGAAAACTGCATGGATTCAAGGCCAACAAAATCTCCTGTTTTTCTTCTTAAAAACCACAAAGGTATTACAAGAAATAAAGTAGCCCTTACTGTACGGTATCAGGATATTGCAGGTCAACTCGTGACCTAATAATGACCCTGTGCCTGACGGCTTGCACCTTTTTTTTAAATATATATATTTTTTTTTATTGAAACTTTTTTTTCAATTTAACACACATTACAACATTATTAGTACAAAAATAAGAAAAAATGAATAACTACAATATTTACATTACTATAAAATCAGACCTTCTACATTGAACAGTGGACACTAGGTTATGGAAAAAAGAACATTCTAAAATAAAATTCACCTATTCATGTAAAAGGAGAATTGCTAGCTGATTACTATCAAGCAGTTTCATCATTATTTTTTTTGCATAATTCATTGCTCATATAATCGCAGGGCATTGAGAAAATTCACTGATGCAATGTATAAACTCATGTTAGAAGCGTTTAACAAACAAGTCCATCTTAAGCTTGGTTGTACATTAGCAACCATAGACATATGCTTCAGATAAACATTGTTTCTTAGTGGACCTTTATATATTCATGGAACTCCATGGTGACTTGCGATGGCCTTATACCGTAGTGTAGTGGGTGCTTTATCCCTGGCTGCATTCCTTTATATAGTCATGGAACGCCTTGGTGACTTAACACAGCCTTATAATTGAGGGTAGTGTGTGCTTTATCCCCACCCTCGCGCCTTTATATAGTCCTGGAACTCCTTGGTGACTTAACACAGCCTTATAACCTGGGGTAGTGTGTACTTTATCCCCGGCCGCACGCCTTTATATAGTCATAGAACTCCTTGGTGACTTGCCACAGCCTTATAACCTGGGGTAGTGTGTACTTTATCCCCGGGCTCGTGCCTTTATATGGTCATGGAACTCCTTGGTGACTTGCCATAGCCTTATAATCTAGGCTAGTGTGTGCTTTATCGCCGGCCTCGTGCCTTTATGTAGTCATGAAACATCTTGTTGACTTAACACAGCCTTATAACCTGGGGTAGTGTGTGCTTTATCCCCGGGCTTGTGCCTTTATATAGTCATGGAACTCCTTGGTGACTTGCCATAGCCTTATAATCTAGGCTAGTGTGTGCTTCATCGCCAGCCTTGTGCCTTTATATAGTCATGAAACGCCTTTTTGACTTGCCACAGCCTTATAACCTAGGTTAGTGTGTGCTTTAGCGCAGGTTGCGCGCCTTTATATAGTTATTGAACTCCTTGGTGACTAGCCGTGGCGTTATAACCAAGGGTAGTGTGTGCTTTATCCCCGACCCACACCTTTATGTAGTCATGGAACTCCTTGGTGACTTGCCGTAGCCTTATTACCCAGGGTGATGTGTGCTTTATCCCCAGCTGCGTGCCTTTATATAGTCATGGAACTCCTTGGTGACTTGCCATAGTCTTATAACCCTGGGTAGTGTGTACTTTACCCCTGTATCATTTTGACTTCTGAATGCGGCGCTTCAATGAAACAACAAGACTAGGACGAAAAGTACCCAGGGAATCACTGAAGGAGCAGGAGCTCCCGTACACTGCTGGAGTAGAATCGAGCAGCCCGCTCCTACGCACAGCTGATCTAGGTAAACCAGCTGGCTTTACTCGTTCCACAACAAACAGCACTGCTTGGATTACTCTTAGCGCTTTATGCGCGGTAATCCCCCACGGCACCTATCACACGAGTCAAGTTGCAGAGAACCTTCCTTCTTCAGCTACTGATTGGCCCACTCTCCGTGAGTGCCCTTTCCACCATCAGGCTCCACGAGGCTATAGCCATTCCAAGATGGCGGCCCCCCATCTCCTGACCATAGCTGCAATCACTTTGCATGAGACTGCACAGCCATTGGCTGCTACTGCCAATATCCTCACCAATCCGTGATCGGCGGCGCGAGCCGGCCCACCCCCAGGAAGGCCCACACAGAAAGGCTGGTGCCGGTCCTAGCCTGTCACAACCATGCACGCCGTCTGCCAGAATCTCTACGCCCGACCTATCTCCACCCGTGTCTACCACCCACGCCGCCGGAGCACATCTTCAACGCAACACAGGGACACTTAAACACAAAGAGGACAACAACCCCTTGTGCAGCACATATAAGCACGCCTCTCTAGGTCGCTTGACCTTTAAATCTCAATGTTTAAAATAAATCTCACCGACTCAATATGAAGCCGCATGTACCTGGAAGCCCATCCTCACCTCCCCCTAACAGCACCACGAGCATCAGATTGCAATCAAGCACAGTCGACTCACCCAGGCATACATACCACGTCTCACCGCTTACCTCCTGGTATCACAAGCGAGCTTGTTCTGAAATACCTTGCCTAATATCGACTTCCACAAACGTACAAAGTCTATTGCTACATAATAACACCTATCATTGCTTGTACTCCAGTCATTATTCTCTCTTGTACTGCCAAGTCTTACAAGATTTTTGCCTGAAATGTTTTGTTGCCAACCATATTGGTCAATGTAGAATGTTATTCAGTGTTGCACTAGATAGGAATAACCCATATTTCCCAGATATACAATTGTTAATATGCTGATACTAAGCTACGCTATTACACAAATTGCCTCCATTTTCTCACTAAAATATCTGTTCCACAACATTGTTAGGAACACACCAGCCACACCATATCTTTCCACTGCTAAATTCTGTGGCACTGCTACTCTCCCCACCCTTTGCACAATCTACTCGCCTCTCCCAACACGAGTCCCATTGCGGCACCACATACCAATCACCACTCTAAAGATGGCACATGCGCCCATGCTCCAGCAACATACCACCCACACCTTTTCTACCCGCACTCACCACAAACACCACCCATGACCTCACCACCAAACCCAACACCTCGCTCCTCAGGCAGAGCTACCCCAGCATATTGACCAAACCCCTAATCTGCACCCAAGTTGCACATAGCCACCCCATGTCCATCCACCAAAGAAACCTCAGGCTAGGTTCACGCTCTGTATGTCACTCTACCTCACCTAACAAGGAACATAGAAAGCAAACCCACCTCGAGCTCACACATACTACCACCCTCACACCAAAAGCTCCAACTAAAACCCCCACCTCAAAGAACACCTCCTCACAGTCTTTATCAGGAAACAATTGTATTACACAACTCCAATGTGCACTCATCAATGCACGATCCTTACCGGATCACACCACAGAGATCCATGACCTTATTACAGACCTTGACTTTTACATATTAGCAATCACTGAAACATGGCTCCAAGAAGCCTCGGGCCCAGCAATTTGCCAAACCTTACCAGCTGGGTACTCTATTCTTCACCAAGACAGAGCCACTGGTAAAGGTGGAGGCGTCGCCCTCATCATTAGATAAAATCTCAACGCCAGACAGGTAAAGACCTCTGAAGCCATCAACTTTGACATTCTATCAGTGAAAATATCCCCTTCACCCAACGACACACTAACCCTACACATTGTTTACCGTCCACCAGGCCCAACACTGGACTTCCAATCCAACATCACTCACACTGTAGGTGAAAATCTCAAATCAAACTCAAGAGTGATCCTCCTAGGTGACCTCAATCTAGGCTTCAAAGACCCCAAAGACAGAAAAGGCAAAGCTCTCTCCAAAGCTCTCCAGGATTTAGGCTTCACTCAACGAGTCAATGACCCAACTCATACCAAAGGACAGATACTCGACTGGATTGTTGACCATAATTGTGCAGCTGACATCAGCTCCAACACCCCACGCCCATGGACTGACCACCACCTGCTACATTTCTTTTATACCTTCCAACATAGTAGGTAACCCAAACAAACCAGCTCCAGCCACCATGGCAAGATCAAAGAAATCACTCACCTTGGACATAATGCTCCCCCTCCTTGAAACCTCTGCACTGGCTCACCCCACCCCACATCTAATGATCCCATTGAACTAGTGGAGATCTACAACACTACTCTCAAAGAAGTACTAGACACCATAGTCCACTAGAAAAGAAATGGGCTAAGAAAAACCTCCACACCAACTCCTGGTTCACACAAGAACTCCTGAATGCCCGCACCACCAAGCGAGAAGCACTGACAAAATGGCAAACCAACACTTCTGATACTACAAGAGAAACCTATCTCATAGCAGCTAAACTCTACAAAAAGGCCATTGCGAAAGCCAAAGCCGCTACCTATAACGACAGAATTGAGAAAGCCAACTCCCAATCCAAAGAGCTATTCGCTAGGCTCCCCTTCTCCTATTGACTGTGGTGTCCTTCAAGGATCCTGCACGTCCCCTACCTGGTATAACCTATTTACCCTCCCCCTCTTCAGTGACTTGGAAGACTTCAACAAAGTTTTCACAAACTACGCTGATGACACACAAATTCTCATCCCTCTAACAGGTGACTATGAGCAGGACCTCAGCAATCTCCAAAAGATATACGCACACATCCAAGCTTAGATGGCAGCCAATGGCTTGTGTCTAAACAGAGATAAAACCGAGATCCTACTCGTAGGCCCTAAGGAATCTTTACAAAAACTGGACAACAAATATAACTCATTCACCATCGAAAACACTATTATCACAGCCTCCTCTGCAGTGAAAACTATGGGTGCCTACTTTGACGCCACCTTATCTATGGACAGACAAGTCAGCTCCATATCCTCAGCGGCGGCTTTGACCACCAAAATCATAAATGCTGTGAAACCCTGCATATCACCAAGTAACTGCCTCAATATTGCCAGAGCCACCATCGGAGCCAAGCTCGACTATTGCAACATCTTACTCTTAGGCACATCCACCACCAACATCAACAGACTCCAAACAGCACAAAACGATGCCCTTAGAGCTGCGCTCAGCATCCCTAAGAGAGAACATATCTCTCAGGCACGAAACGACACCCACTGGCTCCCCATCAAGGAACGCATAACATTCAAAGCACTTGCCATCACCCATAAATGCCTTGCTCAGACCGCACCAGCACACACAGCCTACAGACCAAAACGTGCCCAATACACGCACCTTCTTGCAGTCTCAGCCTTCAACAGAGCCAAAGCAGGTGGCACCAGTTTTGAAGTATTAGCTCCTAAAGCCTGGAACGAACTCCGCCTAAATCTCAGAAAAGAAGAATCCTTTACAGTATTTAGAAAAGCACTAAAAACCAAACAATTCTATTAGACTGACTTCACTATGCTTAGCTAGGAGACTGTTCCAATTTAACCGAGGAACACCGTTCTTTTTGTACACTGCTGTAAGGTTTGCACTGACTATTCTGTAACATGCCTAACCTACCTGTAAGTAAACATTCTGTAACAGCGCCACAATGCCTTTGGGCCGTTGGGCGCTTTAAAATCAAAATAAATAAATATATAAATAAATAACACCAGACCACATGTCACCCTGCTGGGACAATACCCCAACTCATGATGTCAATATTTCAGGGGGTCAGGGGATCTTAATCTCCATCCCCTATAAGCCCTTTCTCTGCACTTACCCGGTGTAAAAACAGAGCAAGGAACAGCATTGCCATAAACGTCTTGCTCTTTGTCTTTCAAAGTAAAAAACTTTGCAGTTGAGGACTATTAAAGTGGCATTATTTCTTAAATATTATTGGATGTGTAGTAAACGATTTCGGAAATGTGTTCTAAGCATGCGACTCAATACCGCAAATGGACATATTTTCACCTACTTTTTTGCTACGAACCTACTCATATCCTCAACTGTTCATGTCTGCTTTTACTTCCCCTCTCAACCTCTGCCCTCACCCCAGTGACCCAACCTATGGGCAGCCTGAAGCCATAATTGGGAACCTGATCCGGTGTAAATCATTAAACAAATCAACTATTAAGCTGGACATTAAGAGAAAAATCTGCCCAACTCAGAGGGTATTCCAAAATACCACCTTCCTTAATGAGATGCATTAGACTCTGCGTTATCAGAACGCACAACAATTAGACGGACATTGAGGGTGGGACATTTTGATTGGATGCAGCCAACCATGTCCAGGCTGAAAGTGCTGGCTGCCAGTATTGGCCATCAACTTTTCAATTCAAGTTTAACTAGTGAACAAGAGACATCACATTTCTTCTCAGACTGGTCGACTTACCTTTGATGAATGAAACAGTGATGTCAGTGAGAAGCCGAGTCCAGTAAACATCCAACGTGCAGAATCCTACATTTCCACCAGGTGTAGCCTCCCAAAGGGGATGCAAATGAAATCACAGAGTAATCAGGATTGTAGCAGAAAGGCACCTTTGGAAGCCTTGTCCCATCCATCCAACATAGGGAGGTTTGTATAAGATAGTGCTGCAGCAGGTGGCTGCCCCTTGGGGATCCTCTCCAGAGATAGGCCTGGCAATTGCATAGGACAAGTTCCAGAATTCTGTCCTTTAAAAGTTGTATTCATTAAAAGGTTAGCCTCCTCTCACACCATTAAAAAGTATCTGCAGTTGGAGAAAAAAACACAAGTGTTGTTATTCTGAATCTAGTGCATCGGTAATGGGACTTCATTGGTAATTGGTTTGAGAAGGCCATTGAGTTAATTATATAACTTTTTCTCTCAATTTAGATGCACTTTAAAGTTAGTGTCACTATTAATTGCTGTCCAGATGTATTCTTCTCTGTGTAAGTAGTTAGCAATGAGTGTAGGGTGTTGGTATCAGCGACACAGTTCCAGAAAAACTCACATTTTTGAATTTTACCCCATTTAACCATGTCCACGTCTTTCAGTATTTTTTAGTGTTTAAATATAGGTTTGATCTGCATATCTAGGTTTGTATGGGAGGAGAGCATCAAAGCAGCATTCAGAATATTTGTGTTTGCAGGAAGGAAGACTAAACAAAGATCACCCCCATGTTAGTTGTGTAGATGGATGGGACACCAAAGCAGTGCTTGGCTCACATGCACATGCATTGTGTTGTAACATGGGAGCGACAAAGCAGTGTTAGCAACGTGTACGTTTTTATAGATGGAGATGAAGGATACACCTGGGTTAGGCATATGTGTTTTTTGGGAATGGAGAAAGCCACACAGGGGGTATGTAGGAAGTGTAGAGAGCCAAAGCATTGTTAGACATACTTGAGTTTTGTAGGAGGAAAACACCAAGGAACTGAGAACTCTATTTGCATTTTGTAGGAGGGGAGAGAGCCAAAGCGGTGTTAGGAACATGTGTCTTTTATGAGCAGAGGACAAGACCAAAGCAGTGAGCACACTATTTGCTTAGGTAGTGGAGAACTTCAAAGCAGGGTCATGCCCAAATGCATTTTGTTGGCAAAAGAAGAGCGTCAAAGTAATGTTAGAAACATGTGTGCTTTATAGCTCAGAAGAAACCCAAAACAGTATTAGGCACTTATGTATTGTAGGCAAGGAGAATGCCGAAGCAGTCTAGGGCACATGGGTGTTTTATCGGTTAAGTGAAATGCCAAAGAACCACCCCAACAGTGGTTTGTTAGCGGAAGAGAATGGCAAAGCAGTGTTAGACTTGCATGTTATTT
Organism: Ambystoma mexicanum; assembly: GCF_040938575.1. Classification (NCBI taxonomy): domain Eukaryota; kingdom Metazoa; phylum Chordata; class Amphibia; order Caudata; family Ambystomatidae; genus Ambystoma; species Ambystoma mexicanum. The sequence continues at coordinate 88,335,093 of NC_090925.1, forward strand.
GGGTGCTAGGCACACACGTATTTTGTGGGGGGGGGCATCAAAGCCATGTGATACACAAGTTTGTTTTGTTGATGGGGGAACACCAAAGAAGTATTAGGCACTCTATTAGCGCACCGGGTGAAGTACGAGACGTACTGTTGACTGGCTCTTCGCGCTGTTCGTGCCGTATCTGTGGATTTGGATTTTGATTTTGGCATTGACTCTGCATCCGCAGCTAAGTGCTGTGTATTTGCCTTGGGAGGACCTTAGGAGGACCTCTTTGCGGTGAACACCACTGTTGCCTGATTCACTGGAAACAAACAAAGGTGACTGTGTTAATACGGGTGTGCCCAGCATGTACGCTGTGCACAGCATGTTGATTGTGGTGCTTGTCCTTACGAAGCACTGATATACTGAATACTTGTTTGTATCTCTTTTTGTTCAAAGGCTTCCTTATCGGGTCCCACCCCCCTGGACTTGAACGCCCCTCTTTTGTTTCTATTTAATCCCAGCAGCCTGCGCACCCGCACGCCCACCGGGTGAAGTATGAGAAGTACTGTTGGCTGTTCACGGTGCGGGGTGCAGGCTGCGAACTTTGGTATTATTGCATGACTGTATCAAAAGCTTTTTCAGAATTGCATATATCAGGTATCTAACATGGTTAACGGTCTGCGCAGTGGGCGTAAGATTTATGATAATACTAGTGAGGCTATGATTGACTCGATAGGAAATTATACTATCATGACAGATTATTTTCCCATGTAATTACGCTAGGAAAACTTATTTGAGATTTGGTTTGAATCAGTTACTCACAAATGAGAAATTAATGTCATGGAACCAGTATAAAAATAAATCAAACAGAGTTGCAATACTAATATGACAATCGAAACCTTGAAACACCTTACGGTTTCCTGTTGGTATTTTGAATCTGATAGGAAACATCTATTTGGCGAACATCTCTACACAGACTCTACCATTAGTAGAGAGACGCTTTGGCAAAGATGTATGTGGGAATAAGCCAAACGCTCATTCTTAGCTTAACAAACTATTTGCTAATTATTGAAGAAAAATTATCTGAAAAGTCAAGAATTTTAGTTGATGAGGACTGTGAGTAAGTAGAGTATATCAGCTGAAAATTATTTTTTGTTCTGGAGATCTAGCTCACGAATGTATAATTCTTTTGGGTCGGGAAATAGTATAATTATTGTTTATGATGGCCGGGGATGAGGAATTGCAACCTTTGTTGTTGGCTTGTTTCTGTTTTATTGGTTAGTGAATTGACTGATCAGAATGAAATATGGATATTATATTTTTGAAATGTTTTATATTTGATGAATCAGTATGTTGGTAGATTGGTGCTAGGCATAATTGTTTATATGTGTGAATTGTATGTTTGATGTTTAATGTCGACGTTCTGAGCGATATGTATTTATATTGCCTTTGAATAATGTTCATTCTGATTGTAAAAGATATACTATGTAAAGGTTTGTGAAACCATAAACAATAATAAAAAAAATTAAAAAATTAGGCACTCTACCATCATCCCCTGCATCTATCTCCAACTTTAGTCACGGTAATCCTGACACAGTGCTATCTCTACTGATGAAGCCTAACCCATGTTGTGCCCCATCAGACCCTCTTGGTCCTCAGCTAGTCAAGCCTATTGCCCCTTTAGTGGCCTCTTACCTAGCTGAACCCTTCAATCTGTCCTCAACTCTGCCTGCTTTTCCTCTGTTTTCAAAACAGCCACGTTCATACCTCTCCTATTAAAAAGGGCTGACCTAAACCAACCCTCTAACTTCCGCCCCATCTCTCCCCTTCCACACACCTCTAAAGTGCTTGAAAGGGTTGTGTTCAACCACCTTACCAATTTCTTAGACATCCAAAACCTTTGAGACCCCCTGCAAGCATGTTTTCACTCCAGTCACTTCATGAAAACTGCTATAATGAATGTGCCCAAATGCATCGGCTTTGCTTAGCACTCCAGCCTATCCTCTTCCTAATTCTCTTGACCTGTCTGCTGCCTTTTGCACAGTCAATCACTTTGATCTCTGTAATACTCTTTCTTCTTGGGATTCGCGATCAAGCCCTTGGATGGATTGAATCCCACCTTGCACCTCGCCAATTCCCTGTCTCTTCCTGGAGCAAAAACACCTCTCAACTCACTCCTCTAACTTTTGGTGTTCCACAAGTCTCTGTCTTGGGTCTGCTCCTCTTTACACTATGCACCTCTGTTATTGGGACACTAATCTCCTACTTTGGGTTCTCGTGCCAACTTTGTGTGGACAACACCCAAATCTTCTACTCTTTACTGGAACTCTCCTCTGATCTCTCTATCAAAATGTCCAACTATCTCTCTCTCATTAAATATTGGATGGCTTTGCACTATCTGATGTTAAACTCTACCAAACAAAGGTGTTCTTCTTACCAGCCAAAATATCTCTCTCATCTCTTCCTTTGCCAATCTAGTTCCCATGTCTCGCTACTCTACTTCAGCAAGAAACCTCAGTGTCATTTATGACCCTTCTCACACCTTCTACACTTTCATCTCCAAAACTGGAAGTGCAGCTCACCTCAACCTCCCAAAAATATTAGGAAAATCAGGCACCACCATTCTTTCAACACAGCTAAGCATCTCTTGAAAACTCTTGTCTTCGCTAAACTCGACTACTGTGCCAGCTTCCCCTTTGGTCTCCCCAGCTATTCTTTCTGTCCTCTCAACAAGATCATTAACTTTGCTACCAGGACTCTTTAACTCCCTTACTTCACACCTGCTTCCTTGTATCTTCATCAGGCTGGATGGCTGATTCTGTAAAACAGGACCAGATTTAAATGTCTTCTCGCGGTTCACAAATCTACCCATGGCAAGACACCAATCTATCTATTCTCCTCTATTCAAATCTACAAGCATTCTTGTAATCTCTGCTCTCCCTCCTCAACTACCCTTGTGGCTCCTCACCCTCCCTGTGCTTCCTCTTGCTTCCATTCCTTTTTGATCCACTTGCATGCAATTCTCTTCCCCGGACATCTGAAAAACAGCCCACATGGATTTGTTCAAAACCAATCTTAAAGCCTAGCTCCTCACCTCCGAATTACCCTCTTACTCTGCCTCATCTGCCTGCCAGCGAACATTTTTCTCTCACCTCTGACCTGCCTCTGTCCCTGTCTTCCTCTGCCTCCACTCAAGCATTTTACCAATCATGGTCACATCCCAAGCACAACTGGCTGTACTGTCTACCTGCACTAAAACATTTTCAATGTTAATTTTCCTTAATCTATGTATGTCCACTTACATATTGTCCACGGTGACTGTTACATTTACTACCCCCCAAAACCTGGTCAGAATGTCCCTCAAACTCACCCCATTGTAAGAAGCGCATCGCTTTCCATCGAATCTGATTTATTATCAATGGTATGTTCTTTTGTGATCAAAAGAGCATTTTCCTCCTGTATATCAATACATGTGTTTAAGCAGATGAATACACCAAAGCATTGTTAGGCATGTGTTTGCTTTTACCAGATGAGACCATCAAAGTAGTATTGGCAACATGTGTTTTTTGCAGGTTGGAAGAATGCAAAAGCAGTGCTAGGCACACATGTCCTTTGTAGGTGGTTAGAACATCATAGTAGTCTTGAATGTTTTGTAGAAGGAGAAGGCTACAGCAGAGAAATGTTCCCATAGCAGAACATCAAAGCAGCTTTAGGCATGTGTGACCTTTGTATGCAGAGAAGCACATCACAATAATGTTAGGCACAGATGTTTGGTAGATAGGATTAAGGCCATAGCAGTGAGCACATCTGTTTTGTACACATGGAATATGCCGGTCTGAAAACATAATGGAATACGGATATACTGGCACTTTTCTTCCGGGCCAGTATACTCTTAATGACCCCCATGGTCACAGGTTTGAATCCTGAGTTGGCCACTCAGCCATTCGTTCTTCTGTGGTTGATAAACTAAGTAGCATTCTTTTGGCTGTGGGGTTAACATGCCCTGGACAAATATGCAAAAAGCAGCTTAATCATTCTCTAAAATTACAATGTATTACATAATTCATATGTCAAAGAAAATGCAAATGCATCAGATTCAGAAACAGCTTATTTCCGATTTAAAAAAACAATCCATGAAACAGCAAGATCCTAAAACATCATCAATCAAACTGTGGGTGAAATAAACATAATATAATGTTAACATCTCAAAACACAGTCATAGAAATCACAGTGAATATGTCACGTCAGAAGTTACATTCTTTTCCATGCACATTATAAAGCACTTGTTGCATATGATGGCAACAATAGATCATACAGCAGGTTTCCTGTGATTTAAGCCAAAGCCTCATAGGAGGCTGAGAAGATAGAGTCTCTGCAGATCATTATAAAGGGGGAAAAAGACAACAAAATGGGCCAGAGTTTCTTTAACACCACAGTAAAAATTAATATCATGTATGTACTTCGTACATGGGACATTTGCTGATGACCGCCTTTGCAAGTTAAACATTAAGGGCCTGATTCACGGAATTATTTGCACGGAAAATCGGGGACTTGCGCGTAAATCATGAGTAAGCACCCACTCAGCAATTCATGGAACACAATGTTTGGGGTTTACCTGGGACTTGCAGGGAATCCGCGGCAGTCCAACACGTAAATGTGACAGCAAGTACGCCTTGCGCGTGAACCCAAGCAAAGGGCCGTCCGCCTCTGCGCAGCCACCTAAAAAGGGGGCGGAACATGTGGAATGGGGAACAACAAGAGAAAATGTGGGCGTTACAAGTGAGGTCACACAATCAAACAATCGCAACGCCCATCCGTGTGCAAAGAAAGCATATTCATGGATTCAAACAGGGACCAGCGACGCACAAAATACTACACACAAATGCCAAAACTGCTCTGCCACACGATAGCAGGCAGAAACATCAACGCACACACCAACAAATGCATAAAAAGTATGCACGATGAACAAACCCACGTATACTGCCACAATGAATGTACCGTTTGTTGCAGCAGTGATCGTGAGACACCACAGGAGGAGGAGGATAGCCAGGGCCCGGATTTTCCACCCAAGGACCACACTTTTTGGGATGCCTGATGACCAGGTCTATGCCATGTATAGGTTCCCCCATATCATTCTAGACCTGGTCACAGAGTGGGAAGATGACCTTACATCACCCACCTTTTGCTCCCAAGCACTGAGCCCCTTCCAAAAGGAGCTCACTGTGCTGCATTTCTTGGCCACTGGCTCATTCCAGTGGACCAATGCAATAGTTAGGAGCATAACACTGGTCACTCAGTCACGCTGCCTACACCAGGTGTTGGCAATCATGACTGCACACCCCTCAGTCCACCGGCACATCTATATACCACGAACACCTGCTGAGGAGTTTTATGGGCTGGCACACTTCCCTAAAGTGCTTGGTGCCTTTGATTACACCCATGTTGCTCTACATCCACCTAAGGCAACAGAGCACATCTATTGCAACCAGAAACCCTGGTGCTCCATCAATGTTCAGGTTGTGTGTGATGCCAAGGGCATCATTACCTCTGTCTATGCAAACTATCCAGGATTAACCCATGATAGTTACATATTCAGAATGTCACCCCTACACTGGCACTGGAAGCTGGGAGGCATGACAACACATGGCTCATTGGTGAGTATCAATGGCCCTGCACATGCATGCATGTTAGACACAGACAAATACACACCAATGACAAACATTCTAACCTCTCAAGGGGACAGTGCCTACCCTCTGAGCACCTATATGGTGATGCGAATACGGAACCCCACCACACCCGCCCAGTCAAGATACAACACAGCCCATATTGCACCTCAGGCCATAGTGGAGCGCACATTCAGAGTGCTCAAGTCACGGTTCCGCTCCCTTGACCACTCTGGTGGCGAGTTGCTATATGCACCACCAGTAGTCTGCAGGATCATAGTGGCAGCAATGGTACTGCACTATTTTGCAAAACAGCGTGGAATACCGGTGGACATGGTGGTGCCCCCACATCCACACCCACAGGCACGCCACTTACGTATGGCTGGCCAAAGGGCATGTGGAGAGGCTGCCCGTACCCAGCTTGTGGCTAATTGTGTGCTAGGTCAGACATTTTCACCTAAACCCCATCCCCTGTGGTGTGCACACAACCATGCCACATACCAGGTGCCATTCAATGATGACAATGGGCCAATCAACTATGACCCCCCCCCAACCACCCTGAGCATGTGCCCCTGGATGTGAAAAATTGTGTGCCTTCCTTCCAACTTAAAAGACAATTCTCTCTAATCAACACAATAACACTACTACCAACATGCAAAACCTTCCATTAAGTCACCTCTGTGTCACTCGACCCATCCAACATGTAATCTAAAACGATCAGAATACTGGATATGCCACGTCATGCAAATGTATATTTCGAAATGCCTGATACACAAAGCCGGTGTCTCAAACAGCTCAGGGATGGACGGAACAAGGGCTGAGAAGTAACACTCGTACAATGCCATTGAATCATTGAAAACAAATTATTCACTCCAGCCTGTCTCTGTGCATGTCATACAATCAACAGTGGTTGCAACACTGATTATGTCTGATGATGAAGCTACAGTTACATCAACTGCATGATTGTGCCACCCTGCAGTGACCGAGGACAGGGTCGAACATACAGACGCCGTACATGCATGGTACAATCAGAAGGTGCAAGTGCACAGAGGTGCACAGGGGGCTGCCATTTCGAGTGTGTGAACAAGTTCAGCTGTGGTCCAAGTGCATACAGTCAGTTGAGTCTGGCGTACGTGCAGAAAGATGTAACGTTCTAAGGGAATTTGAGTAGTGCAGCAATGATTACACTAGTTACATTCCCGGAAGCAAGTGAACAAAACATTCCTGGGTGTGACAGGGGTCTGATAGACCCCAGGTACATGAAGCATCCAGTCATCAAGCTGCAATCAAAAAGGTATGGAGAGAGTGAGAGAGCAGAGGGGTTGCTTAGCAGGGAAGAGGGAGAGAGAAGGAAGAGTAGAAGAGGAAACTCCTGAGGAGTTCCAGGAACATAAGGATATGAGTCCCGAAACAGAGGGTGGCAGGAAGGGTATCCCAGTTTCTAGCCCCTGTTCACGATAAAGATCACCTGAAAAAAGGTAGGAGTAACAGGGTGATATGGCTCTGGAGGGACAGCATTGAGGAATTAAGTGTTGTCAGAAAGGTAGCACACAGGCCACACAAATCCCAGTGTACAATGCATACTTTCTATGATTCGACTCTCTCAGCCATGGCTAGCCACTGGAGGACAATCATTGGCAGACAGATGTGGTCCCTGGCCTTGACATCAAGCATAATTCTTGCTGGCATGTTCTGAATGAATTACAGTTGGTGTGCATTGCAAGCACAGAGGTTAACCAAGACGCAGTTGCAGTAGTGCAGCATTGACAAAAACAGCCCTATGGAGACAGTGACCTGCTCTGGGAAAGTGAGAAAAGTTGCTGCACCTCAGAGGCAGTGTAGCACATTGCTGTCATCACAAGAAATGACAGAAATGGGACAGGAGAAGGAGGGATTTGTGGCTAACATGACCACAATCAGAAATATCTGTGCAGGTTGTCGTGGCTGTGCGTGCAAGGGAATCTGGACACAGAGAAAGTGTGAAAGCTGGTTCTGGGGACACCATGCAAATGAACCCAGTCCTGCTGGCGTCAAGGCAGAGGGTGCCTCAACCACATCATGACTGAATCATGGATAGACAGGCAGATATGAGTGAAGACGATCTTGTGGCTGATGCTAGCCTGAAATAAAGTTTTGTCATCCACATCAGACCATATTCTAGAGGTGAAAGTGCCAATAACATGTGCTAGGTCAGACATGTACACGTGGAATCACCACGGGGACACATCACATCCCTGTTCGGCCAACCAGTCACAAAGACCCGTAGAAGAATGAAAGCATTCCTTGAGTAAATGGCATCGGTGGCCAGAAAGTGATGAGGTTAAGCACACCATACCTTGACCCATGAACCCTGTGCACCATATACAAAGTACTTCACATGAGACATGGTGTGGGTCAAGGCACCAACGACACATAAGCCACATGGACATGATGCACGGTACTGCATCAATAACACGGGAGATGGAAGTGGAGAAGAGAAAGGAATACATGACCAATGTGACCTTAAGGAGTACTTGCTCAATGTGCATGTGGACAGAAGGCATCAGGCACAGCTAATGGATCCACCACCATCCCTTCCAATATCTAAGAGACTCACACATCGGTAGTTGTTCCTGGAGGAAGGCAGGAGTACAGTAGCTTAGTAAATCATCATTAAGCGTTGACGACGGTACCAGGACCCAGAGGAATCGTACAAAAATGTTGCCCTCATTTGTGCGCCCCTGCAGTTAATGCGACTTTGGGGGCGCACAAAAGGAGGGCGACATTTACTGCAGCCAAGCAGAGCGGGGGTTGTGGGGGTGTCCCCGCTCTGCTTGGGCATCGTAACAGGAGTCGGGGGTTGCGGGGGTGTCCCCAGCTTACCATTTTGGTAAGCGGGGGACACGAAAAAAAAAAAACAAGAAACGCACCCTGCGGCTTCAGCTCTAATCCACGTTAGTGGGAGGAGCTGATGCTGCAGGGATATGTAGGATATTTTGTGTAGATTTGGGGCTTAGCTATATTTTCTTACCACCAAGAATAAAAGTAATTTAGCAATAATCACTCCTTGCATTCAGATTGGGTTTGGTATTATAGTGGTATTGTGGCTATGCATTATTTCAGTACACAGATACATTTAGTTGGTATGCATTTTGTTGTGGTATAGTTATGAGCATAATTTCTTTGTTTTATTTGTGGCCCCAACATACAAAACCCCTATCTTTTGTTTAGACTGTTCTTGTGATCTCTAAAGGCCTCAGGCTTCTACATTATTCAAGAACACCACCTTTTCATATGGAGTGCCACTTATGGCTGTTATCACCGATTTATCTACACCAGTGAGCTATGCTTCCATAAAGTATTCACAATAACATGTGGTATAATCACCAATTTATTTACATTAGTGGAACTATTTCCAGAGGCCTCTTTCTCTGCTGACTCATGTACGTCCAACAGACTATTAGATTGTGTTCCACTGAGAAGTCACACACACATACACTGAGTGGAACTACGCACACAGCTATTTATAATTACTCATAGCATAACTTTTTCCACATGGGATGCTTGGCATATGTTAGCCAATAACCTGCCCTTTTATCAGGTGATATGGGCTAACTGTACCAGAGAAAAACAGAAGCAAATAGAAGCCTTTACATGGATTGTGATTTACATCAGTTTCATTTAAAAAATCATACATTACCAGTTTTGCAAGGCAGTCTTTTCTAGAATAAACATAAGAGAAGCAATTGCAAAATACATGGCATTTCATTAGATTCTTTGCAACAATAAAAAGAACAGTGCATCAGTTGACTTGCATTTCTGAATAGCAACATTAGAATGCAGCTATCGCTACGCTGCCTGACTGAAATAGCTTTCATTCACATACCGCATTCTCGCTTTGTGTAAGATAATTACCAGCAAAATTGTAGCAGATCAGCACGCAAACTCTCTGGAAAGGTCGCTTTCTTTAAATGGCTCGGGGCTTCCTTTAAGAGCACCCAGCGAGGACATGCAGTTCCAATCTGCACTCTTTGGTCCTCAAGCCAGTGCCAATTGACTGGAATCTCCAGCCTGTGAAGGTCAGCAATACACTGGAACGACGCCCTTCAATCAGGCAGCCCCACAGCAACTCCCGCCAAGTCTTCACCGAAGCTGTGCAAAAATGTCCACAACAGACCTATTGCTGCATTCAATTCCACCTGAAGAAGCCGCCCGACATGCGATATGCAGCTTTCTCTTCACACCCAATATTTGCCATACCTTACTCATTAGAACACTTGTAAAATGACTTCCTCTGTCTGATTCTATTCTTTGTGGTAACTCAAACTTTGAAAACACATGGTTCACCAGCAATGTGGCTGCTGTTAGCGCACTACAATCTGGTGCAGGAATACACTCAATCCACTTTGACATCAAACACACCACACTTAAAATATAAGGGTTCCCCCTGCTCGACCTCTTTACAGGCCCTACATTGTCTATTTGCAAATCTGACCATGGAAGAGTTAGGCCTCTTTTCATTAATGGAGCTCTATGCATTGGTGAAGCAGGTTTAAATTGGGCGCATACTAGACATCCTCTAGTATATAATTCCACATCTTGGGACATATGTGGCCAATAAGCATAATCTTTTAGTATTTCCATTGTTTTCTGTGAGCCTCTGTGGCCTGCAGTTATAGCATCATGCGCAGGGTGTAGCATTAACCCTCTGAATGAAAGGGGTACCGTCCACTGTATTTGTCCTGTTATGGACTCTCTAATCATGAGTCCATCTTGTAGTCTTATTCGTTTTTTATTCTTTAATAGCACCCTCAACTCTTCTTTTCCCATACAATCATTTTCTGTTAAAGGGTTTTGTTCAGGATGTATCAAATGATTATAATAGATTCCCAAAATTCGATCATCCTTTTGTGCCTCAATCAGATCTTGGTCTGGTGTATCATAACTCCACTGTACCACTGGTTGTTCTATCTCCTTTGGTGCTTTAGAATGTGTTACTGCATCAATTTGTATTTCACCCAGTAAATGTTCAATAGATAGCAATTCTCCCATCACAGCCCCAATTTTAGCCAAGTGATCTGCCTTATCATTTCCCTCCTTATCCTCTCCTGGAGTTTTTAAATGCCCAAGAATTTTCCTCCAGTATATTGTTAAATCATTTCTTGACACCAATTTGTCTATGGCTTGTATCATTTTTCCATGTTTAAGTGGCTTTTTGTTGTATGTAATCATGCCTCTCGCATTCCAGCCAGGTAAATATTCCACAAAGCTATTTCGTGCGTAATCAGAATCAGTCACCAGGACAATTTCACTGAGTTTATTATCAACTGCAGTAGCAATTGCTTTATAAATGGCTGCCAATTCCGCTACCTGACTGCTCCTAGCACCAATTCTCATCCCTATACTCGGGATACCTTCACACTTCAACCAGACATTCCCTATTCCTGACACTAAGGGGTCGATTCATGGAACAAATGTGCACCAAAAATCCCAGCGCAAGCAGGCGCAAGGAGGCGCAAGCGTGAGAGATAAAGCGCAAGCGCACGCGTGCGATACAAGGAAGGCGCTGCGCTAGTTTCCCGCTGGTCCTGCGCCAAATCCATGCATGTCACACACGGGCACACACGTCATCAAACAGCGTGTGCTACGCGCACAGCAAAAGCGCACATAGCGCTGCGCACACAACAAAAGTGGGCGGAACAGTGGGCGTAACATGCGGAATGGGGAACAACGTGTGAAAAAGAAGGTGTAACTGGGGAAGTACTGCAGGGAACTACACGGAACGCATACACGCACGCGAACATCCCGTATTCATGGATTCGAATACGGGAAACCCGCGCACGGCAAAAGACGCGCACATGCGTCAATGCGTCTGCCACACGAAGGCAGGCGGAAGCGTCCCCGTGCACAGTACAAAAGTGCGCGCAAACACCAAACATGCATATACAGCTATGATGAATGCCCCATTTGTCGCAGCACTGATCGTGGGACACCGCAGGAGGAGGAGACTAGCCAGGGCACGCATTTTCTCACCACGGACAAGCCTTTTTGGGATGCCTGATGACCAAGTCTACGGCAGGGATAGGTTTCCACCCCACATCATCCTAGACCTGGTCAGGGAGTGGGAAGATGACCTTACATTACCCACCCTTTGCTCCCAAGCATTCAGCCCCTTGGAGAAGGTGCTCAATGTCCTGCATTTTTTGGCCACTGGGTCATTTCAGCGGACCACTGCCATAGTGGGGGGGGGTCTCACAGGCCACACAGTCACGCTGCCTACACCAGGTCTTGGCAATCATGACAGCGCGCCCCTCAGTCCGCAGGCACATATTTAGGCCCAGAAAACCCACAGAAAGGCAGGCCGTGGTCCTGGATTTTTACAGGGTGACACACTTCCCCAAAGTGCTCAGTGCCATAGATGGCACCCATGTGGCCCTACATCCACCTAGGGCCACTGAGCACATCTACCAAAACCGCAAGCACTGGCATTCCATCAACATACAGGTGGTATGTGATGCAAAGGGAATCATGGTGACACATGGCTCCTAGGTGAGTACAAATGCCTGTGCACATGCATGCAAGTCACACACAGACAAATATCCAAACCCTAATAATCTCAACTATTATCACCTCCCCAGGGGACAGTGCCTACCCTCTGAGCAACCACATGATGACGCCAATCCGGAACCCCAACACACCACCCCAGGTAAGATACAACGCGGCCCATATTGCAATCAGGGCCATAGTGGAGTGCACATTCGGAGTGCCCAAGTCACGCTTCCGCTCCCTTGACCGCTCTGACGGGCAGCTACTCTATGCACCCCCAGTAGTGTGCAGGATGTGGCAGCATGTGTCCTGCATAATGTTGCAACACGGCAGGGCGTACCGGTGGACATGGTGGTGCCCCCACATCTCCAACCACAGGCATGGGAGGGGATAGGGCACGTAGCGAGGAAGCCCGGACCCAGCTTGTGGCCACATTTTTCACCTAAACTCCCACCCCTGCGGAGTGCACACAGGCCTGGCACATACCAGGTGACAATCGATGATGACAAAGAGACAGTCAACTTACCACCCTGAGATTGTTGCCATGGAAGTGCCACATTGTGTGCATCCCTAGCTAATTAAACACAAGCTATACTGTGTGACCAAAAGGCACACATATGATATATGATATGATATGGCATTTGTAACACGCCTATACACAAGTGTTGCAAGACGCAACGAGGCAGGGAGGGGGGAACAAGGGAAGACAGACAACGATCCTACTAGGCCAGGTGTCATTTAGATTGCGCAAGTGCAGGGGTAGGTGGAAGGGAAAAGTGCAAGGGGAAGGGGGGGAGTGCAGTACAGGGTAAGTAGAATAAAAAATAAATAGGCCAGCTGGTGGCAAGTGCAAAGGTAAGTGCAGACAAGTGCTGTGAAGGGGGGGCTGTAGGGATACAGAGACAGTCCCGCAGTGCAGGGGTTGCCAGGGAGGCAGTGCAAGTGGAGAGTGGCTGGGCCAGGGACCGAGGTCGGTGAGAGTGGCCCAGTTGCAGATTCAGTGCAGTTTCAGTGAAGAAATTAGCAAGGGAGAGGGAGAGAGAAAGCAGAAGCAAAGAGGAAGGTGCTGAGGTGCTTCCTGAAGTGGAGATGGTTCTCCTCAAGTTACAGGGAGGCAGGAAGGCCGTTCCAGAGGGAGGCCCCTGCCGCGGAGAAAGATCTACCCCCAGCTTGTTGCTTCGAGAAGCGGCTGACCCGGACATGCAAGGTGTGAATCACACATACCTGCAAAACAGGCCATGACCATCACTGTTATGTCACTCAAACCCTCCCAAACCACAACATGACATCGCAAGCAATAGCCATACACCAACACACTACCAATAAGGTACACATTGCCATGTGAAAAATGTAAATGGGCATCAGAAAATGATGCCTGACATGGAATCAGATGAAATGACTGACCAACAACCTCCCACCCAAAATAAGTCATTCCGAAATGCATCACAAAAGTAGTAGCCGCAACATAACAAAGAATGCCTGTCTACATGCACATTGTGCATTGCAAAATCAACACTGCAGCTTCTGTGTGCTGTGTCCAACTCCTGCAACACACTGCTCAGCGCACAGCACAGTGAACAGCCATTGTGTGTGATGCACACCCTGAGCATCACATCTAAGCGACAAACCACATCAAAAAGCAAAATAGGCATGTACAGGATCCATAATTGGTCACAGAACATGTGCTACAAGGACACAGTGGGCAGCACAAGACAAACAGAGTGTACATGTGGATATCGAAGGGTGGTTGTACATGTAGTGCATCATAGTGCGAGTGTGCGGGTCAGCAAGGACATGCACTCAACATATGCATGTGCAATCAATTGACCATCAGTATCCTCTACACATCACATGTGAACATTCACCATGTGTACACCCCAACATGCCAAACCACAACTATCCCCTCACACCTGAAAGGTAAATAAAACACATGAACATGCATTGATCAGCAGAACACATCATGTACATAGGATACCACAATTACAATGTCAGGGTTCCCATCACACTGCAGGGCAAGGCAACTATCAACAACAAAACACCCCCCTCACAAATGACCATGACCCACTGAACAACTGCACCTGGGTCATGGAGCCTTCAACCCTCAATTTCACCTGGCCACAGGATCACCATTCCCCTTCGTCACCATCTCCCACCTTGTGTGTCAAAAGTTACCTGCACCCTCAGAGTCCACCTTCATTTGCAAAGACACAAAATCCAAGGCAGAAAAACAAACCTGAACAGCCTCCAGTAGATGACTTGAAGTAGCAGTCCCTCACAAAGTCCAAGTACTACCACAATGATGTAACAACCAAGGTAGCACAGTAAAACAATGTCACAACAGGATGTGAGCCATGTGTGGTACATAACATACAATGATGCACCACGAATGGATGTGTACTGTCACAGCTCCCTGTACAGGCGCAGGAGTGGCACGAAACAACCAACCCCACCCTGGCCTGGGTGCCTGCAAGGTCAAACTCACACAGGCCTCTGAGACCCTGGTGGGGAAGGAGAGTCAGGGATATGCAGTTGGGACAGCCGTTGGCATACTGGATAACTGGAATGAGGGGCAGGAGATGGGAGTATGAATGACACGTGAAAGTAGGGAATGCACTAAAATGGAGTACTTGCATTAACACATACACAATCATAACAAACTTGTACATCATTGTCAGGGCCTTCAGGAGTCCAGGCGCAGGAGTGGCACGAACCAACCACCCCCTCTAGGGTTTTGGCACCTGCGGGGAAAGAGGGTTAGGGAACGTTGGTTGGATAGGTACGGGAAGCAGGAACACTGGGTAGAGGGTACAGGGTTTAGCATTGGATAGGACTCGGGGTGATTATGGAAAAAAAAAAACATACCAAATTGAATTACACATTCATCCATGCAACAGTGCACCCCTCAGCAAGCCTATGTAGAGCACTTTGAAAGAAAAACAACAAGACACTCAGCTCTGGTTTTGAGTGCTAGCCTCCTGCCTGCGCACTCTCAGGTCTGGTTACAGGAGCACTTCAATGCTGCAAAGAGAGCCACAGTTAATAATCTGTGCGTGCCCATAACACACAAACACACCACCAAATATGCCCCATAGCAACAAACTACTCTACAAACAGACAATCTGGTGTGGATGCTTCACACCCATACGTAACATTCCACATGTGATGGTTCATACTCAGTCAATGCAGTAAGTCAGGCGCCGGTGGGTGCGTGGCAAATGGAACACCAATGTGTCACGATTCACACAACATGCAATGTTCCCTGGGTAAGCAGACAGACGCATATAGCAAGGTATGACTTCAGAAAAAGTTGTGTCCCACCATGACCGTAAAAAAATAGGCAGTGCATGTTTCAAAATGTACATGGAAATGAAATGCACTGCACCCGAGTCTGTCCCTTGCTGTATGTCCCTGTGAGCTGCTCCTTTCAATGTCTCGGAAGGCAGCATGGGTGATAGAAGTGCCTCAATGGCCCATGGTGGACCGGAGGGTATGTGCCACTGCCCCTGCAGGTGCCCCAGACAACCTTACAATCAACTATTCATCAGTCCACCAACACATCTGAGCTGTATTGTGTGCTTCAACACCAATATTCGTCCAAGCTCACCCTCAGTGCTGCTACTAAGCCTGCATGTGCAACTGGCCTGGTGGAAGCTTTGCTGTATTGTGGCCCCCCTGTGCTGCTCACCTTGCCTGTAGTTCCTCGGAACACGTCAGCAGTTCTAGGATGTATGTCTGCAATCCCTGTGCCTCTGCTTGCGCATACATGTGCATGTGGGCACCAACAAACGTGTCCAGAATCCAGAAGTCCAATGGGCCATGTCTGCTGGCAAAGGTGGTCTGGAGGCTCATCCCCCTGCAGAAAGGGCATGAAACACATGATTAATTCTTTACAGTCATCTGTGTGTGCCTCTTCAGGCATCTCATTACTGGACCATGTCAGAGACGTACATCAGAAATCACACCATCAGTCCGTCTTTCACATCCAAAGTGTGGAACACACTATCTACGGCATGAATTGCAACAAGCACGTGTACAGTAACGATAAGAAACATACTACACAATGCATAGCAATGAATGTACACATTAATCATGAAACACCCCATCTACCAAAAGCAGAACAGTGTTCAATAACACCACAATCATCCCCACTAGGGGTGTTAACACAAGTTACAGAGAACCAGACATCCCACACATATGACAGTCCAAAGCCCTTGTGTAATAGGCTGTTACACCAAACCATCCTTGCAAGCACATGGGTAAGGGAGGCAGGAGTGGCATATGTGAGTCAAGGACCCCAAGCAGCAAACACATACACAAGACAAGCCTGAAGGGCCCAGCTGGAACAGACAGTGGATGCTTTCAAAAGCCACAAAGCACTGCACCGTCACATGAAAGCACAATAGACAAGCAATTTTAAACTATATTAACTAATTACACTAACTATGAAAAACCTACATTACCTAATTAAACTAACTATCAAACATAAACTTAACTAACTAAACTAAAAGAAAAATCAAAAATGGCCACATACGACCCAGGGCAGAGGGGAGGAACCCAGGAGGGGGGAGGTACAGGGTGCTGCTCAACACCCACATGCGAAGATGCTGAGCCAAAAATAAAACCTCCATGGGCTCAACGCCTGCACAGCCCGATCTATGTGGGAGACAGATGGTCGTCCGAGTCTGGCTCATCCTGGAAAGGAGGACGTGGCACAGTAGCCTGGCCACGCCTAGCCACAGCTTGCCCCTCGACGGCAGCAAGTCTGTCGGACGGGTGAGCCTGGTTCTGTGTGGCGATGTGATGTAGGTCTGCATGCAGAACCTCACGTGATACACGTGCTTCCTCTTGCAAGGTAGCACGTGTAACACAGAGTTCCTCCTGCAAGGCCTGGCTGGACAACCGCTGCACCTCCCGGCAAGCCTGTAGCTCAGCCGAGATGGTACGCTCAAGCTGTGCAAACCTCTCCTCTGCCCGCTGACTCTGGGACATCATAAGGAAACCCAGAGTGGATTTGAGGGAAGCATACTCCTCCCTCAGGGCATCCATGTGCGCCTCTGCGTGAGCAGCAATTGCTTGACGCAGAGACGACATTTCAGCCTGGCCTGCCCTGTCTGAGGCCGCCATGCCCAGCCTGAGCGAGCGGGCCGTGGACCGTGCCGCCTGCTGCTGGAGAAGCACCTGCCTAGCAGGGGGGAGCACAGATCGGGCCACACGCTCCATGCTCTCAGCGATGTTCTTCATTGCTGCCCCCTGCCGTTCTGAATTGGCAGTCGTGTCTTGCTCCCACTCAGTATACTGCGGTTGCGTGCGGCGACCACGTTGCTGTGCTTGACCCCTGTGGGACCCAAGGACCGGGTGTCCTTGCTGTGTTGGCACCGCCCGCGGCTGCACGACTACATGCCCCCGTCGACGTGATGGCCCAGGCACATCAGTGACTGGTGTGGAGGGTGACCCTGCGTCCCGATCCACCACGGGCGGAGGAACCAAGACTGTCTGACCCCTCAGTGCAGGTGTCGCGGACAGAGGAGTGTCCACATCAGAATCACTCACCCCTGACACATGGACTTGATGCTCATCCAACTCGACATGGACGTCAGAGTCGTCATCAGGGCTGGACTCATAGGCAGCCAGAGACAAGATGGACTGTAACACTTGGGGGTTTTTGTTGCCTACCACCCCACGACCCCTACTTGTGCCGGGTTGATGTAGTGGTAACAACCCTGTGTCTGGCATGACAACACCATCCTCCACCTCCATCTCATCATCACCTGAAAAATAGAGAGAAAAAAGGTCACTACACATGCCAGAAGCACACAACACACACACACCGACAACAAACACATCAGGCAGACATGTTACACACAAAATAGAACCTGGCATGCATGCTGGGTCAACTTTGAATTGCTTCTGTGATCAGACCTGTTGAAAGGTGGCAGTTTGCATAGAAGTGGGTCTATACAGTGCAGCAAATGTGTATGTCACTCACTACCTACATGTACAAGGACTCCATGGTGTGTGTCAGGAAATGTGAAGGCAGTGCAAGGTCAAATTCAGGCATCACGTGCACTGTGCATCAATGGGTAGCATATCTACAAGCAAAGCACCCCTCCACCCAACTACAAAAGCAGAGATTCCTAGCATGGTATCATAGACCTGTGTATTGACAGGCAGTGTTGACTGGCATCAACAGCTTAATGTGATTCAAGTGACAACACTGCAAATAATGATGGGACAGTAAGCAGGAAACATGATGAAAACTCTGGAGGCCGCCCACGTGTGAAGAAGACACTACAACAGTCGGACAGAGTCATTGGCCATTAAACAGGCTGAGGCCTGTGACCCACACAGATTGTCAGACCCTAAACATGTGTGCAACACAGTACTGAGCCACAGTTGACATGGGAAGGCTGATGAGATGCCATTCAATGTATGTCACCCAGGACTTGTATTACAGTGATCTTCCAGTCAAGGACACATAGGGGCATGCGTGCAATGCACATGGAGCATGAATGGGCACTCATGTCCCTGCGGGGCATCTGACCTATGCACAGTACAAGTGAGATACCCTGCATCAAGTACTAAGGCTGTACCACACAGCATATGTCTGGCAGATTGTACGCTGGACGTTAGCATGTACACATGATGCATGAACAGGAAAGTACACAATGGCAAGATTGAAGCAGACCAGTGCAAAGGTGGAACTGGGGTGCAGAGTGGCGGAGGAGGGGCAAGGGAGCATGCCTACATGGAGTACCTGCATGCAGGCAGAGGACACATGCATGTCAGTCATGCTATGACATTGTGCCTGGGCTGAGAGGAAGGTCACCCCACGCCACATGCAGAAGGGCCAGTGAGCTGGAACATGGACCAGAGGGGTATACTGGTAACCAGCATGTGAGTAGGGTACAATAGTGGTGATGCGGACAGTCCCCATCTGCTCCACATGTCCACCATCCAGCAGAGCAGACATGCATCACGGAAGCATTGCATTACTTACACATCAGAACCATGTACACGTCACATGTAGTGGCAATCATGCAAAACACATCCCACAAGTAAAACGCACACGTCCTCAACAAACACGCATCAACACTCACTGGACTGGGCATCAAAGTCCAGCATCTCTCCCACTCCTTTGACCGATTCAGGTGGTATGAACTCTGCAATGAGTGACTCATGCGGAGTGAGCTCTTCCTCCTCTGGTGCAGGCCCACCGCCAGTCACCAGAGTCAAGTTGTAATTTGAGGCACGCTTAGCCTTAGCGCTGCGTTTGAGGTCATTCCAATGCTTTTTGCACTCTTGTGCCGTGCGCACCTCATGGCCGAATGAACTAACATGTTCCGCAACATGCTTCCAGTGGGTGTCACGGTGGGCAGCCGTAGTCTGACTATTGGCACCCACTGTCATGTCACGGCTGTGGCCCCACACGTAGTCCACGAGGAAGTCCAGTTCCTGCTTGCAGAAAGGCTTCTTCCTCGATGTTCAGGAGGTCGTGGCTGTGTGTGGGGTCCCAGCCTGTGCTGCAGGTGCAACCTTCCTCCTCTTGGACTGTGGCGCAGACCCTGGCTGGCTAATGCCGCCCTGACCAGTATGGCCAGTGGGTTCGGTGGATTGAGCCAAGGGAGTGGCAGGTGGAGGGACGACCAAAGGCCTGACTTGTGTCAGTGGCAGCTGGGTGCCCTCTAATGGACCCTGCGCAGCAACATCCGCTGTGGCAGGGTCATTGACCGCAACGGTCCTGGTTGGCAGACTCACAACTGGGGTGTTGTTGGGTGCATCTGCCCCTGCACTTGCCAACACCCGGCTTTTTGGGGCAGCAGATGACATAACTGCTCCAGGGACACGTGTCTTGGTCAGAGCAGTCCTGCATGCTCCTACGGTTTCCCTTCTGGCCTGTTGTAAATATTCCAAGGGCTCCTCAAGTGCCAACGCAGCCTGCGCTGGCAGAACCTGAGCCTGGGTGGCGGTGTCCACAGCTGCACCTGCAGCTACCACTACCCTTGGGCCCGTGGCAGTCGATGGAACGGACTGCCGGGTCACACGGGCGCCAGTGCCAGATGCAGAAGCTGCATCTCCCGGAACCACAGGTGGTGGTGGCATGACTGCACCAACACATGGCACAACATTGTGCTCAAGTGGCGCACCCCTGCCTCTTCCCCCTCTGTGGCCGCCCTGGACACCCTGGAGTCCCCCTACTCCCTGGTCACCACGTCCCCGACCACGCCCGCCACGAGGAGTACGCCCAGCTGAGGCGTCCCTCACCTTTGCTGGCCTCCCAACCATGGCACAGATGGAGTAGTGCCGGCACAGATGGAGTTGTGCCAATGGGAGGTGTACAGCACAATTGACCTGGGCAATTGGGGTGAAGGGGGTGGGAAGCAAGATGTTAACAGCCCCCCTGCACGTGCAAGGCTGTATGTGACCCCGGTGATGTAGTGACAGGTCACGCAATGCTCATGCACCCCAAAACTGCAGTAAAACCGTGCATGCAACCCTGCAGCCTACGTGCGTGGAATCAACCTCCCGCAGTACACGGTGGCACCCAGGAACACAAATAACGCGTACGTGTGGGACACGCAGGCTACTATGACCTCAAAAATGGGGGCGATACACAGGGGCACCCGCAGTGGGAAAGAATAGCATGTGCGACTCACCGTCTGACTAGCGCAATGCAGAAAAACATGCGTAGCCAATCACCCCGCCAAAAGAAGAGATACGTCCTTGATAGCTGTGAAGTTGTGATGGCGCGCGAAATAACAGGAAGCAGCAACACACGTCGGTCTCCACGAATGGCACGTACAGCGAACTACTGCCCCCTCTCACCTTTAACCCGTGCTGAGGGAAACGCCTGCGCGCGTCACATCACTTACGCGCATGGGCCTTTTCCTCGGATTACACGCATTCACACGCGGGCGTGCAGTTTTTCACGTACGCTGAACCACTATGCTAATGCTAGCGCGCGTCACGTCACAGAGGCACTTACGTTTCAAGGGCCTTTGGTCCAATGAAAGCGCGTACGAGTGCTGACGCGCTTACGCGCTAGGGGCCTTTCCTCGAATCACACGCTGACGTGCACATTTTTCATGTGCCAAATCACTCCCTATCAAGCTGGCCACGCGTTCACACACAGAAGACCACGCTCCTGCCCAAAAGGCCAAATCACTGCCCCCCAGAGCCCCGAGTATGCTCCCACCTGCCATCTGCTGCTGCCTGACTGCCTGCTGCCCACGTGCCCTGCTATTTTCTGCCAGCACATCAGCCAGGGGTGCAGTTGCTGTGACCACCCCTGCTGGAACAGAAGACTCCCGACTGGGATACCATCGCTCCACAGCCCAGCCCCAGGACCCAGTTGGCCACCCAGTCCTACCTCTGGGGTAGCCATGTCGGGCACTACACCATCTGGCACCACTGGCAACCCCCATCCAGAGAGGCAGAGGGCCACCAGCTTCACTGCCACCGAAGTTGGTGTCCTGGTGGAGCAAGTCCTGGGGCAGTATGATGCCGTCTTCGGAAGTTCCCGCGCTGACAAGGAAGGACGGACTCGGATCTGGACGGACATCGTGACTGCGATCAACGCGGAGGGGGTGGCAGTCCGCGACTTCCAACATGTCAAGAAGCGCTGGGAGGACTTCAGGTCCAGGACTCTCAACAAGGCCCGGCGCCTCCTGAAGGCAGCAGATGCTAAGGGGCACCGGGGCCACCTGTCGGAACATTAGATGAGGGTCCTGGAACGCATATGCCCAGCGCTCCACGTCCAGGTCCTTGAGAGGCAGACCTGTCTGGAGTCGAGCGGTAAGTGTACATGCATACTGATTGGAAGCTGTGCGTGTGGTGGTGTGCCAGTAGTGTGCAGGTTGTACATGTGTTTTTCTAGGGCCATGTATGGATGTGTATGTAAAGGGCTGTGAGGCAGACACATGCAAGTCCTTTCATGTGTGAGACACATGGATGGTGTATGTGTGGGTAAGCATGCAAGCCAAATGCAGATGTGTGAGCACACATGTTTGGATTACTGTGTATGTCAGTTGGCATGGTTGTGGTGTCACACATGGATGTTGGTTCCAGCTGCATGTATGTGCACCGCGTACATGTGCATGTGTATCTATTTGACAAGGGTGCAACAGTGATGCAACATGAATGCATGTAACCCTGATATGTGAAAAACTGATTTGCAGATGTGACATGGATGCCGATCTCAACACTGCGACAGTTGGCGGAGGTGTACACATGCATGTAAGTGTGATGGCGTGTGTGCATGTGTAGTGCACTCTCTGTGTTTCATGTGATGTCTGGCTCACCTTTGGCTGCTCATGCTGTTGTATGTGTATGGATGGTGCTGGCTGTTGCAATATGGCTGTGGAATAGCTCATGTGTGTGAGTCAAAATTACATGTGTGTTGGGGATTGTGATGCCATGTCTGAAGTTTGACAATCCCACTCATGTGGAACTGTCATTGTACAGTGCCCTGATGCCTGTGTTTTATTTCTCCCTGTCTGCAGCGTCAACTGATGAAGAGGGCGGAAAAGGTGCTGTGGAGCACAGCGGCAGGGATCGCACCGCCAGCCAGAGACGCAAGGCCTGGCTCCCCTCCCAGGTTGTCATCTCGTCGAGGAGTGAGGAGTCCGGTGCCGCGTCGCAGGCTGCAGCGGCCGAGGGGAGGTCCAAGAGGCGGAGGTCGGAGTTGGACTCCTCGGCAGCAGAAGGGGCAGCTGAGACCCCACAGGGCCCAACGGAGGAAGATGGCATGGAGTCATCCAGGTTGGTGGGGGTTTGGCGGAGGAGGAATCCGTGCAAGGGACAGAGATGGGGTCTGGAGGTGGGGATTCCAAAGGTGCTAGTGGTGCAGTGCATGGCCAGGGACAGGAGGCAGCACAGGCCGCCGCGGAGGTACCCGTGTGCAATCCTGTCCCTGATCCTGTCACTGCATCACCTTGCACCAGCAGGGATGCCTACGTCCCGTTCTCAGGGAGGGGATTTGCTTACACCAACTGGCCTTCCTCTCCCTGCGGATGTGGCTATCCAGCACCATGTTGAGCCTGTCCTGGATGGGGTGGCGTTGCGTCAACGTACCATGCGAGGTGACCTGCAGTCTTTTCATGAGGAGACTGCACGTCTTCTCGCATGGCTCGTTGACCGCAGTGACCCACTGGGAAAGCTCACCAGGGCCGGATTCCTCCGTTTCCTCGACCTTGTTCCGACCCCCTCCTCAACTGAACCCCCTATGCCCCAGTCGTCCTCCATGCCATCTTCCCACCCATGTATCACCTGGGTGCCCTGTTGAGCTGCCTCTGACCCTGCGGCCAGGCTGGTGGACAACAGATCCTGCCACAGTCGGGAGTCGGACGTCCAGCAGGGGTGGCCACCTCCACAACTGCACCCCAGCTGGAGGAGGATGTGCAGGCAGCAGGAGCCAGGGCACAGGCAGCACCAGAGCAGCAGCAGCAACAAGGTGGGAGCCATGATGGCTCGGAGCCTTCATCATCAGAGGGGCAGGCATCGGCCAGAGGGCAGGAGGACCGTGGACGGGAAGTGTCTTCCGTGTGGCAGCGGTTGGGCCATGCAATAGATGCGGAGCGGCAGCGGGCGGAAGAGGCACTGCTCAAGATGGTCAGGGCGGAGAACTCCATGCCTAGGGCCCTGAGGCGGGCCAAGTGCCTCGAGGCCATTCGCAGGGACCTGGAGTTCCAGATGTCATCGTCCCTGCGAACCCTCGGGGCAATGGAAGAGGACCGCCTCTGGGACATTGAGCAGGAGTTCGATGATGCCCTGGCCCGGGACATCCAAAAGTGAGCCGTCGGACTAGCCAGCTGCCCTTGTAAATAGTTAGATAGTGTTAGGTTTCCTTTGGTTTTTTCTTTATTTTGGTTGCGCTTGGACAATGCACCACGTTTCTGTATATAGTTTTTCATTAGGTAGTATTTTTGATAGGTTTCATTTCTTCAGTTGGGATCATGGACCCTGGATTGTTCATCTGTATATAGTTCACTATTGGATTCATCTCTTTTTTTTGGATTTCCCCATGGAGCAATGATTTTCCCTTGGATTTGCTTTGTTGGACTGTGACTTTGGACACCTTTCCTTTGGATTATGATTTCTTGATTTTCATTATTTTACGGACGTGCAGCTTTTGTTTTTTTACTCCCATTGTTGTTTGTTTGAATTTAATTCCATTCATGTTGCTTTTAATACATTTTCTTCTTCATACTTCGATGTGTGGTATTATCTCATTGGTTTCATGCATGTCATGATATGGGTTTTGACATTCACTTGCACCCATTGTGTGTGTGTGACGGACATGTGTTCATTTAGATACTTGCCACTGGGGTTGTATCATGTAATTGGCATCTCTAAGTGGGTGGATGCAATACTTGGGTGGGTGTTTGGCATGTGGAGGCTGCCCATAAGGGCCAGGGATCTAGATTGCGATGACATGTTGGCTGGGGGACATGTGTCGGAGCCTGCTGGCAGGTGCCCAGCCCTGCTGGGGGGTGGGGTTGCAGGGGGACATGAGTGGGGGCCTGCTGGCAGGTACCCCGCACTGCTGGGGGGTTGGTGTGCAAGGGGACATGAGTGGGGGCCAGCTGGCAGGTGCCCCGCCCTGCTGGGGGGGTGGGTGTGCAAGGGGACATGAGTGGGGTCCTGCTGGCAGGTGCCCTGCACTGCTTGTGGGGTGGGGGTGCAAGGGGACATGAGTGGGACATGAGTGGGGGCCTGCTGGCAGGTGCCCTGCACTGCTGGGGGGTGGGGGTGCAGGGGGACATGAGTGGGACATGAGTGGGGGCCTGCTGGCAGGTACCCCGCACTGCTGGGGGGTGAGTGTGCAAGGGGACATGAGTGGGGGCTTGCTGGCAGGTGCCCCGCACTGCTGGGGGGTGGGTGTGCAGGGGGACATGAGTAGGACATGAGTGGGGGCCTGCTGGCAGGTACCCCGCACTGCTGGGGGGTAGGTGTGCAAGGGGACATGAGTGGGGGCCTACTGGCAGGTGCCCCGCCCTGCTGGGGGGTGGGTGTGCAAGCAGACATGAGTGGGGGCCTGCTGGCAGGTGCCCTGCACTGCTTGTGGGGTGGGGGTGCAAGGGGACATGAGTTGGTGATCAGTGTTGCAAGCGGACAGGTGGCTTGTCTGTGGTGCATGGCCATGGTGGATGGGCTGCCTGTGGGACATGATGCGGGGTAATCTCCTGTGGTGTGGTCTGCCTGCAGGGGCCGTGGAGGGTATAGAGGGAAAAGCTGGGAGGACCCACACTGCCAATTCACGTGTAGGATTCCTTGCGCACCCCCGAAATTCACGTACCCCGCTCTGACAGCTAAAACGCGTGTGAAACGTCCCGCGAACCCCTTAAATACACGTACCACACTCGCACAGGGCCTATTGCGGGTGCAAATTCACGCAAACCCCAGGAATGTTGGCCCTGTGCTAGGGAGCGGGGTACGTGTAGTTCTGGAGTACAGCGTGAAATTTTACACGTGAAAGGGCCCTGTTGAGCGGAGTACGTGTATTCCTGGGGTTCGCGTCCCGTTTCACCCGCGTTTTCAGCAGGGTACGTGTATTACGGGGTTCGCGTGCAGTTTCACCCGCGTTTTCAGCAGGGTACGTGTATTGCTGGGGTTCGCGTCCAGTTTCACCCGCGTTTTCAGCAAGGTACGTGTAATCCTGGGGTTCGCC
Organism: Ambystoma mexicanum; assembly: GCF_040938575.1. Lineage (NCBI taxonomy): Eukaryota > Metazoa > Chordata > Amphibia > Caudata > Ambystomatidae > Ambystoma > Ambystoma mexicanum. Next base: position 88,360,917 of record NC_090925.1, read on the forward strand.
TCCAGTTTCACCCGCGTTTTCAGCAGGGTACGTGTATTCCTTGGGTTCGCATGCAGTTTCACTGCGTTTTCAGCAGGGTACGTGTATTACGGAGTTCGCAGGAAGTTTCACACGCGAAAGGGCTATGGTCGAGGGAGTACGTGAATTTCAGGGGTGCGCGGCAAGATTTACACGCGAAAGGGCAATGCCCGTGCACAATAGGTCACAGACGCGCTTACGCACTAAGGGCCTTTGGTCCAATGATATCGCGTACGTGTGCTGACATGTTTACGCGCTAAGGGCCTTAGGTCCAATGATATTGCGTACATGTGGTGACGGCATACGCACTAAGGGCCTTTCCACGAATTACACGCTGACGTGCAAGATTTTCACGTGCCAAATCACTCCGTATCAAGCTGGCCATGCGTACACACACGGAAGACCATGCTCCTGCACAGAAGGCCATTTTCCTGCCCCCCAGAACCCTGAGCATGCTCCCACCAGCCATCTGCTGATGCCTGTCTGCCTGCTGCCCATGTGCCCTGCTATTTGGTGCCTGCACGTCAGCCATCTGCAGGGGTGCAGTTGCTGTGTTCACCCCTGCTGGAACAGAAGACTCCCGACTGGGATACCATCGCTCCACAGCCCAGCCCCAGGACCCATTTGCCCACCCACTCCTGCCTCTGGGATTGCCTTGTTGGGCACTACACCATCTGGAACCACTGGCAACACCCAGCCAGAGAGGCAGAGGGCCACCAGCTTCACTGCCACCGAAGTTGGTGTCCTGGTGGAGCATGCCCTGGGGCATTATGATGCCCTCTTCGAACATCACGCGCCAAAAAGGAAGGATGGGAGAGGATCGGGGACGACGTAGTGGTTGCCATCAACGCGGAGGGGGTGGCAACCCGCAACATCAAGCACGTTAAGAAGCGCTGGGAGGACTTCAGGTCCAGGACCCTCCACAAGGCCCGGCGCTCGCGGAGGGGGGGCCGGGCACGCCTGAGTGCCATCCATATGAGGGTCCTGGAACGCGTAGGCCCAGCGCTCCACGCCCAGATCCTTGGGAGGCAGACCCGTCTGGAGTTGAGCAGTGAGTGGCCAAGCATTGCTGTGTGAGACAGGGCATGTTGCAGTGTGCTGGTAGTCTGATGCTTGCCTGTATGTGTGACATAGGCCATGTATGGATGGGTGTGTGTGCAGGGACATCATGGTCATGCATGTGAGACCAGTTATGTGTGAGCCACATGGTTGGTGCATGTGTCTTAAAGCAACATGGAGAGCTCTATGTGGAATGCACACATGAATGCATGGCTGTCTCTGTTCCTGGACATGGAGGGGAGGTGAGGAATGGGTGCTGATGTCATGTACATGTATGGTGCACATGTGTGTGTGTGTGCCTGAGAAGTGTGTGTGTTACTTTGAAACGCCATGGATGCATGTGACTTTGAAGGCAACATCTTGGTTTCCAGGGGCCCTTCCACAAGGATGTTGATGTTGATTGCAGGTGCCTGGAATTTCTCTGCATGTGTGTTGTGTGCATTCACCCATGTGTTGTGGAATGACAGGATGCAAGTGTCATTTGACAGTGCCACTCATGTGTTATTGCTTCCTGTCTAGGGTATTTTGTACTGTGCCCTGATGTTTGTGTTCTATGTCTCCCTCTATGCAGCGTCAAGAGAAGAAGAGGGCGGAGACGGCGCTGTGGAGCCAAGTGGCGGGGAAGCCTCCACTGGGCGGTGACGCAAGGCCCAGCCCCCCTCCCAGGAATTACCATCATCCGGGAGCGAGGGGGCTGGTGCTGCGTCTGCCTCAACGGCTGTGGTGGAAGGGCCGGGTGAGCCCCCACAGGGGCTTACAATGGCGGAAGACGTTGTGGAGACATCCAGGTTGGTGGTCTCCACAGAGGAAGAGGAGCCCGCTACTGAGCCGCACATGGGGTCTGGTGGGGGTAGTACCACTGGTGCAAGTGGTGCAGTCCAGGGCCAGGGTCAGGAGGCAGCACAGGTCACCGCAGAGAGGCCTGTGCATGTCGCTGTCCTTGACCCTGTGACTGCACCATCATGCAGCAGCAGGGAGGCCCCGTCCCAGGCCCGTCCGCAGGTAGGGGAGAGTGCCATGTCACCGTCCTCTCCACTACCTGCGGACGAGGGGTCCCGTGACCGTATGGGATCTGTCCTGGTGGGTGTTGCGTTGCGCTCGCGTGTCATTCGTGATGACGTGCGTTCTTCCTATGCGGAGAACGCACGCCATCACGGAGAGCAGCGTCGTGACGTGGCACTGCTGGGAGGGGTCCTGGTCGGAGGGTTCCTACATATGACGCGCACTCTGGCAGACCTCTCCTCCTCTGTGGGGGCTATGCGCCAGTCGTTCTCCACATCGTCTTCTGGCCCAGATTCCACCAGGGCCCCCTGTGGACCTGGCCTGACCAACACAGCCAGCTTGGTGGAGATCCCATCCCTGCCACAGTCGGGAGTTGGCGGTCCAGCAGGGGTGGACACCACAACTGGAGAACAGCAGATGGAGGATGTGCAGGCACCATCGGACAGGGCACATGGACAGCAGCAGCAGCAGGCGCAGGCTGTAGGTGGGAGCAATGATGGCTCGGGGCCATCAACATCGGAGGGGCAGGCAGCGGCCGGAGGGCAGGAGGACCGTGGACGGGAAGTGTCTTCCGTGTGGCAGCGGTTGGGCCATGCGATAGATGCGGAGAGGCAGCGGGCGGAAGAGGCACGGCTCACGATGGTCAGGGTGGAAAACTCCATGCGTAGGGCCCTGAGGCGGGCCGAGTGCCTCGAGGCCATTCGCAGGGACCTGGAGTTCCAGTTGTCATCGTCCCTGCGAACCCTCGGGGCCATGGAAGAGGACCACCTCCGGGACATTGAGCAGGAGTTCGATGATGCCCAGGCCCGGGACATCCAAAAGTGAGCCGTCGGACTAGCCAGCTGCCCGTGTAAATAGTTAGATAGTCTTAGGTTTCCTTTGGTTTTTTCTTTATTTTGGTTGCGCTTGGACAATGCACCACGTTTCTGTATATAGTTTTTCATTAGGTAGTATTTTTGATAGGTTTCATTTCTTCAGTTGGGATCATGGACTCTGGATTGTTCATCTGTATATAGTTCACTATTGTATTCATCTCTTTTTTTTGGATTTCCCCATGGAGCAAGGGTTTTCACTTTTGTTTTTCCCTTGGATTTGCTTTGTTGGACTGTGACTTTGGACACCTTTCCTTTGGATTATGATTTCTTGATTTTCATTATTTTACGGACATGCAGCTTTCCTTTTTTATTCCCATTGTTGTTTGTTTGATTTTAATTCCATTCATGTTGCTTTTAATACATTTTTTCTTCATACTTCGATGTGTGGTATTATTTCATTGGTTTCATGCATGTCATGATATGGGTTTTCACATTCACTTGCAACCATTGTGTGTGTGTGATGGACATGTGTTCATTTACATACTTGCCATTGGGGTTGTATCCTGTAATTGCCTTTTATATGTGGGTGGATGCAATACTTGGTTGGGTCTTTGGGCTGGGGAGGCTGGCCATACGGGCCATGATTGAGGATCGTCATGACCTGGGGGCAGGGGGACATGAGTGGGACATGAGTGGGGGCCTGCTGGCAGGTGCCCCACACTGCTGGGGGTGGGGTGCAAGGGGACATGAGTGGGGGCCTGCTGGCAGGTGCCCTGCACTGATGGGGGTGGGTGTGCAAGGGGACATGAGTGGGTGCCTGCTGGCAGGTGCCCCACACTGCTGGGGGGTGGGGGTGCAAGGGGACATGAGTGGAACATGAGTGGGGGCCTGCTGGCAGGTGCCCTGCACTGCTGGGGGGTGGGGTTGCAAGGGGACATGAGTTGGTGATCAGAAGTGCAAGGAGACATGTGCCTTTACTGGGGGGCATGTCCATGTTGGGTGGGCTGCCTGCGGGACATGACCAGGGGTTCAGGGTAGTCCCCTGTGGTGTGGGCTGCCTGCAGGGGCCGTGGAGAGTGTACAGGGAACACCTGGGAGGACCCACACTGCCAAATCACATGTAGGACTCCCCGGCACCCCCAAAATACATGTACCCTGCTGAAATCGCATGCACCGCCAGCCAGAGACGCAAGGCCTGGCTCCCCTCCCAGTGAGGAGTCTGGTGCCGTGTCCCAGGCCGCAGCTGCCGAGGGGAGGTCCAAGAGGCGGAGGTCGGAGTTGGACTCCTCGGCAGCAGAAGGGGCAGCTGAGACCCCACAGGGCCCAACGGAGGAAGATGGCATGGAGTCATCCAGGTTGGTGGGGGTTTGGTGAAGGAGGAATCCGTGCAAGGGACAGAGATGGGGTCTGGAGGTGGGGATTCCACTGGTGCTAGTGGTGCAGTGCATGGCCAGGGACAGGAGGCAGCACAGGCTGCCACGGAGGTGCCCGTGTGCAATCCTGTCCCTGATCCTGTCACTGCATCACCTTGCACCAGCAGGGATGCCTACGTCCCGTTCTCAGGGAGGGGATTGGCTTACACCAACTGGCCTTCCTCTCCCTGCGGATGTGGCTATCTGGCACCATGTTGAGCCTGTCCTGGATGGGGTGGTGTTGCGTCAACGTACCATGCGAGATGACCTGCAGTCTTTTCATGAGGAGACTGCACGTCTTCTCGCATGGCTCGTTGACCGCAGTGACCCACTGGGAAAGCTCACCAGGGCCGGATTCCTCCGTTTCCTCGACCTTGTTCCGACCCCCTCCTCAACTGAACCCCCTATGCCCCAGTCGTCCTCCATGCCATCTTCCCACCCATGTATCACCTGGGTGCCCTGTTGAGCTGCCTCTGACCCTGCGGCCAGGCTGGTGGACAACAGATCCTGCCACAGTCGGGAGTCGGACGTCCAGCAGGGGTGGCCACCTCCACAACTGCACCCCAGCTGGACGAGGATGTGCAGGCAGCAGGAGCCAGGGCACAGGCAGCACCACAGCAGCAGCAGCAACAAGGTGGGAGCCATGATGGCTCGGGGCCTTCATCATCAGAGGGGCAGGCATCGGCCAGAGGGCAGGAGGACCGTGGACGGGAAGTGTCTTCCGTGTGGCAGCGGTTGGGCCATGCGATAGATGCGGAGCGGCAGCGGGCGGAAGAGGCACTGCTCACGATGGTCAGGGCGGAGAACTCCATGCGTAGGGCCCTGAGGCGGGCCGAGTGCCTCGAGGCCATTCGCAGGGACCTGGAGTTCCAGATGTCATCGTCCCTGCGAACCCTCGGGGCAATGGAAGAGGACCGCCTCTGGGACATTGAGCAGGAGTTCGATGATGCCCTGGCCCGGGACATCCAAAAGTGAGCCGTCGGACTAGCCAGCTGCCCTTGTAAATAGATAGTGTTAGGTTTCCTTTGGTTTTTTCTTTATTTTGGTTGCGTTTGGACAATGCACCACGCTTCTGTATATAGTTTTTCATTAGGTAGTATTTTTGATAGGTTTCATTTCTTCAGTTGGGATCATGGAACCTGGATTGTTCATCTGTATATAGTTCACTATTGGATTCATCTCTTTTTTTTGGATTTCCCCATTAAGCAATGATTTTCCCTTGGATTTGCTTTGTTGGACTGTGACTTTGGACACCTTTCCTTTGGATTATGATTTCTTGATTTTCATTATTTTACGGACATGCAGCTTTTGTTTTTTTATTCCCATTGTTGTTTGTTTGATTTTAATTCCATTCATGTTGCTTTTAATACATTTTTTTATTCATACTTCGATGTGTGGTATTATCTCATTGGTTTCATGCATGTCATGATATGGGTTTTGACATTCACTTGCACCCATTGTGTGTGTGTGACGGACATCTGTTCATTTAGATACTTGCCACTGGGGTTGTATCATGTAATTGGCATTTCTAAGTGGGTGGATGCAATACTTGGGTGGGTGTTTGGCATGTGGAGGCTGCCCATAAGGGCCAGGGATCTAGATTGCGATGACGTGTTGGCTGGGGGACATGTGTCGGAGCCTGCTGGCAGGTGCCCCGCCCTGCTGGGGGGTGGGGTTGCAGGGGGACATGAGTGGGGGCCTGCTGGCAGGTACCCCACACTGCTGGGGGGTTGGTGTGCAAGGGGACATGAGTGGGGGCCTGCTGGCAGGTGCCCCGCCCTGCTGGGGGGTGGGTGTGCAAGGGGACATGAGTGGGGTCCTGCTGGCAGGTGCCCTGCACTGCTTGTGGGGTGGGGGTGCAAGGGGACATGAGTGGGACATGAGTGGGGGCCTGCTGGCAGGTTCCCCGCCCTGCTGGGGGGGTGGGGGTGCAGGGGGACATGAGTGGGACATGAGTGGGAGCCTGCTGGCAGGTGCCCTGCACTGCTGGGGGGTGGGGGTGCAGGGGGACATGAGTGGGGGCCTGCTGGCAGGTACCCCGCACTGCTGGGGTGTGAGTGTGCAAGGGGACATGAGTGGGGGCTTGCTGGCAGGTACCCCGCACTGCTGGGGGGTGGGTGTGCAGGAGGACATGAGCGGGACATGAGTGGGGGCCTGCTGGCAGGTACCCCGCAGTGCTGGGGGGTAGGTGTGCAAGGGGACATGAGTGGGGGCCTGCTGGCAGGTGCCCTGCCCTGCTGGGGGGTGGGGGTGCAAGGGGACATGAGTTGGTGATCAGTGTTGCAAGCGGACAGGTGGCTTGTCTGTGGTGCATGGCCATGGTGGATGGGCTGCCTGTGGGACATGACCAGGGGTGCAGGGTAATCCCCTGTGGTGTGGTCTGCCTGCAGGGGCCATGGAGGGTATAGAGGGAAAAGCTGGGAGGGCCCACACTGCCAATTCACGTGTAGGATTCCTTGCGCACCCCTGAAATTCACGTACCCCGCTCTGACAGCTAAAACGTGTGTGAAACGTCCTGCGAACCCCTTAAATACATGTACCACACTCGCACAGGGCCTATTGCGGGTGCAAATTCACGCGAACCCCAGGAATGTTGGCCCTGTGCTAGCGAGCGGGTTACGTGTAGTTCTGGAGTACAGCGTGAAATTTTACACGTGAAAGGGCCCTGTTGAGCGGAGTACGTGTATTCCTGGGGTTTGCGTCCCGTTTCACCCGCGTTTTCAGCAGGGTACGTGTATTACGGGGTTCGCATGCAGTTTCACCCGCGTTTTCAGCAAGGTACGTGTAATCCTGGGGTTCGCCTCCAGTTTCACCCGCGTTTTCAGCAGAGTACGTGTATTCCTTGGGTTCGCATGCAGTTTCACCGCGTTTTCAGCAGGGTACGTGTACTACGGAGTTCGCGGGAAGTTTCACACGCAAAAGGGCTATGGTCGAGGGAGTACGTGAATTTCAGGGGTGCGCGGCAAGTTTTACACGCGAAAGGGCAACGCCCGTGCACAATAGGTCACAGACGCGCTTACGCGCTAAGGGCCTTTGGTCCAATGATATCGCGTACGTGTGCTGACATGCTTACGCGCTAAGGGCCTTAGGTCCAATGATATTGCGTACATGTGGTGACGGCTTACGCACTAAGGGCCTTTCCTCGAATTACACGCTGACGTGCAAGATTTTCACGTGCCAAATCACTCCGTATCAAGCTGGCCACGCGTACACACACGGAAGACCACGGTCCTGCCCAGAAGGCCATTTTCCTGCCCCCCAGAACCCCGAGCATGCTCCCACCAGCCATCTGCTGCTGCCTGTCTGCCTGCTGCCCACGTGCCCTGCTATTTGGTGCCTGCACGTCAGCCATCTGCAGGGGTGCAGTTGCTGTGCTTTGTTCACCCCTGCTGGAACAGAAGACTCCCGACTGGGATACCATTGCTCCACAGCCCAGCCCGAAGACCCATTTGCCCACCCACTCCTGCCTCTGGGATTGCCTTGTCGGGCACTACACCATCTGGAACCACTGGCAACACCCAGCCAGAGAGGCAGAGGGCCACCAGCTTCACTGCCACCGAAGTTGGTGTCCTGGTGGAGCATGTCCTGGGGCATTATGATGCCCTCTTCGGAACATCACGCGCCAACAAGGAAGGATGGGAGAGGATCGGGGACGACGTAGTGGTTGCCATCAACGCGGAGGGGGTGGCAACCCGCAACATCAAGCACATTAAGAAGCGCTGGGAGGACTTCAGGTCCAGGACCCTCCACAAGGCCCGGCGCTCGCGGAGGGGGGGCCGCGCACACCTGAGTGCCATCCATATGAGGGTCCTGGAACGCATAGGCCCAGCGCTCCACGCCCAGATCCTTGGGAGGCAGACCCGTCTGGAGTTGAGCTGTGAGTGGCCAAGCATTGCTGTGTGAGACAGGGCATGTTGCAGTGTGCTGGTAGTCTGATGCTTGCCTGTATGTGTGACATAGGCCATGTATGGATGGGTGTGTGTGCAGGGACATCATGGTAATGCATGTGAGACCAGTTATGTGTGAGCCACATGGTTGGTGCATGTGTCTTAAAGCAACATGGAGAGCTCTATGTGGAATGCACACATGAATGCATGGCTGTCTCTGTTCCTGGACATGGAGGGGGGGTGAGGAATGGGTGCTGATGTCATGTACATGTATGGTGCACATGTGTGTGTGTGTGTGTGCCTGAGAAGTGTGTGTGTTACTTTGAAATGCCATGGATGCATGTGACTTTGAAGGCAACATCTTGGTTTCCAGGGGCCCTTCCACATGGATGTTGATGTTGATTGCAGGTGCCCGGAATTTTTCTGCATGTGTGTTGTGTGCATTCACCCATGTGTTGTGGAATGACAGGATGGAAGTGACATTTGACAGTGCCACTCATGTGTTATTGCTTCCTGTCTAGGGTATTTTGTACTGTGCCCTGATGCTTGTGTTCTATGTCTCCCTCTATGCAGCGTCAAGAGAAGAAGAGGGCGGAGACGGCGCTGTGGAGCCAAGCGGCGGGGAAGCCTCCACTGGGTGGCGACGCAAGGCCCAGCCCCCCTCCCAGGAATTACCATCATCTGGGAGCGAGGGGGCTGGTGCTGCGTCTGCCTCAACGGCTGTGGTGGAAGGGCCGGGTGAGCCCCCACAGGGGCTTCCAATGGCGGAAGACGGTGTGGAGACATCCAGGTTGGTGGTCTCCACAGAGGAAGAGGAGCCCGCTACTGAGCCGCACATGGGGTTTGGTGGGGGTAGTTCCACTGGTGCAAGTGGTGCAGTCCAGGGCCAGGGTCAGGAGGCAGCACAGGTCACCGCGGAGAGGCCTGTGCATGTCGCTGTCCTTGACCCTGTGACTGCACCATCATGCAGCAGTAGGGAGGCCCCGTCCCAGGCCCGTCCACAGGTAGGGGAGAGTGCCATGTCACCGTCCTCTCCACTACCTGCGGACGAGGGGTCCCGCGACCGTATGGGATCTGTCCTGGTGGGTGTCGCGTTGCGCACGCGTGTCATTCGTGATGACGTGCGTTCTTCCTGGGTGGAGAACGCATGCCATCACGAAGAGCAGCGTCGTGACGTGGCACTGCTGGGAGGGGCCCTGGTCGGAGGGTTCCTACATATGACGCGCACTCTGGCAGACCTCTCCTCCTCTGTGGGGGCTATGCGCCAGTCGTTCTCCACATCGTCTTCTGGCCATATTCCACCAGGGCCCCCTGTGGACCTGGCCTGACCAACACAGCCAGCTTGGTGGAGATCCCATCCCTGCCACAGTCGGGACTTGGCGGTCCAGCAGGGGTGGACACCACAACTGGAGAAAAGCAGATGGAGGATGTGCAGGCACCATCGGACAGGGCACATGGACAGCAGCAGCAGGAGCAGGCTGTAGGTGGGAGCAATGAGGGCTCGGGGCCATCAACATCAGAGGTGCAGGCAGCGGCCGGAGGGCAGGAGGCCCGTGGACGGGAAGTGTCTTCCGTGTGGCAGCGGTTGGGCCATGCGATAGATGCGGAGAGGGAGCGGGCGGAAGAGGCACGGCTCACGATGGTCAGGGTGGAAAACTCCATGCGTAGGGCCCTGAGGCGGGCCGAGTGCCTCGAGGCCATTCGCAGGGACCTGGAGTTCCAGTTGTCATCGTCCCTGCGAACACTCGGGGCCATGGAAGAGGACCACCTCCGGGACATTGAGCAGGAGTTCGATGATGCCCAGGCCCGGGACATCCAAAAGTGAGCCGTTGGACTAGCCCGCTGCCCTTGTAAATAGTTAGATAGTGTTAGGTTTCCTTTGGTTTTTTCTTTATTTTGGTTGCGCTTGGACAATGCACCACGTTTCTGTATATAGTTTTTCATTATGTAGTATTTTTGATAGGTTTCATTTCTTCAGTTGGGATCATGGACTCTGGATTGTTCATCTGTATATAGTTCACTATTGTATTCATCTCTTTTTTTGGGATTTCCCCATGGAGCAATGGTTTTCACTTTTGTTTTTCCCTTGGATTTGCTTTGTTGGACTGTGACTTTGGACACCTTTCCTTTGGATTATGATTTCTTGATTTTCATTATTTTACGGACATGCAGCTTTCCTTTTTTATTTCCATTGTTTTTTGTTTGATTTTAATTCCATTCATGTTGCTTTTAATACATTTTTTTCTTCATACTTCGATGTGTGGTATTATCTCATTGGTTTCATGCATGTCAGGATATGGGTTTTCACATTCACTTCCAACCATTGTGTGTGTGTGATGGACATGTGTTCATTTACATACTTGCCATTGGGGTTCTATCATGTAATTGCCTTTTATATGTGGGTGGATGCAATACTTGGTTGGGTCTTTGGGCTGGGGAGGCTGGCCATACGGGCCATGATTGAGGATCGTCATGACCTGGGGGCAGGGGGACATGAGTGGGACATGAGTGGGGGCCTTCTGGCAGGTGCCCCGCACTGCTGGGGGTGGGGTGCAAGGGGACATGAGTGGGGGCCTGCTGGCAGGTGCCCTGTACTGCTAGGGGGTGGGTGTGCAAGGGGACATGAGTGGGGGCCTGCTGGCAGGTGCCCCACACTGCTGGGGGGTGGGGGTGCAAGGGGACATGAGTGGAACATGTGTGGGGGCCTGCTGGCAGGTGCCCTGCACTGCTGGGGGGTGGGGGTGCAAGGGGACATGAGTTGGTGATCAGAAGTGCAAGGAGGCATGTGCCTTTGCTGGGGGGCATGTCCATGTTGGGTGGGCTGCCTGCGGGACATGGCCAGGGGTGCAGGGTAGTCCCCTGTGGTGTGGGCTGCCTGCAGGGGCCGTGGAGAGTGTACAGGGAACACCTGGGAGGACCCGCACTGCCAAATCACGTGTAGGACTCCCCGGCACCCCCAAAATACATGTACCCTGCTGAAATCGCGTGTGAAACTTCCCAGGCATCCCTGAAATACACGTACCCTGCTGAAATTGCGTGTGAAACTTCCCGCGCACCCCTGAAATACACGTACCCTGCTGGAATCGCGTGTGAAACTTCCCACACACCCCTGTAATACACGTACCCTGCTGAAATTGCGTGTGAAACTTCCTGCGCACCCCTGAAATACACGTACCCTGCTGGAATCGCGTGTGAAACTTCATGCGCACCCCTAAAATACACGTACCCTGCTGAAATCGTGTGTGAAACTTCCCGCGCACCCCTGTAATACACGTACCCTACTGAAATCGCGTGTGAAACTTCCCGCGCACCCCTGATATACACGTACCCTGCTCGCACAGGGCCACTCGCGTGTCAAACTTCCTGCAAACCCCAGTAATACACGTACCCTGCTTGCCGTGCTGGTACAGGGTTAGCACAGCCCTTTGCGCTGGATTGGGGATTTTGATGGCTTTTCCCTGCGCGAGGGGCGTTCTTGGGGGCGTAACTGGCGCTGCTGCAGGGTCGCTGCGCCACTGTGCGCCACGGCTGGTTTTGGTAGCTGAAATCCATGAATACACTGTGCGCGGAAATGGATTTTAGCGCACGTGGCTGGTGCAAAGATTCGCACACGCACACTGTGCGCCAGCCGCGTGCCCCACTTGTGCGCTAAATTCTATGAATTACCCCCTAATTGTTTATCACTGTCATTTTCAATGTGAAAGGCACAACCATCAACATACAGTTGGCAAGTCCTTGCATGTTTTTCATCAAAAGCTTTGTGGGGTGATTGTTCAAATTCCTGCAAATTAGGCTCCATTTCTATTTCATTTGATACTGGTTCAGCTGCACAGTCATGTAAATCTGCTAAACCTTGAGCAATTGGGCTTCTTTTATTTTGGCCATATCTCACTTCTACAGGAAAGCCTTGTAATGCCAGTGTCCATGAAGTGATTCTGGATTGTGCTAGATTCCCTGACCTAATTCTTTTACTCTCTAAAAACTGCAAAGGTTGATGATTTGTCTCGATAATCACCTTTTCTTCCTGAACAATGCGGCGGAAATGTTGTAGCGCCCACACAGTGGTTAATAGGGCCTTTTCACATTCATTGAATTTAATTTCAACTTGGGAAAATGCCTTACTTGCATATGCAATGGTTTTGTGATTCAAATCATGTTTTTGTGATAACACTGCTGACATACAATGTTCAGGGAAACCTATTTCTATAAAGAAATCCCTGTTTTTTATGCGATATGCTAAACATGGTGCCTTTACAAGACATTCCTTTAATTTAGCCACTGGCTCAGACTGCTCTTTTTCCCATTTCCAGGGTGTATTCAGTTTAAGTAGTTTAGTCAATGGTTGAGTGATTTCAGCATAATTTTCAATGAACTTTCTGTTATAACCTGTCATTCCTAATAAACTTTTTACCCCTTTCACATTTTTAGGATCTTTTAGTTTCTGTATGGCCTCTATTTTCTTCTTTTGTGGATTTAGTCCATGTTCAGTCACTTCATGGCCTAGAAAATTCACCTTTTTCTTGCACCATTGTGCTTTTTGTAAATATACTTTGGCGCCTGCTTTCTGCAATTGGCCAAGAACATGTCTTATTTCATCAAAATGGCTTTTCAAGCTATCATTTCTTATCAGGACATCACCAACATAAATTTTGGTTCGTCTTTCTGCTGCATCAGGCATAGCCTTCCTCAAAAATATGCCAAAAAGACATTTTGATGCTCAATTGTCCAAAAGCAAGAAACAATTTGAGGACAGTGAACAAGAATTGGTACACTTAAAAGCATTGGTGGACCACATTAGACAAGATAAAGATGAGGGTGTGTCAGAGATGCAGATTTTACAAAAAGAACATTATGAGAAAAAAAGTGACCAACAAAATGTGGAACAAGAAATGGTTAAAATGCTTCAAGAAAGAGACAAGAGGAATAAAGAATTTAATGAGTGCCAAATGCAAATGTGCGACATGCAGGTGGTAATTAATAAAATGAGTGATGAAAACAACTATTTGCAAAATGAAGCAAACAGGCTCCTTAAAAAGTGTACGGACTTAGAACAGCAAATGTGCATTCCCAGGTCCCAGGATAGACGGCAGGGTACTACATTCAATGGAGTTGAGGTGAATTCTATTTCTACCCAGAGGGCTAGTGCCCCAGTGACTGGGCCGGTGACTGAACTTGGTTGCAGCGCCCTTGGGGGATTTGATACTCCCATTGGGGGCCACCACCAATCCCATACACCTGGAACCAGGGTTGAGTCACCAAGTAGTGCAATTCCATTCATTGCAACAAGTAGCCCCATAAAGATAATGAAATCCATCAAAGCCCTGATCAAACCATTTAAAAAGGGAGGGGAATGCTGCATTGAGGATCACTTGGAAGCGGTTCATGACATTTTTAAAGCACTACAGATACCTAAGGAACAGTACAGGCAGTATTTTCATTTAACTTTAGATGCTCCCACGGCCAGTATTATAAGAGGATTGAATGAACAGCAGAATATGACATGGGCGGAGTTCGAAAAAGAGATTAGGCGTCATTTTTCTCCATTCCAGTCATTGCAAGAGGCAACGAAAGTCGCTTACACAATCACTGCTGGGACTAATACATCCCCTCGCAAGTTTTCACAAGACTTAAAAAGAGCATTTTCTTGCTTTGATGTATCTTTTGACCCCAATTCCAATGAGTTTAAAACTGCCTACTTCTATGGGCTGCAGAAAGACATCATATCCCAATTCGTCTGTGAATTTGACCGTGACAAGTCCCTGGAATGGATTGTACACCAAAGCACAAAACTATGTGAGGTACTCTATTGTCAGGGTAGAGAAAGTGATAAAATGAGAGATACTAGACCTAAATCTAAAGAACCCTCAGCAACAGTGATGGAAGTCAGATCAGCCAAAATGTCCCTTGAGTCTGCTCAAAGTCCAAGTAAAAATAACTTGGCACCTGAACAGAGGGGTAATCAACAAAGGTCATCACACACTGCACCAATGTTCCAATCACATGATCCTAGTAATAGGGAGAGCTACATCAGCCCCAGGTACTTAGGAGATAGGCCCCGGGCAGGCTATCGACCTGGTATGTCAGGTATGAACAATAACCAGAGACAAAATCAGGATCAAAGAAATGATGGTCCATATCAGACATTGGGGACACAAAGCAGATTTGATACCAATACCATGATATATGGTAATCAGGATAGACCCCGATATGTGGATCGATTTGCTGATAATGGGAATCAACATAGGGGCCAGTACCCACAACCTGAGAGACAAGACATGAGACAAAATATGAACTGCACGTCACGTCAGTACAATGATTCCCCTCCAGGGGACTACAACCAAAGGATGGGTGCAACCCGCTCCCCTCCGCAAATGAATCAAGAGTTCAGGAACCATCCCAATAGACATCATTCTCCTGAGAGGTATCAGAATAGATCCAATCAGGGAGAAAACAACCAATATCGATCTAGGCCACAGAGAGAGGATTCTAGAGAGATGGAAAGATTCCAGTGCCTCGAGGCCCAAGTGAAAATGTTGGCTAAGCAAATAGGAAAGCTCTGCACAACACAAAAACAGTCATCAAAGGAGGGGGCAGAAGGCCATAGCAATGATCGGGGTCACTGAAAAGTGACTAAGTACTTATGATTCCTGCAGCGCCAAAAAGACAGTTTGCGCTGATGCAATTTTGCATAATGACTCTGAGATACCTAATGATTTAAAAGTGAAAATACCAGTACATGAACATGTAGCAGAAAATGCAAATACTTCTAAAAGAGAGGAACGGTTTAACCTAGAACTAAATCAAACATTGGCGATATGTACAAATGAAATAGGAAAACCTGAAAATCCAAAAGAACAAAGAGACAGGTTTAAGAAAAATGACTCATGCATGGGGAATACCAGTGAACGGGGAATAAGTGGCTATAGCTCCTTCCCTGGGCAATCCAAACAATGACCAAACACAGGCAGGAAAAAGAAATTCTCAAAAGGAGGGTACAGGTCAATCACCTGAAGAATTCTTTGAACCACATATTTTTGAAGAGGTTACAAGGGCTGGTATCATACTGAATAATCACAAATGCACAGAATTAGACAATGACAAATTGCCAAGTGATGTTGTTACACATGTTGGAGGGTTGTAGTGTGACCTCTGATGATACCTGGATGGATGGGCGAACGGTGGCCACACTCCAAAAAACATCTGAACATGGGGAAATGAATAAAGTCTCTCACACAGGAATGAGCAAAAAGGGGAGAAAAATGTCTTTCCATTTACCGATGTGCTTAGCCAAAAGTGAAAAAGGCCTGAGAAAGGTGAGCCCTGAAATCAGTAAGAATTCGCATTTCCTATGTGTGTTAGAGAAAGTTGAAGACATGTATTATGCTCCCATCATTGTGGATGCAAAATGCCATACATTTGCAATGATTTACACTGGCACATAGGCCACAATTATGTCTAAAGAATTAGTAAAGAGTATCAATGAAGGGAGATCCCCGCAGAATCAGATCACAGTAAAGGAGAATCAAGATCCAGTGCATAATTTTAACGGGGAGGAGGTGCCTATTATAGGCGCCACAGAGGTTGACATAAAGATAGGTAAACACAGAATGAAACAGGAGGTATTGGTCACATCCATTTGTGATATTCCATTTCTGATTGTCTCCTCTCATAGATGGGGTGAATGGAGTACTGTGGTCCTTAACCAAAAAACCATTGAGACCTAAGAAACTAAAATCACAAAACAGCAATATAAATGAATGTCACACCGTTGCAAAAACAAATGATGCAGTGGAGGTGTATCTCCAGAATAGTTGCATACCTAGCGTTACTGTTATATTAATGTGTCAAGACAAGATGCAGAGTGAAAATAAAAAATTACCTGTACATATATACTTAGACCCAAGGAAATAATGGCAAACTGCCATAGATGAGCACACCTTACGTTTTTATTTAAAAGAGAAAACATGCAAACAGAATACTGCTCCTAGAGCAGGTTCAGAAAAACACATTACCGCTCTTGCTGAAATACACATGGAAGATGAACAACCATGGGTTCATGTTGGGATAAATGACTATTCTAAAACAATAAAAGCCACTTTAGCGCTTGAACAGGAAAGGAGCTTCATTAATGAGAAATGGTTGCAAAAAATAATGGAAAGGGAGGAGATCCTGAAATTTAGGATTAAAAACCAGTATGTCTCTGGTTTGGACGGTCCAGACTTTGAAAACCGAATTGCAGGTAAATGCATGCTGAAAATTAGCATTGGAAAAAAACAATTTACCATAATGTTTGGATAGTGTGTGGAACACAAAATGACTTTTACATTGGCAGTGACATCATGCACAGAATGCGTATGGTGCTAGATTTCCTTAATCAAAAGATATGGTTACGCATAGGTGGGCCGGCACCTGAATTTGAAGACAAAAGAAGGGCTTATCATTGCGCACAGCTGGTCCCTTATGCAATTGAATTACAAATGAGGAAAGATACTGTTATCCCTGAATTCACAAAGCAGTTTGCAATAACACTGAAATGCAAAAATGGACAGCAGATGAAAGATTCTGATGCATTTGTATGTCTGAATGAATCCATAAAACAGCAAGGCCTGGATTATGAATACATGCCATTGGTAGATGCGGGTGAAGGGTCTGTAAAAATTATGGTGAATAATAAAGGTTATCAGAATATTCATTTAGAGGAAAATTCCCCAGTAGGAATGGCCATACAAAAATCACATTACACAGCATATCTAAATAACATGGTGATTGGAAATATACTTGAAAATTATGTAGATGCCAAGGGTGAATTGCCAGAATACCTGGATTCTCAGCCCAAAGGGATATTTAAAATTAATTCTGTGTACCCTTATGATTCAAGCGAGACAGTGTGCTGTCATCAAGAGGATTGCATAACATTTAACTTAAATGAAAATTAAATAGAAAATCATCCCATTGAAGTGGAAGCTGATATGCCAAAACATTTAAATGTGGCAGCTTTACAAAGAGACACAGCCACACAATTGGAGGAAAGCTGCGAGATTCCCATGCCGGAACATTTTCCACAATTTTCCAAAATGGTAGAGGAGCAGATTCTGTTAGCGGATGCATGTGACAACGAGGAGGATAGACATGAATTGAGGAAGATATTTATGGAGTTTAAAGATGTATTTGCAAAAGATGCTTATGATTGTGGGCTAACTAATTTACATGTGGCCACACTTCCGGAAGGGTGTAGCAGAAGCCCAGTATTTGTACGCCAGTATAGACTACCGCTGGCATGTTTAGAATCATTGGCAGAGATTATTAAAAATGTGGAGTCGCAGGGAATCATCAGGCCCATTCATAGCACATCCAATACACCTGTTTTAGGTGTGTTAAAACCAAACGGTCAATGGCGACTGTGTGCAGATTTGAGAGAGTTAAATAAAAGAGTGCCAGTATCCAGATGGCCAATGCCATTCATTGATCAGGAATTAGCTCAGGTACATGGTTCAAAAGTGTTCACCACGTTAGATCTCACCTCTGGATATTGGTGTGCGCCATTGGCAGAGGAGATACATAATTTATTTTCCTTTTCATTTGATAGGACTCAATACGCATGGGTTAGAACTCCATTCGGGTACGTCAATAGTGGGAGTGAATTTGGCATATTTTGGCAGACTAATCTGTAACACCTGAAAAGACTACCTCCCTGAAGATTGTAAGAGACATGAAAGCGCTTGGAGGAGAAAAGCAACTGAAATGCAGCAGGTATTCAAAGCTGGGAACTAGAGTGTGCGCATCACCCTCACTCTCACTCTTTTTTCTACATATAAATCCTGATATGCAGTTGCACCAAATATTCCACATACCAAACCACATAGAAAATGTTTGTGGCTGTACAATGCTGTAGGCCATAATAATCCTTGACCCAGATTTAGGAACTGCCAGATGTGACAGACATCGCTAATCCCTAAAAGCCTGCTAGTGATCGAATGAGTCATTCACTATACCTGATAAAAGTTTAATGAGGCACACCTCGGACCAAACATCATCACATGACACAGTCCACAAACTGTTGACCGTGCTGCACACTCCCTATTAACCATGAAAGGCGGACACACAGATAGAAAGCACAGTGATCATAATTAGTGAACAGTGGCACCAGCAATCCGTCTGCAGAACCTGAACATAACCCTCATTACAATCCACCCTCTGCCAATCCTAACCCCCAAAGCAATACTGACTGAGCACAAGGTAAGTCAATCCACAGTGAACACACACAATGGGCCACAACCATGCAAAAAAAACCAAATGCCTGCAAAAGCTGTGCACTTACCTGTCCGTTGAACTGACCTGCTTTGCATACGATGAACACCATCGGGAGACGCTATACCAAAACGGAATGCAATGCAGAGTAACAGCACACACAACATGCACATACATGTATAGCATACATCCCATGAAGAAAACATGCATACAACACACAGTGCAGGAGCAACACTGGGAGCCACAGGGTGAATGTTTGCAGACATAGAATAGTATGTGAGTACAGTGTATCATACCTGAGAGAGGGAGAGCGAGAGTGACACTGAGAGTCAATAAAAACGAAAAGACAGACCTCTCCTGCTTTTCAGATGTACAATTACATTCTGTCCAGCACATAGGTACGTCACACAGAGACATGAGCCCCAATCCAATCAACATAACGGCATGTCAGCATGCAAAGGACACATAAAACAACCAACACATGCAGCAAACATGCACAGCAATGAGTCATACTCAACATGCAAGATAGTGCAAAAGCTTACCCGCTGACTGTGCCTGCAGTGTGCAAATCCCACATCACCTTCACAAGTTACTGTGGCTCCTAATTTGGTACAGGAAGCACAGTGACCTTTAGAGGACATGGGGAGTGTGGACAGTCACCACCACATCACAGTTTACTAGAAAATCATGGGGGAATGTATTGAAACTTCTATTTTGAAGTACCTTTGACAAAGCACACAGCACACATGTGCAACAGAACTACAAACCTACAAACATATAATTACCTGCACATGCCATCCTGTACACCACCATGCAAACATGCTAGTTGACTCCACTAGGCATGCCTGCATGTATACCACTGCACAGCAGTAGCCCCTGAGGAGTAAATGGCACACCTCAAGGGCATTCGAGACAAAAATGAACAAAAATATAACAAAAACAGGAAAGTGCAAAAGAAAATAAGAAATGCCTACATTTGGACATGGGGGTGTATACATAAAAATGAACTATTTAAAAATAAGAATAAAAATGTCCATCCTGGACCTGGGGGCACACCCAGGAGGGGGGAATGACAGGATGCATGTCAACTCCCAAATGGGTTTATTTTGGAAAAAACTATTCCCTCCATGGGCATATGGCACGCACAGCTATCTTGGATAGGTAGGAATTTCTCTGCTGTGGCCACTTTCCTGTGTAGAATCAGAAGGAGGTTGTGGCAAGGGAGATTGATCACGTAGTGCCCTGGCCTGGTGTTAGGCAGAATCCCGTGCAGTTCCCTCAGGGACCACTACCCAGGATTAGGACTACAGGTGAGAGCAATAAATCCCCTTTGGTATCAGTCTGTACCACAAAGATTTAGTTGGTAGCTGTGGCTAAGCAGTCAAACTTATCTCAAGTGGGAGATGAGCAGTATTCAGGGTTTACACAATAGGTATCACAGTACTATGGAACAAGGAATCACTGACCAAAGCTCTGTATCACAAAGAGAATATATATTTATTTTATACACATCTAAATCAACACATGAATCACAGTTGGTAAAGTAGTTAAAATTCAGTCAAGGAAAAGTATATACAACCCCCTATTCAATTGTAGACAAGTTTGCGGTAGAGTGAAAACTGAGCAAAACGGCAAAGTGAAAACCAACTACAAATGGAACTCTAGCAATTTTCCGAAAGGGAGAAAAAGCACAAGTTGAACCAAAATATCTTCAGACATCCCCTAGCAACACTTTCATGAAGTTTTGTGAACAAGTAATGCACAGTAACACTTTAGCAGAAAAATAAGTGAATGAAAACTGAGCAAAATGGCACTCCCGAAGTTAAAACAGTAGGAAGGAAGAGGGGTTTAGAAGATTTAGGTGCATCAAAACATTTCTCTTTGAAAATCAATCTAGTGAGAGCAGATCTAACAAATCAGCCAGAGTCAATAGGCATGAGCCAGAGTCAGTGGTACAGGACCAAGAGTTTAGGAGCAAAAATGTTCTTGTAGCTGCAGTCAAGTCTTTGGTAGACGAATATTGAAAAGGTAGATGCGAGGCGAAAGACAATGTTAAGCGAGAGGGTGGCCAACCCAACAAGTAGATAAAGGATTTAAAACACCTTTAGGGCTCACGGAGAAAGGGCGGCCTGGCTGAACAATGTACCTTAAATGTGAAGAAGTGGCTCCTGCGGTGGCGGTTGTTCCAGGTAGTTCTAGCAGGTCGAGGGGTTCAGCAGAGGAAGAGAGGCTCTCGTCGTGGAGGAAGGTTCGAGTCACTGCACTACCCAGGGATGAAACCAGCCGCGGTGCTGCCAAACAAAGTTTAAAAGGTACGCTCCTTTTAATCACAGTCCGGGTCGATAGCTGCCTGGCTATCCGGTCTCCAAGTGCTGGGCACTGTCGATTCGACCAAGGCAGGTCCGAGGAAGCGATGGGTGAGCTGGTTGGCCCCACCAGCTCAAGGGAGGAAGGCTCTTTCGATGAAGATCTCCTCTTGTCGTGTGGAAGAAAAGTGGTGAGATGATCAGGCAGGGCTTCACCGGTGGTGTAGATGCTGAAGATGTCTGTGGCTTCTCTCCCCTTCGGTTCCGTAGTTCCAGTGGCGACGTCTTGCTGTTCCAGTCCTCAGGACCCTGATTTTATGCAGAAAGAGACCCATTCATACAGCCTAGCTGTCACTCACACAGTGGAGTGGTCTTCTTGGGGGAGACCCTCCAGCCTATCAGGTTAGAGTGCGACCTGAGTTGCTGAGGCAACTCTGTCCAGGGGTTTTACTCCCCCTACCAAACAACAGACCCACCCCGACCTGGGTTAGGAGTTTAGAGTAAGACACGAGAAAGAATTTGTATTAAGGTTCTGGCGAATAAAACCTACCGGAGTAAAGTTAATAATAAAATAAACCGGCGGTATGTTAGAGGCTGTCAGTAAACGTGTTAGCCTCGAACAATGGGAAAATCACATAGGAAAATATTTGCGGTTGAATATTTACGGTAGTAACCACTGCCACCAGCCAGAATTTTTATAAAGCAGGACTTTAAGGTACCACCTCGAAAATGAACCTAAGGGAAAAACTATTAACCCTTTCCAGTACCTCCATAGTAAGATGGGTTGAACTGGTTAGGTTCATAAGAATTGACTAGTAAAGTCAACAGTAGTCAGTCCCAGGGTATGGAGTCTATGTTTGGGGGTCGCTACGACACCCCTATGTCACTGCACTGAGGGTGCTGTGTAACACATGTGCATAAAGATGGTTCCTATGGGTGAGAGAAAAATCCCATGGGCATTAAACATAAAAATAGCCTAGAACACACATAGCAAAAATGCCTAAGAGTGGGAAAAAGAGTCTCACTCTTAGCAGGTAAAAAGAAACAAACCCTTCACATCCAGCAAAGCTGCTTGGGGACTCTATAGGTAAGGGAAATTAGCCATAGAATGAGAATTCTCCCTAACACCTGGTCCTCGGTGGCAGCGGCCAGGCGGGACACTGATGAGTGCATCTGCAACATGAAGCCTCAGAGGTCCTCATGCAACACCTGATGGGATGCACAGATTTCCTCCGAGTTCCATCTCCTGTTGGTCTGAAGGTGAGTGTGGAAGACAGGGGACAGTATGAGTGTATGAAATCTGCTTTGATTGCCAAGTTTGGCAAAACACCTACCCAATACCTTAAAAGGTTCAGGGATTTTAAGAAAAGAGAGAATGGGCCTCATTACGACCCTGGCGGAAATCGAAAAACGATGGCGGAAATGCAATACCGCCATCGAATAGCGCTCGGTGCGATCATGACCCGTCACCGCAAAGTACGATGCCATTAGCGACACCGTAGTGAACGCCAACGCTAACTGCACCAAGTACGCGCGTGCGCGCCATGCCAAACCGTAATTACCACCATGGCGCAACGGCACGCAAATTCTGACCCTAGCGGACATGCACCTAACGCCATCAAGCACGGCGGAAAGTACCATTCCGCCATGGTGAGAAGTACGGCATCGCGAACCAACCGTAAACGGCCCTACTGAGTGCCTGTACACCGCTCCCTGGCCACATTGTACAACTCCCCGTAGGTGCAATGAAGTCACACAATGCAACCAGTGAAATGTACTAGTCATCCATGCCTGCCAACGAACAAATGAATCTCAAGAGGGGCCAATGGGAGCTGCAGGGCACAGATGGCACGAATACAGAAGCTATACAAATGGACATGACCTCAGTCTCCCACCAAGAAACGCACGCAAACACAGGCACCTGTGACCAGCAATATTCCGATAATCACATCATTCCACCAATCCAACTGGCTGACCGGCATCTGTTACACAAAAGCTAATCCCCCGCCCCTGAGCATGACATCATCAAAACAGTCATATTGGCAGCCCTTATCCCTGACCTCACTGGGCTTCGTAGGCAAACGCGCCCAGCACAGTACCACGCAACCAGACTCCGAAGCTGGAACCCAATGCAGATCTCCTCACAATACATCGCTCCCCAAATAGGAATATGCCACATCACTTGCAAAGAAGAACGCTACACGGTTCATATCAGAATAGAAATTTAATGCACGACAAATTCACCAAGCCCATACAGCCATTAGGCCATGAACTCCAAAACACATTTCACCATTGTGGGCTGCATCCGCAATAAATGACCAGCCCCTTCTTGTGTGACGCCCTGTTCCTTCATAGTACGCAGGGGCTACATTCACGTTCAAAAAGGCAACATGGAAGCACTTAGAACCGCAGGGCCGTCCCAATAGGGAGGCACTAGTCCAGCTGAAAGGCCGAAATGTTGCTCCTAGCCACTAGTACTGCGTAAGGGCATGTGGCCCATTGGCGATCGTCCCATAAGATCGTAATGCTGCTCCACTGATTAACACGAAGCAGCAGGTGTCGGGAGTAAAATCCATCTGCAGGAGTGGCATACAGATGGCAGTGGCAAAAGGGGAGGAGATACCTGTCACCCAAATGAAATGAAAAAGAATAGTATGGCCATCAGAACTACATTTGAATTACTCACTTCAATGATCACACCAAATCCACAGCCATATGCATGCTAGCCCACTCCAAAGGATCAACACCACCCAAAAACCACTTGCGAATCATAACTATCTATATCGAGGTGAAAACACTATCACAAACGAGTGTACCTGTGCATGCGTCTGTTAAAACAGAATCCATCAGATGGGATTGGTAACGTGCATAGACACAAGTGTCTGAAGGCGCGTCGAGACAGGGAGGGCTCAACAAGGCCAGATAGACGATGGTCCCACTATGGCAGCCCTGCATCACATAGCGCAGGGGAGGCGGATAGATTCCAAGAAGCCCTGTACATGGCAAACTCTGTATCAAATCATCTGTCCATGCATCCATACATCATTCCCTCATCCCGTAATGAAAACGCCTGTTTCCATACTCACATAACATGTGAAATTTCCATTGAGTCTGTGCGTTATGCAGCCTGCAAAATCCACTGTGCCCCAGCCCGTAATTCCAGTGTTGTGAAGTAACATGTATTTGGGAACGTCCGGCCTCATCGCCCACTTCGCTATTGCGCATCCCAAACTATTCATATCAATCATTGCATCCTCGCCATGGCCCCTGTCCCAAGGACATTGAACAATAGAACGTTATATTTGCAGTCAGACCTGTGGGCATCTCCTCGCCGCTAGCTGAAAACCGAAAGCGCTGCCCTTCGAATTCCTCATTTGCAACATCACGTCGAAAAGGCATCTGTGGCCGCTTGAAATCACAAATTAATCCATCTAGTGCGGCTGTGTGTAAAAATGGCAACTGCCTTCACTCACAAATGGGACGCCCCGCCCGTCGGTGAACCTCGGTACAGTGTTGCATGAGGGTCCACCGTTACTCGAGTACTACGTTCCACTGACCCTTCACAAGTCTGTTCGCGACTGCAAAGATAGTATGTGAAACAATGGGACCATAGCCGAATGAACATATCAACCAATGTTACACTGCCATCGGGTACAAATACATGATTGTAATAGCAAGATGCCATTCGTCGAATTGCAGCGTTGTGTGCGGGACGTGCTCGCCCAAAGGGGAGAGCAGCTTGCACAGGTGGAATGAATCACCACAGGTGGAGGCCATACAGCCTGAAAACACATAAATTGCACACCCAGTCTCCTCCCACAACCACACCCACTCCGAAATGCTACCGGCAGGACTAGCTATGTTGGCCCTGGGGGACCTGATAGCACTGCAAGTACTCCAACTTCAAGAAGAAGACGAACACCAACTACAACCGGCCGCACGGAGGAGACGCAGGAGGAGGAGGAGGGCAAGGCAGGGCCAGCAAGGGCCGCCAGCACAGCCACTACCACCACGCAGGCAGCCCGCAATCCCACGCCTCCGAGCACATCCGTTCAACCTCACGGATGAGCAGATCCACACCCTCTACCGTTTGGACCGGGACACCATAACCGCCATTGTGGACATGACACAGGCTGAACTTGTCAGCATGATAGATAGCCCAACCGCCATCCCACCCCTACTGAAGGTGGTGTCTGTACTCCACTTCCTGGCCACGGGCACCTACCAGCACACAGTCGGACAGTTGCATGGCATTTCACAGCCACTGTTCTCACGGACACTATTGCAAGTGCTCGATGCCCTCCTGCAGCACGCAGACGACTACATTTCTCTACCACGCTCGGAGCAGGAAATTACCAACACAAAAGTGGGATTCCATGCACTTGCCGGCATACCGGGTTGCATTGGTGCCATCGACTGCACCCATGTGGAATTGGTCGTCCCACATGCCATGGAGGCCCAGTACCGCAACCGAAAACAATTTCATTCTCTGAATGTACAAATGGTGTGTGACTCCAACAGGATCATTACACATTGTTGTGCCCGATTCCCTGGATCAATCCATGATTCTATGGTCTTGAGGAACTCTACAATACCACGCATGGAGCGACACGCAGGGAACAGATCCTGGCTACTCGGTGAGTCTCATTTCATGCATGATGATGTGGGGTATGTGATGCGGCAATGACCTGGCAGGAAGGGGGGGGGTGCGTACGTAGCAATGGCATTCCTCAAAATTCCTTTATTGTCCACATACAGGTGATGCCGGGTATCCTCTGAAGAGATGGCTCCTCACACCAGTCCGGAACCCACGGGACCAGCATGAGGAGGACTACAACCATGCCCACTCACGTACCCGTGTAGTCATAGAACAGGCATTTGGCCTACTGAAGACTCGTTTCCGCTGCCTCAGCAGGTCTGGCGGGGCACTCCTGTACCGCCATGTGAAGGTTGCAAAGATGGTGATGGCATGTGTCATGCTACACAACATGTGCGTACGTAGAAATGTGCCCATGCCCCCTGACGCAGAACTGCAAGCACCTGAAGATGGTCATGATGAGGGTGGGGATGTGGCAGCACCTCAAGGAGTCCGCGAGGCAGAGGAGGGCCGTGACATTCGTCAGCATCTCATAGATGCATGCTTCTAGCACTCACGCCTGGTGGCTGATACATGGACACGGGACTCGTGGCACTGTGTGTGTCTGGAACATGCACAATATGGACTGTACGCCTATAATGGCCTCGTACACAAAGATCAATGTCCACACATCTCATTGGATGATCGTGCATTGTTTATGGCATATGTGATATCATGTTAAACACCCTATCGACCCGCCACCCAAGTGAGCCCAACACACCCCCTCCACCCTCCTACCTCCCCCCCGAACACCAGTGTCCAAAGATGCTCATTGTCAGTGGGCAGTCGCTATTGCAAGCCCCCTCTGCGGGTATCAGGGGCACCCCTGCCTGTGGAGCGCAGGTTCCTCCCAGATCTACGTTGGGGGCTGCCCTGGACGGAACTTGCAACGGATGATGTCTCTGCCTGCTCACGTCCATGCATGTCCCTAAGGGTTTGTGAGAGCTCAGTGAGCACACGGCGCACTGCGGCAAGTTCGGCACATACGTCTTTGGACGTCGCATGCAGTTCCCCCCTCAGGCTCTCGGTGGTTCTCTCCATTTGTACTCTCAGGCTCTCGGTGCTACTCTCCATTTGTGCCCTTAGTGTCTCTGTACTTCTCTCCATTTCTGCCCTAAGTGTCTCAGTTGATGTTTCTATGTCTGCCTTAGTGCCCCCACATTCATCGGCATGGTCCTTGAGGAGCGTGGCCAGTTGCTGCTGTTGCACGATTACCTGGTCGAGGGACTGTTGCCTCTGCTGGGCCATGGCCATTTGCGGTGGTGTCACAGAGTGGCTGATCACCTCATGTTGCCTTGCCACAGGGCTTGTGGGGGATGGCCAGTCGTCGTCTTGTGGGTGCCCCTGCGTGGTATCCTCATGGTGTACGGGATGGAACAGACAGGGGGATTGAGACAGGTCATGGATGGATCTAACTTCGACATCCCCGTTTTCTGTGTCGGAGCATGCTGCCATTAATGCAGTGTCACCTATGGTGCTGCTGCCACCAGAAGCAGTGCCTACTGTGGCATCCATTGGGGGGACCTGTGGTGGTGTTGTTGTGGGCATGCTGGCTGTTGGGGTGCCTGTTGGAGTTCCCTCCTGTGTGCTGCCACTTGATTTGTGCTGCTTCCGTGTCTTGATGCGTGCAGCTGAGGTGGAGGGTCTTTGGCCGTTGGTCTTGGCCCTCTTTGCAGGTGTGCTGGTAGGGGTGTCCTGGAGCTCGTCGTTTGGATCGGACCCTGTGGTGGAGTAAAGGAGGGCAAGCGTTATTAATGGGTCTGTGGGAATTGGAATGGCAATGTATCACATGCATTGGGGTGGTACCTGAGGGTGATTTGGGTCGGGGCCTTGGAGGTGGTTTCATTTGTGTGTGGAGTGAGGGTGCAGTTGTTTGGCAGCCTGCAGTTAGGGTGTGCCTGCTGCACGTGTAGAGGGTGTTTTTAGGATTTTTAATTATTTATGTATTTGATGTGAGTTTTAAAGTGTGCTATCAGGCCTATGTATGTGGACGTTCTCCTGGACATGTGTTACTGTTGCACTATGTGGGCACGTGGTACTTCACTTGATTGGACATTGTGGTTTTGGCATTGTTTTATTTGGGACACCTACCTGATTCTTCGGATGTCTGCACTCCTTTCTCCATCCCTCCGACTCCCTCTATGCTCTCCATTCCAATGGTGGAGGCACAGATTTCTTCCCAGGGGGTCAACTTGATGGGTGATTCCGATCCTCCCCCGGTAGCTGTGGCAATGTTGCGGTTGGCAGAAAGTATGCTACGGACGCGTATCCGCAGGTCGTCCCATCGCTTTCTGCATTGCTGTGGGTTGCGGGGTGCGGTCCCCACCGCACTTACCCGCTGTGCCACCAGGGCCCATATGGCCTTCTTGTTCGCAAGTGCCGTCCTGGTCATTTGCGTGGAGAAGACGGCGGCAGCATTCTCCTGGAGGGTCTCTGTGAGCACGGTGAGTTCCTCACGGGAGAAGTGGACCTGCCGCTTGCGGTCGCACGGTTTCTTCGCTACTTTTCCCATTTTTCTTGGTTTCACTAGGGTGGATGACGGGTTGGGATGTGTCTCAGGGTAGTATTTTTAATGGTTGTGTGGAATTTGTGGTTTTATAGGTGTACGGCGTGATGTTTCCCGTTCCGGGACCATGCTTTTACTTCCGTTTCCGTATATTTACGGTCACCGTACTTTCCGGTTGGCGCTCACTGCGGTGTCCGCTAAGATGGGTGGCGGTATTACACCTAGGGCGCCGTACGGCGGCGGTGTGGGCCGTTTTGGGGTCATTTCCGCCATCGCGGACTTTGCACTTCCGCCATGGCGTGGTGCTCGTGCCCGATGGGTCGGAATGAGCCGCACTTTGCTCCATCGTGCAATGGCGGAAACGCTATTTACGCTATGGCGGTCCGGTCGGTTGATTTCCGCCAGGGTCGTAATGAGGGCCAATGTGTCTTGGGTTGACTGGGTGAGTGCTGCGCACATGAACATGATGGGGTGGATTGATGGATACAAGGTTAAAACCTTTGTTGAATTGTCCTACCTTATGTTTTTTGATCAATATTCAGAAGCCTGTTCACCAGAGCTCCGTCAGTATGTTGCTGACCAGAACATTTTGGACACCTTTAAGATGGCTAGGTTGGCTGACAAGTGGGTCTCCCACCGGGTGTCCCCTAAGGACTCCAGTGGGAAGGACAAGGACAAAGAGAAGGGGGCCTCTCAGAAAGCTGAAGAGTCCCAAAAGCAGTCACAGTCGGGTAAACCTAAACCCTCCTCTCCTAAAACCCAAAAATCTAGTGGGGATAAGTCATCTGTGGGTGGGAATAAGAGTAGTGGTCCACCTGCTGCAAAGCAGGCTCCCAGTGGTTCCAGTACCGTACCCCGCACTCCCGGCACTTGTTGGGATTGTGGGGCTCTGGATCACAGAAGGGGTGACTCCAAGTGTAAAGGTAAGGCACTTGGAGTACAGGCTGTCAGCCTGACCTACCCTTGCCCCATGTCTGAGGTGGAGGCCACTATCCTCCCCTCCTCTACAGGGATCACATTTGGTGCTCCTCTAGAGATTTCCTTAGTGTCCCTTGGGGCCTGGGACCAGTACGCGGAAGTACTGGTGACTATCCCACAGAACACCCATCGATTTCTGAGAAGTGTCCTCTTGAATGAGAGACACTGGGGCAAACATGACAGTGGTGGACAGGACCCTGCTCAAGCCAGAGGACTATGTAGGTGCTCCTCTGAGAACCACCAGGTTAGCTGGTGGGCCTCCCAAATTATCGCCTGTAGCCTTAGTCACACTCATAATTGGAGGCAAGACAGCAAAGCTTCCTGTCCTGGTTCAGGACAATGTCCCTGCTAACATTCTGTTAGGTAAAAATCTAGTAGAGTTAGGGTTGATCTCGCATGATATTCCCATGACTGCTGCTGCAGTCACTAGGTCATAGGTGACACCGGGTCTGGCTGTGAGTCAGGTACCCGAGCCAAAGGCGAGGCCTAAGGCAAGACGAAGGAAGACCAAGAAGGCAACCTCTGTGCCAGGGGCCCCTTCTCTTCCTGCTATTCCTACAGAACCCATTGGGATCCAGGCTCCGGACGGGCTGGGTTCAGTGGAAAATCCCAACTCAACTCCTGAGGGAGAAGAGACAGAAGACTCTCCTGGGGCTTGTTAGCTGAAGGGGGAGCCTCCCGAGCAGACTTCTGTAAGTGCTACTCTCTCGAGGGTCTGAGGAAACAGGCCCTGTCCCAGGCACAAGGATCTATTGGGAGGGTGAGCTCCTTGTTAGTGAGCCCACTAAGCCTGAACCTGGTGCCCTCAAGAGGTTGGTGGTACCCCAAGTTTACAGGCCCTTCCTGCTGCAGTTGGCGCATGAGGTGCCCTTAGCTGGTCATCTTGGTACCAAGAAGACTAGGCAGAGGCTCTCTACCCATTTCTACTAGCCTCGGATGGGAGTAGAAGTGGAGTCCCACTGCAGGACCTGCCCAACTTGTCAGTTGCCTGGCAAGACTGGAGGCAGTGTGATTGCCCCACTGCAGCCATTGCCAGTGGTTGACACATCATTTGAGAGGGTGGGCATCGACATTGTCGGTCCCCTGGACCCTCCCACTTCAGGTGGACATCGGTTCATCCTGGTCTTGGTTGATCATGCCACCAGGTACCCTGAGGCTATACCCCTTCGGACTGTAACTGCCAAGATGGTTGCCAGGGCTCTCCTGGGCATTTTCACCCATGTTGGATTCCCTAAGGAGGTTGTCTCTGACAGAGGATCCAACTTCATGTCTAGTTACATGAATACCATGTGGAAAGAGTGCGGGGTAACCTATAAGTTCTCCACCTCTTACCATCCCCAGACCAATGGTCTGGTTGATAGATTTAATGAAACTCTCAAGGGCATGATAGGTGCTTTGGAAGAGCCCCTAAGGAGGAAATGGGATCTCCTCCTGCCATGCCTGCTGTTTGCTTACAGAGAGGTACCTCAAGAGGGTGTTGGTTTCAGCCCCTTTGAGTTACTCTTTGGACATCCCGTGAGGGGGCACCTCACCTTGATCAGAGAAGGCTTGGAAGCCACCCCTCCAGGTCCCGCCAAGCAAGTGGGGGGCTATGTGTTAGGCCTCAGAAGGAGGATGACACAGATGATGGGTCAGACAACAGCGAATCTCAAGGCCAGCCAGGAATTAAATAAGTACTGGCATGACCTTAAAGCCTCGCAAGTGGATTGGACTCCGGGACAGGAAATCCTTGTGATGTAGCCTACCAAGCCTAGAGCTTTGGCAGACAAGTGGACTGGACCCTTCAGGATCATCTCCAAGATGGGCAAAGTCAATCATCTGGTTGACATGTGAATGCCAGGGGTAGCCCCTCAGGTATTCCATTTTAACAGGCTCAAGCCTTTCCACAGGCGAGCAGAAGTCTCATGTCTCTTGCTAGCTTTCGAGCAAGAAGAGGATGAGAGTGAGCCCCTTCCTGATTTGCTGCATAGCAACCCTAAGGATGGCTCAGTGGAGGGAGTACATCTCTCTCCAGATCTGACAGCAGATCAGCAGAGGGCCTGCAGGGCTTTGCTCTGGCAGTATGCCTCTCTGTTTTCTCTGACACCAGGCCTTACACCTTGGTGTAGGCATGAAATTGGCACTGGTGACAGTGTACCTGTCAAAAGCAGGTGCTACCGTATGTCAGATACCGTCAAGAACCACATCCAGGCTGAGGTCGCCAAGATGTTGGATCTGGGTGTTATCGGACCCTCAACCAGTCCCTGGTCAAGTCCCGTGGTCCTTGTCCCCAAGGCAAGTTTCCAGGCAGGTACCAAGGATTGGAGGTTCTGTGTGGACTACCGAGGAGTCAATGCCGTCACCAAAACTGACGCACACCCATTGCCCCGGGCTGATGAGCTTGTGGACACCATAGGTGCTGCCAAATTCATGAGCACCTTTGACCTTACCTCAGGCTATTGGCAAATAGCTCTGACGGACCATGCCAAGGAAAATACGGCCTTCTCAACCCCCGAGGGACTCTACCAGTTTAGGGTCATGCCTTTTGGGTTGAAGAATGCCCCTGCCACATTCCAGAGATTGGTCAACCATGCGCTCAGTGGGCTGGAAGCCTTTTGTGTGGCTTACTTAGACGACAATGCCGTCTACAGTTCCACCTGGGAAGAGCATTTGACACATCTGGATAAGGTGTTGCAGGCCTTGAAAAGGGCTAACCTCACTATGAAGGCCACCAAGTGCCAGATAGCTCAGGGGAAAGTTACCTATCTTGGTCATGAGGTAGGAGGGGGTCAAATCCAACCTCTCCCCAGTAAAGTACAGGATGTACATGACTGGGAAACTCCCACTACTCAAACCCAGTTGAGAGCCTTTTTGGGCCTCACTGGGTACTATCGCAATTTCATGGCAGACTATGGAACCATAGCTGCACCCCTGACAACTCACACTTCCCTCAAACAGCCTAGGAAGGTTAATTGGACTGAAGACTGTCAGAGGGCCTTCGATGGCTTGAAAGAAAGTCTGTGTAGGGCACCTGTGTTGTGTGCGCCTGACTACAGCAGACCCTTTATCGTCCAGACGGATGCCTGCGACACCGGAATTGGAGCTGTCTTGTCCCAGTTAGATGAGGGAGGGAACATCCAATCATCTTCATCAGTAGACAACTCAAGGGTAGAGAACCTAGGTGGGCTACTGTTGAAAAGGAATGTTTCAGTATAGTTTGGAGCCTTAGGTGTTTTAGGCCCTACCTTACCGGGTCTATCTTCAAAGTCCAAACAGATTATAATCCCCTGAAGTGGCTTATGCAGATGAAGGGTGAAAACCCAAAACTGCTCAGGTGGTCCATTAGCCTGCAAGACCTAGACTTCACCATAGAGCACAGACCAGGGAAGAGTAACAATAATGCAGATGGCCTTTCCAGAAGGTATGTTGACCGTCTGGATGAGGGTGTCTATCCCGTGGGAGATTAGGCACCCTCCACCTCAGGCTGGGGGGGGGCAACAGTGATGCTGGAAATGCATTGGAAGGACAGGGCCTCCCTGTCCTTGTCCTGTAGTCCTTTTTCATTTGTGTCCTGTATTATTTTCTACCCAGGAGTCCATGTGGGACTCCTGGCAGTGCAGCTCTTTCTGTTTTTGGTTTGGTGTACAGACCCATGGGATACCCTTATGGCACCCATGGGTGGGGGTACAACCCTGTGCCCCTAGTGTATGTTTTTGGGCACCTGTGTGTGGCCCACAGAGCAGGGTATAGGCTGGTGGCAGTTCCATGTTGAATTTAACAGGTGCTCTGAGTGTCCTCCATTTTGGGACACCCAGGCCCTGCCATTGGAATCAGTTGATTCCTGTTAGGAAAGAAGATGGCCCCTGTGGCATCTTGCTTTCTATTGCATGTTACCTTGTTTTCCCAAAGTCCTGGGAAGCCCTGACTCTGTCCCTTCCCCCTGACTGACTGTTGGGTGGAAGTCCATACATGGTGTTGTTGTGAAGGCCAGGCCAGACTAGCTGGGGCCTTCCCAGTGACTGTATGTTGTGGGTACACCCTGTGGGTGGGACCTGGGTGAATGGAGTGTGTGACCAATATGCACTTCTTGTTGTGGTTGTCTGGTTTCTGGCATGGGAGACAAAGACTGAGACAACCCTGCCCGAAACTAGCCTGAATGCAGTGTGTAGTGTTGAATGGCTGGGTACTTGTCCCAATCCACATTCCTTGTTGTGAGTGTCTGAAAAGGAGGAGTGTGGCCTGAATTCACTGTGTGCCTGATTGGCTGACTGACTGCATGAATGGCCTCTGTATGATTGGCTGCTGAGTGTGACCCAGCAGTGTGGATGAGAGGCAGAATAGCCTCTCACCACTGGAAATTGTTCAGAAGCTGTGTCTACACTTGAAGAGTAACTGGAACTGCTGATCCTCGATGCCCAGCTGGAAGAAGAAGATTTGCTGTTGCAGTTGCTTCGACCTGATCTGAAAGCTGCCGAATTCGTCGAAGACTAATCCGAGAGAGGACCTGGTAAGGCGCCCTCTTCCTGTGCTCCAAGGGACCATCGAGCACCACTAAACCTTCACCGGAGCTCCCTGGATGCCAGACCTTCGAAAGGCTGCGGACTGGATACGGGGACCGCTAAGGAAAGCGAAGTAAAGCACCTGGACATCGCCGCTGTCGAAGTCCAATTCCATCGACCAGGGTTCGCAGGTTTGTGTAACCGCTGGAGGCCCGTCGAAGTGTGTTGCCCAGATGCGGGGACCACTTGATGCTGTGCCGCCGATGACCGGAGCCGCGCGCCCCTTTGCCTAAGAACATTTGTATCGAAGAACTCCCTTGTCCATGCCGTCGACCACTTATC
Organism: Ambystoma mexicanum; assembly: GCF_040938575.1. NCBI lineage: Eukaryota > Metazoa > Chordata > Amphibia > Caudata > Ambystomatidae > Ambystoma > Ambystoma mexicanum. Next base: position 88,394,604 of record NC_090925.1, read on the forward strand.
CCGCCGGAGAAAGTCGAAGACGACCAACGCACCAAGGAGAATCCGCCGGTGGTTTTCCCGCCACCTCACGACCACAAAGACTCGAATGACTCGACGCCCTTGCTGGGCCACAGTTCTTTCCACTCTTTGCGGTCCAGAACGATCATCACTGAGGTGCCCCGCACGCCTCTCCCTTGCAGGACGCCAACTCTCCGTCGACGACGAGCACCGCTCAGATCGAAGCTGCCGCCTCATCGACGCCGTTCTACCCTGTTCACTGTCGGACGTTCGACGACCCGTGACTCCTGCTTTAAAGGGAGGGCACTCAAGAACGGTTGTCGATTCCCCGATGCCGAACGCCGAGTTCACCTTCCTCGACGCCTCTCAACGATCCGTGACTCCTGCTTTAAAGGGGGTCACTCAAGAAGGATCTGTCGACGCCTCTTCGAAGAACTCGACTCCACCAGGGACATTGTGGTGGGTAAAAACATTATAGGAGGGAATAAGACTATTGAACAATATATGGACTGGGCTTGTGCTATATATCTTATTTTACAGGTTGCCCAGGTGGGGGGATCTCCACACAGAACTGTGTCTAGTGGTAGGGGGCAGTATTCTGCCTATTGTTTCAACCATCTTGCTTTCTCTCCTCTCTCTATTGCTGGTTTCCTATTTATTGATCTGTGTGACATTTTTACATTACTGTCGATGCACTTTAATGAGATCTAATAATATTTGTGGTACCACTTTAGAACTGTATATATTTGCCATTGTTGATTTTCCTGAGTACAAAGTGAGTTATTATGATAGTGTACATAACCTTGAATATTGATTATATAAAGACTGTGTTCTAACCAATACAGTGTGTGGACATTCCTTTGTGGGGGCTTGGGGACTACACTGTACTTAAGAACCAGCCTGCATCACCTCCTGAGAAGCTAGGCCTTGATTGCGCGACCAAGTTTACCAATAATAGAGAATCTTAGCTGGGGTCCTCTGTGCCTCTCCTCTACCATATAGAGAGCAGAAGTACAGACACCCTCCTCCGGTCCTTTACAGTCAGGAACTCTTTCCTCAGGGTTTCCCTATGAGCCCAAACCTCTTCAAGCAGGGATGCCTGCAGAGATCTCTGGTCGGCCCGTCGGCTCCTGCTGCTGGCCTCCATGTGCACCCTGTGTGATCGGTATGTGGACCACAATGCCTGCAGCTGGTGCTGTACCTGTGTTTCTGGGGTATCATGACCACCCTATCCATGCCCTCAGCCAACAGCTCATAGGCAGCACCCTGTTGATGTGCAGAGGGATACAGAGAGGGATGCAGACATATACGCCACAGTCTTTTCGCCCCAGAAAAAAAATAACATGAATATTGATTTAGGGGGACACAATATAGATGGAAGTAGGGAACGTCTATCCACCTCCCCGAACCTTGCAATAGCCTCAATGGAGGACGAGCCGGACCACGAGATGGTGGAGAGTACTGGTTCCCATCCCAATGCTACACAGCTAGCTGAGCTCCAAACGTCTGTAGCTTCCCTCCAATTTGCTCTGAAGATACTGTTACAGATGACGGGACGTATCCTATCTAACACCAATTCCATTTCCACGACATTAAACTTGAAGGATATTCTGCGAGAAGAAGCCGAAGTCAATTTATCGGACGCTCTCCAAATAGCTGAGGAGATGGAAGAACAAGTAGACGAGAAGGTGAGGGACACATCATAGTAACATCTTAATTGAAGACACTCCCACAGAGACAGAGGAACAAGATCTGGAACATCGCCCCCACACCCCCCTCACATGTAAACAACGTAGACTGGCCGGAAAGGCCCTCAAAAACAAGTCAGCTGTAATGCGTGCCCCACCTCCTACAGCAGGTCCAGGACCCATATTCGAAACTCGTTCAAAAAAAGCCAGGAAAAGACTGACGAGAGCCGTCTTGCGGACAGCAACGAAAAAAGGTCCGCTCACAGATTGGCTGATTCCTGAAGATAAGTCCCAGGTCATGGACCTAGAGGAAATTGCATTGGAGGACTCAGTGCTTGTCTGTGAAGTTAGTACGCCCTCCCACCTTGAGCCAGCTCCGGAGACACGGTCCTTGGAGGATTCGACTGAGCATGTTCTCTTGGAGCAGCAGAAGCTAGTGCCTGAAATCAAGACTAATCGCATATGCTTCATTAAGAATCTGTACCCTAGGAACAAGAATTCTTGGCTGGCACACTCTGAGCTATTAACTCGGCTTCACCACATTCCGCAACTCTGTTTCTTAAAATCTGATGACTTTCTTTTCATTGAACCCCTGTCGGGTCCTAATCCTAATGTATCTGCCCTACATTGTACTTTTTTGAATACTGCGCAATTACTGAGAAAATACAAAGAAGAACTAAGAGCGGTGGATATTGACATTGACGTGGACCCGCAGGAGAAGGATCTCTCTGCTATCTCTGAGGAATCAGTTGGGATATCATCTTCTGGAAATGAGTGCAACATAGCAGCAGGGGACAGTCCCCTATTGGTGGAAGTACAACTAGCACTCAAGTCTTTGTTAGACTCCTTACCCCAGCTGTTACAGAATCATTGATGTCTTTCATTACTTTCATAGAACTGCAGAGGTTTCTCGCATCTTTTGAGGGCAGATGGTTCTTCTGCCTTTCTATCGCAACATAGTTATATTTGTTTGCAGGAGACATGGTCATTGGACTCCTTAGTGTTAGATGGTTTTGTTACACATCAATCACCTGCGAAACGAGGCTGTAAGGGTCGCCCTACTGGCGGCTTACTGACGGGGGTTATCAACACTATCAAGTCCTGGAAAATCCAGTGTAAAGCTGAAGACCAGTTATTGGCTGTGGAAGTAGAATACCCTACTGAAAGTGGCTGTAGCAGGTTTCTATTAATTAATCTGTATAACCCTCCCGGAGCAGTAGCAAGGGACACCTTACAAGAGGCCATACAGGATTTACTGTCTACCTGGACATTAAGAACTAGTAATGTCGCTATCACTGTTGTGGGGGATTTTAACTGCCACATGTCTGACGATATTCTTATATCCACCAATTCAGGTCTCAGTGCTAAGTGTTTGATGACCCATAGTAAGAGGGAGAATGAAGTACTCGGGTGGTTACAATTGTTCGAAACTTGGGACTTGGCGATGATCAATGGCCGCACTTTTGGGGACAGACCAGGGAAGCATACTTGGTCAAATGGATCATCACTTAGTACACTAGACTATATATTTATGAGCCCCGAGATGCAGTCCAAAGTAAGGGATATGTGGGTTAAGTCTAATGGATGGAGTGACCATGCTGCGCTGCATTGCTCAATATTTATACCGAGCCCCCTCACTCCCTTAGCGAATATTGGAGGTATTCAATCTAATTGTTCAGGAACTAGAATTATATGGTCAGAGAAAAACATCAGAGCGGCATCTGAAGCTCTCAAACCTCTCACCATACAGGGCCTTTATGATTTTCACGATATGACAATAAATGAAATTAAAAACTGGATATTGGGCTTCTCAGGTCAACATGCTTCAGCCAAAAAGGGCCGTATGTTAAAAACGGGTGGCACTCTACCCCCTTTTTTTTTAAAATCGATTTTATTAGGTTTCCTTTGTGCATTACGTGATTACATTGTTACATTGCATTTATTAATGTAAGTTAACATATAGAAAAAACCAAACGCAACACACCCCTTACCCCTCCCTCCTTTTCCCTCCCCCCACCCCCCTTCAGTTCGAGCGTTCATAGCATAGGTAGTTACTTGCGCAACGGGCTCTCTTAATGATAGAGGCGTCAGTGCATTGTGCGTGTGGCACGTCAAAGTCATGCTGATCAAACGGGTTCGGTTCACAACCGGGTCCTTGGGCCATGGTCCCGTGTCCTTGGGGAGGAGGGGGATCCCTCAGCTCAACCACCAGGTCCTAGACCACTCGGCCGTATTTGTCAAAAAAGGGGAGCCAGATTTCCTCGATGTTGGACTTGGACTCATCAAGCAGGTGTGTGAGGAACTCCATGTCGTAGATGGCTCTTACTTTGGTCACCCAGGTTTTTTCCCCTGGCATTTTCGGGTGTTTCCATTTCTGTGCCAGGCAGCATCTAGCTGCTACCAGCATCACCTGGAGCATGTGGTCTTAAGTGCTATCCCGGTCCTCCCCGTTGCTAATCCCGAAAAGGAGGAGCCAAGGACAGGAAGCCCGTTCGATCCCATCCACCCCTTTGATCCAGGCCCGCACCTTGTCCCAGTATTTCTGAACCACTGGGCATCCCCACCACATGTGGATATAGTCACCTCTTTCTGTCTTGCATTTCCAACAGTGTGGGTCATATCCTGGCCGCATTCTAGCTATCATTTGCGGGGGGTAGTGCCATCTGTGTAGTATCTTGAGGGCCTGATGGCGATATTGGAGGGAGGATGTGGACCGATTAGCCCGTCTACACATCTCTGTCCATCTCTCGTCATCGATTTCCTCGCCTAGGTCCCTACCCCATTGCGTGCGTGCTGGTGGTGGGTCTCGGGGGATAGAGAATTGAAAGAGCTTGTATAGGCGAGAGATTATCCCCTTGGAACCCTTTGCGGTCAAAAGGAGCTTTTCAAAGTCTGTGAGTTCCCTCCTGAGGGTATCGCCCCAAGATGGCTCGGTGAGGACACCCTTGAGCTGAAGATAACGAAACGGGGAAAGCGTACCTATTCCCAGGGCTTCCTCGAGGTCCTTCAGGGGGAGGAAGGAGCCCCCCACCCACAATTGGCCGGTCCTACTAAGGCCCGCCTCGAACCACGTCTGGTAAGCTGCTGGTTCTGCTATTTTGGCTAGGAAAGGGGGGGCCCATATACAGCTCAAGGGGGAGGGCCATGTCGTGAGCCATCTGTAGTAACCTCCCTCTCTCCATAGAGACCACAATACTCTCAGGATCGGGTGGTTCAAGACAGTTCTGGGGATCGTACTCCTTGGGACCCAGAGCCATTCCTCTAGTGTGACGGGCGCCAGGGGCCTATTATCCATGGCTACCCACTGTTTTTTCGTTCCCGGTGTGAAGTGATCAACCAGGATCCTCAACTGGGATGCCCTATAGTACGTCTCGAGGTCGGGGTAGCCCACCCCCCCATCCTCCTTGGTCCTAGTCAATACCTCATACGAAATCCTGTGTTTTTTGCCCTGCCAGAGGAATCTAAGGAGGATTCGTTTTGTTTCATCAAAAAAGGCCTTAGGGACTTGCACCGGGAGCATTTGGAAGAGAAACAGGAATTTTGGGAGAATCACCATTTTTATGAGATTAAGGCGTGCCATCCATGAGAGACCCGTTCCCGCCCACCTTTCTATGTCTCTCCTGATTGCTGACCAGAGGGGGGGGAAGTTGGCCCCATACAGGTCTTCAAGGTTACGTGTGATTTGGACTCCCAAGTAACGGAACCCCTCATCGTTCCGCTTGAAGGGGAGGCCTTCCACAAAGGCCACCTCTGTGTCCGGCAGGTTCCCACCCATAAATGCTACCGATTTGTCCAGGTTGACTTTGTACCCCGATAGTTCTCCATACCTTGTGAGGCCCTGCAGTAGCCGAGGGATTGTGTGGGACGGTCTGGTAACGTAGAGCAGGGCGTCGTCCGCAAAGAGGCAGATTTTGCAGTGCATATCCCCCATCTGCACACCACTGATGGCCATGTCATTGCGGATCGAGATTGCCCACGGTTCCATCACCAATGCGTAGATTAACGGGGACAGGGGGCATCCCTGCCTCGTACCACGTTCAAGGGGGAATTCTCTAGATTCAATCCCGTTTGCCACTACTCTGGCCGAAGGGGAGGAGTAGAGCGCGGATATCCATCCCAACCACCTTGGCCCCATCCCCACCGACATGAGAACCTCCCTCATGAAAGCCCAACTGACCCTGTCAAAGGCCTTCTCCGCGTCGAGAGCCAGTAGGAGTGTGCCTTCGTTTCTGGCCTCGGTTGTGGCTAGTATATGAAGTGTTTTCCTTAGATTATCGGAACCCTGTCTATTAAGGACGAATCCCGCCTAGTCTGGATGTATCAGGCGTGGGAGGGAATTTTCCAGTCTGGAGGCCAGGATCCTAGCAAAAATCTTGGCGTCTACGTTGAGAAGTGAGATGGGTCTGTAGGACCCACAGACCGCCCGGTCCTTACCAGGTTTGGGTATGACAGTGATAAGGGCCTGTAAGAAAGTTGGTGGGATTGTGTTGTTGCCCCTAATTTGATTAAACAATTTAGTCAGGGGTTTCACTAGGGTGGATTGTGTCTGTTTATAAAAATCCGCTGTGTAGCCGTCAAGGCCTGGAGCCTTTCCGGCCTTCAGTCTCTTAATGGCTCCCTCCACCTCCTCCTCTAGGATTTCCCCCTCGAGGGCCTCTAAGTCTTGGTCGGTCAGTTTGGGGAGGGGATGTTCCGCCAGGTAGGAGGCAATATCCTCCTGTGATTCACCCACTTGCCTGGAATAGAGTTTGCTGTAGTAATCAGCAAAACATTCCGTCACTTCCTGCCGGTTCCCATGAATTCTGCCTTCCTCGTCGGCTAGCTGGGTAATCCCTCTCTCCGCTCTACACCCCCTCGACCTCTGTGCCAGTAGAGTGCCTACCCTGTCGCCCTGTTCATAGTATCTCTGTCTGGTATATCGCATCCTCTTAACCACCTCACCTATGAGAACCGTGTGGAGCTCCTGTTTTTTGCCCTGCATCTCGTCCAATAGTGCCCTCCGGTCCACCCCCGGGACGCCCAGTCTGGCCCGCAGGATCTGTAACTCCGCTCGGAGTCTGCTCTCGATCAGGCCCCTTTCCCTTTTACGCCTCGAGCCCTCCGCTATGAGGAGACCTCTGAAGGTGGCTTTCCCCGCTTCCCATACCGTGGACATGTCCGTCTCCCCAGTGTCGTTTATCTCGAAGTAGGCCAGCATTTCTTGTTTCATGAAATCACGGAATACTGGATCCCTAAGGAGCGTGTCGTTACACCGCCATCGAGCTGATCTCGGGGCGATGGGCAGGGACCAGTTAGCTACAAGTAGTTCGTGGTCCGACCACGTTATGGTCTCGACCTTTGGTTGGGTTACCGCCCCATCCCCCTCCTCTGAGGCCAGCAGAAGGTCGATTCTGGTGTAGGTGCAGTGTGGGGGAGAAAAGAATGTGTAACCACCCTGGGCCGGGTACGCCTTGCGCCAAACGTCTACACAGTAGTGATCCCTCAGGAGGTTTTGCAAAGCCAGGTTGTCCTTAGTGATCCCCTTGGGTGTCCCACCTCTAGCGGACCACCAATCCAGTTGGGGGTCGGCTATGAGATTAAAATCCCCACCGAGAATCATGGCCCCCTCAGCCCATTCATCCATGACGCCAAAGATCCGTGTGAGGAACTCTACTTGACCCGAGTTGGGTGCGTATACAGTGGCAAAAGTGACTCGTTGCCCCTCGCAAAGCCCCTTAATGCCTAGGAATCGACCCCCAAATCCTCTCTTGGTTTCCACCCCCGTGAGTTGGAGAGCCCTTCCCAGGAGAATGCCCACCCCCTCCTTCTTAGAGGTCGGATGCGAAGCCCAGTAATTGCTGCCGATATCTTTCCCCTTGATTCTGGACTCTCTCCCACGCTTGTAATGTGTTTCCTGTAGGAATAGGACCGTCAGGTGTTGTTTACGGAACATATTACCCGTGAGGGACCTTTTATTTTGAGAGTTTAGACCCTTGACATTCAATGTGCCCACCTTCCCTTCAATCATTGTCATCATTCCGGGCGTGCATTTTGAACCCCTCGTGGTGATTGAATTTTAGAGCCCATTGCCAAGCGTATTCCTGTGGTTTGAACTGAATTTCCCCCTGAACCCCTCTAACTGCCCCGTTGTCCCTCCTACCCCCTTCCCCCTTATTCCAAACCCCCCTCCCTGTGCCCTCCCTCCCCCCACCCCTCCCTTGAAACATAAGGCGTCCGTCCACTTTCCCCAACATATGTTGGGGTTGGTCAACGAACCACCAAGGACTCTAACCCCAGCCCCGGGGTTTTCGTGTGTTTGGAGAGTCCCAGATCGCAAACTTGATTCAGGTCGGCCCCTTCAGGACTTCGGTAGACATGGCCGAGATAGAATTCTGGGACCCGGAGCCTCCCCCCCAGGCCACCAACCCATAACTTGAACCTCAGACATGGGGCAACACAAATAAACAGTTAACTTTTTAACAAAACGCTCTGCCGTCCCATAGTCCAGCGGGCTAAACACAGCGCCGCCGCGGCGTCCATTAAAGGCAGTTCGTGTGCCCAGGGCCTCCATCGCCCGCACCCCGAATCATCTCTCACCTCGTGATTTTCTCCACCTCCAATCGAACGCTATTATCATGAATTTGGGTGGTCTTCCAGGTTCGTCGACGGGTGTCTGGTTTTCCGAAACTTTCGGGCCCCCTTGACCTTAGATTTCCCACTGTGATTTCCTAGTCTGTCGGGGCCCCTGGGGGGGTCCTGTGGTCCTCCCTCCTGGGCGCCCGAGTGGCCCGCCTGGTCGCTCACCAGATCATCCGTGGCTCTCCGTATGTCTTCCTCCGACACCAGGTGGTGTTTATCACCTAGCCACCCAAACTCCAGGTAGAAGGGGTGCCCCCACCGATATAGGACCCCTTTTTCCTGCAACCATCTTGTAAGTGTGCCACATTTCCTCCTCATTGACAGGGTCAGGGCCGATAGATCTTGAAAGATGGATACCTTCGAGTCGCCGTACTGTATGGTGCCAAGATGTCTCGCCTTTTCCAGGATTCTGACCTTATCTCTGTAGTAGTGCAGCCGAACCAGGACCGAGCGTGGGCCTCTGCCTCCCCCCCCTGCTCGGTGCACCCTGTCGAAGTTGATCGTCCCCACGCCCTCTGTTCCCAGGGCGATCCTCACGATGTCGTGCACTTTGCCTTCGAGACCTTGTGTGGACTCGCCCTCGGATTCCACCAGGCCAAAGATTCGAAGGTTGTTCCTCCTCTCCCTGTTCTCCATGTCATCAACCTTAAGCCGAAGCTCTTCTTCGCGCCTTTCCATGTCTCGGAGTCTCATGTCCATTTGGGTTTCGAGGAGTGTTACTGAGAGTTGATTATTTTCGACACCCTCCACGCGGTCTTCTAGGGTGGTGACTTTGGTGGTGAGGTCGGCCAGTTTGGCCCCCATGTCTGTCCTCATCCCTCGTATCTCCTCCAGAATCGTTTGGATGTTGTTCTGGATAGCCCCCAGGTCTGGGGGTGGGGGAGTGGGGCTACCGGTGGCCATGGCACTTTCTTTGGCAACGAACTGGTATTTCTGCAGGTTTTCTTTCCAGTGCATGGAAGGTTCGTGCCGGCCACTTATCAGCGGGCGCCGCCTTTTCGTCGACTGGGGAGCCGGGAAGGGGTGGTTGAGTTGGTCCTTTAGTGGCGGGTTCCCGGCAAGTCAACTGGGGGGTCCCCAAGGTCTTACAACGCTGTCGGTGTGTTCCACTTGGTGTCCTTGGTGCCCTTATTCCGGCCCCTTCGTTGCTCCACGGGTGAGTGGGTGGCCCTCAACAGATCGAGTTCTGAGGCCGTGGAGGGGGCTGGTGGACTTGGGCCTCCCTGTGACCGGGTGTGTCTCGTTAGGTGTGGGGTCCCCGAGCACCGCGGGCCATCTCGGCGAGTGTTGTGATGGTGGGGGGGTGTGCTCCCGCGTCGGCCCCCTTGCAGTACCGTAGCTCCCAGGACCGGCGGATGGTCCTCTCCAGGTCGGGCCGGGCTTCGGGTATCAGAAGCGCCGGGCGCGGAGCGCCTGGGCGCAGAGGGCCGCCCCGGCGTGTGCTCCCTGGGCGGGCAGACGACTTTCCTCGGGTCGGGGCCCTGGGTCAAGCGGTGGGCCGTGGAAGATGTCCAGGGGAGGAAGCGCCGTGGGCCCTCCTTCTCGGGCCTATTCCTGGGCGGCGCGGCTCGTGCTGCTTCCTGCGTTACTCTGCGCCAGGTCGTGGGGGAGGGGCAGCTGATGCCGCCTCGGTCCGTGTAACTCCGCACAGGAGCGTCGGATCGGGACCAGAGTTGGGTCCAGGTGGGGGCTACAGGCTCCAACGTCTTTTGGTGGGGGTTGCATAGCGCATGGGACCCTCGTTCCGCCGGTAAATCGCAGTTCACCCGGGGCTGGGTGCGGAGCTCGACGTTCAGGCGTCCATCCTGCCCGCGCCCCTTGGTGGCCTCACTCTACCCCCTTTTAACAGAGAAATCAGAGATGCCAAGAGAGGGCTCAGAAGAGTGATTCGTGGTTTAAAATCTTTGAACCTTTCTGAAACCCAGTACCGTGAGAAACTTAGAACTGCTAAAATTCGATATAGAGCTGAGATCAAAAATATTAAGAGAATAGAGCGAAATAACTGTGACCAGCGACTCATAACTACGATTTGTGCTAGAAATTCTCACAGCATTTGGGCACTTCTCAATGAGAATAGAGGGAAAGTCAAAGGCCCTATGGTCAACCCAATTGATGAGAATACTTGGGTAGAGTTCCTATTAAATCGTAATACGAAAGAAGAGGAGTCCCGGAGCATATCTATTGAGAAGGCCCCTATTCTTCCCCCTTTTGATGTCTCTTCGGAGGCAATTCTCAATAAAATTGCCTCCCTCAAGTCTTCGAGAGCTCCTGGCCCAAATGGGCTAGCGAATATTGTGATCAAAAATAATTCTGTATTCTGGGCGGAGTTATTTTCCTTACTCTTTAACAAGATCCTAGCTCAGGGAACTATCCCCTGTTCCTGGCAAACTGCCATTCTTATTCCAGTATTCAAAAAAGGTAGGCGCTCAGACCCCAACAATTATAGGCTATTATCCATGTTAGATATCACAGGGAAACTTTTCGCCTCCTTACTGTTAACTGAGTTGCAAAAATGGGTAGATAACACTAGTATACTTAGCAGATTCCAATGCGGTTTTAGACAGGATTTCTCTACATTGCATAATCTCCTGGTAATGGATATATTACGCACTAGAGCGCTTAGCAGAGGACAGCCTCCGTTGTATGCCCTCTATATTGACTTCAAGGCCACCTTTGATTCCATCCCTCGTGAGCGGCTCTGGGCCAAGTTGGAAACAATGGGATGCCCATCAGGATTATTATACTATCTCAGATTACTCCATCATGATACCTCGGTGTGCCTCAGACTAGAAATGTGCCTCAAAATAGGGGGGTTAAGCAGGGCTGTGTTACAGCACCTCTTATTTATAACTTATATGTTTATGATATCCCTGCGGCACTTACAGATGTGGACAATTGCCCACCAAAATTGGGGGATGTACTGTGTGTTGTTTTGGCTTATGCTGACGATCTGGTAGTCCTACATAACACCATAGGTCGCCTTAGGCGCTCAGCACATATTCTTTGGGACTATGCTAGGACTAATGGTTTGTCTATCAACCTGGATAAAACTAAAGTACTTAGATTTACCAGGAAAAGGGTAGCTTGTGTGAACCTGGTGGTACATAAAAATCTTATCCTCTATGCCCCTTCTTACCGTTATTTAGGAGTGGAAATAGAACCACTAGGTGATTATACATTATGCAAACAGGGGCGGACCATTCATGTATCACAAGTCATTTCATTAGTCTCATCGTTTACTAACAAGCAGGGCGGTTTCACTTTATGGGGGACTCGCCATCTCTATATGCAAGTCTTTGTCCCCAGGGTCATATATGGTCTCGAGTCGCTGTTAACAGTTGACTTAGAGTTGCTTCAAGTGATCGAGGGCAAGTTTTGGAGACGTATGTTGGGTCTTCCCCCGGGTGTGCCGATGGCTGTGATAAGATTGGAATTGGGCCTTCCCTCATTGAAAGCGTTGATATTGAAAAGAAGAGCTGGGTTTTACCTGAAGATGATAAGTGGCTCCTCTAATCCAGTATTGTCGGTTATTCAGCAGGAACTGACTAAAAAACATACTACTTCATCTTTCTATAAAGATATGAGCAAATTCTTTTCTGACATTGGCAGGACTCATAGAGGGGCTTGTGTCTCTAATGAAACTTTAAATGCACTTGAGAAAAAAGTAAAACTTTGGGATTGGTTAGACATTTTTTCCCATTTAAGCAGTCTCAAGTCATATCATTTTGTGAAATACCGAATATATCAGTTTATGAAACCACAGGCCTATTTATATCTCTGCCCTACCAGAAGACTTCGACGATTTATCATTCTGTTTCGGTTAGAACAATTGCCTACTCTATCGAATAGAGGAGCTTGGAAAAATATCCCTGCCGATGAGCGGACATGTCGGTTTTGTAAATCTTTGTTGTGCCCAGAGACAGCTAGGCATCTCTTGACGCAATGCCAGGCTATGAAGGAGCCGATTATAAACTTTTTGGGTGAATTTGTGCATGATCTACTAGCTATCCACGAACTGTCGTTCTGGCATTATTGTACCAACACTTGCAACATGCACCTATTCATAGCACTTTATAATGTCTGGCAACAGATTGAAGTAGGCTTAGGTCTCTAATTAGATCTGAATTGTAACTGCCTAGTCATTTGTTTATTATATTTTAAATTTCATATGTATTTTAGATTGATGAATTTCTGATTTTGATTTGGATTTAATATTTGATTTTGATATTTATGATTTTATTTTTATGTTATGTTTGAACATGAAATATGTGTAAAGTTTGATTTATTTTCAGCCTATATCACATTAAAGAATTTGATTTGATTTGATTTGATAGGAATAATACAACTGTTTAATATATTTTAATTCTTTGCTCACAGTCAGTGTTTGTCACAGTTATTTTTGCTGTGTTCCTGTTTGGTAGTCCATTTAGTAGCCCTGATTCTGACCATTGGTAGTCATTTGTCTGGTTGCTTACATGCTTGTGTAATGTTTCTGGGTTTATTTCTGGGGTAAGTGTACACATGTTGCTGACCAGTGGTGGTGTGTGAAGTGAAAGTCTGGGTGTGCACTGTCAAATAGTATTTCCTTTCACATGTTCTTCTTTACTCTGTTTTAGCGCTCACTGTGTTTGGGAGGGAGGTTGGTGGGGTGACTGTGGGAGTGTTTCATGTTCTGGATAATGACACATGATTAACTTCATGCTGTGTAACACACCTGTAGTGCTTTCCCCTTCACTAGCATGTGTTTCGACATTATTCATTATCTCTGGTGTTGGTCAACCTCTGCCACTGGGATACACTAGTGGCATTTCTTTATATGTCTACACTGCATGCCCAATGCAGCTGACTGTGAGTCGTGCATTGTCTGATTGCCATGTGCTTCACACATGGCCGGACCAGTCATGTGTTTGTTAGGGAATCTCTTCTAGGAATAACAGCTCAATGAGGTTCAGGCTGTGAGACACCTGGCCATTGTTTGCTCATGTGGCATACATTGAGGGTAGGTTTGCTTCTGTCATTGGTGAACACATTGTCTGTGGGGATTGTTGACATGACATTGTCACCTGGGCAGCAGGGGCTCACTTTAAATTCACCTGTCACATGTGTATGTAGGGAGATGGTTGCAGTCAGCAATAGTGTTTGGGCAGATGCCGCACTGGTGGATATGGCCCAGGTGAATGCTTTCATTTTGGTCTGCAGGATAAATGTTCCTGAGGATATTCTGGCTGGTTTCACAACACAGCGGTCAAGGTGCACAACACACAATCGATGCAGTGCATTGACATGTGTCACTATGCCAGGGTAGAGCATGCAGGTGATGTCCCGTCTGGAAGGGGCTGCCTGCAGGGTGGTTTCACAGGTGATGGGGACTGGGGTGGGGGTGTCCCATGTGGAGGGGGCTTCCTGCAGGGTGGTGTCACGGGTGCTGTGGGCTGGGATTGGGGTGTCCATGTGGAGGAGGCTGTCTGCAGGGTGGTGTCACAGGTGCTGGGGAGGGGGTGTCCCATATGGAGGGGGTGCCTGCAGGGTGGTGGCATGGGTGATGGGGGCTGTGGTGTCCTGTCTGGAGGGGGCTGCCTGTAAGGTGGTGAAATGGGTGATGGGGGCTGGGGTGGGGGTGTCCCATGTGGAAGGGGCTGCCTGCAGGTTGGTGTCACGGGTGATGGGAGCTGGGGTGTCTCTTCTGGAGGGGACTGCCTGCAGGGTGGTGTCATGGGTGATGGGGGCTGGGGTGGGGGTGTCCCATGTGGAGGGGGCTGCCTGCAGGGTGGTGTCACTGGTGGCAGTGGCTGGGGTGGTGGTATCCTTTGTGGAGGGGGCTGCCTGCAGGGTGGTGTCACGGTGAAGGGGGCAGTGTGGGGGTGTCCCATGTGGAGGGGGCTGACGGCAGGGTGGTGTCACGGGTAATGGGGTCTGGAGTGGGGGTGTCCTTGTGGAGGGGGCTGCCTGCAGGGTGGTGGCACAGGTGATGGGGGCAGGGGTGTCCTGTCTGGAGGGGGAAGGGGTGTCCTGTCTGGAAGGGGCTACTTGCAGGGTGGTGGCACAGGTGATGGAGCTTGGGTCGGGGTGTCCGATGTGGAGGTGGCTGCCTGCAGGGTGGTGGCACATGTGATGGGGGCTGTGGTGTCCCATCTGGAGGGGGCTGCCTGCAGAGTAGTGTCATGGGGGCTGGGGCAGGGATGTCTCATATGGAGGGGGCTGTCTGCAGGGTGGTGGCACGGGTGATGAGGTGCTGGCGTGTCCCATCTGGAGGGGGCTGCCTGCAGGGTGGTGTCATGGGTGATGGGGGCATGGGTGGGGGAGTCCCAAGGGGAAGGGGGCTACCTGCAGGGTGGTGGTACAGGTGATGGGGCCTGGGTTGGGGTGTCCCATGTGGAGGTGGGTGCCTGCAGGGTGGTGTCATAGGTGATTGGGGCTGGGCTGGGGGTGTACCATGCAGAGGAGGCTGCCTGCAGGGTGGTGTCATGGGTGATAGGGGGCTGGGATGCAAGTGTCCCATATGGAGGGGGCTGCCTGCAGGGTGGTGTCACAGCTGCTGGTGGTGGGAGTGTCCCATGTGGAGGGGGCTGCATGCAGGGTGGTGTCATGGGTGTTGGGTTGGGGATGTCCCATGTGGAAGGTGCTGCATGCAGGGTGGTGGCAAGGGTGATGGAGGCTGGGGTGTCATGTCTGGAGGGGGCTGCCTGCAGGGTGGTGTCATGGGTGATGGGGGCTGGGGTGGGGGTGTCGAATCTGGAGGGGGCCACCCGCAGGGTGGGTCACAGGTGATGTGTCATGGCCATGGGCCCGGAATCCCAGACCCTGCACCATCAGGGCACGAGAGCAAGGGGTAATACAACCTTTTATTGTCCCTTGAGGACAATACCACATGGAGGGACCAACTGGACTCAGTCCTGGCGCTTTTTTAAAGTAAATGTGCACTAGCACATTTTTACTTGGTGCAGTACCTGCTTTTTCCCTGCAGAGGCCCCCACGTGCATTTGGTCGGGTGTGTCTGCTGGGGAGAGTCAGGCTGCACGTGTAAGCATCCTTTAGGAGTGGCAGGGTGGGGCCGATGAGTCAGCTATTGGGCATGGCCAGTGCTAGGCTACATAAGCCTGCTCAGCCTTCATGCATGCACTTCGCATCATTCTGCTATTGCAGCGTAACGCTCACTGCTGCCTAAGCGCATCTTACCTGTTTCCAGCTACCGGCATGAGTCCTCACTAGCTGCCTTCCTTTTCTTGACTCTTGCAGCTCTTTTCTTTCTTTAGTGGGGAGCCCCACAGGGCCCTGCTCCACCGTCGGGGAGATCATCGCACTAGCTATTTTACTCTTTCCAGCCCTTCTTGCTAATCTTTGCTGTTTATTTGAGAAGAATGGATCAGGACTATCCGAATTCCGATCAATCTCCAGGTTTTGCTGCTCTTCAATTTCTTCAGCAATATGAATGGCTTCTAAGAGATTGGTTTCTACTTCTTCACGAGTTTTCTCCCTCCCATTATTTTCCATAATTAGCGCATTAGTATTGGACAAAATTCGCCCAGACATCTTCAGCAGAATCTTGAGCGTAAATTGTAAGGATGCTACTGATGACTGGATCTCGGCTATCTCTTCTGCCCCTGGGTAAGGCTTATTCAAGCAATCTATTTCAACATCTGGAACATCCTCCATTGAGACCATTGCTAAATTAGGTGAGATTGATAGTCTACCTAATCCCCCTCCAGTGATGGATGTCCCCGGGGGTGTGGTCATCCGTCTATCTGCCTGTGTTCCACTATTAATGATTGTCATTGCTTCAGGATGTGGTGTCATACTTCTTTGAATATTCAGGCATAATTCTAATAGCTAGTTATTATCAATGTCTTCAAAGTTTGATGAACTAAGTGGGCCGTTATCACAGTTATCTGGTGTAGTTGTTTCCTCGATAGTAGTAGAATATATTTTGAGGGGCGGATTTTGTGGGAAAAATCCAGTAATCACACCTTGGTTTGCTGGAATGGTGTTCTTGGATTTCTTTTTAGCCTTTGTTTATTCCATATCACCCTCCTTAGTTGCTGGAAGCCGAGTTTTTGCCGTCTCCTTAGTTCTTCTTAAATTGTATTTGGACTGGATCCGCCCTTTTCCTGATTGCATTTGAACTAACCAAACAGTGCTCCTCCTTCAGTGGGCAAATAGTGTATCCTAGGCAAATAACCCTCTGCAACCTGTAGTTCTCCAGTAGCTAGGTTCTGTCCACAGGGCTCAGTTTACCAAGGCCCACTTCAGTCCAACAACAGGATCAAAGGCACTAGGCCCACAGTCTCCTGATACTATCGTACAGCACACAATTCTGGCTCAATCTTTTGGTGAGTGTCGTCCAGCGTAGTAAAGTACCCCAATTTATTCAGTATAGGGTTTTTTGGGAGAATTTCTGCAGCCTTAGTGTGGGCTATTGGTCACTGGCCGGGTAAGGTCAGCGTATGTGAGCCCCTCACTACACTGTCTCTGTTAAGTACTTTGATGTTATCTCCCAGTCTAGGGATCAATATGATAACCCTTAGACGCAGCCACCTCCCACACTTTCACTGATTCTAAGCCTTAATCAGCACAGTGCCTACAGCAGCCACCCCACTGTTCTCTCCTACCTTGGAAGTTCTCACACTCCCCCCATGTTATCAATGGATCACCAGCAATCCGCCAGCACTGACCCAATAGCCACAGAAAGTCAGGGCAGAAAGAAGCAAGCGGTCCTCGCTGTCTCGCTGTCCCATCTACGGCGCGCACTCGCGCCCCCTGGACAGTGTCACCCAAGCCCACCACCAACCACTGGTTACCAAAAGGGGACGGTGGGGGGGAGGCTCAGCAGTGGAATGGTCCCCGAGGTGCTGCAGCCGGTCTAGAAGGACTTGCAGGCTGCACCGGGTCTGCACGCAGCCCATAGTCCACAGCACCCAGAAGCAGACCCTCACCTCGCACTGCGTACTGCGCACTCACTCTGCCAGTCCGCGAGTCGTTCCCCACCTGCTCTCCGCTCTCGGACAGCCCAAAGTCTGCAATCCGCACCGGCCGGACCTGTCCACTCACGCAGTCCACACTTCCTTCCTCCGACACCGAGTGCTTCAAGCTTGAGCCGTTAGAGGAACGCACCTCTGGATGTAGTGAACGTCCAGCTAACTCAACAGCGCAGGAACAACCGAGAGTTCCGGATAAAGCCGCATCTCGCAACACCTCTCAACTCGTCTACAGACGCCGCTTCCGATCTGATCCGATGTGACCATATGGGTCGGAGCATGCTCCCCACATTATGGGAAGAAGGGTTTGAGAGAGACAGCAGTCATATAGCAGCCTTCTCATGATCTCTCATATCCTCTCAGGGGCAGTGCCAACAACCAGCGCAGTCCACAGCACACGAGCAGGGGAAGAAGCCTGACAAGGGGAATCCACTTCCAGGGAGGGCTGCAACCGTGCCCCAACGTCCCTGCAGAGACCAGGTGAGCGTAACATGATGGGGGCTGGGGTGGTGGTGTCTCATGTGGAGGAGGCTCTCTGTAAGGTGGTATTACAGTTGCTGGGGCCTTGGGTGGAGGTGTCCCATGTGGAAGGGGCTGCCTGCAGGGTGGTGGAACGGGTGATGGGGCCTGGGGTTTCCCATCTGTAGGGAACTGCCTGCAGGGTGCTGTCATGGGTGACGGGGGCTGGGGTGATATGTCCCATGTGGAGGGGGCTGCCTGCAGGGTGGCGGCACTGGTGATGGGGGCTGGGGTGTCCCATCTGTAGGAAAATGCCTGGATGGTGGTGTCACGGGTGATGGGGATTGGGGTGGGGGAGTCCCAAGGGGAAGGGGTCTGCCTGCAGGGTGGTGGCACGGGTGATGGCGTCTGGGGTGTCCCGTCTGGAGGGGGTTGCCTGTAGGGTGGTGTCACAGGTGATGGGGGCTGGAGGAGGGAGTCCCATGTGGAGGGGGCTGCCTGCAGGGTGGTGTCACGGAGTGGGGGTGTCCCATGTGGAGGCGGCTGCCTGCCGGGTGGTGTCACGGGTGATGGGTGCTGGGGTGGGGGTTTCCCAAGGGGCCAGGATGTTGCCTGTAGGGTGGTGTCACAGGTGATGGGGGCTGGAGGAGGGAGTCCCATGTGGAGGGGGCTGCCTGCAGGGTGGTGTCACGGAGTGGGGGTGTCCCATGTGGAGGCGGCTGCCTGCCGGGTGGTGTCACGGGTGATGGGTGCTGGGGTGGGGATTTCCCAAGGGGCCAGGGGGCTGCCTGCAGGGTGGTGTCACAGGTGCTGGGGTGGGGTGTCCCATATGGAGGGGGCTGCCTGCAGGGTGGTGGCATGGGTGATGGGGGCTTGCGGTGGGGGTGTCCTGTCTGGAGGGGGCTGCCTGCAGGGTGGTGACACTGGTGATAGGGGCTGGGGTGGGGGTGTCCCATGTGGAGGGGGATGCCTGCAAGATGACGGCACAGGTGATGGGGCTGGGGTGGGGGTGTCCCATGTGGAGGAGGCTGCCTGCAGGGTGATGTCACGGGTGATAGGGGCTTGGGTGGGGGTGTCCCATGTGGAGGGGGATGCCTGCAGGGTGGTGGCACAGGTGAGGGAGCTGGGGTGTCTGTCTGGTGGGGGCTGCCTGCAAGGTGGTGTCGCAGGTGATGGGGGCTGGGGTGGGGGTATCCCAAGGGGATGTGGGCTGCCTGCAAGGTGGTGGCACTGGTGATGTGGGCTGGGGTGTCCCAGTGTTAGGGAGAATTCTCTGTTTAGGCTGAATTTCCTAACCTAGTGAGTCCCCCAGCAGCTTTGCTGGATTTCTGGAGTTTGTTTTTTTCATCCTGCCAAGAGTGAGACTCTTTTCCTCCCACTCTTGGACATGATTTGTGGTATTCCTTTGAATGTTAATGTGTTCTATGGGCTATGGGGTCTTTTACTCCATAGGGTCTCATGTATTTTGCTATATGTGTTACACAGCACCCTCCGTGCTGGGGTGCGAGCTGGATTGTGAGATATTGGCGTGCAATTTGGCTGGTGTGGGGGCTGGCCTTGTGTGGGTGGTGGGAGAGCACGAATTTTCTATGGGGTGCAGCTGGGGACCGCGGGCTGTTTCCACGCGATTACGCTGGGGTGCGGCCGGGGATTGCGAGCTGTTGGCATGCAATTTGACTGGTGTAGGGGCTGGTCTTGCATGGGAGGGCACATGTTTTTTCTGGGGTGCAGCTGGGGAAAGAGGGCTGTTTCCGCACGATTACGCTGGGGTGCGAGCAGGGATTGCGAGGTGTTGACACACGATTTGGCCGGTGTATGGGCTGTCTTGAGTGGAAGGGCACGCGTTTTCTCTGGTGTGCAGCCTGGGATCGTGGTCGTGATTACGCTGGGGTGCGAGCAGGATTGTGAGATGTTGGCACGCAATTTGGCTGGTGTGGGGGCTGGGCTTGTGTGTGAGGGACTGGGTGCGGCTGGGGATCGCGGGCTGTTTCAGCGTGATTGCGCTAGGGTGCGAGCGGGGATTGCGAGGTGTTGGCATGCGATTTGGCTGGTGTAGGGGCTGGCCTTTTCTCTGGGGTGCGGCCGAGGATTGCGGGCTGTTGCCGCACAATTTTGCAGGGGACCTGTATGCTGGTCCAGGGATGGCGCGGAGCCTTGCACCATGTTAGGCATTTCACTTGCTTTTTGGTGTGCGTGGAGGTGTGTTGGGGCGTTCCTCGCGCAACTTGCTGTTACTTATGCGATGGCTAGTGGTGCCTCTGGAAATCCATGAATATGCGTGCCATGCAAGTATTTCTCTGCGCCACCGCTCGTGCAAACTCCTCGGCACGCGGCCCTTCTGCCATTTCTGCACCTGATTCCATGAATCCGGCCCTTAATCTGGCTCGGATCAAAAATTATACCATGTGTAAATTAGTAGCCAAAGTGAGATGCAAAGCCATCCCTATAGATGGCGAAAAAGAAATAAATGTTCTTACAGAGGACTTCCAACAGTTCATGTACTGCCTATTGCTTCACCATAGAATCAGACATGTACTTTTAAACACCTTGACAGATCCTATAGCAAGACTACGGCAAGACTGTGGACACTGACAGTTCCAAAATATTTTTAAATGTATCTCAGCCATTCGATTTTGTAACAGTTGCCCAGTTGTCTTATCAGGAATTTGGTAAGGTGGTCATCTTGCCCCGACCTCAGTGAATGCCAGAATAGAATAGAATAAAACAGCAGAGTATCTGAGATATGGGGAAGCCCTGTTTCAAGATGTATAGTACATGAAGCTGTCCTTGGCTTGTAGCCGTTCAAGCCTGCCCAGACAAATGTATGTGATTTCTTCGAATATATTTCACCTAATGGAGATTTCACTGATTCCATTTCACCGAAAAACAAAATCTACTTTTGACTTTTTCTATTTTTTTTAATAGGGGGGAGACACCGGTAGCCAACCTCACCCTTCCCTACCCTAATTTATACCCTGACCCCTCACCCCACCTATTATGCATTACACATATACCATTTCCCCAACCATTTTCAGTGAAATATATTCGGTGAAATCACATTAGGGGAAATGGTATTCAGTGAAATCTACGGTAACGCCCCAGAAACCACCCCACAGTTCACTGCTGTAAACTCCTGCTGACAGACACTGTCCTCTATAAGCTGTTATCATATGGTGTATTGAAATTTGTTGCAAGGTCTTTACAGATATAAAAACCAGCTGGTAGCTTGTTTAATTTTTGATCTGATTATGATTATATTTTCCTTCCAAGTTGGCTGATTTTTAAAAGTTACTCCCAAGTACTCAAAGCTTCCACAAATATTTTCAACCTCATTATAAGTTTGCCTGTGTGCTACTGGTTATTTCTGCGGGATACCAGCAAATTGACCTACCATTTCCACTGCCTGATACCCTGGAATTTCTGTGATATTACGGAAATGGTGGTAAATCTACATGGAGGGGATTGCTGTTATTACCAGCATCGGTATGACTGGTACCGGTAATACTGGCAGTTTATTGGCGGGTGGGAGGGGCCTGATTTATCTCCAGCTCTGGAAGTAAATCAATGACCCCCACCAGCAAACTTGTAGTCTGACAGTGCAGTAAAAGTGATGGTCACAGAATCACACACCCTTTTCCGGCACTGCAAAATTTGTAATGAGGTTAGTGTTTACCAATCCATTGAGATTAGTGGATCACACTGTAGTTTATTCATGAAAGACATTAAATAGCATTTAAATACCAATATTTACCTTTGGTCCTCTTTGATTCATAAATTGGAGTTTTAGCTCTGAGTGCTGCATCGCCTGCATATCGTAAGGCAGTCAGTCTTCTGCCCTCACACTGTGGTACATCAGCATCTAGACTCCCTAGGAAAGATGGGAGATGATAACTGTAGAGTTTAAAAAGGAGGAGTGCAAGCCCACACCCTTGACGAACCCCCTTATCCACATATACACAACTACTCACTTTCCCCCTACTTCCACATCAAACAGAAATCATTGAGTTATTATGTAAGTACTCTCACCAATAGTCTTGGGACCCCCATGTAATCAAGACTGCTCCAAAGGAGGCTCCTGTCCATGTGGTCAAAGGCAGAAATTAAATCCCTAAAAGCCACATAGGGAGGAGTCCCCATGAGGAAAACCTATTTAGAGAGAAGTAGGTATAGGTTCGGAACA
The DNA here is from genome assembly GCF_040938575.1 of Ambystoma mexicanum. Taxonomy (NCBI): domain Eukaryota; kingdom Metazoa; phylum Chordata; class Amphibia; order Caudata; family Ambystomatidae; genus Ambystoma; species Ambystoma mexicanum. The sequence continues at coordinate 88,416,518 of NC_090925.1, forward strand.
TGTTTCTCTATGGCAAACTCCTTTAGTCGCATCATTATAACTACAGAAAACAACTTAGATTTTCCTTCCAACAAAATGATAGGGAGATAGGATGATGGTAGTGATTTGTTGTCTTTTTTATAGATGGGCACAATAGTACCGAATTTCCAACTCTCAGGTATAAAATGTGTGGCCAAAAAGGCATTGAAGGCCTGTGCAAGAGAGAGGGCCCATAAATCAATACAAGCACGATTATTATTATTATTATTATTTATTCAAATTTGTTGAGCGCACAACAGCCCAGAAGCATCGTGGCGCTTGTTACAGACATCTTAGTTGCAAAGGAAACCGTAGTTACAAGCAGTACATAAATTACAGAGGAAATATATACAATAGCAAGGCAGTATATTTACATGGCTTCCTGAAGTTTGCTAGTTATTTAGCAAGGAACAAGGTTTTCAGTTTCCTGCGAAAGATGGGAAGTGAGTTTTCCGCTCGGATGTCTGAAGGGAGAGCGTTCCATGTCTGTGCTGCAATGTAGGGAAAACCAAGACCTCCGGCTTTGGCTTTTTTGATGCGTGGGGTGCAGAGTAGGTTAGCGTATTGCGTCCTAGTGGGACGTGTGGAGGAAGGTTTGAGGATAATGATCATTGGTCAGCCTATTAGCCCCAGAGCGTTCTATGATTTCTAATGTCTGATTTGACTTCCCTTACTGAGAAAGGAGCAAGATGGGCACTTTCAGGATGAGGGCTTAATGTAAAATACTCTAAAATATTAAACCCATTCCACCTTGAGTACATCCTAGATCTAAACCATTGGAGAGTTTTGCAATAATCTTCCAACAATTCTTGTTGTCGCGGCAAGTTGCATCCTCACACACTGCATCCCAATGATCCAGAGCAATCTGCTGTTTTTTTATTGCTAATTCCCTTTTATAATCTTTACGTCACTGTGAACAACAATTTAAACACCTTTTATATAGTACCACCATTGATGGGGACCTATATGTTGTCAATTATGTTGAAGAAGTGACCAATATTAAATGTAAAGTTTCCAGCGGATGATGAATGAAACCTGCCATTTATGGCTCTATAACAGTTTAAATCATTATGTCCCATGAGAGGAGCGACCAGATCACTCAGGCAGGGACTTGCGACAGAGAAGAGCCTGCTCCTCTTCTTAATCATAGAGGAATTAGGTCCTCACCTGAACCCAATTCAAGGTTGATGTCCCCTCCAATAATCATTGTACTATCAGATTAATGGTACATACATGTATTTAGCATCATTTCCTGTAGGGTTTTTATAAGAGCAAATTACCTATCTCCATTCTTATTGTAAAAATTGATAAGACCAAGTGATTTAGTACCCCTAATATGTATACTATATTGGCCTTCAAAACATTGGATTGCTTGATTTGCCAACCCAGGGTGGTGGATGTGTAAATAGGTAGACCCCCAAAGAGTCTCCCTGTATTGCTAAATTGATTTGCTGGAATGCAGAACAAAGAAAAACTTTGGACGGACTTGGTTGTCCATGTTTCTTGTCACATCATAATCTGCTAATTTTAAATAGTACACAACCATTGTGTAGGGGGAGAGGAAGCATTGTTAGGAATTTGTGTGATTTGTAGAAGAAAAACACCCAAGCAGTGCCATGAAGGCGTCATGTGTATTGAGTGGAAATGCCATCACAGTGAAAACTGAATGTGCTGTTTGCAAATGGAGGGAAATCCATTTTAAGAAACGGTTTTGCTCACGTGAGTTTTGTAGACAGCGCATGTGCGTTTTGTGGTTGGAGGAGTTTGTTTGTTTGTTTATTATTTATATTGCGCACCCCACCCTAAAGTATCTGGGCGCATTACAAAAATATGCATGTTCATGGTTAGTACACACAATAGTTACAGATAGGGGAAGCGTGGCAAGAATAGGTAATATACGCAAAAAAAATTACATACAGAGGCGAGTGGCAAGAAAACAGTATTCCTGAGCAGTGCTAGGCAGACATCAGTTTGTTTTTTAGTTGGGAAAAACACTAAAGGATGTATGGGCACACTTCTGTTTGGAAGGCAAGTGCACCAAATAAATGTTAGGAAAGATTGGGGGTCATTCCGAGTTTGGAGGTAGCCATGGTGATATTAGCATCATGGCTGCCTCCAAACCCGGGTCCGGGTCCGGTGTCTCTGAATGGGGACTTACCGGGTAATTCCAATCTTGGAAGACCAGGTAAGTCCCCATTCAGAAAACCATTCCCCATTCCCATTTGAGCCCCCATAGAGGTCCCTTAATGGGTCCCGCTAAGGTGGGCTGGTCAGACCTACCGTGCCTGGTGGGACCGGCTAAGGGGCCTCGGAATGTGGTGGTAGGGCGTTAACGGCACCAGCATCCATACCAGTGCCGTTAACCCCCTACCGCCAGGGTCAGAATGACCCCCATTGTGTTTTTATTTTATTCGGAGGAGACTGCCAAAACAGTGTTAGACACAAATTTGTGTTTGTTGGCAGGGCGAGTGCAAAACCAGTGCAAAACCAGTGTTAGGCAGATACATTATTTGTAAGCAGGGAGCTGTGCTAGTCGCATGTGCAGAGCAGATCATCAAAGCAGTCTTATGCATATGGGAGTCTTGTCTGTGAAACAGAACCACAAAACATTGCAGGGCACACATTGTAGGTGGAATGCACTACGAAATCAGTGTTAGGACCTTGTCCTCTTTGAAGGTGAGGTAATGAAAAAGCACTGTGAGCTGAATGTGCATTTTCTAGGGGGCAGAGAACTCCTAAACATTGTTTTGTACTTGGAGAAAACAACAGCAGTTAGGCGTCCACATGTATGATTTAGGTGATGTAATCCAGAAATGTTATTTGGAATAATATTCCATTAACCATTTCATACAATAATCACACACATCTATTTATATAAAAGTGAAAATGTGTTTTTGGTCGGATTTGTGGCAAAGATTTGTTCCTTGTACAATTCCACACCGTTCCACCAATCTGCACCAAATCTTGCATAGTTACCTGTTAGGACCCTCTGGACATTACTGACTACATGACATTTGGACACCCCAACCCATTCCCCAGATTTCAGCAAAAGTCAAAATGTGTTTGTGGGTTTGTGGCTTGGTGAAGCGCTGTTCCTTATACAATTCCACACAATTTCACCAATCTGCACCAGATTTTGCATAGTGACCTGTGAGGACACTTCAGACATTAATGGTTTACATAACCTTTGGATACCCCACCTGTTCCCAGGTTTTCAGCACCTTCACACATGAGACGGTTGCCTGAAATCGGCGAAAACATCAATGTGGTAATTGAAGGGCCGGTCCCCGCACGAGAAAGAAAACTCGAGGTCTAGCCCCTAGGATAGAATTCAGCCGTAAACTGTCCAACAGAATTCCTCAATGACCCCCTGGGAATGCCACCACATCACCTTTCACTGAAGGTTGGGTCAGCCATCATGCTGCTTCTCAATCTCGACCCACCTAGGCTGTGTAATTACACAAGTCTATGTGTTAAGAATTTTGATGCCCAACGTAATTGAAGCAACAGTGTTCACCGGGAAGGGAAACAAAAAATCTTGTTTATAAACAAGCCTTACAATAAACATTTACTTTAGTAATATTGAACTTCCGGTCCATAGTTGTTGGCACTGTCGGCATCATGTCACCTAACATGTAGCTCTAAAATCTCCATGTTGTTCTCACGTACAGTTATAAGTTTCAGAATACGTTTTTAAGAAGAACAATAAATGGTGGTGTATAGTTTACATTAGACAACTTTTTTTAAATGAGAAATAATTGACAAATGTAGTGAATCTTCTTTTCACCTTTCTTATGGAACCTTTCTGAGAAGTGGAATGCTACCTTAAGGTATTAGTAACAAAGAGTACCTATAAGAAAATAACATTCCAGGCAACGCTGGGTATATCATCAGTATTATATAAAAACATCATAAAATCCTTTGCCAAAGGCTAAAAACAGCTTTTATATATTCTGCCACATCATGCATAAAAACAAGGTAATTAGAATTAATAATCTTTGCTATGGCATCCAAGCGCACCCTTTTATTGTGTGTTCTAAAATGCGAGCAGAACCATGTCTGCCTCAAATCTAAAAATGTCTTACAAAACATGCTTTAAGTCTTCATCACAGCTGGCCACACATGAGTATTGTCCCACCATGCCATACAAGCCTTCAACAACAGCACCTTTAACCTGGTCATCACCATTATCTGCCTTTGCTCCGGGGACTTTGTTTTAATGATACCCGTATTGGGTTTGATTCCTGCGTGATGTCTGTACCACTTCGAAGTGGGCAAGTGTTCACTGTGGCACCACGTTTTGCTGAACTCTATTTCTTATGCCTTGCTTTTGAGCAATGCTTTGTGCTGACCTTTGATAATATTGAAAGGGTTACAATGTGCCCAAGTCCCTACCTGTTTAGTAAGGCTATACTGTTGCTGAACCAGCTCTACCTGTTTGATACCTGAGAAGCTGTGACCTCTTCGACGGAGTGAGCTAGATTATGGTTCACTGAGTCATCTAGGTAAAGCCTCAGGAAGTAATTCAAAAACTTGCTCTGTGCCTGAATCACAATACCGGGGATGCCCAGCTTGTGCCTCAGGGTGTCTCTGGGAGAGTAGGGTGGCAGGTGAAAGCACGCCCCTAAACACTCACACCAGAAAAGATACATCCCGCTAGGGAAGACATGCCCAAGAAACTCTTAACAAGTTTTATTTCTACAAAAATAGGTGTGCCAGCAAAGAACTCTACTAACAAGGAAAGTTCTGAGTAAAAAGGGTGCTGGCAGAAACTTAAAAGGGGACACATGGTCATTCATATACAGTAAAAGCCTGCGCGGCTGGTTGGTGCCACCCTATACATGGTTGGCCTACTCCATAGGGGATTCTAAGCCATTGATTCCAGCCCTGTCCGTCCATCTTCCATCACGTGGGCTCGGCTGGGCTCATTGCCTCCAGGGAACCAAGGTCAATTAGATACAATTGCTAACAGTACCACTCTACAATTGTATAGGCACCTGGCACAAGCCCAGGCTTGTACAGGGGGAGTCTCGAGGTCACTCTGACCCACACACATTTCACACATCTCGATTACATCTCCCGGCTTCCAAGGCTTCCACCATCACTTTTGAACTGTACCAAGCAGAAGTATTTCCCAGTGAAATTTCGTCTGTGTTATTGGTATGGGCATCCAATTTAGAGACCACCACTAAGGAGGGTTGGGACAATGCAGAAATCAATATGTCTTGCAGCGCAGCATGTTGTACTGGGGAACCCTCCGTTCTTCGGAAACCGCTCCTTTTCCACAGTAACAGACCGGCTTGCACTGTTGTAGTGATGTATGCCAAGTCGGAATAAATTGTCACATGGCACCCTTGCAATGCTCGCAGTGCCCTAATGAGAGCTATGAGTTCTACTGAGTGGACTGAATAGTGCATCAGCAGTCTTTTTATGATCAGTGTTTCATATTCACCTCCCTCGAGGTGTACCACTGTGGCACCTGTATATCTCCGACCTGTCTCCTGGTCAATTGTTGCTGACCTGTCAACAAAGAGAACCTCCCCCTCCTCAAATGGACTATCGCTTTCCTTGGGGATGTCATCCTCCTCCCCCTCGTATGTCACACAGTCATGCATTGCTAAGTCCTCCTCCATAAACATTTCTGTCAAAAAGGAGTCAGAGTTAACGGTTTTGCATCGTACAATATGGTTATTGGGCTTGAGAGGATCATTTTGTACGATGATGCTCTTTGTGTGGTCAGGGTAGATTTGTGTCTCTCTAAGACGGCAAACACTGTGTGCTCTACATATGACATGACAGAACACCCCATCACGATCTTGGAACTTTTTCCAATGATGAATACAGCTGCAGCAAGTGCTTGCTCGCAGGCAAACTGTCCCTGCATCACTGAGTCTAGTACACCACTGTAGTAGGCCCATGGCTTGTGGCCCATTGTACTTTTCTGGGTAAGTACAGCAGTCATGAGCTGGCCATTAGAATGCAGAAATATGTAGCACTCCTGTGCATAGTCTGGGGTGGTGAACACTGGGGCTGTAGATATCACATCTTTTAAATCATTGACATGTTTTATCATGTCTGCTGTCCATTCAATGTTGTGATTATTCTTCTGTGATTCCTTGAGGGCTGTAGTATAATTTAGCGTGCTTTGGAGTGGAGTGCCACTGCATGGGATCACATTATTGCTGTAATGTGGTACAGCAGGCCTTGTGTTGCCAGTGTAACATGTATATGAAGACAGGCGATCTATTTTAAAAGCACACCATTTTTTTTCACTACCTATTTTAAAATCACACCATTTTTTTTTCTCACTTGAAAATGCCTCACTTACAGGAGACCACATTAGATACCTGATTGACTAACTAAACTAACAAATACTAACACGATTCTAACTTCTTAACATTATAATGTGTTCTCCATGTGCAAAATGAGGCAGTCTGAGATTCATTTTTTTAAACGTGCAATTTTTCTTTGCTCTGTTCACTGTCTTTGCAGGAAGCAAAATTTGAATACCAGGAAATCAGTTAGATACAGTTTCTTACTGTAAAAGTGAGCTATTGTTGAGGAAGGAGGGAATTTGATGGGTGACACGTCAGCCTGGGGGTTGTAACAGAGGTTTCTTGGAGTAACTCTGAGAGAAAGAAGGGGAGAAGACATTTTGCAGAGCTACAGTGAGGTCACTTTGCTGCAGCTGCTGTGAGGTCGCCTTGCTGGGCTGCGTGGAGGGGTTGTTCCAGTTGCACTGCTGACCTTCAGAGACTGGGGTTTCCTAGTCACTTGGCACCGGCTTGAGAACTGAAGATTGCAGATTGAACTGCATGTTCTCGCTCTGCGCTTTAAAATGAAAGCCCTGGGCCACTTCTCTGAGGCGACAAGCCAGGAGATTTTGCGTGCTGAAAAGCTACAAAGCTGGTAAATATACAAATGGAGTGAGATTACTGTGACTGCCGTACGTACGATCTACTATCAGGCAGGCAGAGTAGCGATAGGGAATTCCCCTGTGTTTAACTGCCACATTATAATGTTGCAAGGCAAATGCTTTTTCTTGTTGCAAATGTAAAGTGAAATTCGTGGTATTATTGCATTTGTTTCTCTTATGTTTATTTCATAGAGAATTGTCTCACAAGAATGGTAATGTATCATTTTGAAATGAAATAGTGATAACACACAGTCTGCCTAAGAGTGTTCTTGCTTCTGTTTTTCTTTGGTGCATTTAAATCATACCATACAAGAAAAGGGAAGGTTATTATGTAATATACATGCCCGATTCCCTATGCAGATGAAATAATGTCATTAGAATTTATAAATAGCTGGGTGCGTGATTCCACTCAGGGTATGTGTGTGTGGCTTCTGAGTGGAATATAATACAATAGTCTGCTGAGCGTATATGAATCAGCAGATAGAGGCCTGTGGAAACATAGTCTCACTAATGCAAATAAATTAGTTATAACACCACATGTTATTGTGAATATTTTATGGAAGCATAGCTCACTGGTGTAGATAAATCAGTGATAATAGCCATAGGTGGAACTCCATATGAAAATGTGGTGTTTCTGAATAATGTTCCAAGTCCGAGGCCTCTAGAGATCACAAGAACATTCTAAACAAAAGAAAGTGGTTTTTGTATGTTGGTGCCACAAATAAAACAAAGAAATTATGCTCACCAAAATACCACCAACAAAATGCATACCAACCAAATGTATCTGTGTACTGAAATAATGCATAGCCACTATACCACTATAATGCCAAGCCCAATCTAAATGCAAGGAGTGATTATTGCTAAATTTCTTTTGTTTTTGGAGGTAAGAAAATACCGCTAGGTCCCAAATCCACACAAAATACCCTACATATTTATGGTGCGTTGCAGGCCGGGAAAGTGATCATAGAACATCTACTGGGCGTGGCAAGTGTGTCTCACACTGCCATCTGTACATTAAAGGGAACCCATTTCATAATAGCAGTGTGTCACTAAAAATGAATTTCAGAATGTCTCAAATGGAAGCCACATTCTCAGAGCTAGTGCAATATTTAGAGGCAAAGTTATATGCACATGGGACATGGTCATCGAACAGTGCCACAGAATGGCATGACCGCATTCATGGTGAAGTGCAGAAAGAAAAACAAGACAATATTTTTGCAGAAGGCAGCATAATTCAGGTCTGCCTTCTGAGATTATTAAATGCAGCTGATAAACATGCAGAGAAAGATTGTTTGATACGGCTATGCGCCAAGATCTGGTTTATTTTGAATAGGTCCCTGCGAATGCAAGAAAATTATACCAAGCTCATTAACAGGTTAAAAGCCGACCTAGATGGGGCAAGTAAAAAGAAGGAAATGTTAGGAGCAGAATTAGAAGGATGTCAGAAAGACATGCAGTTAAAATGCAGAGATTTTGATATTCAATTGTCCAAAAACAAGAAACAGTTTGAAGACAGTGAGCAAGAATTGGTACACTTAAAAACATTGGTGGCCCACATTAGACAAGATAAAGATGAGATGGTTTCAGAAATGCAAGTTTTACAAAAAGAACATTTTGAAAAAGAAAGTGATCTTCAAAATGCCGAACAGGAAATGGTTAAAATGCTTCAAGAAAGAGACAAGAGAAACAAAGAATTCAATGAATGCCAAATGCAAATGTGCGACATGCAGGAGGTAATTAATAAAATGAGTGAGGAAAACAACTATTTGCAAAGCGAGGCAGACAGGATCCTTAAAAATTGTAAGAATTTGGAACATCAAATGTTCATTCCCAGGTCCCAGGATAGACGGCAGGGCACCACATTTAATGGAGTTGAGGTGAATTCTATTTCTACCCAAAGGGCTAGTGCCCCAGTGACTGGGCCGGTGACTGAACTTGGTTGCAGCGCCCTTGGGGGATTTGACACACCCAGTGGGGGCCGCCACCAATCCCATACACCTGAAACCAGGATTGAATCACAAAGTGGTGCAATTCCATGCATTGCAACAAGTAGCCCCATAAAGATAATGAAATCCATCAAAGCCCTGATCAAACCATTTAAAAAGGGAGGGGAATGCTGCATAGAGGATCACTTAGAAGCGGTTCATGACATTTTTAAAGCCCTCCCGATACCTAAGGAACAATACCGGCAGTATTTTCATTTAACTTTAGATGCTCCCACAGCCAGTAGCATAAGGGGATTGAATGAGCAGCAGAATATGACATGGGCAGAGTTTGAAAAAGAAATTAGGTGTAAATTTTCTCCTTTTCAGTCATTGCAAGAGGCAAAGAAAGTTGCTTACACAATCACTGCTGGGCCTAATACATCCCCTCGCCAATTTTTACAAGACTTAAAAAGAGCATTTTCTCGCTTTGATGTATCTTTTGACCCCAATTCCAATGAGTTTAAAACTGCCTATTCTATGGGCTACAGAAAGACATCATATCCCAATTTGTCCGTGAATTTGACTGTGACAAGTCCCTTGAATGGATTGTACACCAAAGCATAAAACTATATACGGTACTCTATTGTCAGGGTAGAGAAAGTGATACAATGAAAGATACTAGACCTAAATCTAAAGAACCATCAGCAACAGTGATGGAAATCAGGTCAAATCCCTTGAGTCTGCTCAAAGTCCAAGTAAAAATAATTTGGCACCTGAACAAAGGGGTAATCAACAAAGGTCATCACACCCTGCACCAATGTTTCAATCACATGATCCTAGTAATAGGGAGAGTTACATTAGCCCTAGGTACTATGGAGACAGACCCCGGGCAGGATATCGGCCTGATATGTCAGGTGGAAATAATAATCAGAGACAAATCCAGGATCAAAGAAATGATGGTCCCTACCAGACATTGGGGACACAAAGTAGACTTGATCCTAATACCATGATATATGGTAATCAGGACAGACCCTGATATGTGGATCGGTTTACTGATTTTGGGAATCAGCATAGGGGACAGTACCCACAAAATGAGAGACAGCACATGAGGCAGAATATAAATTATGCTCCACGTCAATACAATGAATCACCACCAGGGGACTTGAATCAAAGGATGGGTGCACCCCGCTCCCCTCCACATACGAATCAAGAGTTCAGGAACAACCCCAATAGAAATCTTTCCCCTGAGAGGTACCAGAATAGATCCAATCAGGGGGAAAACAACCAATATCGATCTAGGCCAAAGAGAGACGATTCTAGAGAGATGGAAAGATTCCAGTATCTCGAGGCCCAAGTGAAAATGTTAGTTGAACAAATAGGAAAGCTCTGTACAGCACAAAAACAGTCATCAAAGGAGGGGGCAGAAGGACATAGCAATGACAGGGCGGCTTCTGAAAAGTGACTAAGTACTTATGATACCTGCAGTGCCAAAAAGAAAGATTGCTCTGATATAATTTTGCATAATGACTCTGAGATGCCTAATGATTTAAAAGCGAAAGTACCAGTAAATGAACATGTAACAGAAAGTGCAAATACTTCTAAAAAAAAGGTACGGTTTAACCTAGAGCTAAATCAAACATTGGAGATGTGTACAAATGGAAAAGAAACACCTGAAATTCCAAAAGAACAAAGAGACAGATTTAAGAAAAATGACTCATGCATGGGGAATGTCAGTAAACAGGGAGTAAGTGGGGATGCTATAATTCCTTCCCTGGGCAATCAAAACAATGAGCAAACACAGGCAGAAAAAGAAAATACTCAAAAGGAGGGTACAGGTCAATCACCTGAAAAATTCTTTGAGCCACATATTTTTGAAGAGGTTAAAAGGGCTGGTACTACAATAAATGATCACAAATGCACAAAATTAGACAATGACAAATTGCTAAATGATGTTGTTACACATATTCAGTTGGAGGATTGTAGTGTGGTCTCTGATGATACCTGGATCGATGGGCGAACAGTGGCCACACTCCAAAGAACCTCTGAGCATGGAGAAATGAATAAAGTCTCTCACACAGAAATGGACAAAAAGAAGGGAAAAATGTCTTTCCATTTACCAACGTGCTTAGCCAAAAGTGAAAAAGGCCTGAGAAAGGTGAGCCCTGAAATCAGTAAGAATTCACACTTCTTATGTGTGTTAGAGGAAGTTGAAGACAGGTATTATGCTCCTGTCACTGTAGAAGAAAAATGCAATACATTTGCAATGCTTGACACTGGCGCACAGGCCAGAATTATGTCTAAAGAATTGGTAAAGAGTATCAATGAAGGGAGATCCCCGCAGAATCAGATCACAGTGAAGGAAAATCAAGGTCCAGTGCATCATTTTAACGGGGAGGAGGTGCCTATTATAGGTGTCACCGAGGTTGACATAAAGATAGGTAAACACAGAATGAAACAGGAGGTATTGGTCACATCGATTTGTGAAATTCCATTTCTGATGGGAGCAGATTGCCTGAAAAGATTGTCTCCTCTCATAGATAGGATGAATGGAGTACTGTGGTCCTTAACCAAAAAACCATTGAGACCTAAGAAACTAAAATCACAAAACAGCAACATAAATGAATGTCACACCGTTGCCAAAACAAATGATGCAGTGGAGGTATATCTCCAGAATAGTTGCATACCTAGCGTCACTGTTATATTAATGTGTCAAGACAATGCAGAGTGAAAATGAAAAACTACCTGTAAAAATATACTTGGATCCAAGATAAAAATGGCAGACTGCCATAGATGAGCACACATTATGTTTTTATTTAAAAGAGAAGACATGCAAACAGAATACTGCTTCTAAAGCAGATTCAGAAAAACACATTACCACTCTTGCTGAAATACACATGGAAGATGAGCAACCATGGGTTCACGTTGGTATAAATGACTATTCTAAAACAATAAAAGCCACTTTAGCACTTGAACAGGAAAGGAGCTTCATTAATGAGAAATTGTTGCAAAAAATAATGGAGAGGGAGGAGATCCCGAAATTTAGGATTAAAAAACAATGTGTTTCTGGTTTGGACAGTCCAGACTTTGAAAACCGAATTGCAGGCAGATGCATGCTGAAGATTAGTATTGGACAAAAAACAATTCACCATAATGTTTGGATAGTGAGTGGGACACAGAATGACTTTTACATGAGCAATGATATAGTTCACAGAATGTGTATGGTATTAGATTTCCTTAATCAAAAGATATGGTTACGACTAGGTGGTCCGGCACCTGAATTTGAAGACAAAAGAAGGGTTTATCATTGCGCACAGCTGGTCCCACATGCAATTGAATTACAACTGAGGAAAGATACTATTATCCCTGCATTCACAAAGCAGTTTGCAATAACGCTAAAATGTAAAAATGGACAGCAGATGGAAAATTCTGATGCATTTGTGTGCTTGAATGAATCCATAAAACAGCAAGGCCTGGTTTATGAATACATTCCACTGGTTGATATTGGTGAAGGGTCTGTAAAAATTATGGTGATGTAGCAATAGTTGAGGACTTTATTAAAAAAATCATCCTCCTCAAGGGCAGCAGGCCCAGATGGCCTTTCGAATTACATGTTTAAACAAAATGTAAATGAGTGGGCAAATATTCTAAATAATACCTTTCAATACATCATACAAAACAAAACCATTCCTAATTCATGGCGTTCATCTATAATTGTACCAATATATAAAAAGGGTGACCGTAAGTACCCCAAGAGCTATCGGCCGATAGCATTGCTAGATGCGCCAGGGAAAATCTTTTCAAGGATGGTTTTAAGGGAATTCAATGAATGGACAGACAATGCTGGATTCCGTGATTCTGCCCAAACCGGGTTTGTCGCGGGTTTGGGGACTGTGGTAAATCTTACCACCTTGAATGCCATCAGACATCAATCCCAAACTAAGAGATTTCCACTTTATTTTGCATTTGTGGACTTACACTCCGCATTTGATTCTGTTTCCAGACCAAAACTTATGGCTAAACTAATTCATGCTGATTGTCCTGCAGCCTTGATTGATACTATTTTTTTGCTTCACTCCCAGACAAAGGTATTCATAAGATTAAATATGGAAGGGCTACTCTCAAGCGCTGTTGTTACAAATAGAGGCTTAAAACAAGGATGCATTTTGGCATCAGCATTGTTTAACTATTTTATTAATGATGTGCAATGGATTTTTACCAAGCTCGTAGCTGATGCCCCAAAGTTAAATGCTTTATGGTACGCAGAAGATCTTGTTTTGGTATCAAAGACCCCAAGTGGATTAAATAATTTGTTAAATTCACTATGCTCATATTTCCGAGACAATGAATTAGTTGTTAATAGTACCAAGACCCAAATTGTCACATATGTCCCAACGGCCATGCAAAGAAAGAGAATGATCTGGCGAATAGAAAATATTGCTTTACAAATAGTTCCAAATTACATTTATTTGGGTCTCATTTTTGATGGCCGTCCCTCCGACCATTCGCAACTACGTAAAATTGAACAAAAGCTATCTAGTGCCATATACCAAACCAGAACAGTCCTTTACAAGTATGGCAAATTTACATTAAAACCTGCTATTATTTACTGGAGTCAGAACGTAGTTGCTACATTATTATATGGTCTTGAGACATCTTGTACAATTTCAATGACTTTTCTGAATTCATTAGAAACAAAATTTTGGCGTGCTATTTTACACTTACCACAATGTATTCCAGGAGTGCTTATTCGCTACGAACTTGGGTTAATCTATGTGCCTTGTTACGAAAATGTTTGATGTCTTCAAGCAACAATACCACATTAGCTATAGTTACCAGCTACTTACTTAAAACCTCTGAAAGCTTTCCGAGACAGTGGTTAAATAACATATTTTCTGTCATGCTTCATGCTGATATTTCTCTTGAGACCCTCCTATTTAATCCAGACCGGGCTAAAAAAAAAATGTATCTGATGGATTGGATTGATACGAGGGATAGATGTCTCCAATATAAGGACTTTGATGCCTCAGTATTCAGTCCTAAATGCGATAGAGAAATGGCTTCCAACTTAAACCTAGCACCATCAGCTGCATCAAGATATGCCATATTACGTTTCCGATTTAATATCTGGCCTACCCGCAAAATTAAAGCCAGAAGGAAACTGATACCTTTTCATGAGAGATGGTGTCATTTTTGCAATGATAATAGTGTTGTTGAGACGCTGAAACATGTAATTATTGACTGTCCGGCACTTACAAATTTAAGAGGATTCATTTTTCAAAACATCTTGCGTATTTTGCACAGATGAACCCTGAACACCGCTGGATAGCATTGGCCGCCTCTAAATCAATGAGTATTAGTCTAGCCACCATTAATTTTTTGACAGCTTTGAAAATGGAATGAATGGCATTTTATTGACCTGCACAGATGCACTTTAAATTAACTTAAAATTGAAAAATTGTAATTGTATATGTAAAAATTGTCTTTTATCTTTTTCTAATTTTATCTTGTAAAATTGAATGATTGATAAAATTGTATTGATTGAAAACAGTTGATTAAATTCAACTATATTCAATAAATAAATGTTTTAAAAAAATGATGGTGAATAATAAAGGTTGTCAAGATATTCATTTAGAGGAAAACTCCCCATTAGGAATGGCCATACAAAAATCACATTATACCGCAGATCTAAATAACATGGTGATTGGAAATATCCCTAAAAAGTATGTAGATGCCAAGGGTGAGTTGCCAGAATACCTGCATGGTTGAAATGTGAAGGCATCCCCAGAATAGGGATGAGGATTGGAGCTAGGAGCAGTCAAGTGGCAGAATTGGCAGCCATTTATAAAGCAATTACTACTGCAGTTGACAATAAATTCAGTGAAATTGTCCTGGTGACTGATTCTGATTATAGCTACAAAATAGTTTGTGGAATATTTACCTGGCTGGATACAACAAAAAGCCACTTAAACATGGAAAAATGATACAAGCCATAGACAAATTGGTGTCAGAGAATGATTTAACAATATACTGGAGGAAAATTTGTGGGTATTTAAAAACTCCAGCAGAGGATAAGGAGGGGAATGATAAGGCAGATCACCTGGCTAAAGTTGGGGTTGTGATGGGAGAATTGCTACCTATTGAACATTTACTTGGTGAAATACAAATTGATGCAGTAACACGTTCTAAAGCACCAAAGGAGGTAGAACAACCAGTGGTACAGTGGAGTTATGATACACCAGATCAAGATCTGATTGAGGCACGAAAGGATGATCGAATTTTGGAAATCTATTATAATCATTTGATAGATCCTGAACAAAACCCTTTAACAGAAAATGATTGTGGGGGAAAAGAAGAGTTAAGGGTGCTATTAAAGAATAAGAAACAAATTGGACTACAGGATGGGCTCATGATTAGAGAGTCCATAACAGGACAAATACAGTGGGTGGTACCCCTTTCATTCAGAGGGCTAATGCTACACCATGCGCATGATGCAATAACTGCAGGCCACAGAGTTCACAAAAAACATTAGAAATACTAAAAGATTATGCTTACTGGCCACATATGTCCCAGGCTGTGGAATTATATACTAGAGGATATCTAGTATGTGCCCAATTTAAACCTGCTTCACCAATGTATAGAGCCCCATTAATGAAAAGAGGCTTAACTCTTCCATGGTCAGATTTGCAAATAGACCATGTAGGGCCTGTAAAGAGGTTGAGCAGGGGGAGCTGTTATATTTTGAGTGTGGTATGTTTGATGTCAAAATGGATTCAGTGTATTCCTGCACCAGATTGTAGTGCACAAACAGCAGCTACATTACTGGTGAATCATGTATTTTCCAGGTTTGGATTACCACAAAGAATAGAATCAGACGGGGACAGTCATTTCACAAGCGCTCTAATGAGCAAGGTATGGCAAATACTGGGAGTGAAAAGAAAATTACACATCGCATATCGAGCTGCTTCTTCTGGGGGAGATGAACGCTGTAATAGGTCTGTTGTGGACATATTAAAGACGTTTGTAGCAGAAGCAGGTTCCAGCTGGGATTTACATTTACCTTTGGTTCTAATGGCAATCAGATCAACTCCTGCCAAAGCAACAGGAATTAGCCCCCATGAGATTTTGACAGGTAGGAAAATGGTGTTACCACAACACCTGCTATACAGAACACATGAGCAGACACTTGTCAGCGCATCTACAGTTCATGAATACATGGATGCCATGTATTCATGGATGGCAACATGCATTTGCTTTTGTGCAGGGAAATCTAGAAAGAGCTGCTGACAGTGCAAAGTCATATTATGATAAAAATACATCAGTGAAAGAGTATTGTGTGGGCGATCAGGTGTATAAATTTCATTTTGGGAGGGAAACAGAAAAAATCCAAATTTCTAGCAGCCTGGCAGGGGCCATTTCGAATTGTAGATAAGATATCTCCCGTAGTGTACAACATTTTGAAAACCGAAGGTGAAACAGCAACAGAACAATTTGTTCATGTAAATCAAATTAAACCATGGTACCCCAGACATGAGGTTAAACGACTTGAGCATGTAGAAACCGATAAAGTCCCTTGAATACATGAAAGAAGGTAAGATAAATGGGTTTAGTCAAAGAGCAACGGCAGAGAAATAAAATAGAGGTGATTGATTATTATAATGGAACATAAACACTGTGACATATGTATATATATATATATATATATATATATGTATATATATATATATATATATATATATATATATATATATATATATATATATATATATATATATATATATATATATATATATATATATTACATGGCCACGGTAGTGGCCATGTAGTTATGGTTAAGTTGCTGTTTCCATAGGAAGAGCACTTTTTGGGCGGCTTATAACTTCGCTCTCCC
Source organism: Ambystoma mexicanum (assembly GCF_040938575.1). NCBI lineage: Eukaryota > Metazoa > Chordata > Amphibia > Caudata > Ambystomatidae > Ambystoma > Ambystoma mexicanum. The sequence goes on from NC_090925.1 coordinate 88,433,265, forward strand.
TGGACGGATCCTCACCAAACTTTGCAAAAAAAGTAGTTGGGTCACTCTGAATTTTTTTGCAAAGTTTGGTGAGGATTCGTCCAGGGGGGGCAAAGTTATAGGGGGAGTCCAAAAACTTTTTTTTTCCCATAGACTGAATGGGAAAAAACTTTGCGCACGGCTACAGCCCGAACCGCTGGACGGATTTACACCAAATTTGTGGCAGGAGCGGCGGCCTGGTCTCAAAATCTGTCCAGTATTTTTTTAAAAATGACTAAAATGTAAGGCAAAAAAATATGTGATATCTGCGTTCGCTTCGCGGACGGACTTCCCTGTTCGCTCCGCGGACAGCACCCCGATTGGCCCATGGGCTTGCGTCATATCCGCGGACATGCGACGTGTTCGCTGATTGGACGGCGAGGGGCGTGGAGCGCGTCAGATTTTCTGTGGCACCCACCATCTTGTATTCGCAGTCGACCGCGTACAGCGCAGTGAAACGTGGATAAAAAATTGTATTTAGTGCCGTGTGTTGGTGTGTAAGAGTGTTTGGGGAGGGTGGGGGAGTATGAGATAGGTTCAATGCTTTGTTTTTTTATGTGCTAGACGTTTTTGTTGCGTTCGATTTGTCCGCGGAGAACACAGCTGTTCTGACATTTTGTAAATAAACTAAATGGTGGGGTGTTTAGAGAGTATGTGTCATTTTTGTGCGCAAGGAAGGTAAAAATGAGCTATGAACACTGGCGGTGTACTTAATTGTTCGTAAATACACAAACTGGGGGTGTCCTCAGGACCCTGTCAGTATTGTAATCTGTCTAGTTGAATGTGTTCTAAGAACACTCGCAGTGTCCCGAAATGGTTGCAATTACACAAAATGGGGGTGTTCTGAGAACGTTGTTTGTATTGTTCGTTGTCAGGGTGAAAGTGTTTTAAGAGCACTCCTTTTGTCCGCTAATAGTACAATTTCCTAGGGGCGTCAACCGACTTTTTGTCCACTAAAGAAACGATAAATCCGGCTGGTGTGCGTCGACATTATGTGATAATCCTATGACTGGCGCTATTGACCTGGCTGACTTGCTTTTGCGACACTAAATCATATCTCCCGCCACTAAGCCTGATATTATCAAAGCATTCATATTCCCCGCCTCTCTCCGTGACATTACAGGGTGCGTAATGAAACGCGCCCAGTCGTCTCCAGTACTACGCGACTTTACACAGAACCCGGAAGACAACACACATTATGTCACAACACAGCGTGCCGCAATTCAGAATATGAAACTGTGATTTAAAAGCAAAGAGCAAGATTGTAAATGTTGTAAAGTACATTTATTTGACATCAAATGTTTAGAGAATATTCAGCAATTTGCATTTGTCTTTGTTGTCGATCCGCAAAAGTTCATGTTGAGACACGCGATGTTCCTTGCGGTACAGAGAGTGTTAGATCAGGTTAAAACTCAGTGCGCCACAATTCGGAATATGAAACTGTGGTTTAAAAGTAAATAGCAGGATTGTACATTTGGTAAAGTACATTTATTTCACATGAAATGTTTAGTGAATATTCAGCGATTTGCTATTGTCTCTGCTGTCGATCAGCAAAAGTTTATTTGGAGCCGCGCGTTGTTCCTTTGCGGTAGATAGGCTGTTGGTTTATGATAAAAGCAGTAAATGGTCTCTCTGATAATCGGAAGGTTGCTCCAACAATGAGCCATTAGACCACCGTATTGGTTGGTATGTTGTTTGTAGCCGCTAGTACTGCTTAAGGGCATATTGGTCCTTGGCGATTGTCCCATAAAATGGTGAGGGTCATGAAGTTGCGTATTTGGACTTGCACCTGGCAGTTGAAGAACCCATCCGCTGGAGTCTGTAAATCGTGACATAGACAAAACGGGGCCATGTACCTGTTTTAAAAAACATAAATTAGTCTCACCAGCCGATCTTCATTAAAAATCATCATTTTATTTATTAGGGCCTGAAACTATTTGCTATCGAATAATAATATTTTCCCATTCATATAGCGCTAAGAACTGTGAGGTATCTAAGCGGTGCTTATTATTAACCACGGTGTGTGGTGCTCATTTATCGACCACGGAAGGATGAAAGGCTGAGTTTGGGCTTGCCGGGATTCGAACTTGCGTTAGCAAGCTGCACACGGATTTCAAAGCGAGCATTGTACTCGCTGTGCCACTTGACAGGCTACAGTAAAGTGGCACAGCGAGTAGAGCGCTTGACCGCCTATAGACCGGTTAAATTATTTCTATTAACCCACTCTGTGTCATCTGCCTTTTTCAGAGCCCTCTAAATGACAGGGGATCAATTCGGCGGTGATAGTACGCGGTAGAAAACATTATGCCACTTTCAACGAACAAGTGCAACTTCAGCGGTCTTTAATGCTACGCTATTGTAATTATATTTGGTATAAAGTAATGTAAAGGGTTACTTACAGTACAATTGCAATTTCCATTGTCTACTAGTGGTGCAGTCCGAAAATACGACTCCGCGTGTGCCAACGATCTTTCGCATAGTGATATAATATGTAAAAGTGGTTTCGTTTCAGAAATTTCATCTTTATCTTCTCTTACGTTTTAGCAACACTCCTTCAAGAAAAGTCTTTCATCACAATCTCTGTCTGTCAAGGTCAAAACACAATACAACCTTATAGTCTGCTTCGTGAGCCTCTCCGGGGCCTGAGAAAAAAATGAAGCAGCTGACCTTCACTTGCTTTGCAACATTCTGTGTAAAGCCATCTGTAGAAGTTGGTTTTTGCACGCCATGTTTGTATATTGTTTGCGTGATATTAAAAAAAGTTTGTTTAAAGGACGTTATGGTTCTAAGTACAGCCGAAAGACCCCTGAAAATAGCAAGTTACGGTAAGCTATGAAAAATAACTTGCGCCAACACCATGCACTGCTAAGACTAACACCCAGGACATCAAAGATGACATCGTAAATGTCATTGATGAAATCACTAATGACATCACATGTGTATGTACTTTTCATGGAATTTGTGTACTAGGGATTTTCATTATAATGTTCCGAAAAAAGTGTCAAGGATATTGCAATAAATATCATACCGTTATTAGTGCTTTGAACGATGCATTTATATCAATAAATAGCATTGTATTATGGGATTCTTATTAATATACTGAGCTGCTAATGGAGAAAGATAGCATTGTGTGCAGAGTACAAGATAAAAGTATAATATTTGTAATGTTAATATGTAGAATAATGAAATGATAATTGTCCTGAAATGTTGGAAAATTCACAAAATGGGGGTGTTCTGAGGACGTTATTCGTATTGTGTGATTGCTTAGCTGTATGCAATGAGGGAATGGTACAGAGAGTAAAGTGGACGCCGTCCGCGGACACCACTGCTGTTCGTGGACAGGGCGTGGTAAATCCGGGTTTTTCCAGGAAATCCAACATGGAAAGAAGACTGTACAGATCAGCCAATCAGATGTCGAGGTTGTGGATTTGTGTTGAAAGAGACTGTGTGTGGTGAAGATGGCAGAAGTGGAGAAAGTCAGGGTGTTGGTGCTCGGAGATATGTTTGTGCATGGTTTACAGCAGTACGCTGAATGCAGGCATGTTGCAAAGAACTTTGATGTGAAAGGAGTGGAGGTGGTGTGGAGCACTGTGCCTGATTGCAATGTACAGGGAATTGTACAAGTTTGTGCGGATATGGCCACGATGAACAGTCCGCATGTGGTAGTTTTGCACTATGGTGCTTTCCATTTGGGCAACGTCAGTGCCCCTACTTTGTTGGCTGGTTTGGAACGCTTGGTTCAAGCTGTAGTGAAGATCCTTCCAAATGCGAAAGTAATTTTCTCTGGATTACTGCCTAGGGCAATATGGGACAATAGTTCAGTTTTGTGTCCTCAGCAAAACATTGCTAGGTGTGTCATCAACCGAGGCATGTGTGCCTTCATGCTTAGAGCTGGTATGTTCTTCTGTAACAATGAGAATATTGATGCCAGTAATGCTGTTAATTTTAAAGAAGATGGCATTTCTTTATCTTTTACCGGAAATGCCTTTTTATTTTGGAATGTAAGGGTTGCTTTGGAGAAGGTTATGTGAAGATTTTAGAAGTAAAGTAAGAAAAAAAAACAAGAAAAAAAATATAAAATAACAGGTGTCTGTTAAGCATCTGTAAAAAAAAAAAAAAAAAGGCTCTTTTTAGAGGCAACTTCAAAGGGAAAATGGGGCACACTATTTAAATTTACATTCACCACGCTCAGATTTTCGATGTGTCCGCGGACATGGCGGTAGTCCGCGGACATTAAAATCACTACGAGGGGGTTAGTATGTTCTATGTTACATGTCAGGGATATTATGGTTAAGTTGTGTTACTAAAAACCTATGAAATTCAGTGAAAAAACTTTGTTAAAGGGACGTTATGGTTCCAAGTAAAACCGAAAAATCCTGGAAATTCGCCAGTTATGGTAACATAAGCAACCATAACTCGCGCCACCGTGCACTGCTAACACTAACACCCAGGACATCAAAGATGACATCACAAATGTCATTGATGACATAACTGATGACATCACATGGCTGGCTCTCCCTTTTTATCCTTTACTGACATATCGAAGCCACATAGTTTTCTACAGTAACAGTCAGGAAGTAAAAATTGAAAAGGTACTATATTTGTAGACTTGGGTTCCTGTCACATCATATATGAAACATGTACGTAGCGGAAGATACAGGCTTGAAAGAGAGGAATCCTTTCTGTGCATGAAGATAATCATTATGGTATCAGCACTTTGTCATAGTTTTATTTTTATTACTCTACCTTCCCTCTATATGCTCATATTTGTATACATTATAATCACTCTCCATAGAGTGAATGGGAAAAAATTTTGCTCGCGTCTACAGCCCAAACCGCTGGATGGATTTCTACCACATTTGGACCAGGAGCAGCGGCTTGGTCCCGAAAGCGTGCTTTTGCAAATTTGGTGAAAATTCGTCCAGTAGTTTTTTTTTTAAAATGACCAAAAAGTAGGTAAAAAAAAATTAGTGATATCTGTGTTCGGTTTGCGGATACACTTCCCTGTTCGCTCCGCAGAAAGTGTCCTGATTGGCCAATCGTCTTGCGTGATGTTCGCGGACATGCAAAGTGTTGATTGGACGGCGTGGAGCGTGAAGCGCGTCAGATTTTTCGGTAGCGCCCGCCATATTGGATTTGCGGACGTCCCCGGACAGCGCGGTGAAACTTTGTTCAAAATGTGTATTTTGTAGAGTGTGTTGTTGTGTAGGAGTGTTTGGGGAGGGTGGGAGTGTGTGAGATAGGATGAAAGTTGTGTTTTTTATGTGTTAGACGTTCTTTTTGTGTTCGATTTGTTTGCGGACATCACGGGTGTTCTGAAATTTTCTAAATAAACTGACTAGGGGGTGTTCTAAGGAGTCAAAATGTGTCCGTTTTGTTCGCAAGCAAAGTGAAACTGTTCTAAGAACACTTGCAGTGTCCGGGGAGTGTTCGTAGGTGGTGTCCTGAGGACGCTGTCCGTATTGTTCTCTGTCAAGTTGAGTCTGTCCTAAGAACACTCGCGGTGTCCTGAAATGTTCGCAAATAAACAAAATGGGGGTGTTCTGAAGATGTTTTTGAGAACACTCCCGGTGTCCTGGAATGTTCGTAGGGGGTGTCCTGAGGACGCTATCCGTATTGTTCTCTGTCAAGTTGAATGTGTCCTAAGAACACTCGCGGTGTCCTGAAATGTTCGCAAATAAACAAGATGGTGGTGTTCTGAAGACGCTTCTAAGAACACTCCCGGTGTCCGGGGAGTGTTCGTAGGGGGTGTCCTGAGGACGCTGTCCGTATTGTTCTTTGTCAAGTTGAATGTGTCCTAAGAACACTCGCGGTGTCCTGAAATGTTCGCAAATAAACAAGATGGGGGTGTTCTGAAGACGTTTTTGAGAACACTCCCGGTGTCCTGGAATGTTCGTAGGGGGTGTCCTGAGGACGCTGTCCGTATTGTTCTCTGTCAAGTTGAATGTGTCCTAAGAACACTCGCGGTGTCCTGAATTGTTCGCAAATAAACAAGATGGTGGTGTTCTGAAGACGTTTTTGAGAACACTCCCGGTGTCCTGGAATGTTCGTAGGGGGTGTCCTTAGGACGGTGTCCGTATTGTTTGTTGTTAAGTTGAAAGTGTTCTAAGAACTATCGCGTTGTTCTGAAATGTTCCTAGGGGGTGTCCTGAAAACGGTGTCCGTATTGTTCGCTGGCAAGCTCAAAGTGTTCTAAGAACACTCACATTGTTCGCGGACATTAAAAGTTTCCCATAGATCATAGTTGAAATGTTTGACTCTATGGATGTGATATGCTGCGGTGGTTGTTGCCAGGGCATAGAGTCTTGGGTGCATGGCCGTTTGGCCATGCACCCAAGACTCTATGCCCTGGCAACAACCACCGCAGCATATCACATTCATATTTGTTTATAACTTTGGGTGAAAAACAAATGTATAAGGAACAAAGGTATTAGATACTATGGATGTGATGTGCTGCTATGGTTGTCCTTATTATTGTATACTTACTGTTTGGTCTAGTAATGGGAGTCCATGTTTTTTTTCTTCATTTCTGTGATAAAAGAAAATAGCATGTTAGTATTAGTATTTTGTAATGACTTATCACATTGTATAAGCAATATACTTTTATTTTTTTTCGACCCTCATATTTAGTAGAGTACAAATCAGAGTACTGTGCAATTTGCTCAGTTTCTGTATTTGTTGCTAAAATCATTGGGTCTGTGGGAGAAAAAAAAATCCATGTTGGATTTTAAAAAAAACCCTTTTTCTGTTATGCTACAGTTTATTTGTTTGTTTGTTTTCAGTGTTCACTTGTTGTTTCTGGCTAATGCTTTATACTTTGCTTTGTTGTATTTCTTTTGGAACAGTAACAGATTCTTCATTTGTTTTGATATTACAAAATTTTGGAGCAGTTAGATACCAATTGGCGTATTCTAACTGTCTATTTTTTTAATATATTGTAGTGGTTTTCATTTACCTATTTGGATATTGTTAAATTTTGGGACAGTTAGATACCAATTGGCGTATTCTAACTGTGTACTTTTTGGCCTAATTTAGTGGTATTCATTTATCTGATTAGTTGTTGTAGAATCTTTGAGCTGTTAGATAGCTTTTGGAGTATTCTAACAGTTTATATTTTTGTAACACAAATTTACTTAAAGGTTTAAATACAGTTTATTTATCAAATTTTGGTTTTAAGAACATCAAATAAGCGTTTGTAAGATTTGCTGGTAATCTCTGCTTTAGAGTAATGGTACTATCATTACATTCAAACCATCCACATTTCTTTTTTATGTATGCAGTGTAGTGCCCGGAATTGGTTGTGGCTCCTGCGTGGTAGATTATACCTATTGTTGTGAAGGTTTTCTTACCAAGTGATATTTGACCATGTGTGAATCCAGTCAGCTTGCAGTTGTTTTTGGTACCATCTGCATTGTAACGTAGAAGCATTAGTATTACGTATTTACTATGTGTTTGTATTACTAATGTGGAGCGATTATCTGAATTGCAGGTAGAGCATAATCTACCATGGTTTGCATTTTGTACAAGTTGCTGAAATGGAATGGATTCACAATTTGGTATTGATATATATATGAAGCGTTCATTGGGGATTTCTTCTTGTGTCACATTGTTGCAGAGAGTGCATGTATGTTTCCACATGTATGAAATATGAAAGATTTCATTTATAGGTATGTTTTTGTTTTCCAGTACTTGTAGTAAGTACATTAGAAATTCTTGTGGATCTTCCTGTGAGTTTATAGTGAATTTCACCATTCCAGCACAGTAGTCCAATTGTCGTCTTATTCCAAAAACATATATGTGTTGTCAGGATTGTTTGCTGCATTTCTGTGAAGTACTAACATTTGCAAACACAATGGGTTTGTATTGTGTGAGTAAATGTTGTCAACAATTGGTGGTAATTGAAATAGAATATTCATTGCTACATTTGCATAGCAACTTACATCAACTATATTTGAGAATTTAAATGGTCCAGGTAGTTCTGTATCTAACTGCTTTTTTTGGAGTTTGTCTTCCTTCTTTAAAGAAGTACCTGGTTTACTTTCTCTAATTGATTCTTTTTTGTTTGTGGTACTTGATGGAGTATTAGTTTCTTTTACTCGCTTTGGAGGATTTCCAGTGACGTCCTGTTGCATTTCAGTCTGATTTAGTTTTCTTTTACAACGTTTTAGTTTTTGTGGAACAGAATATGTGTTTAGATGGGGAGTGTATAGTGAGCGAAGTCTATTATATTCTAAAATGCAAGGAATATCAGCGTTTATTTACTTGCATCAAAGTTGATTAGAAATAGACCGTCAAGTGTACGTAAGCGTGATAGTGCTACGTAGCTCATGCCTTCTTTAAAGACTGTGTTACCAATATCTATCATTGCTTTGTCTAGGGTAAGACCTTGTGATTTATGAATTGTGACTGCGTATGCAAGAGTTAGAGAAAATTGTTCTCTGCGTACATACATATCTTTGAAGAGAAGGAATCTAGCTGTTGAGCGTCCTATCCGTTTTACTTCTGAAAGTTTGTCAAAGAGTATATTGACAAACTGAATTTTGTTGTCACGTGGGTATGTTTGAAAGCCAACAACTGTACCCAGTGCTCCATTAACTAGTCCTTGGTCCACATCAAGGTTACGTTTAAGCATTACTCTGCAATTTAAGGATAATTTTAACATCTTTTCTACGCCTGCTGTGTTTGAGATTGATTTTTCTAAATTATTTAGTCTTGTTGTGGCTTGGTCACACATGGGTAGTGTCATACCATGTAAATCTAGTTTGTCTGTGGCTCTAATTTCCATTATTGGTTGCATTTCTTTACTTAGCATGATTTCATTGAATTTGAAACAGCTTGCAAGAGTTGGCATTAAGGCCATACAATTGACATTTTTGTGGGCTAATTGTTCGATAACATCTGTAGCACATGCATTATCGCCATAAAGTGCATTAATGTGCCGGGTTTTCAATTTTGCTTCTGCTTCATTAGAAAGTATACCAACTCTCAAACTTTTTAAAATGTTGGCATAAGTGAGATCTGCAGATTGGCGCATGTTTTCTGTTAATTCTCTGTATTGGAAATGTTGCCAAAGGTTGACATTTCCAATGCTGCCAACAGGTTTACGGCAGAGTTTGTGCCCTAATGTTTTAAAAATAGGTTCACCTTTTACTGGTGTTAATTGAAGCAGATCTCCAAAAACAATAATGTGTTTTCCTGCAAAGAGCTCTTCATAGTCTGTTTTGAGTACTTCTTGTAATCTGAGGTGAATCAAAGCTAACATCAGGTTGGAGACCATGCTCACTTCATCTATTAGTAGCATTTTCATTTGTTTCAATACTCTGCGTAATTCCATTGCAGCTTCTGCAGAAAGTTTGTAATAGTCTAATTTGTTCTGGTGTTCTACTTGTAATAGTAGTAATCGGTGTAATGTAACACCACCTATGTTTTAGGCAGCTAAACCTGTGGGGGCAGTGACAACAGCTGACAGTTTGTTGTTTGTCAATTGTTGAAGGAACTTACTAATGATTATGATTAGGAATGTTTTGCCAGAACCAGCTTCACCACTGACGTACATTAGTATAGGTTTATAATTATGGCAGGAACATTCTTTATTTTCATGTTTTACACCATGTGCAATTTGTTTTGTTACTTCTTGAAAAATGCTACTTTGCTCATTGTTTAGTTTTGATTGTAGTTTAGTTAAGTCTTCCTTATCTTCATACTGACACATGGTGTTTTCTACTTCTATCATAGCTAATTCTGCCTCATTTGTTATTAGTGGTTCTCCCAGTGGTTCTTGGCTTCCTGTTACAGAAGGTTGACTACTGTCAGGAGTATCCTTATCTAGTTGAGCTTGGAGTTCTTCTTCATGTTGCTGGTCATTGTGCAACATTGTTTTGTACTGTGTAAAGTTTACATCAGTTATAGTGCTTTCATTTGCTTTGAAAGCATCCTCATATGAGTCATAGTTATCTAGTAATTGTTCTTCTTTTCTCCATGGTTTGAAGAGTTGTAGCAGGGACATGTAATATACTTCTTTATGTTGAGGAGTCTTCAATGGCAATTTGATATGATTAATTAAATTTGGTTTAGTGAGTTTAACTAAGCTGCCTTCAAAGTCTGTCACTCTATATTTACCTTTTTTTTCATCGGGTTTCATATTATTTTTGTATGTGTAGTTTTGGGCTATTTGGTATAGACACATGTTTTCCAAAGTATTACTTCTGTTTGGGTAGTATGTGTCCAATACATTGTTTTTTTAAAATGTCTTGGCTTTTGGGATCATGTCTGCTATTGTTTCTATATCTTCATATGATTTTAGAACTCTTTTTCTAGATTTAGCTGGACCAAGACTAAGCCATACTATATTTTCAGATTTATCATACAATGAAGTACCAGTTAAACGATCAGCTGCTTCATAAGATCCAGATTCTCTATGGGTGAGCATTTTTATGCCCAAGCTGTATGATTTCTGAGATACTGTTTTATCTGATGACAGGTCATTCCAGAGGTCTTGGAGCTCTGTCTTTTCTGCTTTAGTTAAGGATGCTGTGACATATCGTGCAACTGCAGTAGAATTGTCTGCAATGTACTGCACATCTATGTTTGCATTCCATAAGTGGGCAATGATTGCATTATAATCATTGATATATTTTTCTTCTTCTTTTCTTTTTATTATGTATTTTTAGGTGACTTTCCTTTAACAGTATGTCTAACTGAAGACATGAGGTTGTTTACTTGACCTGTATTTGTAACTGGTCTAGGGAAACCAAATCGGCATTTGGTGTAGTATTTGCCTTTGTTTTTGTATTTGCGACGACAATATTTTCCACATTTGTGTCTTTGAAATTGTAAAATTTGTGCACAAAGATCACTATTTGTGGCTTCTGATGGAATTTGACAAGTGACATATTTTTCAATAAACTGTAAAACAGTGGCATCACTGTCTTGACCAAATTTAGGAGCATCTTTAATCCATAAAAGCATGTGGATATGTGGTGCTCCTCTGGCTTGGTATTCTTTTCTCCAAAAGAAGTGTTTCACTTCTCCAAGGGGAGGAACAGTTTAATTACAAATAAAATGTAGCATAGCAATGAAGCGATGGTGAAAATATCTTGAAACATTAACAGGATCCAAAGAACAAAGTTCTCCAGGTGTTAGAATATCTATGTTTGTTTTGTTTTTATTTGATATGCGTAGGAAATCATGTAAATCTTCCCATGCATATTCTGCACAACTTAATGTAACAAACCAAATGGGTGGCCCAAGGTTTCTGATCATACAACGTACATCTCCATGACGTCGAAACCAGTACTCTTTAGTACCACGCATATTTGCTAATAGATTTGTAATATTTGATTGTAAAATCTCATCCTTTTGTTGTACTTTCTCTAATAATTGTGTAGCTGTCATATTTTGAAAGTGTGATACTGATTTTAATATGTGTGCAACTCCGTAACATAAAGTTGCTAGTTCACTTTCAAAGAGTAGGTGGAATATGTATTCCACATTTTGTCTAAATCTGGGATCTTCAGAATACATCCGTAATTAGCGGTATTCTGAAGCTGATATTTGAATAGGTCTATCATCATATCTTCCTCCTTTGCCAGTTGGAAAGAGTAGAGGAAAAGCATGTGCTTCTATACTTTTTTCCAATATACTGATTGGCGATCCTTTTGTTTGACGCATTTGGTAAGTTTCCAGTACATCTTGTACGGTGTCATTACAGTGCAAAGGATGATTTGTATACTCGTCTGAAGTATTTGATATTGTAGCAGGATCTAGTAGCTCAAATTGACCAGCTTCTTGTGTTTCTTGAATTATTTCAGTTGTATCTTTCAAGTTTTCTTCAATATTAATTTCTTTGTAATATTCATTATTCTCTTTAAGATATTGGAAGGCTTGTCTAACTTTATATAAATCTACCAGCTGTTGCCATATTTTTTTGTCTTTTGTAGGTACTCCATTTACTAATATAATTAAAGATTTGTGCATTGGACATTGCATTCCTAGAGTATGCACATTTTCTTTTAGGTTTAATGGTAAATAAACTACTTTTCCACGAATGCCTTTTACCAATTCAGAGGGAGGTAATTTTACTGTTTTTGGTTGAAGGCGTATTATTGCTTGAAATGGGTGTACTGTTTGAATTATGATGCTCTCATATAAATTAAGTTGTTGTAGAGGTTTTGGTACTGGGTATAATTCCAAATTATTTGTGATAGAACGTGAAGGAGTTTGGTTGTTGTCAAGTTTTGTGGTGCAATAACTGCAAAGTATTAAGGGCCCAGTTATTTCATATTTGTTTTCTGCTAGAAGGTAGAGAGCTAATTCAAACCATTTAGAATCTTCATTGTCTCCTATTTTGTATGATAGGTCCACAGTTTTTGTGTTACTTTTATAAAATAATTCTACGGCAACATACACATACATGGTTTGGTACTTCAGCTGATGTACTTTTAAATTTTAGTAATTCTTTTTTGTATGTGTTTAGCAAAAGGTTGCCATGTGTAGAATTGTTGCTTAATTGGTTTAAAGCTATTTCATTCTGTAAATGGCTTTCACTTCCAAAATATTTTTTCTGGATATAGTGAATTTCTTCAAGTAGGTCTTTTGCTGTACCATGTAGAAGGATGTTATTTAACTTTGCTAGTGCTAAAGCAGGACTTTTAGCATAGTACAGTTTATAGACTAGATTTCTAATAGTTGAATGATGTGTTGATATCCTTTTGATATCATGGAAAGTGGTTTTACAAGTAGGTCCTGTAATGCAGGCCAATGAATGTCCTTGTAGTCCTGTGTACTTGCGCACTGGACAGGTATCTATATTTTGCAGTAATTTAATTTTGATTTTGTCTTTGCTTTTTACATATTTATTGAGGAATTGGTGTAAAGATTTGAAACATTGTTTGGGAATGTTATACATTGACGTGCATGGCCATTTGTACACTAGACATTCTGATTCAGTTGAATGGAGGGGTAATTCTAAGTTTTCAGGGCATATTTTTGTAAGGAGTACTTCTTGTTCCATTATGGTATTATTCACTTTTTCATAACCTCGACCACTGCTATTTATGGCAATTGTATTCGTTTGCTTTTGTTTGTACGCTTCTTCATTAAAATATGGTTCTGTGCTCGTAGTGTGATTCCATTCACCTCCGCAGATACTTAAGAAGTTCTTTCTGTTGACATTTCGCTTACTGAGAAGTCTTTTTTGTAATTGAGTTATTAGTTTTGTTAGTGGTTTCATTTTGTTTAACAGTAAAATAAATAAATTTCTTTTGAGAAGAATTGCACTGTCCATCAATGCTTCTAAGATTAATTTCCTATGATAGGTTTGAAGCTTTGAACCTGATTTCTCTCCTGTTTTTATAAGATTTTGAAGGACTGTGTGACAGTGTATTTTGGCTAAAATACTTTTCTTGGTATGCTTACTTTGCACTATATTAAAATTTGAAGAAGTAGTTTTATCTGTACTGATAGGTGATTTTCTGTTAATTGTTTTTTGGTTTGTTTTACATTTTGATAGAGGAAGCGAAGTTGTTGTACTTGAAACTTTTTGTGTTTCACTAAATGATTGTATTAGCTGTTTTGTTTCAACTTTTTTTACAAATTCTGCTAGAGATGGATGCTTATGTTGGACACCTTTATTTTCATTTGCTCTAATTTTGCGTTGCTTTCTACTGAGTTGTCTTTTGGTAGGCATTCTTTAGGGTCTGTTGAAAAAAATAAAGAAGATATGGGTTGGGGTGTCCTGGAATGTATGTGTGCTGTGTGCATGAGTGTTTGAGTAAGATGATAAAGATGTATGTAATGGTGTGTGATTGTGCATTGGGAACTAAAACTAGTAGGGGTAGGTATTCTTGAATGTATGTGTCACTAAACTGGGGTTCAGATGACAAAAAAAAAGTAAGCTAGTGGTGTGGAAAAGTACAAATAGTAAATGTAATGTATACAATTAAAACAGTTGTTTGTTCTATAATATGAAAATTGTAGTGGTTCATTTGGCTAATTTGTGTGTCCAAAAATAGAAATTTGTGGGCCATTCTGGTTGTAAATCGCTGTTTACGACATGGAAATTTTTGGACAAAATGGTACAAAATCTCTATTTTAAGAAACCAAAATAGCTGGTATTAATGTTATAGTATATTTGATTAATAATATAAATAATATGGTGATATTTTACTTACTTTTTTTTTTAAATTAACAGGTAACTTCTTAGTTTTTCTTTCTTCTTCGAATTCGGCTGCTTCTTTTCAGGAAACTGGTCTTCACTGCAACTGTGAAAGCTTTAGTAACTTTGTTTGTATATAGCACTGTTTTTAATTTAGATATTGATTTTTTTAATTGAAATCCTCAGTGCCTTCTGTAAAACTATTAAACTAATTTATTTACATAAGATACATTGCATCAGTTCAGTGTATATGATATGTTCTTAATGAACAAATTGTATTGAATGACTAACTGTAGCAAAAATAAAATATCTGTACTATGTCTTGTGAAATTTATAATATATTAGTGAATACCACTATTTCTGTAAGTAAACTGTTCTAGGTAATAGCGCCTCAATGTCATGTCTAATTTAAAGTAATTAAGTAAATAAATAAATAAAAACAAAAAATATGAAATTGTATAAGTATTTTTATAAAGGTTTAAACATAGATTGTGTTTGCATGCAATTTTGTTTGAATATATGTAGTCTATATATTTCATTTAAAAAATGTTAGTTTAACATGATTTTAGTGTGTGTGTTTAAAGAAAGTAAAACGTATAAAGGTGTATAAGTTGTAGTTGATTTTAGGAAATTGAAAAAAGTACAGTAAATTCATTTAACAGATTTTACAAGGTAAAAGTCTGTTTGAAAATGTGTTCATCTACCATAGCTCTCAAGTCACACGCTTTTGGCGGGTGTCACACTCCTTGTAAAGGGCAGACTCACCCGCCAAGCCTCCTGCACGCCCATTCATTCCAATGGGCGTCTCACCCGCTAAAAACAAAATCGGGTGATTTCACCCGCCTGTAAAACAAAAATGGTTGAGAGCTATGTCTACTATACAGAAAATATGCATACCTGAAGTTTGTGTTCATGCATATGGATATGCGTGGAGCTGCAAGTAGAAATCTTGAAGACTTGTACAGTATTTGTGGTAGATGCTGCTTGCCAATGATATGACACTTGTACTCAGAGAGATTAGAGTACATTTGCAGTGCTGATCTATGATGATGCAGTTAGATGTAGAGGTCTTGAATGTGATTGGTGCATGGTCATGTGATTTTTGAGGTACATCCAATGAGGGAATGGCGGAGAGTGTGTAGTGGAAATGGTAGAAGGGCTGTTCATGTTACGATATGTCCGCGGACATGGCGATAGTACCAGGACATCGGGAGTTACATCCGGGCATTTTTGGGTTCAGAAGTCATGCAAATGAGAATAAGCACTGAAAGGGATTGGTCAGGAAAGTTTGGTGGGTGTGTTGTGCCAGGAGAGATTTTTTGAGATACTCTTTTTGCTGAGAGAACAAAAGATAGCTATGGCTGTGTGTTTCAGAAAACAGATTGTTTGGATTTTAGGAGATTCGTGGATACATTGGTTGAAGGTGCATGCAGAAAGCTGTGGAGTAGCTGTAGATCTTGGATTCTCACATGTGGAAGTACACTGGCATGGAGTACGTGGAATGAAGTGTTTGGATTTGCTACCTCTCTGTGCTACTTTGGAGACAGAGCAACATCCAGACATAATTGTAATTCATTGTGGAGGGAACAGTTTAGGGCATGTGACTGGAATTTTTTTGCAATTTGCTATGAAAGAAGGACTGAGGAAGGTTATGGACATGTTTCCTAATTCGCAAGTGATATTTTCACGGATTGCACAGAGACAAATGTGGCTTCGTTCTTCTTCATTTGGCCCACAAATGGAAAAAGCAAGGCGCAATGTTAATAAGGCTGTTTGTGGCTTTCTAAGAGATTTTGGCATGTCTTCTTTTCACAATGAAAATATTATGTTTTGTAGTACATACATTTTTCGCAGAGATGGAGTCCATCTTACTTATGCTGGCAATCAGATTTTTCTGAGAAATGTACCAAATGCATTGCGACCTTTTTTGGAATTACAACAACGATTTTGATAGTTAGATGGTTAAGTTGTGCTACTAAAAACCTATGAAATTCAGTGAAAAAACTTTGTTAAAGGGACGTTATGGTTCCAAGTAAAACCAAAAAACCCTTGAAATTTGCCAGTTATGGTAAGCTAAGCAACCATAACTCGCGCCACCACCGTGCTCTGCTAAGACTAACACCCAGGACATCAAAGATGACATCACACATGTCATTGATGACATCACTGATGACATCACATGTGCATTTACCTTTCATGAAAAGTCTGTACAAGGGTTTCTTATTGTAATGTTAATTTTAAAAAAAGTGTCAATGATCATTGGAATAAATATCAAGGGCTATTTAGTCCATCCAGTATACTAAGGTGCTCATGTAGAAACATAGGCATTGTGTGCAGCATACATGATGGAGGTGCAATATTCATAAGCTTGCCATGTTGAATAGAGAAATGATTACTGTTTTCTTATTAGACTTTTGCATATTGTGAAACATGTGATAAGTAGATAATAAAACACAAAGAGATAACACCACATACAAATATGAGTATATACAAGGAAATTGAAGTAGTAGCAAAAAGTGTTCATAACCTAACTGATTACCTTTATGCAGAGAAATGATTGCTCTGTTTCAAAGCTGCTACTTACCCTATATATATGTATATCACATGATGTGCCTGGTCTCTAAGGAAAGTAGTGTGAATACAAGATATAAAAATATGAGCATATACAGGGAAAGTACAGTAATAAAAAAACAACAGAACTATCAGAAAGTGCTGACAACTCTACTGATTATTGTAATGCACAGAAAGGATTGCTGTCTTTCCAGCTTGTGTCTTCCCCTATGTATATGTTTCATATGATATGACTGGATCCTAAGGGAATTATTGTAAGAACATACTTGAAGGATAAGTCTACAAATATACTACCATTTCCACTTTTAATTCCTGACTGTTACTGAAGAAAACCATGTGGCCTAGATATGTCAGTAAAGGAAAAAAAGGCGGAACCAGACATGTGATGTCATCAGTGATGTCATCAATGACATTTGTGATGTCATCTTTGATGTCCTGGGTGTTAGTCTTAGCAGAGCACGGTGGTGGCGCGAGGTATGGTTGCTTAGCTTACCATAACTGGCGAATTTCAAGGCTTTTTCGGTTTTACTTGGAACCATAACATCCCTTTAACAAAGTTTTTTCACTGAATTTCATAGGTTTTTAGTAGCACAACTTAACCATAACGTCCCTTTAACAAAGTTTTATATATATATAAAAATGGAAGCTGAAATTAATGGAGTTGGTTTGCAAAGTGAAAATGTATTAAATGTTGAATGCTATTTTATGTATGTTTGTTTTCTCTTTAACATGTGCTTAATTTCAGAAAGCGAGAGGAAGAGGGCAAAATGATTTATGAAGTGCATGGATACATATATAATTTTATTTTTGGCAAAAGGGTGAAGTTAGTATTGCGCTATGTACTTAATTTGTTTCTTTTCTATTTAATTTAGACTATTGATTAACACATTTTGGCTTGGAGGTCACGGGATGGGAGGACACGGGAGGCGATGGAGTCCTGGAGCCCACGCGGACGGATTCTGGAGAAGCCCCGGAAGGGGGCGAAGACCAATGCTACAAAGCAATCAGCATTGATGATGATGCCAACAATATGGATAATTATGATGACATTCAGAGGGAAATTCAAAACTTTGGAAGCACAGGTTGTCATTGAGCCTGGACCAGCATCTGGTATTGTGGTAGAAGAAGCACCAGGATTCATCATAAGTGATAGAAGGATGATTTTCCAGAACATTTACATACCATTGAATCCTGATACTCTGATGGAAAAACATTTTAACAATACTGGATTAAAGCTGAGCAGACTAAAGAGTGGCTTGGAAAAAGAAAAGAGGACGCTAAGCAGTCAATAAGAGATATGTTGATGCAATTGGAGAAAACATTTGTGAATTCAGCAGACATTAAGAAGAGAAGAGGAAAAAGAGGAGCAGTAATGCTTGCAGTCTCATTGGTAATGTCTATAATTGGAGCCATAATAGGTACCACGATGTCAACAGCCAATGCCATTTCAGTAGGGATGCTGAGTACTAAAGCACAACAACTGAGTGTTGACCTAGAAATAATACAAAAAACCTTAGATGGAATTAGAGGGGGATTAGATGAACAAGTAAGGTTCATAAATGAAACTGCGATCATATTGAATGAACAAGCGGATGTAATGCAACGGGAAACTAAATTGGTCATTAAGCATGACAGAACATTGAGTGAAATATTGAATATAATGAGTCCTGTTGATATACTGTTAACGAATTACATGAGAGAAGTTCAAACTGCAATTTCACAATTGATTCAAGGACATATACCATTGTACTTCGTTTCACAGGATATTATTCATCAAATGATAGAAAGGTTGACCAGGAGGGAGATTGATGTGGTACAGGTAAAAATTGCATTTGAAATGGGTAATGCAATGCCCTTATATGTGGACTTGGAAAGGTTGGAGATAGGGTTTTTACTATGCATCCCGTATGTAGCCCCTGAACTCATTTATCAAACTAAGTGGGTACACAATGTAGGATTTTGGCAAGAGGACCAATTTATTAAGATTAAGACTCCAGAAGTGGTGGCATTTCAGTCATGGGAGCCTAAGGTTTACTTGATACCAAATTTGGAGACTTGTGTGAAGTTTAAAGAACAAAATTATATGTGTCCAGGTAAACCGTTTGTTCCTGATGCTACGGATGCTATTTGTGGTCTGAAATCTGACCCAAGTATATCAGAAGGATGTGAAGTATTTATTAGCAATATGGGGGTGAAGAATTGGCACAGGCTAAGATGGTCAAAGGTAAATGGTTGTGTCGGGGGGAAATTCTGCCGGGGTCGGCCGGGCCGTCCGCAGACCTCCAGGCAGGGAGGCCCCAACTCCTCCCGTGTATATCCCAGATGAGATAGAGTATGAGACACACACAAGGAGCAAGGTGACTCTGCTGTTTATTAGACAAAACGGCAGGGATGGGTCAAGGAGCGTACGCGTCCGTCCTGACACACACACAATCGTGGGGCTCGCAGGCCCTTTTTACTGTATTATGACGCGCTACTTGCGTCACTTCAGAAGTTTAACAAAAAACCTATCGCCACTCTTAATTGGTTGCTCGAGTGGTAGGGTTAGTATAGCACACATATAGAGAACAATGTTAGTGGACAAAGGGTAGCCAGGTGATATATCTGGGTTGTCTCTACAATTAGATACATGAGAATTGTTACATGAAGACTCCTGAGGATTGGTTAATATTACTGGCGTCAGTGATAAGAGCCCCATGCTCTGATTGGTGCGCCCGTGAGCTTCCCAGCCTGGGACCACCGCCATTCCCAGCTCTCGGTGTACCTGCAATTTGCAACAATGTTTCATTATGGGTACGTGCAGACAATGTGAGGATTTATTCATAGCTGGAAGGCTGACCGCTCCCACTGTCGCAGATGTCCATTGAGCCTTTCAAGTGTATCTGCCTGTGTCTCGTAGCGAGGGATCCAGACGCCTCTTTTCTCCTGGGTTTGGCATCTCGTCAGGTTCGGCTTGGTCACGTGGGGAGGGACCGTCTTTGAGGCAGAATTCTGCACAATTAATATTGCTTTTCCACTGTGTGTCTGGTTTAATTTGCAGGTGTGACTTTAGCGTTGGTGCGCGGAGTGCAAGGTTGCAACATCGTGCCTTTGATGCTTTGTTCTTGGAATGTGGGTTTGCAACATTGTGACCTTGGCTGGTTGCTTCACCGGGCTCTTTCTGCAGGATCAGCAACCTGACTCTTGCTTTGTTAATGTCCACGGGAGCTCTTGTTTGAGGCCTACTTGGGCCTGGTGCATAAGTGGTCCGTTTGGTGCATAGGTGCTTTAGGTTATAGTAGCATATAGTTCCATGACCAGTATCGTGTCTTCATTATACCTCTCATGGTGGTAACTGGTTTCAAGAGAAGCGTGAGCAAGCTTTGTAGATGAGTTCATGACGCGTCTTGCGTTTCTGCATTCTGAAAGCCTATGTAAAAATAATAAAGATGCACGTCCGTGAATATGCCTGTCGCCTACATCATAGCACTGAGTATATTCTTCGTGTAGATCGGTGTGGGAATGTCCAGTGTGTATATTTGTACAGATGTGCTTCCCGTTGTCTAGGTCGTCATGGCATCTCTAACGACGTGTAGATTTTAGTCTAGTTGGTCCGTGCCGCAGGTGTCGGCATGGCCAGTGCGGGCTACTGGGCAGGCAGATGGACACATCCGTATGTTCCTGTACCAGGGTATCTGGTCGTCTGGTAAATGGACAAACTCTTCTCGTGGCGGGTGTCTGGGTCGTGACCCTTTAGGCCAAGTGCGAGAGGTGAAGGACGGGTGCCTGGTCTTCCATTCTCCCACTTCAGTCCCCCCTCTGGTCGACTTGTCGACCACAAACATATCCTTCTCGTTATCTCCTCTTACTCGCCATATCTTAGTTATTCCTCCTAGATGTCCATAATGGTTTACATGATCTTCAAATGACCAATACATATATTCACAGGTTCCTCCAGGAGTACAGTATACCCATTTTCCTATGTAGCTCCTGGGGTTTCTTGGGTTCTCGACCTTCACTGATGGTGGGTCTAGATGGTTGGGTTCTCCCTCTCCTGTATTATCACACCTGTATGCTGGCCGTCATCTGCTGGCATCAAGGGGTGCATTCCCACCATTTCGAGCAACTCGTCAGTGGTACGTGCCTTCCGGGCCTTCCAAAATCTAATTATGATCAGCGTAGCTCCAGCCAAAATAGTACAACCCACTATTATTTTCAGTCCATCTGACAGCCAGGATGGCATCCATGACCATAATAGTGAAAACCAGCTCTTATCCTTGTTTACACCGTTACTTTCATCCATCATTTTGGAGTGCATCTGGGCCAATTGTGAAACTGCTTCTGTCAGTGTACCATTGTCAGCATCGTTGGCAGGTATGAACGTGCAGCATGATTGTCCTATCTTTGCACAAACTCCTCCTTCCATTGCTGTGAGAAGGTCCAATACATATCTGTTCTGGAGTGCTACCATCCTTATAGCTCGCAGCTCCTCTTTTATTGCGTTAAACCCATTTACTGTAGAATTGATGGTCATCATTATTTCCCATCTAGTTATTTGGAGCCATTTTGCGTTTGCGTAAGCCTGCAGTCCCGGGTGTATTATTGAGGAGAAGAACATTGCTGCTCTGCTGAATAGTCTGTGTTCTGGCGGTATTGAGGTTAGTGCCGTTTCCGACCTTCCCCATAGGTAATTTCCTGTCAGTGGCTCTCCTTGTCTTTTTCTTCTATTTAGGACAGTATCATTGCTGTTGGTCCTGTTCCCTTGCTCCTCCTGAAGTGGTGCAGATCTCTTTTTTCTCTTGTCCCCTTCATCCATTTTGGGAAAGTTCGCCACATTGACATGCTTCTTAGGTACCACTAGTGATGGTACATTGACGTGCACCATTGTGCACACACCATTCCACAGGGGAGGCAGTGCATGGTATGCCTTTTCTCCACAGGCCCAATAATGGTCCATTATTACTGCTGTTCCTGCTCCCCCCTCAGGTAACTCCATCACACTTGCACAATTGGTGTTATATCCTACGTCCACCTCTCCTTTATGCTGGTAGCATACCCTGGGCGCAGTCAGCGGTAGTATTGTTATTGGGTCTTCATCTGTTTCTACCCACGTGAGCATTGGTACATACTTGATCCACGTCGTCCAACATCGGTGATTGTGTGCCTCAATAGTTGAGATAGTTTCTTTTGTTACCATGTTGCTGCCAATCACTCCTATCTCCCAGCTGTTGTCCAGATACACCTTTCCTGTTATCGTCACCAGCGGCCTCTCCCAGCATCCTTGTTTACCCGGAACTTCAGTGGCATACCAATCACATGGTAGATACTGCAGTGTTACTTTCTTTGTTTCTCCTTTTGCAGGGCCACTTGTTATGTATCTGAATGCTTCAGCATGTAAACTGCTCTTGTGGTAACTCAAATAGGTCTTGAGGAAGTTGTTTTCATATGGGTATGAGTCTCGTGTTTTCCATGTCATGTGCACTACTGTCCCTTGAAACCTTCCTTTCGTTTGGAACAGTGCCAAGTATATTATGCACTGTGCTGTCTTTTCATCTATTTCTGTGGCAACAAATGTTCGTGAAGCACTCATGGCGTATGGTATTAATGAGCAAACGTAGCAGCTGTCCTCAGTTGTCTGCTTACCAATGCGGGTCATGTGTTGGTACCATATGTTGTTTGTGACGTGTGCTGAATCTTGTATATAATTATCAATACCTTTATTGTCTGAGTATGTGCTGCGTTTAACTCTATTTTGCTTGGGTGCAATGTTACTACTATCACCTGAAGTAACACCTGTTGCAGCAGGGGACGGGGGTATATTAGGTTTGGGTGCAGCAATAAAATTAATAGCATAGCTGTACTGCCATACAGAGGCAGCCAAGAACCCGGTGATCATCAAAATCCCTATTACTTTTATTACATATGCTAATCTCACCGGCATTTTGCTCTTACCTTGCTGCAGTCCTGGCAGCGTATTCTTGCGACGTTAGAGTTGCCCGCCTAAAAATTCTCAAAATGCTTGTTATTAAATGTTAGTTTTTTGTTTCCTTTAAGCTCTCCCTATCAAATAGTCATTCAGTGCCCAGGTGAAAAGCTGCTCCCACGCTACTCTAAGTGATCGGTCTCTTAGGACCGGCAAGTATGGGCGGAGGTGGGGCATGGAATATTCTATGGCCAGGAGGAATGCTGTGTAGTAGACACGTACCCTTCTCTTTTTTAGGTATGTTGGCCTTTTTATTTCGTATACAAATTGGTGTGACAATTCTTCTGGGTAGTTATCGTCTGGGAGTACCATCTACGCCTGGGCAGTGAACTTGTTAGTTAGCTTTTTCTTAATAATACAATAATACGCAGTTCCTGTATGTGCGAGAGAAAAAAGAGAACATTCACGTGTTTACATGTGTATTTGTGCAGGCAATGTCTTTCAGTTCAGTTATAACTATACTTGGGGGTCAATGGGCGGGGGGTTTGGGCTCAGATGGCGGAAGTATTTTTACTCTTTGAGCGTGTGACCATGGGGTGGGCAGTATGGGGATCACCCCTTTCTTCGTCAGTTATTGTCTCCGGGGAAGCTGGGTAGTGACACGGTAAGGGAACAATTGGGTCGTTGTCTGTGGTAGAACTTCCTTCCGCTGTTGGGGATGTTGTTGCTGTTCTTCCAATGGACCTGTCGTTGGCGCTGGGGTGGGTCTGCAGTTTGTAGATCTTTACATCATGTAGGTGGTTCCAGGCACGCTTGTCCTTTAGTTTTACTGCTCTTGTTGATACGTCCTCTACCAGATGGGGGCCAGTGAACCTCTTATCGTTCCACTTCCTATTGAAATTGCGAAGTAGCACGTGGTCACCTTTGGCAAGTTTGCACAAGTTCTCCTTTTCCAATTCTGTACTGGCACCTTCTTCTTGATTGCTGGTAGACCCGCCCCGTGTGCGCTCGAGCTGTTGAGACACAAACACAACACTAGTAATCAAAGAAGACACATATTGATACATTTCATCACCTAACACACTGGCTGAACTTTCGTGGTCAGTGAATGCCCTTGACGTTGGCGTTAGGGGAAGGTGCATTTGATGTCCAGTAACCACCTCGTGAGGGGTGAGGTGGTGGTTGGACCCTGGCCTATTCCTTAATTCAAATAGGGCTAATGGTAGGCAATACACCCAGCTTTTCTTTGTTGTTTGTTGTATTTTTGCAATTGCCTCCTTCAATAGGCCATTCAGGCGTTCACATATACCGTTAGCCTGTGGGTGGTATGCACATGCAAATGTGTGTTTTATGCTCAGCAAGGATGTGATATGCTGGAACATTTCGTTTGCGAAATGCGGGCCATTGTCTGACCTTAAGACCTCGCACACTCCCAACCTGGGGAAGACCTCCCTTACTAGGAATTTGGATGCTCTAAATGCATCTGGGTGTGAACAGGGCCCTGCTTCAATCCACCTAGAGAATGGGCATACTACTACAATCATATACCTATTACCTTGACATATGTTGATCATATCAACATAGTCAATGTGAAGGTGCTGAAAAGGTCCCTCTGGCTGGGGTATGGTACCTCTTATCACTTTTAGGGTATTACCGGCCGTAAACTGTTGACATGTGAGACAATTGCTGATAAAATTCGACACATGAGAATTTAACTCGGGACAGAACCAATCTTCTCTAATTCGTGCTGCAATTATTTCCTTGCCTGTATGGGCTGGGTGATGTAATTGGCTCAGGGCGGTTTAAAAGTGCCAATGGTATTACAACTTTTCCAGTGCCACCCTGGCGCCATAGTGCGTCGGTTGGTGACATTGTACATCCTCTTTTTACCCATATTTTTTTTTCGGCCATTGGTGCAGCCGCTTGTAGCTCCATAATCTGTGTGGCTGGGAGATGGGTGTACCCTTCTCTTATCAACATCTCCCTAGCCATTCCCCTCCCTCTCCCTCTCTGTGAGTCTGTGGGGTTCCATATCTCACCAAAGTATGCAGCATATTTCGCATGTGCGTCTGCTGCTGCATTCCCTTTTGAGACGTGGTCTTCACCATTGGTGTGTGTGGTGCATTTGACTAGGGCTAGTTCTTGGGGGTCGTTTATTACTTCAATTAGTTCAGCCAATAAGAGGGCATGTTGTACTGGAGTGCCATCAGCTCTCCTAAACCCTCTTCTTCTCCATTTTGATAGCCCTGAGTGGACAGTGGATGTAACATATGCACTGTCGGAATATATGGTTACTCGTTTGTCAAAACTTTCCTTCAATGCCATTATTAGTGCAACCAGTTCCGCGGCTTGAGCAGAGTAATGCTGTGGTAATTGTACACATTTCATAGCCACACACACCGGCGCCTCCATCATTTTTACCACTGCTGCCCCAGTCCTCCGTATCCCATCTCCTTGATCAATAGTTGATGACCCATCAATAAACAAAAGCTCACCTCCCTCGAGTGCGTTTTCTTCAACTTTTCTAGTACATGAGTACATTTCAGTTATTTGGGTGCAGTCATGGGCGTAATCTCCCTCCTCAATTACTTCCGCTAGGAACCTTGCAGGGTTAACCGTGCTACATCTAACAATTGATAGTTCAGCTCTAGACAAAATGATCTCATAACCTGATGCCCTCTGTGTTGTTAGTGTGGACTTGGGTTTATTCAATATTGCAAATAGTGCATGTTCCACAAACAGTGTAGTTGGACACCCCATGGTTATTGCTGATGCTTTTTCCACTGCAAAAGCAGCTGCAGCGAGACCTTGTTCGCAAGGGAAGTGACCTAACATCACAGGGTCTAAGTGACCGCTGTAAAATGCTACTGGTTTATAGCCCATGCTAGTTTTTTGGGCCAATACTGCTTTCATCACTGCTGAGTCGCAATGTGAAAATATAAAAAATCGTCGCTCATAGTCTGGGGATGCCAGTACTGGAGCAGTTGATATCGCGTCTTTCAATTCGTCAAAGGCCTCCCTCATTTCCATAGTCCACCCCAACTTTTTCTCCCCTTTATTGGCTTCCCTCAAACCCTAAAGCAGGGGTCCTATGTATGAACTGTAATCAAATACCCATGCTCTACAGTAGTTGCACAGCCCCAGAAATTGCTGCAGTTCTCTCACAGTCTGTGGCATTGGAGTGCTTGAAATGGCCTGTGCTCTTTGTGGTGCAATCTTTCTTCCATGTTGGGATATCAGTTGGCCAATGTAAAGTACCTGTTCCTGACAGTATTGTATCTTTTCCATGTCTACCTTGTACCCTTTTTCAGCCAATATCGTCAACTTTTTTAACGAGTCCTCTCTGCATTTACTTTCATTTGTACTGCAAATTATTATGTCATCCACATACTGTAACACTGTGCTTTCCACTTCAACGTTACCCAAATCCATCTGTATTACTCTATTGAAAATTGAGGGTGATTCACAATACCCCTGTGGTAATCTGGTATGTTTCCACTTTGTATTTCGGTAAGTGAAGCTTGTCAAATCTTGTGAGTCTGGGTGTAATGGTATTGAGAAAAAAGCATTTTTAAGGTCAATCACTGTAAATCGTGATGCTTCTGCTGGAATGCCACACAATATTGTGGCCGGGTTTGCTGTTACTGGATACTCTGCTTCTACTATGTTGTTCAAGGGCCTGAGGTCCTGTATGAAGCGCCAAGACCCCCCTTTAGCCTTGCCCACTGGGTACACAGCCGTGTTACATGGTGACTCTGAGGGGACCAATATGCCATTGTTTATAAGGGCCGTTATGGTTTCATATATGCCCTCATCTGCCTCTTTTGACAGTGGGTACTGTTTCACTCTTGGTAGTATGGCACCTTTTTTCAATTTTATCCTTACACCCCCTATGCTTTTTATGCATCCCACGTCATAAGGGCTAATAGTCCATAATGATTTGGGCACCCTTGACATATCCTCCTTAAAGAATGGGACTGGGGTGCATGCGGGTGCCTCAAGTGCCATTGCAATTTTCTGTGCTACTTGTTTGTGAGCCACTCTTAGCCATATTTCTACACTCATCATGAACACCATCTCACCTTCCTCCTTTTCTTCTGAGAACAGATCCTCATCTGACACCTGGGTCAGCCTACATCCTTCTGCTAGTGCTATCACTGCCCTCCACGCTCTCCCTTCTTTTTCTTGGGCGTGCACAGCAATATAATCAGCTGTTGCAATAATGCTCTCAATGTCCATTACAAACACCTTTCCTTCTGGTTCATTAACAGGTGTTTCTGGTCGGAACAGATAGGCTGCTGGCCTCCTCCATATTTTCCCTTCTATCCCTGGCATCCATGCAAATGCCATGTCTGTTCCATACTGGAATAGCTCGCCATCTACTGGCTCCGCCCTAATCGCTGTCTGTCCACAGTATGCTTGCATAATCTGTCGTGCTGCGAGCATGTTAATCCCTGGAGTAGAGCAAATTATGCCATCCTCTGTAAAGGAGATCGTCATATTCAACCTGTTCATTATGTCCCTCCCCAGTATATTTACCGGTGAGGCACTATAATATAAAAGTGGAACCGACAGATCATAATCTCCAATAGATAAGGGAACGTTATCAGTAAAGGGAACCAACCCTTTAGCCCCAGAAAATCCTTGGGTGTTCATGGCTTCGCCTGACATCTTAAATTTACCTTCCCTTATGCAAGACCGGGTTGCCCCGGTGTCAACAAGGAATGATAATTGTTTGTCACCTATCGTTACCTCTATGCGTGGCTCCTCCGCACTATTAGGTGTTACTGACAGGATGGGACACACCAAGGCCGTCTGTGGGCTGTCCTATTGGGGGTACAATGATTGGCCATTCCCTGTGTAAGGGTTGTGTCCCAACACCGTCACCCTACCCAATTGCGTTTGTTGAGTTTGGGGTTGTTGTGTTAGCGCTACTTGTTGTTGTGGCAGTGGCTGTTGTTGTGTTATTTGTTGTTGTGGCAGTGAATATGTTTGTGGCTGTTGTTGTGTTAATTGTTGTTGTGGGTCACTTCCTTGTTGTAACGTCTGCTGTTGTTGTATGCCCTGCTGTTCTTGTGAGGTCCTAGGTTGTGCCTGTTCATTCCATGCTGGTGTTCCTGGCCTGACCCTACACGTACGTGACATGTGTCCTAATAATCCGCAACTCCAACACACGGGTGGTTCCCTGCTTTGCCATGGGAAGCTCCCTGTGTTGTCCTGGTATACTGGTTGCCCTGTGGGGTAGGAATTTCTAAGTCCTCCCACCTGCTGTTGGGTATTATATCCGTATCCTCTCCCTCTCATAAATCCTCCTCTCCCTCTGTTATAACTATAATACCCAGCTCCTTGCATTGGGTACCCTCCTCCCATGTTTGGTGCGTGTAATTGCAGTGGCGGCACTTGCTGTGTTATACTCTGTGGAGGTGCTATTTGAGCGGGATCTTGTGCAGCCACTACTTGTGTGGGGCTTTGGGCCATTGGTGTGGGCGTAGTTATTAGTGCCCCTTCCATTGTGTATTTAGTAA
This sequence comes from Ambystoma mexicanum, assembly GCF_040938575.1. Classification (NCBI taxonomy): domain Eukaryota; kingdom Metazoa; phylum Chordata; class Amphibia; order Caudata; family Ambystomatidae; genus Ambystoma; species Ambystoma mexicanum. The sequence goes on from NC_090925.1 coordinate 88,461,436, forward strand.
GTTTTTTCTGTACTAGTTTAGCCTCTTCTGTTTTCCTGTCCTCTTCCTTTTGTTTCATTTTTCCTTGCCATGTCCTGCAGTGATGTACTATAGTCAGTTGTATTTCTGGCCATGGTTTTGCTTCCATTCCCACTACTTTCTTTAGTTGTTTCTGAACTCCTTCTGGGAGCCCTTGTACTAGTATATGATAAAATATGGCTGGTGTTTTGTCCCATTGTTCTCTAGTTTCCATGCGCCACTTCTCTTGGATATCCTGGATATAATCAACAGGATCCTCATTCTCACGCATCTTACGGGAAGTAATTGCTCCTATGTCTGATGTGTCTGGGTACTGTACTCTCAGTGCCTGCCATAGCGCATGTCTGCAGTTTGCAAATGGTGCCCCATCATGCGATGTGTTTGTTATTGTTACCCCATGGAATCCCGCTCTCATCCAAATGTCATCCGCTCTATCCCCTAATATTGATATTAACAGGCCCTTCACATCTCCTACTGCTAGTTTCTGTCCTGCGGTGTGTTTTTCCATTTCATATATCCACTTACCCGCACCTCCACTTAGTGATGGGAGCCTACATTTTATATTTTCTTTATCCGTATGCTTCCAAGGGACGTACTGTGGTCTAACCCCTCCTCTCTCCAACAGTGGCATTAAGTTGTGTCTTGTGTCACCCTTTATGTTCCATAATATCGAGTCCTCACACCCCTCCTCTTCTTCCGGTTCCTTTACCTCTTCAATTTCGTCCTTATTACCCCTGCTCCTAACTCCTTCTCCATCCTTTCCCCTCCTTTCGTCATTTCCTGTATTTAATGTGGGCGTGTTTGTTTGTCTGTCTTGCCTGCGACTAGGGAGGTCTCTAAGCCGACATGCATAGGGTGTCAGTTCGTCCATGAAGGGCGCAAGCTTTATTCTGCGCAGCGAGCGTGCGGTGGTTGAGCATGTAGGGTGTGATGGGGAGGGCGTGATGGAGATGGGGATGGTGTGGTTTCATGGGTTTGTCTTTCCACTAGTCCTTTCACTCCCTCCTCACTTCTCTCCAGTTCCTCCCTTCTCCTACTGATCCATGGCGAGTCTATGTTTGTTTGAGTGAGGTATAGCTTATCTAAGCTTTTCCTTTCACTCTTTCTTCCTTCCCTCTCCACTCCTTCTTCCTCCTCACTACAAAAATCATTCATAAATGGTACCCCCCACTCTGCCTTTTTCCCTTTTATTGTTACTGTTTCTAAATCTATTAGGTCTATTTCTCCTTTTCCTTTGTTACCGACTGCTCCCCCTAGTGCTGATGTTGTTGCTACTTCTCTACTTCTATATACATCCCCCCATTTTTCACTCTCCCTACTCCTCCCTTCTCTTTCCCCTTCACTTCTCTCCTCCATCTCCCTACTATTTTCCTCCCTTTTCCTTTTCAATTCCTCCATCACTTCGTTGCTCATCTGTTCCAATATTCTTTCATCCTCTTTCTTCCTTTCCCATTTCACCCTTTCTCTTTCTACTATACTTTCTATTACTTTCCCCTCTTCATATTTCTTAGCTGTCTCTGATAGTACCCTCCTCTTCCATATTGCCATTTCCTTTTCCTTTTCTTCTTCTTCCTTCTTCTTTTCTCTCAGCACTACTCTTGCTACCCTGTCTGCTGCTGCTTTTACCCTTTCAGCTTCTCTCCTTTGCTCCTCATTTCGTTCCCTTAATTTTTCCAATTTGTTCTTACCTTCCTTCCTTTTCCTCACTCTCTCTCTTTCCTCCCTCTCAAGCTGTTTGATCAATTCATTCTGCTCATCCCTTAGCTTTGCTAATCTTTCCTCCAAAATCTCTTCCTTTTGTCGTAATAGCTCCTCCCCCTCATTTCACTCTCTCTTGCACTATCCTCGTCTGTTCTCTTTACTACCTCCCTCTCTTCTCCAGTTAGTGAACCTCGTAATTTTAATAATATTTGTGCAGCTACCCACTCATCATTACCTATCTCTACAGTCTGCTCTTCTCCAATCCTCCCCTCCCCCACTGGTATCTTCCTATGAGCCACATATGGTGGAGGGCTGTATGCCGGGTTCGAGTATCCTTCAGCCGCCCTTAACTGTCCTTCTATTTCTCCTAATTCTCTTAAAGGGTACAACCCTCCTCCCTCTGTTTTCACTCCCGGTGTTATCGGTATCTCGTTGCTCGGTTCCTTTTTTATGTCGTCTGATTTATCAATCTTTTCTCCTCCCTCTCCTCCGTTCCCCGTATTCTTTGTGCTTTCACGCCCCTTTTTCCCATCCTCTCCTTCTTTCTTAATCTCCTTTTCTTCCGGTGTTTCCCCCATAGTGAACATTCCATTTGGTCCTGGTCGGGACCCCTGGAACATCCTCCATAAGTTAAACACCTCCACATGGTTTGCCAACTTCTTCCCCTTGTATGTATTGTGCAGATGGTTTAGCAGTGAATGTTGGGCATATGGATCGAAACTACCATTAGGCGGCCATGGTGTTAACATTTTGTTATCCGTCCCCTGGGTCCACTCTATGCTGTACTTAATTAATTTCTCCCTATGGGGTGGCAGTGTGGTGCATATGTGTTGTAGTGGGGTAGTGAGGGTGTTCCCCCACCCTCCCGACCCTGTCCCGTGTGACATAGTGGCGCTCCACTTGTTACCCTTCCCTTCACTAGCAGTTTACAATATACAACCTTATATTGTTTACCTGGCCCCGCACGTGTGGGGACTTACGACAATCCTTTGACAGATTATGCAATAAAAATTATTTAAAAAAAATAAAATAAAATATGTATATATGTGTATGATTTTATATTGTATATTCCTTCCCTTACAGCCCCCTGCGGCCGAAGCGCACGCAGCCCCCTGCGGCTGCGTACCCTTTACGACGCTCTTATACAGTCGTCCTGTTTCCCCGTTCTCCTCCCCCTTTTACACTTGCCATGGCCGGCGTTCTCCGTGCGCAGCCACGCCCCTCTCCCCTTCTCCTTTTCCCGATCCACTCGTCTATCGTTTATCTCCGTGTCCGCTCCCTTATCATATTTCTCTTCCCCACCACTCTCAAAACCAAAGTTCCTTGTGCTCGCGATATCCTATTAAATCCCTACTGGTGACGTCACCGATTTCTTCGAGCTACTGGTACATTCTTCATATGTTCTTTAAGTTCAAAATACACTTGCAATCTACCCCCGCTAACCCTACAGCTGTCTTCCTGTCACTCCTGGAACAAGGTAATCAAATCAATAATATAATCGGACTGCGCACACTGCATCGCCTCGCGTGTGATACGCCCCTCAACAGGAGGGCTTAACCAGCCAATTATCTTCCGTATTGGGCGACTAGGCAACTAGCTACCGCCTACAGGGAAACGCAACGGGAGTGCCTGGAAAAAGTAAAAATAAAAAGTCGATCTTAAACAGATCTCAGCAGTGCCTCCAACTTGTCGGGGGGAAATTCTGCCGGGGTCGGCCGGGCCGTCCGCAGACCTCCAGGCAGGGAGGCCCCAACTCCTCCCGTGTATATCCCAGATGAGATAGAGTATGAGACACACACAAGGAGCAAGGTGACTCTGCTGTTTATTAGACAAAACGGCAGGGATGGGTCAAGGAGCGTACGCGTCCGTCCTGACACACACACAATCGTGGGGCTCGCAGGCCCTTTTTACTGTATTATGACGCGCTACTTGCGTCACTTCAGAAGGTTAACAAAAAACCTATCGCCACTCTTAGTTGGTTGCTCGAGTGGTAGGGTTAGTATAGCACACATATAGAGAACAATGTTAGTGGACAAAGGGTAGTCAGGTGATATATCTGGGTTGTCTCTACAATTAGATACATGAGAATTGTTACATGAAGACTCCTGAGGATTGGTTATTACTGGCGTCAGTGATAAGAGCCCCATGCTCTGATTGGTGCGCCCGTGAGCTTCCCAGCCTGGGACCACCGCCGTTCCCAGCTCTCGGTATACCTGCAATTTGCAACAATGTTTCATTATGGGTACGTGCAGACAATGTGAGGATTTATTCATAGCTGGAAGGCTGACCGCTCCCACTGTCGCAGATGTCCATTGAGCCTTTCAAGTGTATCTGCCTGTGTCTCGTAGCGAGGGATCCAGACGCCTCTTCTCTCCTGGGTTTGGCATCTCGTCAGGTTCGGCTTGGTCACGTGGGGAGGGACCGTGTTTGAGGCAGAATTCTGCACAATTAATATTGCTTTTCCACTGTGTGTCTGGTTTAATTTGCAGGTGTGACTTTAGCGTTGGTGCGCGGAGTGCGAGGTTGCAACATTGTGCCTTTGATGCTTTGTTCTTGGAATGTGGGTTTGCAACATTGCGACCTTGGCTGGTTGCTTCACCGGGCTCTTTCTGCAGGATCAGCAACCTGACTCTTGCTTTGTTAATGTCCACGGGAGCTCTTGTTTGAGGCCTACTTGGGCCTGGTGCATAAGTGGTCCGTTTGGTGCATAGGTGCTTTAGGTTATAGTAGCATATAGTTCCATGACCAGTATCGTGTCTTCATTATACCTCTCATGGTGGTAACTGGTTTCAAGAGAAGCGTGAGCAAGCTTTGTAGATGAGTTCATGACGCATCTTGCGTTTCTGCATTCTGAAAGCCTATGGAAAAATAATAAAGATGCACGTCCGTGAATATGCCTGTCGCCTACGTCATAGCACTGAGTATATTCTTTGTGTAGATCGGTGTGGGAATGTCCAGTGTGTATATTTGTACAGATGTGCTTCCCGTTGTCTAGGTCGTCATGGCATCTCTAACGACGTGTAGATTTTAGTCTAGTTAGTCCGTGCCGCAGGTGTCGGCATGGCCAGTGCGGGCTACTGGGCAGGCAGATGGACACATCCGTATGTTCCTGTACCAGGGTATCTGGTCGTCTGGTAAATGGACAAACTCTTCTCGTGGCGGGTGTCTGGGTCGTGACCCTTTAGGCCAAGCGCGAGAGGTGAAGGACGGGAGCCTGGTCTTCCATTCTCCCACTTCAGTTGGTTAGCACCTGTATGAAGAATTTTACGGTAGTACACTTGAATAATGGAACATTTGTGGTCAGACAGGTGAAATATAATGTATTTTACTTACAGGTTCCGAAGGACACAATTGCTTCAATTGGAGGTTTGACATTATTTCATGTTACAAATGACATTTGGGAAAGCCAAGTAGAAAATATTGAATTTTTTCAAAGGGTTGAATTTCCAATAGACCCGGATGTGGAGTTCTTATTGAATCATAAAGAGAAGAATGTAGTGAAGATGAATCTAAGAAAGAACAATATTACAGTTAGTAACCTGGGTATAATAGACGTGGAAAGTTTTAATTGGGGAACCTGGGGGGAACGCCCTATAATGGGTTTAGCTGTTCTGGTGCTAATAATGGGAGGATGGTTGATTGTTTTATCAGTGAAGATGAAGATGTTGCTTATGTTAGTAGATACAACGGGGAGAGAAAGATATCCCAATACGCATACATTTTAAAGAAAGAAAGGAGGCAAGTTGGGTTTCTTCCAATTGTGGCTTGGACCATGGCCAAATTCTCAGAAAAAGGAGGGTATATGTAGTATATTTTAGCGTGTTTTGGAGTGCAGCGCCACTGCATGGGATCACATTATTGCTGTAATGTGATACAGCAGGCCATGTGTTGCCAGTGTAACATATGGACATGTATATGAAGACAGGCTATCTATTTTAAAAGCACACCATTTTTTTTCACTACCTATTTTAAAAGCACACCATTTTATTTTCTCACTTGAAAACGCCTCACTTACAGGAGACCACATTAGATACCTGATTGACTAACTAAACTAACAAATACTAACACGATTCTAACTTCTTAACATTATAATGTGCAAAATGAGGCAGGCTGAGATTCATTTTTTAAACGTGCAATTTTTCTTTGCTCTGTTCACTGTCTTTGCAGGAAGCAAAATTTCAATACCAGGAAATCAGTTAGATATAGTTTCTTACTGTAAAAGTGAGCTATTGTTGAGGAAGGAGGGAATTTGATTGGTGACACTTCAGCCTGGGGGTTGTAACAGAGGTTTCTTGGAGTAGCTCTAAGAGAAAGAAGGGGAGAAGACATTTTGCGGAGTTGCAGTTAGGTCACTTTGCTGGAGCTGCTGTGAGGTCGCCTTGCTGGGCTGCTGGGAGGGGTCGTTCCAGTTGTACTGCTGACCTTCAGAGACTGGGGTTTCCTAGTCACTTGGCACCGGCTTAAGATCTGACGATTGCAGATTGAACTGCATGTTCTCGCTCTGCGCTTTAAAAAGAAAGCCCTGGGCCACTTCTAGGAGGCGACAAGCCAGGAGATTTTGCGTGCTGAAAAGCTACAAAGCTGGTAATTATACAAATGGAGTGAGATTACTGTGACTGCCGTACGTACGATCTACTATCAGGCAGGCAGAGTAGCGATAGGGAATTCCCCTGTGTTTAACTGCCACGTTATAATGTTGCAAGGCAAATGCTTTTTCTTGTTGCAAATGTAAAGTGAAATTCGTGGTGTTATTGCATTTGTTTCTCTTATGTTTATTTCAGAGAGGATTGTCTCACAAGAATGGGATTGTATCATTTTGAAATGAAATAGTGATAACACACAGTCTGCCTAAGAGTGTTCTTGATTCTGTTTTTCTTTGGTGCATTTAAATCATACCATACAAGAAAAGGGAAGGTTATTATGTAATATACGTGCCCGATTCCCTATGCAGATGAAATAATGTCATTAGAATTTATAAATAGCTGGGTGCGTGATTCCACTCAGGGTATGTGTGTGTGGCTTCTGAGTGGAATATAATACAATAGTCTGCTGAGCGTATATGAATCAGCAGACAGAGGCCTATGGATACATAGTCTCACTAATGTAAATAAATTAATGATAATACCACATGTTATTGTGAATACTCTATGGAAACATAGTCTCACTAATGTAAATACATTACTGATAACACCACATGTTATTGTGAATACTTTATGGAAGCATAGCTCACTGGTGTAGATAAATCAGTGATAACATCCATAGGTGGCACTCCATATGAAAATGTGGTGTTTCTGAATAATGCTCCAAGTCCGAGGCCTCTAGAGATCACAAGAACAGTCTAAACAAAAGAAAGGGTTTTTTGTATGTTGGGGCCACAAATAAAACAAAGAAATTATGCTCACCAAAATACCACCAACAAAATGCATACCAACCAAATGTATCTGTGTACTGAAATAATGCATAGCCACTATACCAGTATAATGCCAAGCCCAATCTAAATGCAAGGAGTGATTATTGCTAAATTACTTTTGTTTTTGGAGGTAAGAAAATACCACTAGGCCCCAAATCTACACAAAATACCCTACAGGGCATGCAAGAGTAGCCTAGTGTATGCTGCATAATATAGGATACATGTTTTGCAGTAGTTACAGAGCCCCAAGAATATTTGCATGTCTTTCACTGTTATGGGTTTGGGGGTGGTGCACACAAATGCAGCTCTGTCTGGTATGATTCTTTCACCATTTACTGATATTAGCTGACCTAAAAACAGTACTTCCTGTTGGTAGTACCAGAGTTGGGCCTTGTCAACTATGTAGCCCTTGCAGGCAAGGAGTTTGTAGGGGTGTGATAGAGTCTTTTTGGCAGTTCACCTCACTGTGGCTACACACAAGAAATTGTCTATGTACTGGGACTGTTTCTTAAGTCAGCGTGCAATATTCTGTTAACAATGCTTGGCTCTCACAAGAGTGTTTGTAGCGCTTTCTTCCATGGGTAAATGCTGTGAGATACTGTGACTCAGGGTGCAAAGTTATCGAGAAGAAGGCGTTTTTCAAATGTACCACTGTAAGGTGGGTCACCTCCTTGGTAATAATGCATAGGATGGGGGTGGGGTTAGGAACCACAGGAAACTGTTTTGTCTTACATAATTTATGGGACGTACATCCTGGATCATTCTCCAATTTCCCCCTCTTGCCTTTTTCACAGGGTAGATCGCTGTGTTACACAGTGATGTGGATGGCACTATTATGCCTTGATTGAGTAGGGCCTGGTTGTGTCTCTGATTCCCTGCTCTGCTTCTCTTGATAGTGGTACTGCTTCACCCGGGGTAGCACCGCCCCAGCCTTTAGTGTTATGTGTACTGGGGTTACTTCCTTTAAAAGGTCAACATCATGTGGGTTGGTGGTCCACAACTACTTAGGTACATATTCCAGTCTGCTTCAATGAAAGCAGCGGGGCTACAAAGGCCATCGGGGGGCACTGCACTCTTTGATATAGTACCATGATCTCGCAAGGGATCAAATCTCTGCAATTATTTCTCCATCACAGTCATTATTTTCAAACAGTTCTGCATCAGTCAACTCCTTAAAAGGTACAGTGTGGCCAATGCAAAGCACTGTACACCACTCACACCTGTGTGTCTGTACCTAGTACAACCACTCTCATCGCTGATACCAACAACCCTTGCAGGTCTAGGGACAGGGTAATGGCCGGTTGTATACGAATTGTTCGTTTTACAACTGTTCGAATTACAATTGACCTTTTCACAATTGACCGAATTGTGAAGGTCAATTCTAACATATATGTGGGGGGAAACCCCCCACAACCCCCCACCTAACGCCAAACCCCCCAAAACCCCTATATATATATATAAATATATATTACCAAACAGATATATATATATATATATATTTATATATTTATATATATATATATATATACGGTCAATTGTGAAAAGGTCAATTGTGACACTTTAAATTCAGTCAATTGTTCATTTGAACAATTGTAAACGAACAATTTGGGTAATACCTAATGGCCGCCACCGATTCCAGATACCTCACAGGGCGAAAGATCAAATCTGTTGCCACAATACAGTAGTTTTTGTCAATATGTGGCACTGCCTCCACAAGCACTGTTATTCCATAGATGAACATATCTGAGTCGATGGGTATCCCTCCTTACCCACCTACCTTCCCTGCCATTGCATGTATTATTACCATTTCTATTATTGGGCACATACCTGGCGTGGTGCAAACAATGCCATGATCAGTAAATAAGATTGACATATTCAACTAAATGAGCAAATCCCTGCCCAGTAGGTTGAAAGAAGAAGTCTCAGCATATAATAATGAAGTGTGCACCACCTTCCCTCCCACCTTTACATCCAGCTCTTTAGTGTACGGAACCATAGAAATAGCTCCAGACACGCCCTGCATGTCAAGAGTTTTGAATGGGAAGTCCCCCTCACTAATGGATGATTTTGTAGCACCCAAGTCAACCATAAAAATAAATTGTGTGTTTCCTATCTCTGCCCCTACCAAGGGTTCCTCATCAGGGTTGAGGGTCATTGACAGGACCGGACATGCAAGAGTTCTCTGAGGGCTGTCCTAGTCAGGATATATATTTGTCCAGGGGAACATAAAGGGGTTTCCCCCTACCACTGCTGTGCCTCGAAAAGGGGCGTCTGTATGATTTGGCCTTTTGTTGAATTGGTTTGTGCCACCTCCCTGTTGGAATGCGCTCTGGTGTGTGTAGTGTTGCACCACTTGTTGCTGCTGCATAGGTGGACCAGTTATCTGCAGGGGTAATTGTGTGTAGGCCTGGTGTATCTCACATGGTATAGAAGTAATTCTAGGCATCTGCCATTGTGGGGGCCCCTGTGGTGGTGGGCATTAGTTATACCCCATCCCTTGTCTGCTTCTACACTCTCTTGAAAAGTGCTCCCATTTCCTGCAGTTCCAACATTGTGAAGGCCCCATCCCCCTCCTCTGCACCCCATTCCTCAAAAAAACCCTTCTCCTGGCTACTCGAAACCCACCTTTTCCTTTCTGTTGTCCTCCTTGTTGCCACTGTGGGCCTTGTTACTGTAGACCCCAGCCCCACTGCCCTTGTCCTCCTTCCCACCAAATCACAGCTATTATGGCCTTTGCAAAGTCTTGGCCGTTTCCTCACGCCTAGATCTATACTGACGCCTCCACAGGAACTTTGGCTAATTTGTTTTGTACTAGTTTTGCTTCCTCTGCTTGTCATCTTTGGGCCATTTCCTTGTCACAGTCCTTTATTATCTTTCAATGCTGTATTTTTGGCCCACCCCTTCGCCTCGAAGCCCACGATCTTGTCTAGTGCCATTTGCACCTCTTTGGGGAGGCCCTTTTAACAATAAAGTAGAAAAAGGTTATTGATTGGTCCCACGAGTTACCTGTCTCCGCACTCCACATGTACTGAATTTTACAGTAACTGAGAGGGGACTTCATCATCACCAATAGTACATTGCATTATTTATTTTTTAATTGATTAACAATTTTGACAAGAGAAAAGAAGAAACAATTCTTTGCATTATTGACTGTAGGTCAGCTGTGCCGGGGAACGCTTGGCGCAGCGTGTCCCATATTTTTGCCCGGATCTTGTTAAATGATCCTCCATTGTGTGCATCATTCCCCAAAGTCACTCTGGGGTTCCCTGCTTTCAGTCACACATGCCCAGCTTGGTCACCAATGGACTCTACCAATAGGCATTTTATGTGACCGACTGCCAGGGGTACTCCGGCGGTCCTATTTTTGAATGCATAAATCCATTTGCGCAGACTCGCCACAAGGGGTGGGAGCACCTTTATCAAACCGTTTTTATTCAACTGAGCCCATGGTAAATAGTGCGGTCTGCCAGCGCCCTTATGTATGAGGGATGTCTGCATCCTTGCCCTACCCCATCAGCCCTTTTTAAAGTTCCCTTTTTCCTTCATACTGCCATCTTGCCAAACCTGCTCCTCAACCGGCCTCCCCACAGACTCTCCACCCAAGGAGTTTGTTCAGGCACTTGCTCTGCCTCCTCATCATCTTCAAACTCATCAAATGTACTCCACCCATCCTCCTCTCCTCGGTGAGATCCAAAATTCTCGTATCCTAAGCTGTGCGCCCTCTCGTCCCCTTCTCCTTCCTTCTCTATGGCTCTGCTATCTATCCTGAATAAAAAGTCTCCTGCTTTCCACCCATCGGGCTCTTGCTCTGCTGGTTTGTCCGGCTTTAGTTTAGTCTATGCTGCTCTCAATCTATTACATTCTGTTTGCGCAACTGCCAATGCCACTTCTAAGTCTCTTTTATTAACATCAACATTTGCTGGGACATTAGGAGGGGATGCATAGAGGGTTGTTGGGTTGTCGCCGTAGTGGTTGCATTACTATAACCTACTGCGGGGCGAGTTGTCAATGGGTATAGTCCTCCACTCTCCGCTGGTGCCACGCCCTCTTTCTCTGAACAGTCGCCTCCGTTATTGTTTTGCACTCCCCTTCACTAACAATCTTCCCCCTCTCCTTGTCTCCATCACCCACTGTTTGTGATATTACACGATTTTGTATCGTTATAATGGCAGCGCCTTACACATATATTCTATGGGTGTTTCTCCTCCCATTATAATGGTCCCTGCACCTCCGGAATATTACGGCTTTGCTAGATTGCTGCTCTCGCTGCTGGTCAAAAAAAGTAAATCCTTCATCCCCTCCCTCCAAAAAATCTAAATTCCTTTCCCCCACCGCCACTCTCACACTTTACGGACTCAACACACACCACTAATTACAAAACGCCCCTTCACAGGCCTCCTCCCTACACAAACTCAAATAACTAATTCCTGAACCCACTAATTCTGCAGGGTTCCTACTTATTTCTTTTTTCCTCCTTGTTCCTCTGTTACACAATATACATGGTGTTAGGCAGAATCACCTGCAGTACCCTTTGCGACCACTACAGGTAATTAGGACTACAAGTGGAAGCACAATTTCACCTTTGGTACAATCCTGTAGTACACAGTAAAGTAGTAGCGATGGCTGAGCAGCCAGACTTATCTCAAGAGTTTAAGTGAGCAGTAGAACAAGTTACACAAAGTACCAACCAATACAGTGATTCAAGTAAACACTTACTCAAGGTTTCTCAGTAAAAGAATATACATGTATTTACTCAATCATGTATAAAACATTACACTAGCACAAGCAGCTTAATATCACACGCTAATACACCACAAAAATCCAACCGGTAAGTAACTAAACAAGTTTGGCTCAAAAATGAAGTGTGAGCAAAATGGCACTTTAGATACTTAGAAAACCAAGGAAAACACAAGGTTATAAGAATAGACAGCCCAAGTACAATCATAGGCAGGGCAAAGGGTTCAAGTTAAATAAAACCAGGAATTCTTCTCAATAGGCCTGGGCCAAAGTCAATGGTTCAGAGTCTTTTGTATAGGATAGCACAGTTCTGGTATGTAACGGTTAAGTCTTTGCCACAGATTTTTAAAGGATTTAGCTAGGCGAAAAGTTTGATGAATGTTTAGGGAAGGGCAAGCCTTCATAGTTGAGGAAAGTTTCACACACTTTTTCGATGGCCGAAAAGATTTCCGGACCGTGTTTGCACAGTACCTTTTAAATGAAGAAAACTGTAGCTGAGCCAGTTGTTCCTGGCCGTTCGAGCAGATCTTGCTTTTCCTGTGCTTCAGTCATGGGGACAAGAAGGAGGATGTCGGGAGGTTCCTACACTGCCCAGGGTAGAGGCCAAAAGCTGTAGCAAGACATCGGTTTAAGGTGTGAGTGCCTTTAAAGTCCCCCTAGTTTCCTTCGCTCTGGCTATCCAGTTTCCAACAGCACTCTGAAGAAAATTCAACCAGAATAGGACGGTGTCCAGGTGGCTTGCGAGATGGTTGTTCCCACCAAACTCAAGGGAAGAATTTAACCTTGAAGGGCTTCTCTGTTGTCGAAGTTTCGGGCAATTCGGACCTGCAGCAGGGCTTCACTGGTCATCCAGGAGTTGCAGCAGTCCTCTTCCTTCCACTCCTCTTCGGTTCTTTCATTCCAGTGGTCGACTCTGATTTCCTAGTCCCAGAGACCTGCTTTTAAACAGTTTTCCCCCCATTCATTCAGCTTGGCTGTCACTCACACAGCACTCCTTGCCGGACAGCCAGCCGGCCAATCACACCAGAGTGCATTCAGGTCGCCTAGGAGACTAAGGACAGGGAGTTTTGGGCACCTCCCTCACATCCTGTCCACCCCTGACACTCTGGCGCCAGAGGAGTGCTTCAGCACAGAAATCTGCCAAAGGGCACGAACAAAGGGACCAAACCTGGTTTGGCGCACAGAGACCAACACAAGAAGGACTTTTCCTAAAAGAAATGGCGAAAAAAGAACACCAGAGTCTGTTTTTACAGATAGGTCTGGGGCGCCATATTGAAAAACATGGCTACCCCTGATTTTGCGCTACCATTGTTAATGGTCCTGAAAAATCACGGTAGTTGATTTAAACCACTGCCACCAGCCATTTAAAATAGGAAAAGCAAACACTTTCCTGTTACATGAGTGTTTTGACTCAGGGGAAGCTAAGCAACCCCTCCAGCACTATATAGTAAGATAGGGTGTGCTGGGTCAGTACATTTAAAGAGACTAGTAAAGTGAACATGCCCTGGGAGACAATAGTCAGTCCCAGGAAAGGTATTTAAACCTTGGGGAGTCTGAAAGACACCCCTGTGCCACTGCACTGAAGGTGCTGTCTAACACACAGAAAAAGATGATGCCATGGAGGTTGTTTTAAAAACTCAATTACCAAAGAACACAAAAGTAAAATACACAAAAAATACATGGAAGAGTGGGAAAAAAAGGCTCACACTCTTCCCAGGTAAAAAAATGTATCCTAGAAATCCAGCAAAGTTGTTGGGGGTCTCAAAAGGTAAGGGAAATTAGCACATTTGGAGATTTCTCCCTAACACATGATACCACCTTCTCCCCTTACTTGGTAAGGCTCCCTATGATTCTGTTGTCCTTTCCTTAATATTCTCCTTAACAAATTAATAATACAAAAAAATAAAACAAACCACTTCCATACCACTCTAATAATCTCACTCTCCACATGTTCACGCGTTTCACACCTTCCCATATACCCTTACCCAACTTATTATCACTTACAAGTGTATGCTCATATGCGCGTGTTCGCCCAAACTCCTCCGTCATGGGATTCCACAAAGACAAGCCTATACTCTCCTTGGAGCCGCAGGAATTCTCCAAAGATGGCTCCTGTAAAACCACTCGGGAATACACATTTTCCGGGGCTGGTCGCTTTAGGCACCACGGGGGGGGGTGCTGGGATCACATTGGGGTAAATAAATGAAGGCACGCCCCTCAATCCTCACACCAGAAAAATGCTCCTCACTAAGGAAGGAGGGCCCAAGAAACAAGCAAGGATAACAAGTTTTATTTCTACAAAATAGGTGTACCGGCACTCGGCTGCAGAGGAACATTCTGAGCAAAAAAGGTGCATGCAGAAACTTAAAAGGGCACACATCATCATTCATATATAGTAAAAACCTGCTTGGCTGGTTGGAGCGACCCTATACATGGTCGACCCACTGCATAGGAGATGCCAGGCCATTGGTCCCAGCACCTCCGTCCATCTTCCATCACATGGGGTCAGCTAGGCTCATCATCTCCAGGGAACCAAGGTCAAAGAACCATTTAGATACAATTGCTAACACTACTACTCTATCATTATACAGGGCACCTGGCATGAGCCTAAGCTGATACAGCGGAGTCTCAAGGTTACTCTGACCCACACACATTTCACTCATCCCAATGGCGTGTCTTTGTTTCCAAGGCTCCCACCCACGCTTTTGAACTATAATTTATCCCTCCCAATACCTTGCATTACAAATTGTGTCCTTATGAATTAAAGGTGGGATGGACATGCTCTTTGATCTTTTATGGTTGCTTGGTTAATGGTCAGTGGTCTGGGGTCAACTAGTATCTTCGTATTCAGGGGTCTCCGTGCTGGGATAGAGGCAGAGGCTATAACTCGTAACAGACTGGGTGAGGGTCGGAGGGCTTGCTTCGGCCTGTTTGTAATAACATGTACATCATGTAACCAGGGTCCCCCATCGTTATCCTTATTGTTTGAATTGTGCTTGTACCTTTGCACATTGCCTACACTTTGCCTCCGTTCTCAAGCACTGACCCACCTGTAACCAGGATCCTCCATCGTTATCCTATTGCTTGAATTATGCATGCACCTTTGTACACTGCCTATACGTTTCTCAAGCACCCAGTTACCTCAGGGTTGGGTGTGCAATACCAATAATAAACAAATACACAAAATGGTGCCCCGCACTGTCTTGTGGCCTTGAAGGGAACATTCTTTCTTAGAACAAACATATTGGCAAGAACTTTAGAACAAAGAGGGGTTCCTGTGGAAGTTAACAGAGTGGGCCTCTCTCATCAGCGCTTGGGCCTGTTCAGATCTCCCCTTCAGACTTGCGGCCTGTGTTCTAACATACCAAATAATACTTTATTGACTGTTTATGCTTTGATTGTGACTACAAAATGGCGTCTGCTTATATGCGCCTCTAATTCTAAATGTCTCCATTTTGCATAATATTATGATCGTTTCGGAGCCCATAAAAGTCCCCCTTCTCCCTTAGTGCATCACAGTTCATGAAATCGGACTCGCCTCACCCTGAAGCACCTAGGGGAGTGGGATGGGGTTGTTCCCGTCTCAACACAGGCCCACGACCTTCTGTAGAAATATATTCTGGGAAACTTCCAGTCAAATGCTATTCACCACCTCTCCTCCCCAGATCTTTCAACAATGAAGTACTGAGGTCTATGGTCTGCTCTCTAACACCTTATGGTACAGGTCAAGTGTCCAGCTGCAAAATAACCTGTTAAACTGTAAGAGACCCCCCTTACCCTTAGCTTGCACTCTTCCCCACACTCTTTACTTGCAGGAGCCAGCAGCCTCAGCTTGCAAAATCTAGCCCCAGATAATTGGAGTGATTGAATACCTTAAGATTTGTGTTGTAATTAGACCATCTACATTTTGTAAACATTTTTCCAAACACTATTATCTTTGTCTCCAACTCCTTTTTCCCCAGCCTGGGGAACGGAAGGAAGGAGCTGCTGCTACACAACATTTTTTGGCTAACCTTTGTGGCATAACCCCACTGCAGGAGAAGGGCGCTGCTGTATTGTACTGTTAGCAGCTGTCACGGATAGCAGAGAGGAGGTTAGCTGAAGGTGCTTCTAATTGTACCCTTAAACGTACAGATAATGGGGGCTAGCGTTGGCGTTGCAGATAGGATTAACTCTGAATCTAATAAAGTAAGCAGCAAACATGCGCTGGCTTTGTACTAGTGGGACTCACGGGTGATTTTGTACTTTGCCGATATTATCTATTTATTTGTATGGGCAATAAATGTTTTCTGAGTATTGTCAGACTTTTAAGACTTCTAAGACTAAGGGTAATGCGGATAGACGTGTGTGTCTGCAATACTAACTATCAAATAGCCTTGTAATAGGGCGGCTTGTCAGCACACATAACACCCCTTATCAACTTTGCATGTTTTGCGTGCCTTGTATCAATTGCATTACTTTCCGGTCAGTATGCCGACAAAGGATACCCGCCAACCCCATTTCTCCAGTGGAACGACACAAAAAACTGTTCACATTTTTTAACCCTATTGAGGATGTCAACGTCCTTACAACAGAGATAAAGGACTTTTTAGGTGATATTGAAGGCATTGGCACCACAGCCGCAAGGAAAGGTGTTGTTGTGGCAATAGAAGGACACTTTTTAAATTCCGATTGCAATGTAAATGTTAACCATCTGTTGGATGTGTTCAAGGTAGCAAAGCCCCTCAGCCAGCGTGAGGGTACAAACTACGTGATCCCCATCTCCGGTTTAGACACATGCCCAGAAGAAGGGTCCCATAGAGTGTCACTCCCACCCTGCATCACTGTATGTCTTGGAACTGGACGCTGAACTGTGCACAACTCAGGTAGGAGGAACAGCTCCCCATCTAGAGGAGGCACAGATGGAGGTGGCATCTACCTATAGAGTAGGGCATGGATTGCCCGCTATCCAACCTAAGCCTGAGGAACTGATGCAGCCACAACTTTTGTCCAGTCAGGCACATTGTGATCAGTTGTCTTGTTTACCCTGATCTAGCATCCCTATAATAAAGGGGGAGTCAATGAGATTTAACTCCTCTCAGTCACCTGTCGTCCTATCCAAAATCCCCTTGTCCAACATCTTTGAAGTTTTGAGTGCAGAGATTATGTCCTAGGATGTGGTGATAGAATGGTAGAGGGGGGTAAAAGAGAGGGGGAAAGAAGGGCTGGGGAAAGGTGACCCGGTCAATAGGGAAGCAAGCTACTTGTCTAACAGGGTTGCAAACCATTGTTGCTGGTTCTAAGTCATTGAGTCCATGTCAGGTGGTGGAGGACAATGGTGGCAAATCAGAGTTGAACTACAACTCCCCGGTCCTCGGTAGCAGGCATTGGCCCACGTGATGCTTGACCTTGATAAGCCGCACCTGCCCGTGCCACGTTTGCTGATCGTTGAGGATTCTATGGCACGGGCAGGTTGAGGCAGGGTCTGGAACAACTAGATGGCATTTCCGTTTGATGATTGGAAAACTGAGGCACAACAGTGAAGCCCGAGGTGTGGCAGTGAGATTCCTAAGTCCTGGAGCAGGGAGCTTATTCAGCCTCTTGCCTCCCCACACTCTTGGCGGCCCCTTGAGTCCATGCCTGCATTACAGCGCTCAGGACGCTGGTTAACTCCCTGAGTATAAGATAATTACAAATGCTATAAACGTGTTGTCAGCATTTCACCGCAGCATTTAAGTGTTAAGTACACATGCATGTCTTCACTTTAATTTCCTGCCCATAGTCTGGGAGTTTTAGAACTAATGCCCTGAACAAACCATTTCTCCAACACTAAAAAGTTGTGTTACAGTCAGGGGCCTAACAATCTTTCTGTGCTGTTTGCATAGTGACAGGCATGACATGGGGTCCCATGTCAGCTATGACATCTTGGGGATCACACCTGAGAGAAGTTTACTTTCCTCTCCCAACACGATCCAACCCCATTTAATGGATATAAGATGGGTTGGTATGCTTATCCTGTCTTGTCAGTACCTAGGCAAGATGAGATGGAAAGTACAGTGTCTTCTATTTTTACATCCACCCCAGTAATATAACAATTATCCTACAAAAGGTCAGATGTCTCAGCCAAATGACCAGCAAGTGTGTCAGGAGACAAGTCTGATAGGAAGCTCTTGAGGCATGGTTGCACAACCAACTCCTGATGGTACTCTTGGCCTCCTTGCATGTAAAGAGGTCAGTGCTTTCGCGTTGCACCTGTTCTCTGTTTTGGAATAGGCCTGGGATTTGGCTCTATGCCTGTTCCTCTTTATGAAGCACTTAGGGTCACCGTCTTGTGTCTGCTCCTTTTTTTGGAAGAGCGCAGGGCATTTGATCTTCATCTGTTCACCTTTCTGGTGTAGCTCAGGGCTCCATCCTGCACTTGTTCCTGGTTTTAAAATAAGTCAAAGCTTTATATCAGCACTTCTTCCCCTTTTTGGAGTATCTGAGGTCGTCATCCTTTACTTGCTCCTCTGTCTGCTTCCACAGACCTGGGACTCCAGCTGAAGACAACTCCTTCCGGTCTGAAACTAATCGGGCCACCGTTTCCCTTTCTATGCCAGTAGGAAACCCTGAAATCCCCTCATTTGGTGCTAACTCCATTGTCCCCCAGTGGCTGCTGAGTGTACTCGCAATAGTAGATGTTTCAAGTCACTTCAGGTCTGTACTGATGAGTCCAATCTCTCACATTCCATCTTCAAAAGCCTCAGGGACACAGCCCTACAGTGCTTCTTCTGCATTCTCTCTAGTAAGTGACATGGCAATGCCATTACAGTGGGCAGGTCAGAAATATGATTACTCAACAAACACCATTCTGGAATTGAGTCCATGACTGTAACATGGTGCTGGGTGGTTGTACCTTCCCAACTAAGCTGTATGATTTCCAAGCAACAGTAACTCAGACCATTAAACCCCCTTTCCAGCAGGCTTGGTCCTGGGATGTACTGTCCTTCCTTCACCGATTGTCTGACATCTGTGGCACTGGCAAGAGTGTCACCCGAAGCTGGAGGCTTTACCACAATTCTGTCGACACAGTCCAGAAGTATCTTGTTCTTGGCAGGAAATAGGGGGCCCCCTCCAAGAATCTAGTAATGTTCCAGCTAAGAGTTACGGAACTTTTAGCCACTCCCTGGTCTACTGGAAATTCATCTGATAAGATGCCTACACTAGCTATGAACTCCAACAAGAATCCCCAGCATTAATGTCCTGTTTGGGATTCCCTTGCTGGTCACTTGTCCCACTCTATGTGCCAAATCTCCCCATATAAAGTAAACTCTGTTTGAGGGGTGCAAGGGCCTTGGTGATAGCAGTGTCCACACTTTGCCTTCCTGTGCTAGTTGACATACCATGGGTCTGGGATTCCCCTTTGTGATTTCTTTGGACCTTTTTTGGATGAAGGGTCAAATACTCTGCCTTTTCGCTCCTTACCTGTATCAGTTGTCTCTGATTTGGGTGCATGTGCTTGATCTTTTTTGTGGCCTCAAGCGCACACATATCTTTGTCCAGCCTTGGTCTAACTCCTGTCCCGTAAGCTCTAGTGCATATCCATCTAAGAATGCTTAAGGGCAATCTCAAATGCAACCGAATAAGATATGCCTTGAAATGCTTGAACTTTTTAACCTCTGGTCCACCCACACCGATACTTCAAGATTTGATGGGTAAAATCCACAAAAGTTTTTCTCCCTATCTCATGCAAGTCCAAAATGGTAATCCTGGGGACTCTGACTGATGTGATAGCTGGTGTAGGGGAGGTGAGGAAGAGGGGGGCAGCCTGAGCTGAACACACTTTTGGGCAAGGTGGTTGATTTTGATTCATTCACAAGCGTTCTGCAGATTGTTTCGGTTTGTGTTGTATGCTTCTATGTCAATGACTCTACATACACACACCTGGAACACAAGGCCTAAGAGTTCAAAATATACTGGAAAATCAGGCGGGGATAGATGCAAGTAAATAATGTGACTCTTAGCCCAGGAGACTACATTTCCCAGGCCGCTTGGTGAGTCTCATGCCCTTTTATTTGTATAAAAGGCATGAGAGCGCCGGCGCAAGTCCACCAAGCGGTCTGTGGCGGTCCGTGAAGGGCCGAATTGAGGAAGCCATTCTCCTGTTCGCTTTGACATAACAATGAGAATCGTGGAATAGCTTGCGGCAAAAGATGCGACGAGGAAGATTTTTGCAAACCGTATAGCCCAACCCTTACATTCCGAGTTAATGCCCACGGTCCTTAATACTTCCTTGAGTCAAAAGGAGCACTTCAGCCCTAATATTACCCGACTGAATGATCACAAGTCGGAGGGAACCCCCGACAATGCGGTGCTTCCTGTGCGGTGCATCTTCTATGCACAGATATGGGACCGCCAACCGGCCAAACCCGGTCAGGGGAACCTGGGTGCTCGGTATCCTTTCATCAGAAATAAGACCACAAACCCTTTATTACAGATAAAGGAGGCAATAGGCATGACCTCTAATTGTACTAGCAACATTAATTCTGTGTCTTAATTAAAAATAGTACTACTTAACACTTGCTCGCTTATGAAGCATGCCATTGAGGTAGCACACTATTTAAATTTTCATTCCCCACGCTCAGATTTTCCGATTTGTCTGCAGATAGCGCGGTTGTCCGCGGACAGTGCGTATGACATATGGGGATTTTGTGGTTGAGAGGCATGCAAATGAGACTTAGCAGAGCAAGGAATCGGTCAATATCGGTTACTGGGTGTGATGTGTAAGGAGAGACTTTGTTAGAAAGTCTTGTTCCTGAGAGGAGAGCAGATAGCTATGGCTCTGTGTTTCAGAAAGCAGATTGTCTGGATTTTGGGAGACTCATGGATACATTGGTTGGAGGTGCATGCAGATCACTGTGGAGTGATTGCACATCTTGGATTCCCTCATGTGGAAGTGCACTGGCATGGAGTCCGTGGAATGAAGTGGCTGGATTTGGTACCTCTTTGTGCTACTTTGGTGACACTGTGTCATCCATACATTATTATTATTCATTGTGGAGGGAACAGTTTACGACATGTGTCAGGAATTTCTTTGCAATTTGCAATGAAAGAAGGACTTGGGAAAGTCATGGACATGTTTCCAAATTCCCGAGTAATGTTTTCTCATATTGCGCAGATACAAATGTGGCTGCATTCTTCTTCATTTGCTCCACAAATGGAGAAAGTGAGGTGCAAAGTCAATAAGGCTGTTTGTGCTTTTTTGAGAGATGTTGGCATTTCCTCATTTTATAACGAAAATATTATGCTTCGTAACACATACATTTTTCGCAGAGATGGAGTACATCTTACTTATGCTGGCAATCAGATTTTTCTGCAAAATATACAAAATGCTTTGTATCCCTTTTTGGAATTATAGCACTCCATTTTGCAATAGGCGTTGACTATTTGAAGTTTTCGAAACACAAAAAAAACACAAAATGGCTCTTTTCAGAGCCACCATTTCCTCCCAGAGAAAAGTGCAATGGCCTCTGATAGGGCAGCACCCCAAACATTTTAGAAGTCCACAGAATGTCTGCGGACTCCTAAAAAAATGAACAGGACCCTGCACTATGTATGTGCCACTTCTATTTTTAGACTGTGAAAGGTGGCTCTGAAAAGAGCCTTTTTTTGTTTTTTTTGTTTTTTTATCTTTTTTTGTTGTTTAAACATGACACGCAAGGAAAGGAGGTGAAAGGAGGGTAAGGAAGGGACACCAACCATGGGGATAAGAAAGGGTAGGTGGAGAGAGGAAGATGTAGGGGGTGCCTTATTCAGGTAGTGTGCAGTTCTTCTTGTGCTCCTTGACCAAAACCTTGAAAGCACTTTGAAGGGTCTCTCCCCTGCAGAGTACTGCATCACAGTACATGCACAATACTGTGACCCTCGAAAGTTAAGGGTCAGCAGCATAACATATGGCCTGTGAGGCAGCTGGAGGGATGCAATGTCCCACAGGAGTGTCCCCTGTGGTGGCAGGAGCAGAAACAGAGGATGTTGTATGGGAACTCAACCTACTACATTTATCGCAAGGTACAACCTTACAAATAGTCTCACCATGGAACAACCTTAGGTGTCGCTTCATTGATGTAGTACCATAGCCATATGAACCAGGCTTGCCATGACTCATATTGCACTGAGTGCAGGTCACCTTGTTCGCACAAGCATTTGGTCCTCCATCAAGTGTGGTAAATAACCGCTACACCCAAGACTCACAATGAGTGCTAATCATAGGGACTTCCACTACCTCATCATCCTCATCCTCTTCATCACTTTCCTCTGCATCATCACGCCTGTTCCCCTTGCAGGCCCTTGGGGACATGGCGGTGGTGGAGGGGGTGAGGGTGGTGATGAGGCAGAAGCAACTGCAGGAACAGCCATGGATGCCATCTTCTAAATTCTTAGGAACCAGCAAGAACTCAGGACTTGAGGCACACAAAAGAGCAATCCAGCAGTGTGGAGTAGTGTCTCTCCTGGAAGACTAAAAACAGGACGAGGAGCAGCTCTGGGGTACGGACACGTCGAACACCAAGAAAGAGCTCAAAAAGTTCCAAAAAGTATGTAGATCGCCAGGGACATTGTCTAGGTCATGTGCAATGGTGAACGTTTACTGGAAAATGCCTTGGATTGCTCAAGAAAAGCACTTTTTAAATGTTCAAGGGCCGGACAGTTTCCGCGAGCAAGGAGACACTCTCAGCGTGGGTGCGGTCACATGATCACGTCGCAGAGACATTCGAGAATGGTATGGCTGTCCGTAGGGCACCAAATGCGCGGGGTTGGTTGTGTGCATGCGTGCCGGTGTTCTACGGACACTGTTGATGTTCCCGAACTAATTAAAAGTGTAACACACATGCAGCGGACAGTTACGGACAGGCGCGATGTTCGTAGGACCCAAGTGTGTGGTGCACATGTGCACGGCTGTTCTACAGACAGTGTTCAAGTGTCTGAATAAAATAAATATGCGTCAGAACGTTGCGAACAGGTGGACGGGATATGTGTTCTACAGACATATTCATTCTGATTGTGGACTTTGCGAACAGGGGGAATGTTCTTAGGACACCTTAATTTGAATAGTTACAGCCATGCAGACGGATTTAGTGTCCTGCGGATACCCCCATTTTAACTACGAACAGTGCAAACAGGTATAGGGCCTCATTCAGATTGGAGGTAGTCATGGCGCTATTTGCGCCATGACTGCCTCCAATAACGGTTCCGGCACCAGTATGGTTCAATGGGAACTTACCGGTGTAGTCTGACCTTTTGGGGCCGGCAAGTCCCCATTGAAAATATTATTCCCCGTTCCCATTTGAGCCCACATACGGCTCAATGGGAATGAGGAAGGAGCAAATAATGGTACCGCAAATTGCGGTACCGTTTTTTGCTCCGAAGTCCCTTAACGGGTCCCGTCCACAACGCCTGGTCAGACCAGGCGTTAAAGGAGGGACCCACTAGGGGACCTCGGAATAGGGCACAAAGGGATTACCGACACCGGTGTCCTTACCAGTGCCGGTAATCCCTTTGCGCCCAACTCAGAAGGAGGCCCATAGTGGCCTTAGAACACCCCCTTTTCATTTAGTTGCGGACAGACAGACATCTTGTGTGTCCTAAGGACACCTCCATTTTGATTGCGGACAGTGCGAACAGATATGGTGTCCTTAGGACACCCCCATTTCGGTTAATTGCACCTCTTGTGTGTCCTAAGGACAACTACATTTTGATTGCGGACAGTACAAACAGGTATAGTGTCCTTAGGACACCCCCATTTTGATTAATTGCGGACAGGCGGACATCTTGCGTGTCCTAAGGACATCTCCATTTTGATTGCGAACAGTATGAACACGTATAGTGTCCTTAGGACACTCCAATTTTTGGTTAATTGCAGACACCCTAAATGTCTTTTAAAAAAACTGAAAACTGAAAATGTTATTATTGTATAACAGTATAAAAATTACAAAAGAGAGGGGGAAGCAGAAACTGAAACAAATACAAGGGAATTAGGGGTCTGGACATGATGGATGGGAGGGGAGGAAGGGATGGAAGTCTCATCGTAATGTTTTTCTTGCTG
The DNA here is from genome assembly GCF_040938575.1 of Ambystoma mexicanum. NCBI lineage: Eukaryota > Metazoa > Chordata > Amphibia > Caudata > Ambystomatidae > Ambystoma > Ambystoma mexicanum. Next base: position 88,485,360 of record NC_090925.1, read on the forward strand.
GGGAGGGTTTGGGGGTAGTTAACTGGGGCATGGAGAGGGGGAACAGGTACATGTGGGACAGTGATACTTTTTTTTTTCTTTTATATGCTCCTTCACAACGTTTTTTAAAAGAATGCCATTTGTCATTAATAGGTCATTTTTTTTGTTCCACACACTGCTGATGATTTTCTATGGTGTTTGTTTCTGTATTATTTTTAATTTCTGTATGGTTTGTTAAATAAAAAATGTATGTTAAGTACTCGAAAGTAATAATGGTTATTAATTGGTTTATTTAGAGAAGTGTAGTGTCTACCATTAGTATCACTGTTTTCACTAATTTCATCACGAGGAAAATGTTCTTCCAGCCATTCCAAAGTACTAGACATTTCTGTGTAAAAAACAAAAAAAAAGATTTTTTTTTTAGTGTATCTAACACAGAAAGTTTATAAATATCTAAAATAAATGTTGTCTACTTACTAATTTCTTGCAAACTTTTGGTGTTACTGCTGTATAGGTGTGCTTTTGCTTTTTGCTGTGCAGTTTCTGTGAGGTAATTCTGTTGGAGGCATATTTATTTTGTTTTGGTATATTCCATTATATTGTAAATATTATTTAAGTAGACGGTTGGTGTTTTATATATACAGTTTCCACTTCTTATTTATTATTAAATGTAATGTATTTATGTGCTGCTTTTTGAACATGTTCAGTATTTTTATTGCATGATACAATAATGTAAGATAATCCCTGAGTTTTTGGATAGTGTTGATGGTGACCACGTCCGTCCGCGGACATGCACACAGACCGCGGACATCAAAATCACCAGCGGGGCAAGGGGGTTCAGTATTTTCTATGTTATATGTATATAAAATAAGGGAATCCTAGTAAACATTTATCGAATTTATATTATCTATATCAATATTCAGTGAAACAACTTTGTTAAAGGGGTGTTATAGTTAGGTTGAGCTACTAAAAACCTATGAAATTCAGTAAAAAAACTTTGTTAAAGGGAGGTTATGGTTCCAAGTAAAACAACAAAGTTTTTTTACTGAATGTCATACGTTTTTAGTAGCACATCTTAACCATAACGTCCCTTTAACAAAGATTTTTTACTGATATATATATATAAAAACCGTCAATTGTGCAAAGGTCAATTTGGACCCCTGAAATGTGGCCATTCGGGCATTCAAACAATTGTGTTCGAACAATTTGGGTAATAGTGGTCCAGAGAGCCCTTAAATGTCACTGTCGGTCTAGAGACATCCACCTGGAATCTAGTTACTTTACGTGGCTACATACACCGTGCCTTGTGGGATATTTTCCATGTGACATGAGGGGACCAGGACAAAAGGCTTGGGGGGTATGCTCAGCTTTTTGTTCTCCTGGCTCACCTTATTCCCAAATTTACTGAGCAGCTTAATTGTGAACAAGGGGGACAGGGGATTAAGTGTGAGTGGGGGTGAATTCTCCATCAGTGGGATTTCCACACACAACGCATAAAGCGCTTCCTCCACATTCCCTGCTGTAATGTTAACAGAATCTTGGGAGTTCCACAACACTTCATTACCCTCAGGTGATTCTGTGATGCATATCATGGCCCCCCCTTTCCTGGTGGGTACATAAGACGGAGACACCTGCAGTTCTGCCCAACTCAGCACCCGAAGTAGGCTCAGGCGTATCTGCGGAGACTGCACACATCTGGAAGAAGGCTGAGTTATTGGTCTTATGCCATCCATTAGCATCCATACAGATTGCCATGTGGTGTTTTAAATCACCTTCGTCCACTGCAATAACAGAGCAGGGAGCCATAAAGTGTCCAATTCAGAAGTGAGTTCTTGAAATATGTAATGAGTGTCACCCTTCCTGGTCGATGATCCCTCAGACCTTTGCCCTATGCACCTTGAGACACATTTAGAGGCTCCCCTTGCTTAGAGGTCTAATGCAAGGGCAACAAGGTGAGGGCCTATAGAGACGTTAGTCACATTGTCTGCCCTGTTTACATGGGGGTTACTGTAAGTATTCCCATGACAGGATTTGAAGAGATTAAGTAGTGACCCGTTATTGTCCAGAACTGCATCAAGCTTGACAGCAGTGCCAATGATTCAACCTTAAAAAAAGAAAATCTTCACAGCTGGGAAGAGTTCCATTAGACTTTTCAACATGTGCGTCATGGTAAAACTGCAAACATCCTGCAGTCAAAGAGTCCAAACGGCTGCTTCCACAATGCACAATCATAATATATGGATGTTTAAAGTGAGCCATACTCTCACATAATGGTATAAAAGTCACCCACTTTAACCCACAATCTGCATACCGCAAAAATGTCCACTTCTTCCAATCCAAAAGTAGCAGAGATGCCACGAGTTTCAGTATAAATCTTCAATGAACAATTCCAAAAATCTCCCACCATCCACACACTCTGCTTCTTCAAAGCCACATCCACAGCCATTTTCACTACACACAACAAATAAAACACTTGCTATCCTGTACTCCAGTACATTTGAACTCCTCCTCCACAACCACAAAACCTGATTAGCTAGTCCCCCAATGTCCTCTTTCTATTCCAGGAATCCTTAAAAGACCTGGATGGCACATGCAGATCCATGGACTACAGTGTTGTTTACGGACACTGTAGCACAGGGCAGCCTTTCTACCTACACTGGCCACGACCACCACACTAGAATTAAACCATATAACAAGCACATACAATTCTCCTTCAAATAACAAGATTCATCCTGAACCTCCCCACTCCCAAAGACGTCCGCAGACACTAAAATTGACAGAGGACTTGGTGGTACCTGCAACACTTTTATCCACCTATAAAAAACAGCTCGATATCAAATGTATTGCACCCCACACCCTTTCCAGGTGCTCTTTTGCCAAATAACCCAAAATCGGTTTTCCAAACTTTTTTCTCACTGCGTCGGCGGTCAGCTGTGATGTCTGCAGACATGGCGGCACCCGCAAAACCTTTTTTTCACCTATAAAAACAGTTCCATATCAACTTTATTGCACCCCCCACCGTTTCCAGGTCCTCATCAGCCACCAAATAACCACAAATGTATGTTCCACACTTTTTACTCACCACATTTTCTGCGTAGACTGGTGGCTGTTCACAGATCCAACATGGCAACCATTTCCAAAAATATGCTGGAGCTCATGTTTTTTTGACCATCCGCCGACGCAGTGAGAAAAAAGTTTGGAAAACCGATTTTGGGTTATTTGGCAAAAGAGCACCTGGAAAGGGTGTGGGGTGCAATACATTTGATATCGAGCTGTTTTTTATAGGTGGATAAAAGTGTTGCAGGTACCACCAAGTCCTCTGTCAATTTTAGTGTCTGCGGACGTCTTTGGGAGTGGGGAGGTTCAGGATGAATCTTGTTATTTGAAGGAGAATTGTATGTGCTTGTTATATGGTTTAATTCTAGTGTGGTGGTCGTGGCCAGTGTAGGTAGAAAGGCTGCCCTGTGCTACAGTGTCCGTAAACAACACTGTAGTCCATGGATCTGCATGTGCCATCCAGGTCTTTTAAGGATTCCTGGAATAGAAAGAGGACATTGGGGGACTAGCTAATCACATAGGGCACATAGGATGTCCTCAGACATCACGCCAGACCCTTATTGGTGCAGGGGCATCCGCGGACCACGAATCAGGAAATGAGTCCATGAACCGGCCGCAGATATCACACATTTTTTGTTATCTATTTTTCAGCCGTTTTTTAAAAAGAAACTACTGGACGGATGTACATCAAATTTACAAAAGCACGCTTTCCGTGCCACGCTCCTAGCACAGATTTGGTAAAAATCCATCCAGCGGTTTGGGCTCGAGGTGCAAGCAAATGTTCTGTTCCATTGTGTCTATGAGGATTACCACAAATGTTGGGACCCCCTCTGAATCAGCCATATACTTTTTTTGCAAAGGTTTTGTGCAGGGGAAGGCAAACTTATAGGCCACCAAAAAAGAACTCTCTCTATGAGTTGAGCAATTTAACCATGACTACAGGGCCGTTATCAAGGCCCTGTAATAAATAGAACAATTCAGTATTGCACAAAATCACAAGACACGCCACATTTCTCCAGGGCAAAAAAAACAAAGATTCAATACAAACAAGTTGAAAACAATGTGTTTTTGTGTTTTAACAAAAATAATCACAGAACCTCTTGCACAACAACATATACAGTTTTTATTTCAGGCCTCATGTAAAAAAAACACAGGTCAAATAAACACTAAATACATTTGGTCGCTCACAAAATATTTATGCAGAACCTTTAAGCATTGCATGACCATACATTTGGCAATATATTTGCAGGGGTTTTGAGTTAACTAACATGCAACACTTTTCTTTTGGTAAAAGGAAATATAACATACACAGCACTCTTTATTTGGATCTCCTTGCACACATTGGAATGCCAGCAGTGTTCTAGCACAACAAACATGTAAGCATAAAACACTTTATTACTAGATGGATTCAATTTTCTTACACCACTATGCAATGAAAAATTTCTCTTCTATCATGAGTGTCGTTCTCACTCTCTGTAGACAGTGTGTTTTGAAATCAGTGACTTAAGGCATGGTCTGGGGAATTTTGAAAGGTAGGGGATTTCATTTATATATGCAACCCCCCCCCCCTCTGTTATGGAATTGTGAGGTTCCTAAAAAGGTTATACCTTGGCCCGAAATTACCTTATAAGACTATACCGTTATTCACACTGGGAGAGATGTTGGAGATTTTGAACTTCCATAAAATCACCAGTGTCATTTTGCTATATGGCAATTATTTACATTACTTGCTAAGAAAATTATAGGGATCTACTTCTGTATGGCACCCACTAAATAAGTGCAAGATATTAATTCAAAAAGATCCCCAAAATACGTGGTTTTGTTGGACACGTTTACCTACATTGAACATCTCTGGGTAGTTCTCAGGAAAAGAGATCAAGCCTCCTGGATCATCTCATGGTAAAGGACAGGGACCTGGTCAGACTCCAACATCAATCATGAATAGCCTCCAGCATCAATCCCTCTATTTGCCTCTCCTGGTTATGAATGCTCAACCGCTGTCTCATTTCCTAGTTTCCTCCACTTTGCTTCTTCCAAGCAATGTTGGTTCTCCAGAATTGTTTCAGCAGTTGTCTAAATTAGGAGTTGTCAGCTCATTGGCTAATGATTTGGATTATCTATTGTCCTCCATCTTAGACAAGGCCTAGCCTCTTCCCTTTGATTGGTTCTGAAGTTACTAGGTTCCATTTCTGGGAGTCTAACTCCACCCACTTGCAGTAATATTTCTGAACTTAAAAAATCTACAACATGAAAACGTTTTCCAATGTACAAATAAGAGTCACAAACTATATATTTTTTAATTGGCCTGATCATGCTACTCACAATGCACTGTGCCTCCTCTCTGCACATGGTTGCAGGCGTGAGTAGCAGATTTGTGTAATTAACTCAAAAAGGACAAAAGAAACGATTTTATATAGAGGTATCAAATTCAATAAGATACCATCTTGTCATGGTCCCCGTTCCCGGATTTGCCGTTCAATTAATCCCGGATCTCCCGCTAAGAGTTTACAACGCTCCTGGCTGTTGCCAGGGCATCTGTACCAATGCTGCAGCCTCAGGCGATGCTTCATTCCCTGCCGGCTGTGTGTCTCTGCTGTTGCCATGGTTGCGTGACATCAACACCACAGGCATCCGACAGGGAAGCATAAAAGAGTTTGGAATCCATCGGCGCGTGTTTCTGATTAAAGTAGTTCTATAGTTGCTACATTTTTTATTATGATTTCAACTGCCTCTGTTACCGACCACTGCCTGGAACCCTGACTTGCCTCTGGATCATGATTTAAACTGTTTGCTGTTTCCGACCTGCTTTGTCTTCAGGGCTATTTGTGGGATATTGTTTGCCTGCTTTCTGCTCATGTGCAACTCTGCAAACATTTCGCTTTATGACTTTCTTAAAGAATACCATGGATACAGAAATTACATTTCTCCTACCTCCACACAGAGAGCACTGAACTGTGTATGCCTTGCTGTTAATCACTGCTCATCTGTTTTCCCTTAGAGTACCCTTGTTCCGTCTGGGTCTTCAGGTTTGTTTGTTTGTTTGTTTATTTGGTACAGCGCGCAAAACCCAGAGGTAACAGGGCGCAACAGAGGGCAGGAAGATAAGATTACTTAAAAACTTAGTTGCGGATTAGGCACATATTTACATATTTACATACAGTAATTACAATTCAGCAGGTCAGTTGAGTGAATATACATATATACATTCAGATAGGCTTAGGTCTGTGGGTATAATCAGTCGTGGGGATCATTGAAATGCAACCAGGTGAGAATGTTAAGCCTGAAGCTGTGGCAGGATTGGTCAGCTCTGATGTAGAGGGGGAGGGCGTTCCAATGTAGGGCTGCCATGACAGAGAAGCTACTGCTGCCCGTTTTCTTTTGTTTGAATTTGGGGACCTGGGGTTGGAAGGAATTAATCGCTCTGGTGGGGCGGGTGGAGGTCTTTTTTTTACAATTCTGGCAGTGAAGTAGGAGGGGGCTGCATTGTTTAAACATTTGAAAGTAAGTGATGCTGTTTTGAGGGCGATGCGGTAGCAGATTTTGAGCCATTTGTGTTCTCTTCTTTTGTTGGATATGTGTTCTTTGGAGGATAGGTTGAGGGCTGTTCTGAGTGCATTGTTTTGAAGAGTTTGTTGATTATGTGTTTGTTGGCTCCTAGGTACATGGCGTTAAAAATAATCAAGTTTGGAGAGTATTAGGGCATTAGCTATGATGATGCAACTGGCTTGGGAAAGGAATGCTCTACATGCTCTGATTAACTTACAGGTGTAGGCGGTGGAGGAAGCTAGTGAATTTATTTGTTTATATAGTGACAAGGCTGAGTCTAGGTGAAAGCCTAGGATGTTCACTGTTTTGGCGGCTGCAATGGTATTACCATCGATGTTGAACGCTTTGTAGCTGGGGCAGAGTTTTTTTAGGTTAGCTCGTTCATGCATAGGCCGCTTGTGGCCATCCATGCCTGAATGATGAGATATATTTTGTTTACCAAGGCCGTGTCTGAGTCAAAGTTGCCCGAAAGGAGTATGAGGATCTGGGTGTCGTCTGCATAGTTTGTGTATGAAACACCCAGTCTGTCCAACTTGTCAAATAGGGGCTTGGTAAAGATGTTTTAGAGGGTAGGGGAGACGCCGGATCCCTGAGGCACACCGCAAGTTATGCTGATGGGGTCTGCTGAGGCTATTGAGGAGAAGACTCTCATAGTGCGGTTGTCCAGGAATGATTGTATCCAGTTAATGGCCTCTTTCGAGAAGTGGGCTGCTGAGGCCAGGTGTTCACACAGGACTGTGTGATCCACCAGGTTGAAGGCTGCCGACAGGTCAAGGAGGAGTCACATGGCGGTTTTTCCTTTGTCATTGATTTTGTTGATCTGGGTTTTTAGGTCGATAAGAGTTGTCTCCGTACCGTGTTGTGGTCTGAAGCCTGATTGGTGAGTGCCTAAGAGTTTGTGGGTTTCTAGGTATTGCTGGATTTGTAAGTATGTTACTCTGTCTATTATCTTTAACAGGAACCAAACTGTAGTGATGGGCCTGTAGTAGGGGGGAATAGCGGGGTCTAGTGTTTGCTTCTTGAGCAGCGGTAGGATCCAAGATTCTTTGAGATTGTTGGGTTTGGTGTTAGAGGAGAGGTATGCGTTGATCAGTTTGGTTATGAAGGGGGCTAGGTCCCTGGCAGCATCCTTAATTATTTGGGGTGGGAAGTTGTCGCCTTTGCAATTCGATGGTTTAAGTGAGGCTATGACCCTTTCAGTTTCTACGATAGATATTTTGGTGAACCTGAAGGCATTCGGGTTAGATGGATTGGTTGTTTTTGCGTGGTGACTGGGTGATGATATGGTAGGGCTTAAAGAATCTTTTTTTAGTTTGATTTTGGTTTGATGCATTTTGATTTTGTTAGAGAGAGCATTTTGTACGCTGGTGCACCATTGCTTGTCCTTGGTTATGTTGTCAGGCGGGGGTATGAGGGATTCTAGTTCCCGTAGTATAGCAAATAGCTCTCTTGTATTGGAGTTGGAATTTTCTATTCTTTCGTTAAATATATTCTTTTTAGTGAGAAGGATTTCTTTTTTGTAATTATTGGCGGAGAGTTTAAGCTGTAGTTTGTTCTTTTCTGTGGGAGTATTGCGCCATTGGGATTCTAGTTTCCTCTTGCGCATCCTTAGTTCTTTCAGGTGGGGGGGTGAACCAATTGTTGAGGGGAGCTTGTTGTTTGCTTTTTTGCATTTTTAGTGGGGCAACGATGTCTAGTCCATTTTTCATAGTATGGTTGTAATTTTCTACAAGGCATTCTGGATTTAAATTGTCGAGGAGGGCATTAAGGATTGGCAGTAGGAGTGGTATGAGATTGACGGGGTTATGTGTTTTTTTGCTCTGGTAGGCAGGGGTGGTGCCATGGTGTTTTATTTATTGACTTCTTTATTAAGTGATAATGTGAAGTCAATGAGATAGTGGTCTGTCCAGTGTTGAGGGGTGGTTTTGGTAATGGTGGTATCGCAGTTCAAGGTGGCTATCCAGTCTAGGGTCCTGCCATTATTGTGGGTGGGAGTGAGTACTTTATGGAGCTGGCCATGTTCGGCTAGCATGGTGGCTATGGCTTGTGCTGACTTGTCGTCAGGGTCATTCAGGCCAAGATTTAGGTCGCCAAGTAAAAGTAGTTGAGAGGTGTCTTTTGTGTTGTTGGCTATGAGGCTGGATAGGTCTGCTACGAATGAGCCAATGGGGCTGGGAGGCCTATATATGAGGTGGATGGTTAAGGTGCAGCAATTAGAGATGGGTAGTTTTGCAATGAGGAGCTTTTAGGATTTGAGGGGCGATTGGTTGAGGAGTCTTAGCTCGAGGTCGGTCTTTGCTATGATGGCCAGTCCACCTCCTCTGTTGTTGGGTCTATCCAATCCGATTATTTTCGGGGATGGCTATTGAGAGGGCTGGGCCTGCGGCTTCATGCAGCCATGTTTCCGTGATTGCTAGTAGGTCGAGGTTGTTAGTGGTAGTGGTTAGTGTAGTAGTATACACTAATCATATTAACCCCTCTCTCCTTTCACTTTCTCTGCTCCCAGACAGCATGTTCCTGTTCTACCACTCCAATCCAGGGATCCCATCAAAAAACTGTTTAGCATAATTATCTCATTCTCTATGGGTTTCAAGTTAAGTTCCAATCCTAAAACCATCCTTCATGTCTTGCAGCCTGGTGAATACCTGGTGGTATTGTTTCCCTTCCAAGTAAACCCCACCCTGTCCTTAGATCTTTATACGGATAGGGTGGTATTTCACAGGGAAGGTATCCCTCTAACCGGAGTCCCAAATTGGGCTGAGCAACTGGCAACATTAAGGATCTTCTTATTCTGCAAGATCTCCATTGTGTTCCCGGTTTGCGTGAGTATTGACATCTGATGTATTCCAGGCTCGCGTGAGTATTGACACATCTCCCCAAATCTCTGCTGTGTTACATTTTCTGGGAACCTATAATCACATTTCAGTGCATACCTTTAGTTCATGTGTTTTTTTTTAATCTAAGTTATTTCACCAGATAGGTCATCTCATAGGCGTTTCCATGATATTCTGATCATTTCAGAAGGTGTCACGGCTCAAGAGATAATGGCCCAAGTATGATTCCCCATATAACCCTATGAAAGTCTCTAATTATGTAGATAATATGAGTTCCATGAACAGCACATTTATTTTCTCCATTTAGATGTAGGTCCAGCCATCTATTTCTTTGTTGGTTCAGCCTGCAATAAAACAAAAAAATACTTAGCATTCTTTCAAAGTTAATGGCCGGACCCTAAGTTTTCTAATTTCCTTATGCAGATGGGATAACTCACCTCCGGGAATCATGTGGCTATCTTCTGTTGAATGTCATCTGTCAGTCAGCCCATAGAGCAACCACACATTTTATTTGAATTATGTGTGAGTTCACATCCATTAGCTGGGCCTTTTGTTTTGAGGGTGTAGGTCCATCAGAGGGGGAAGGCAGAGCTTGGGCCTTGCATCTGATGGTATCAAGGTTACAGGGCTTAAACACGAGCTTTCATCTACTGGTTATGCCCAGAAAATTGTATTTTTGAATGTTGGAATGTCTTTACACATGAGACCTTCTTGAGTACTTGACAGCCTTTCAAATGTACATTTAGCTCCAGTCCCATGCCAGCATTGCCCCACTTCACATGATAACATTTGCATTTTACTTTCTCTGGCAATTGGGTTTTCTCTGTAAACAGTTCCTTTCAAACTGTAAAGGTTTATAACACGGCACACTCCAGCCAGGGACTTCTTCCACTGATAATGAATGTGGCGCACAATAAAAAAAAAATGTATTTCCACCCTGAGTTCTTGACTTGAGTAGGCCCGCAATCCCTCTCACACCCACCTTAACAAACACCCTGTGTCACAATGGAACAGGAATCAGGCACCAGGCTGGTGTGTAACAATAAGATATTTATTAATTTTATGGTCAGAGCAAAATCAAATAATTGGGCAGCAACCACCAGTGCTGTGGCAATACAAATGCAAAGGTTCCCACAATACAGTTAATTCAAACTCCTAACAAAATATACAGAAATCTTTAATAGCCAACATAAGCAAAATTGTTTTTAAAAATAACAGATAACACTTAAGTTATGCACTCCCCCTGCAACACTTACCCCCAAACTTCAGCTAACTAAATTATTGTGGATGGAAGGCAGTGGAAAGGAGTCAGAATGAAGTGGGAAAGATGAGATTTAGAATTCAGCCCACCACCCCCTGATGGGAGACCAGAAAAGAAATTGAAAACCTTAATAAGGAGCAGCATGGCATAAGTGGATAACACTTCCTACTTGCACAGCAGTTTACCACTGTGATGGGATAGCTAGGACAGAAATTTGTGTTGCTAAACTCGAATGATAAGGAAGCTTACAGATACTAAGCAGGGCACCAAGGCCATGGGAAGAAAGATAAGAAAAGCAATAGAAACAAACGCTGCAGAATTGCAGTTCTTTTGTAAACCAGTCTTTTAATGACAGGCAGCCACAGAAAGGGCTGGGCTGTCAAAATCGAAAATCTGTTTTCACGACAAGGAACGGAGGCACATAACAGATAGGATTCTAATGGAAAGTTGAAAGGGATTACTCTTAAAGGGATTACTGTTTGGGTTTTTCTATTGGACAAATACAAATTGGAATGTATAGGAAAGTACAATACACAGGCAAGTTCGGTTTTTGTTGCACTAGGACTAGTTCTGATGAGATATTTTTTAATGCCTATAATTATTAAAGAAATACACTGCAACTTCGAATTTTAACCAGCACACACCGTTAATCTCGTTATAGGGGAATTCATTAATTTACTTCAAAATGGTACTAAGGACTTACACAGAGAACTGAAAGAATTTTACAAGGATGAAGCTAACAGACATAGGCTAACACGGATTCTTCTATGGAAAGGTGAAAAGATGATACTGGCAATTAGGGATTGTGCATAGGATTGCAATGGGGTGCAAGGGTCACAAGAGTGGGATATGCAATTTGGGGACTAGGGTTATGTGATACTTACAATGTAAGCTTTAGTTTAGGATTCTGGAAAGCCAGCAAGGTTTCTGGACGGCTAGGCCAAGCCAAGGGTTCTGGTTAATCAGAATGGCTGGGCCAAAGTCTCTTGTCACTGGGACAGCTGGGTCTCCTGAATGGGATCAGCTGCATTCCCTCCATTCTCCCTGGATTCTGGTGTATGTGTATGGATCTGGATAGATGGTTGTATCTCTACTTTTCTGGATCTTGAAGTCTGGGTTTCAGTGGCGTGTTCCTTGTGTTTCTCTGTCTCCCCCTTATATAGCCAAAGTGACACCATATAATTTTACAATCTGGGGGGAAGTACTCTGGAGTTACTCCTATCCTAGGATAGGCCACCCTACTGGTCCTCCCAGATCCCCATGAGCTGATTGGTTCAGGGGGAATTACATCATTTATGTGTGTGTATTTATGACCTTTCTTTGTCTCATAGAGCTACTTTTTACCAAAAATTAGTTATAGAGCCAGAATTTCACATTTATACTAGTCACCATTATAAGAAGCAGATATACAAAGTCACAGGGAATTGGACAGTCCAATCACCAACTCTTTGTGATGTTGCATCACCCTTTGGCACAATTTCATGAATTTAAATATTATGCTTTTCATGAAAAGCATACTATTTAAAAATCTCCCAATGGCTACACATATTCCCAATAACATTTTGCATCTTTCCACTTAGTTTCAGATTCATCCCATTTATAATTCACCCCGAAATGTGTTTTTCATGGCCATTTCAGCAGTCACTGAGTGCTAGAAACATGCACCGGGTCTCTTCATGTTTGTCTAAAATCCCATGAAATACTGGCATAATATGATGTTACTATTTATTCATGGTGCCCAAAAAATGTCTTCATGTAAAAAAGTTATTTAAAGTCAATGGGTGAATTTGTTACTGTTTGGGTGGTCCTGCAAACCCCCACAGCCGACTGTCTATGCCAGGCGTGGCTTGCAACAAAGGACTTTATGATGCCCTTTGAAGTTTTTACAGTTCCCCCTTCAGGATGCTGGAGGAACTAGCACCTTACTGGGTTTCTTTGTTCCTTTCTGCAGGGATGCCGGCCAGTCTAGCGAGACAGTGAATGTTCACAATCTTGGGCTTTTAAGGTGTCCTTGTGAGCTGGTTCACTTATGGATGCAACTTTTTCTGTGGCAGGCAGGACATCCTTGAAGTCAGTGCCTGGGCCAAACCAGTTCTGCTGGTTTCTGAGTTTTTGTTTGTTTTAAAGGAAACCAAGTCTTGTGGGGATAAATATACTGTACATTATATAGCAAACCCCCCGCCCACATATTCAATTACATTTATGTGTGAGAACAAGCTATCATTTCACATTTCACTTTTAAACAGCATTTTCCTTGTTTGCAAGAGAGCAAATTCACAAATGTGTTCATTACCTTTCATTTGGAGTTTACAAATGCGGTTTCTGCAGACCCTAGTTTCATTTCACTTAATCTTCTGGGAGGTTGTGCATACACGGTTCGTTTATGGACTCAAAAGGGTGCTGCACCAGATTCCTTTGATACTGACATGGAAAACACTTATTATTGCTCCTCAAGTATTTTATCAGTACAGCAGCTGTTCTTTGAAATGTATTGCCTCACCTCTTGGTAATCAGCAGAAATAAAGCATGCAAGGGTGTGTTTCCATTAAATAAAGGACAATTTGCAAAGCCATTGAATGCTGGTCATTTTCTGATGATTTAAATGAAGGTAAAGCAAATGCAGGTCCATTCTTTGGGTGGCAGTGTTCAATGCTCTCCACACATATGCTGGGGAAAGAAAAGCGCAGATGCTTTTTTGGCAATATTTCAAGGCGAGTTCTGAAGTGGGCCTTAAATGTACCCCACAAAACCAAGCTGCAAAAAATGTATCTGCTTCCTCAAGGCAACTTTCTTTTGGGAAAAGAGCATTTCAGTGTCTCAATAGCCTGAAAAAGAAGGTAGGCCTCATTTCTTTTTAGCATTGTCATTCAAACACAGGGCAAGCTTAATTTTAACTTTTACTTTTTCTGAAACCAACATTCAGTTACTTGATAGTTCAAAATGACATGCTGTTCTTTCCATCAGTGTGTTTTCAATATTTCTGCACATTTGGGCCCAACAAGGCCAGGCAAAGTTAATTTCGGTCTTTTAGCTGAATTTAAGCCGCAGCCACTGGAATTGCCTTAGGGTCCAAACGTAAACCGCTCTTTTTTTAACCATCTTTTTTTGTCATTTGTATTCAAACCACTGGTTTCAAGTTTCAAGGACAGTCCGCTGGTTCATATAAACAATTTGCACAATTTTGTCCAGTGTTTCAGTTTGTACTCATGAGATACATATCTCTAACTCAAGTCAGTGACTTTTCAAATATTTTAGGACACATTTCCATGCAGATTTGTTTAACGGTACAACTTTTTTCACCATCCAAAATTCCTTGTCTGCATGAGAGAAACAAAGCCATAACTGCAGGTCCCCAACCATGTAATTATACATACATGTGACATTTGGAACTTTTCTGAAACTGTGAAGAAACTGCAGCATTTTCTTCCCTTTTCTAGACATATTGCACATCATCCTAACCACCCCTGATTTTCGGGAGGTTACTTTATGTGCATACATTCAATAATGTTGTATTTTTGGATTTTTGTTTTTAATGGCACTGTTGGCAGACTGCAGTTGAAGTTTGCAATTCCAGCATGATGCCGTTTTCAAAGGTTTTTGACATTTCTCATGTCTCCTCATTGAGCAACAACTCTTTTCTTTGGTGAGGGCAAACAATGTAGAGCTGTGTGATTGCTTGAGAGCTCTTCGCAGGCACCAAACCAGGAAGACGATCCACAGAACAAACAGAGATATCAATATTTTGTTTACTTACATTTTACGAACTTTTCAGAAATCTCTGGATGGATTAACACCAATTTTGTGAAAGCACACTTTGTGAGACTGCTTTAGAACAAATATGTCCAGTTGTTAGGCATGTAAGCACAGCAAATGTTTTCTCTAATGTAAGTCAATGTGGATTTTCAAACATTGTGGGATTCCGCTTAAAGCTTTATTCCCTCTTGACCCTCTTAACAGCACCTTGTGCATCTATCTTAAACAATTCACTATTGGATTTATAGTTACATAGGAATGTTGTGTGCAGATTTGTTAAACAGTGCCAAAGTAATGTCATCCAAAAAGTGCACTTCCTTTCAGGAATAGAACTTAATGACTACTAGCTGATATCGACGACATGTATAGATAGATAGAGGCTAAGTTACAACATTGTGCATCTCTGGGCAATTGGACAGTTTCAGCAGCCATAACCAGTGGCCACTTTGCATGGGGCAAGGGTATAGTCTTGATTTGATGTTTATGTAGCAAGACAATACTGCACACTCTCGCCCAGTGCTGGTTGCAATTTATGCTCTACCTTTAGCCTCATTATGAGTTTGACAGTGTGGTACACAAGTGGTGATAATTACATTACCGCCCTGTTTTGGGGGTGGTAACAGAATAACCCAATTTTTACTGGACCACCAAATTCCAAGTTTGACCTAAAAGTGGAGGATTTACCTCCAGCGCCATTGTTCCAGTTTGGTGGCCAACAATCTGTGGATTTACCGTGGCTGAATTACTGCTCACTGTAGTTCTGCCAAAATCCCCATGGAGTTATTTGAACTCAAAAAATCGAGATTAACTCTTTACTTTTACTTTAATGAAATTATATAATATGGCATTTATAAACCACCTATACACAAGTGTGTTAAGACACGACAAGGCAGGGGAGGACAAAAAAGCAACGATTTTACTAGGCCTAGTGACATTGAGGTTGAGCAAGTTCAGGGGAGACAGGAGGCAAAGAAGTGCCGGGGAGGGTGGGAAGTGCAGGAACAGAAATCAACACAACAATTAGTGCAGCCAGCAGGTGGCAAACACGAGTGTTAAAAGTGTTAAAAGTGCAGACAACAGGTGTGTAATAAGTACAGGAAAGGGGACTGTAGGGTTGCAGATACAGAACACAAGTGCAGGGGGTGTCAGGAGGCAGTGTGGGTGTGCATCTGGATGGGCAGGGACCTGGGCCCGAATTTAGTGGGTAACTAGGTGACCAGTGCAAGTACCAGACAGGAGATCAGCAGTGGAGAGGAAGAGAGAAGGCACAAGCAACATGGTGGGTTTTGAGATGCTTCCAGAACCATAGATGGTTCTGCTCAAGTTTCAGAAAGGCAGGGAGGCTATTTCAGAGGGAGGCACCAGCTGAAGAAAGAGATCTGTCCTAACTTATTGCTTTGAGAAGCGACTAACCCACAAGGAGTTGTAGGTGGCAGAGCGAAGAGCTTGATTAGGAAGATATTTCCATAGAGAGAGTTGGAGGAATTGCGGTCCGGGGCCCCAGAAGGCCTAAATATATTTATATCATGCACCTGAGGGCCCAGAGGCATAATGGCGCCAAACAAAAGAAATAAAACAAACTAATATAACAAGGGAAACCACCCAAAGAACCAAAGCAGACCATCGAAGGGGGGAACACGAGAGTAAAGAAAAAATACTATCTAAATAACAATGTTTTCAGCTTCTTCTTGAACAATTCTGTGGATTCCAATTCTCTCCAATCCAGAGGAATTAAATTCCATGCTTCAAGTGCCACTGTGAAGAAGGCACCCTTATGAACCAGTGTAAGTGTAGATCTAGGCACCTCCAACTGATTGGAATTGTTGGATCTAAGTGTTCTTCCGAATAGGTTTACTCAATAATTCTTCACTCAGGTATGCATGGTCTCTCTTTTTAAGACCCGGTATAACCCTGAACACACTTTTCTGTAATACCTGTAACCTGGAAAAGTCTATCTTACTTATACCCACTAAGAGGCTGCTACAATTATACATTTTAGAGCCAATTATAGCTCTAGCCGCCGTCTCACTGTTAGCTTTTGGAAATTATTATTATTATTATTTTTGCATTTGTTACCTGCCCAAACCCGGAGGTTACATAGAGTGCTTGTCTGGTTACAAAATGAGTTACAATACAGGCAGTAATTCAGGTTAGTTACAGAATAGGCAGAACCTTTAGGGGTACACGCTTAATTACAATACAGGCAAGACATTTCAGAATACAGTGAAAGCAGTGTGGTCAGAGTGGCATAATGTGGACACTGCTGGTTGAAATTTGTGAAAGAACAAAGTTTTAATAAGTCTCTGAAAGCGCTGATGAGAGGGCTCATTTCTGATATGACTAGGAAGGGAGTTCCAGATCTTAGGTGCAGCTACTTGGAAGCTGGCACTCCCTGCCCTAGAGCTCTTGAACCTCAGGACAAGTAGGTGTGTGCTGGAGCCCGATCTGAGGAATCTAGTTGATCTTTTTTGGGAGACACAGTTATTGAGGTATGAGGGGGCTTCATTCGTAATACATTTATGCACTGTGATCAGGGTCTTGAATAGAATTCTAGCTGTATGGGGAGCCAGTGTATTTCTCTCCTCATGTGAGAGATGTGGTAATTTCTTTTGAGTCAAAAGGCTGCCCGTGGGGCTTCATTTTGTAGTAGTTTTTTGGCCAAGTTGGTCCTTGTGGTTCCTAGTAGGAGGATATTACAGTAATCAAGTTTAGATAGTGTGAGGGCTTGAGTGAGGATGAGGCAGTTTTGTGGGGTGAGAAATTGGCAGCTGAGCGTGATTAATTTGGCTGTGAACGCCGTAGTGGAGGAGAGGGCACTGATGTGTTTGGTCATAGTAAGGTTAAATAGACGCCCAGTGTTTCAACGTGTTTGAGTACTGGTATGGATCTACCATCAATGGTTATGGCTGACTAGTTTGGGTGAAGTGTATTAGTCGCGAGCGGGGGCTACAATGAGGATCTCTGTTTTTTTGTCATTGAGGCACAAGCTGGTAGTGGCCATCCAGTTTTGAATGATGGCATAGATTTTGTTGATGGAGGCAGAGTCTTGTTGGTGGTCGCCCGTGATGGGGATGAGGTTCTGTGTATCGTTTGCAAATTGGTGTATATGACTCCCATGGCATCAAGTGCAGCAAATAAGAGTTTGGTATATGTGTTGTGTAAGGTGGGAGTTAGACAGGAGCCTTAACGGAACCCTAAGTGTACTGGGATAGGGTCAGCAACCTCATCACCAATAGAGGCTTTTGAGGTGCGTTCCCTTAGGAATGACTTAACCGATAAGGTGGCTGTAGAGAAGTTGACATTTTCTGAGAGAGCATTACCGAGCTTGTCATGGTCTACCAAATCAAATGCAGAGGATAGACTGAGTAAGAGAAGGACAAGTGATTGCTTTCTAGATACTTGGGTGTAGGCTATTTTGTTGACTATTTTCAATAGGAAGGGAACCCTAGTAATGGCTTGGTAGTTAGTATGTATAGCGGGGTCCACAGAAGGTTTCTTTAAATGTGCAGTTACCCAGGCTTCTTTGATGTTGGCGGGGACACAGTAGATGGTGAAGGAGGCGTTAATAAAGTTGATAATGATGTGTACTATGGTGGAGGCACAGAATTTGACTAAACGTGCAGGGAAGCTGTCACCTTTACAATTGGAAGTTTTCAGCTTGGAGATGGTGTTCAGAACCTGGTCTTGCGAAACGGCAGTGAATTTGAATTGGGGAGTTGTTTTCCCGGTACCGGCCAGTAATTTCCTTTTCATAAGTATTTTCTCATGTAATGTAAGGATTTTAGAAGTTAGAGCATTCTGGATAATGGTGCGCCAGGCTTTGCTTGAATTAGTGGGGATGATGGAAGGGATGGGGGCTTCCAATTCTCTAAGTATAGAGAATAGTTCTTTGATATTAGATGAGACATTGTTTATGCAAGTATTCAGGGAATTTACTTTGTGGGCTATCACTGCTGATTTGTAGGTTTTATTGACTACCAACAGTGAGTTTGTTATGGCAGTGGTAAGAGTAGCAGGACAATGCTGGATCATGTTGGAACGTGCTCCAACGTTATTTTGTTATGTCGAAGGATAGTGAGCTCTTCATTGAACCAAAGATTTGGTTTGTTTGGCATTGCAGGGTATTTTGGACGTGAGCAGGGCTACTATGTCAATGGTCGATTTCAGGCAGTTATGATAGATTGTGGAGATACTATCCGAGTCGGTATTTGATGTTGGGAAGGTCTTGAGGGTATCAGCCAGTATAGGAGTGAGATTTTTTGTTGTAAGTTTGCAGGTGTTTCTCTCGATATAAGGCAAACATTGGGTTGAGGTGCTCCCTGAGTTTTCAAAGTCAGCAAACATATCAGGTAATGATCTGATCATGTAATTTCACAGATGGATTATAGCGATAGATTTACATTTATTGTCAGGATCCAATCCAGGGTTCATCCTTTGGAATGAGTGGGGGTGTTGACAATTTGAGTAAAATGTATTTCTTGGAGGGCCGTGGAGAATTTGGTAGCTTTATGATCCAGTTTGTCATTATATCCAAGATTAATGTCACCTAGGATGATAAAATTGGTATTAGGCTTGAGGAGGGGGATGATGAGTAGAGGGATGTCTGATTTGGGGTTGTTGGTATTATTCGGAGGTCTGCAGATGATGAGAACGTTTATTTTAGTTTTAGGGTTAGTTGAGAGTTTTAGTAGAAGGAGTTTGTATCCTGCCACTGGGTCTACTGGGCAGGATCTGAACTGTAGTGTGATTTGTTCATAATTGCTACTCCACCTCCCATGGCCTCCTGGCAGTCAGCCCTAAGGATGGTATAGTCAGAAGGGATAGCCAGGGAAAGTAAAGGGCCTGAGGCTTGGTGTAGCCAGGTTTCCGTGACAACTAGGAAATCTAGATGTTGCCCAAGGAGTAAGTCATGTATCTCAATAGCGTGGGCTTCTAGTGATCATGCATTTAGCAGGGCGCCTTTGAGGCTAGAATTGGATGCCGTCAGGGATGATGACAGATCTGTGTGAGTGGTGGGGGTGATGTGAGGGGTATGCACCTTAAGACATGTAGGCTCCTGATCACACTGCAGTGTGGGAAGGGGGGTGAAGGGTAGTGGACACAAAGTAGACAGGCGGGGTGGTGTAGGTGGGTTTGTGAGAATAATCTCACTTGGCTTGTGGTCCCTCGGATGGGGAGGGTGGTAGAGAGTAGGGTTGCTGGCATTCTTGAGCTGAGGCATTCACAATGTGTTGTTCCCTAGGCATGTGGTAGTAGACCCTGGTTGGCTTACAGGGCTGGTGGAAGGGGTGTCCTCAGGGGGGTCTGGTTGGGTGTATGGGACCTGTTATTCCTCTGGGCTGGGAGGGAGTTGTTGTGGTATTGTAGGGCCCAGTTGCTGGATTTGGGAATGGGGAGGATTTAGGTAAGAAGGATGGTGGGCAGGGGAGAGGGTGGTGACGGGGACACCAAAGTCATGTAACTGGGTAAAGGCCCATACCATGCAGGTCGGTAGGCTAGGCATGTTCTGGTTAGAGTTGAGATTATAAAGGGATATCTGCAGAGTAGTCACGCTTACAAAGCAATTTGTGTGGCTGTGTAGGCTGGGCTACCTATTGGCAATAGGATGTTGCACTGAGTAAGAATAGTTGTGCTCAATTCAACACAGGGGGAATAATGTGCTGAGACGGGCATGGGGTACAGCATTAGTACCTAACGCAAGGCTATTTTCTCTAGGTAAGGCATACATGCACAGGCTTTCATTTTGAAATAGCAGTCATAATTACCATTGTGGTGAACAAAGCTAGGCGATAACAAGGGGCACAGTTATGGGCAGGATGCATCCTTCTAGAAAGTATCAATGGTAAGCAACTACAGCATGTTATGATTTAACAGCGTCAAGCAGGAAACAACATAGGCTGGAATTAGCAGCGAGCAAAATACAAAATGTTATGCGTTGGCGACGGCAATCAGGAGGCCACATGAGCTGAATCGACAATGGTATAAAAGGTTCCACATGATCGGAGTCACCAGCCATATGCAGCGTACAAACTAAATATGGATTATCTCTTTGTATAAAAAAGAGCAATGTGCCTTGTCTAGTGGGAAATGAGGCGTACACGGATGGAGAAATAACGTGGAAAGCGGGGCATGGGCTTACATCAATAGTAACCGCCTATTCATGGAATTATTTGCGCCGAAAACGGGGATGTGTGACCATTCTGCCCGCAAATCCCCATTTGTTAAAAAGGGATTTGGGGGCAGAATGGTGCACAAATCCCCATTTTTGGCGCAAATAATTCCAAAAATCAGGAGGTAAGTGTCACTGGGCTGTTTCTTCCAGGTGGGGCGTACGTATGCAAGCAGACTCTTTGAAATAGTGAGCCTAGTTAGCATTGCAGTGCACAAAATAAGCCGAGAACATCAGAGGCACAGTTATGGGCAGGATGTAACTTCCTAGGAGATTTCGATGGTAAGCAAATACAAGATGTTTTACATTAACAGCGGCAAGCAGGATACCAAATGTTATGTTTTAACAGCAGCAATCAGGATACAGCATGATTTCAATTAACAACGTGGTTTAGGGTTCAGCATGATCTAAGCCACCAGCCATGCGCAACGTCCAATCTAGCATGGATTATCTCATTATATAGAATACAGCAATAGGCGTGGTAAAATGGAAATGAGCTATATACAGAAGGATTAGGGGAGAGATCACACGCATTAAGGTGGCTTATCGCGTCCTCTGTACATGCTGCAGGAGGGGGGTGACTAAGGTGGTATGCTGGACGAGGAAAGGATCAGATAAGGGGGCATTCAGCAGATACAGTGCGGGAGAAAGTTATGGTGCCGTACATGTAGAAGTAGGTTTAGTCTGGTTGTCATGAAGATCAGTGCAGGATGGTGCTAGGTTGCGTGACGTGTTATGGAGAGTTAGTTGAAAGCATGCACGCTGGGCGGGGTGAAGTGCAGCTGTGACAAAGGGTGGTAGGTTACCAAGACATCTTGAAGATTAATAAAGGCATAGATGAAATGAAGAGGGATGGTCGCTGGTCACTAGTCCATGGTACTCCCGGCTTGGACAGGCTCGGACAGGAACCTTTGACACCGTGCTTTGGATGGGAGGGATAGCTTTCGCCTGCCAGACTTCCTGATAGACTAATGTGTGGTTGGGCATCCAATCAGCTCGACGAGAAGTTCTCACTCCAGGTAGTCGAGCACAACAAGATTAGGTGGAGGCCATCTTGGTGAGCAGCACACAAACGTGTTTGGATACGTACACCATGGAAACAAGGTATTTTGTAACCAATGTTACGCTGGCCACAGATTCATACAGCAGAGCGGCACGTTAGATGTGCATTGATGGCAATTCGGAAGAAATGGCAAATAATGCAGCAGGGTGCTACGTGAGATACAATAATTGCAGATAGGCTTACCTCGAGGCGGTGAAGGAGCTGATGGTTGATAGTGCGCTGCTCCTGCAGCACAGAGTACAAGAGGAGCCTTCCTAGGCTCACACACACAGAAATGTATGTGCATCGTTGAGCCAGCAACTTGATGTAATATGCAGAGGCAGAGACCAAACCACTCACCTGAACATGCTTGTTCAGGTTCTGATCTCAGCAAATCCTAAGGGTTTCAACTTTCTTTTTGGTCTCAATCTTACAGTCGGCCACCTGAAAATGAAAGTATGCTGTACCTAGCTTCATGATTTTTATTCAGTGCCCACAGCCATCAGCTCAGTAACTCAGTGGAAGTACCAGTAATTGTTTTTGGCATTGACTTTGTGGATTTACTACTAAATTACTACCAGACTTGTAATGGAGCCTCTTGATTGTTGTGAATTACATTTTCTATTGAACTACATTTCATTTTGAGGTCAATTTCCCATTGAAACATCTTAGAGCTGCAAGATGAAATCATTCTTATGACAGGAGGCAACAGGCAAGAAGAGAAGAACAGAAGTGAAAAGAACACAATAACATGATCCACAGTTCAAGACTGGGCAGAGGGCAGACTTCAACACAGTAAAGGAGCTCAGTCGGAGCCAGGGTGTGTACACTAATGAAAAGACATAGTTCCCTAGCATACTAATTGTAAAAGAGTACATATTTCCCAAAATACAACAATCACATTGGAAAATCAGTAACTTTTAATATATGTTCTCTAAACACAGGAAAAACTGTATCAACCAGCAAGTGGTATAATTATCCCAAATTCTTTCCATGTATTGAACTAAAAACATGGTTGGAGTTGCTCATGCCCATCAAAAACATAGGCATTTAAAAAATTACACAAATGAATGGAACCTTAGTACAGTGCAATTAAAACAACTGTAAGTGTAACCTTCCACAATGTAGTAGCAGGATCAAGTGAGTTATATTTTTAACTTATATTGATATGTTTAATGATACACATTTTTTTTTAAATGTTAATTGACGGAAAATTGATATTGCTATAGTAATTGATTTTAAGTGCTATGATAGATATTTCTTTAATTCATACATATAATTTCACTGTTTACGCTGTATGTAACCCTTCCACAGGGCATTTTTAAAGTCTGCATTCTTTAGACTGTATATAATGGGGTTACACAGTGGCGTAATAATGGTATATGACAAAGATAATATTTTGGTGTCCCTCATTGAATATGTGGAGGTTGGTCGCATATATGTTGAGCAGATAGATAAATAGAATAAGATAACCACAAAGAGGTGAGACAAACATGTGGCAACAACCTTTCGTCTTCCTGCATTTGACTTTATTTTCAGAATTGATGAGATGATGTTGACATAGGAGGCAATTATTAAAATAAATGAAGTCATTGCAACTATGACACCAATGATGTAGCTCGTTGCCTCAACAGAGTGAGTGCTGGTACAAGACAGCTTCATCATGGCAGTGACATCACAGAAGAAGTGGCTAATTTTGTGGGAATCACAGTAGGAGAGGCCAGCCATTAATATGGTGTATGGTAGTGATTCTAAGAGACCACCAATCCAGCTTCCAGCAGCCATCCAGAAGCAAACCACCTTGTTCATAATGGTCATGTAATGTAAGGGTTTGCAGATGGCCACGTACCGATCATACGCCATGACTGTGAGAAGAAACAATTCTGTTGCTCCCAGGAAAATGAAAAAATACATTTGCAGGAGGCACTGTTTAAGAGAAACATGTGTGACTTCTTGAAAGAAGCTAGTCAGCATCAGAGGAGAAATGACCGATGTGTAACAAATGTCGTTGAAAGACAAATTTGCGATGAAAAAATACATCGGAGTGTGGAGATGTGAGTTAACATAAATGATGATCATTATAAGAATATTTCCCACCAGGGTAAATAGGTACATTACTAAAAATAAAATAAAAAGGGGAACTTGCAACTTTGGAAAATCCGAAAACCCCTCAATCTGAAAATATTGTTCTGAGGTGCTCTGATTTTCTCCTTTCATTTGTTCTGCGATGTACTAACACAGAGAGTTGAAGATGAGCTGAAAAGCAATACACATACATTGTGAACATCATTTTTAATAGTAGATGATTGCAAGGTCAGTTCACAAAATCAAAGAACTACCAATTCAGAAATGTAGCTGCACTCATACTCCTGGATCGATCCACGGCCTTTGATACCATTGAACACTCAATACTCAAAAACAGACTCCTCACCTTAGCATCAAAGACCCAGCCCTTAATTGGATCACCACTTTTATTTCCAATTGCCCACAAATCTTTCTCCTCCCACCTTTCTCCTACGCCCCTTGCCCCATCACAAAAGGGCTGCCACAAGGAACCTCCGTTTCACCCCTCCTCTTCAACCTCTACCTGAGCCCATGGCCAGTTCTCATCTGCTCTCACAACCTTACCTGGTACAATTATGCAGACAACACCCAGATCATTTTCAAAATTCCCAAGACTCCAGCCTCCCCACTTCCCTACATCACCTCTTGCTTCTCGGATATCAACCTACGGATGACGACCAACCACCCAATCCTCAACCCAGGCAAATCAGAAATCCTAATATGTAGCAAAACTGCTCTGATTCCCCAACCTTGACTATGGCCAATAGCCCTGGGAGCCGCACCTGCTGCCTCCACCTCTGTAGAAATACTGGGATGCACAATCTGAGAATACAGGAATGGTGTGCACCAACGATCTCTGCCTCAATGCCAGTAAGACAGAGATCCTTCTCATCAGCACTCCTGCAACGCCCATTCCTGTCACCCTCTGGCAGGTCTCCCATGTCCCTCTTCCTGCTCCCACCTTTGAGGCTAATAACCTTGGCTTCATCTTCAACTCCATGCTTTCCTTTTCTCCACACATCCCTGACGTCTCCGAGAAGCCAAACTACCAACTGTACCTCCTCAGGGGTATTCTTCCTTTCCTTTCCTTCCCCCAGAAGCTCACTACCTCTAGCGATCTGGTTCTCTCTAGGTTGGACTATTGCAGAAGCCTCTTTCTATATCTGCCTTCCACTACTCTCCGCCCTTTGAAACTTATCCAAAACAGGACTGCAAGACATGTTTTTGCCCTCAAGCCCAGGGATTGTATCTCTACAGCCCTGAAATCTCTTCATTGGCTCCCAGTGGCTGCAGGGATTAAGTTCAAGACCCACTGCATTGTCCACACGGCCTCCTGGGCACTGGATCCTCAATACCTTCAACTTTCCCTCTGGAAATACCTTCCTACTCGAGATCTTCGCTCCCTCAGGGTCAGTCACTTCTCCAAGCAATAAGTTGGTGGTAGATCTCTTGCTTTGGCTGGAGCCTCCTTCTGGAACAGCCTCCTTGCCTCTCTGAAACTCAAGGAGAACCATCCTCGGTTCCTGAAGCACCTCAAGACCTTCCTCTTTGCCTCTGCCTTCTCTCTTCCTCTCCCCTGCTGATCTCTCTGTTTATGCACTGGGTTCCTGGTTACCC
This sequence comes from Ambystoma mexicanum, assembly GCF_040938575.1. Taxonomy (NCBI): domain Eukaryota; kingdom Metazoa; phylum Chordata; class Amphibia; order Caudata; family Ambystomatidae; genus Ambystoma; species Ambystoma mexicanum. Next base: position 88,510,682 of record NC_090925.1, read on the forward strand.
TCGGTATCCAGGCCCATATCCCTGTCTACCTATCTGCATGCCAGCACTGCCTCCTGGCAACCCTTGCACTTGGGTCTGTATCTGCATCCCTACAGTGCCCTTACCTGCACTTATCAGAAATCGATTGTCTGCGCTTAAATACTGCACTTGCCACCTGCTGTCCGCGCTACCTGTTGTTGTTTCATCACGTGTTCAGCACTTTCCACTCCTCCCCTGCCTCTTGCACTTCCCCCTCCCCTTTCACCTGCACTTGCGTGTTCTCAATGTCACTGGTCCTAGTAATATCATTATGTTTCTTCCCTTGTACCCCTCACCTGCCTCGTTGCGCCCCGAAACACTTGTGTATGGGCATGATATAAATAAACTATCATATATCATATATACGATATATCACCATGGAGGCAGAACTATCTCTCTTAAAACACATTGGCCCTCATTACGACCCTGGCGGAAAGTGACTGACCGGACCGCCACAGCGTAAATAGCGTTTCCGCCATTGCACGATGGAGCAAAGTGCGGCCCATTCCGACCCATCGGGCACGAGCACCACGGCATGGCAGAAGTGCAAAGTCCGCGATGGCGGAAATGACCCCAAAACGGCCCACACCGCCGCCGTATGGCGCCCTAGGTGCAATACCGCCACCCATCTTAGCGGACACCGCAGTGAGCGCCAACCGGAAAGTACGGTGACCGTAAATATACGGAAACGGAAGTAAAAACATGGGCCCGGAACGGGAAACAACACGCCGTACACCTATAAAACCACAAAATCCACACAACCACTAAAAACACTACCCTGAGACACATCCCAACCCGTCATCCACCCTAGTGAAACCAAGAAAAATGGGAAAAGTAGCGAAGAAAGCGTGCGACCGCAAGCGGCAGGTCCACTTCTCCCGTGAGGAACTCACCGTGCTTACAGAGACCCTCCAGGAGAATGCCGCCGCCGTCTTCTCCACGCAAATGACCAGGACGGCACTTGCGAACAAGAAGGCCATATGGGCCCTGGTGGCACAGCGGGTAAGTGCGGTGGGGACCGCACCCCGCAACCCACAGCAATGCAGAAAGCGATGGGACGACCTGCGGATACGCGTCCGTAGCATACTTTCTGCCAACCGCAACATTGCCACAGCCACCGGGGGAGGATCGGAATCACCCATCAAGTTGACCCCCTGGGAAGAAATCTGTGCCTCCACCATTGGAATGGAGAGCATAGAGGGAGTCGGAGGGATGGAGAAAGGAGTGCAGACATCCGGAGAATCCGGTAGGTGGCCCAAATAAAACCATGCCAAATCCACAATGTCCAATCATGTGAATCACATGTGTCCACATAGCGCAACAGCAACACATGGCCAGGAGAACGTCCACACACATTGGCCTGATAGCGCACTTTAAAACTCACAATAAATACATAAATAATTAAAAACCCCAAAAACACCCACTACACGTGCAGCAGGCACACCCTAACTGCAGGCTGCCAAACAACTGCACCCTCACTCCACACACAAATGAAAGCACCTCCAAGGCCCCGACCCAAATCACCCTCAGGTACCACCCCAATGCATGTGATACATTGCCATTCCAATTCCCACAGACCCATTAATAACGCTCGCCCTCCTTTACTCCACCACAGGGTCCGATCCAAACGACGAGCTTCAGGACACCCCTACCAGCACACCTGCAAAGAGGGCCAAGACCAACGGCCAAAGACCCTCCACCTCAGCTGCACGCATCAAGACACGGCAGCAGCACAAATCAAGTGGCAGCACAGAGGAGGGAACATCAACAGGCACCCCAGCAGCCAGCATGCCCACAACAGCAGCACCACAGGTCCCCCCAATGGATGCCACAGAAGGCACTGCCTCTGGTGGCAGCAGCACCATAGGTGACACCCCATTAATGGCAGCATGCTCCGACACAGAAGACGGGGATGTCGAAGTCAGATCCATCCATGACCTGTCCCAATCCCCCTGTCTGTTCCATCCCGTACACAATGAGGATACCACGCAGGGGCACCCACAAGACGACGACTGGCCATCCCCCACAAGCCCTGTGGCAGGGCAACATGAGGCGAACAGCCACTCTGTGACACCACCGCAAATGGCCATGGCCCAGCAGAGGCAACAGTCCCTCGACCAGTTAATCGTGCAACAGCAGCAACTGGCCACGCTCCTCAAGGACCATGCCGATGAATGTGGGGGCACTAAGGCAGACATAGAAACATCAACTGAGACACTTAGGGCAGAAATGGAGAGAAGTACAGAGACACTAAGGGCACAAATGGAGAGTAGCACCGAGTGCCTGAGAGTACAAATGGAGAGTAGCACCGAGAGCCTGAGAGTCCAAATGGAGAGAAGCACCGAGAGCCTGAGGGGGGAACTGCATGCGACGTCCAAAGACGTATGTGCCGAACTTGCCGCAGTGCGCCGTGTGCTCACTGAGCTCTCACAAACCCTTAGGGACATGCATGGACGTGAGCAGGCAGAGACATCATCCGTTGCAAGTTCCGTCCAGGGCAGCCCCCAACGTAGATCTGGGAGGAACCTGCGCTCCACAGGCAGGGGTGCCCCTGATACCCGCAGAGGGGGCTTGCAATAGCGACTGCCCACTGACAATGAGCATCTTTGGACACTGGTGTTCGGGGGGGAGGTAGGAGGGTGGAGGGGGTGTGTTGGGCTCACTTGGGTGGCGGGTCGATAGGGTGTTCAACATGATATCACATATGCCATAAACAATGCACGATCAACCAATGAGATGTGTGGACAATGATCTTTGTGTACTAGGCCATCATAGGCGTACAGTCCATATTGTGCATGTACCAGACACACACAGTGCCACGAGTCCCGTGTCCATGTATCAGCCACCAGGCGTGAGTGCTAGAAGCATGCATCAATGAGATGCTGACGAATGTCACGGCCCTCCTGTGCCTCGCGGACTCCTTGAGGTGCTGCCACATCCCCACCCTCATCATGACCATCTTCAGGTGCTTGCAGTTCTGCGTCAGGGGGCATGGGCACATTTCTACGTACGCACATGTTGTGTAGCATGACACATGCCATCATCATCTTTGCAACCTTCTCATGGCGGTACAGGAGTGCCCCGCCAGACCTGCTGAGGCACCGGAAACGAGTCTTCAGTAGGGCGAATGCCTGTTCAATGACTACACGGGTACGTGAGTGGGCATGGTTGTAGTCCTCCTCATGCTGGTCCCGTGGGTTCCGGACTGGTGTGAGGAGCCATCTCTTCAGTGGATATCCGGCATCACCTGTATGTGGACGATAAATGAATTATGTGGAATGCCATTGCTATGTACGCACCCCCCCCTTCCTGCCAGGTCATTGCCGCATCACATACCCCACATCATCATGCATGAAATGAGACTCACCGAGTAGCCAGGATCTGTACCCTGCGTGTCGCTCCATGTAGCGTGGTATTGTTGAGTTCCTCAAGACCATAGAATCATGGGTTGATCCAGGGAATCGGGCACAACAATGTGTAATGATCCTGTTGGAGTCACACACCATTTGTACATTCAGAGAATGAAATTGTTTTCGGTTGCGGTACTGGGCCTCCATGGCATGTGGGACGACCAATTCCACATGGGTGCAGTCGATGGCACCAAGGCAACCCGGTATGCCGCCAAGTGCATGGAATCCCACTTTTGTGTTGGTAATTTCCTGCTTCGAGCGTGGTAGAGAGATGTAGTCGTCTGCGTGCTGCAGGAGGGCATCGAGCACTTGCAATAGTGTCCGTGAGAACAGTGGCTGAGAAATGCCATGCAACTGTCCGACTGTGTGCTGGTAGGTGCCTGTGGCCAGGAAGTGGAGTACAGACACCACCTTCAGTAGGGGTGGGATGGCGGTTGGGCTATCTATCATGCTGACAAGGTCAGCCTGTGTCATGTCCACAATGGCGGCTATGGTGTCCCGGTCCAAACGGTAGAGGGTGTGGATCTGCTCATCAGTGAGGTTGAACGGATGTGCTCGGAGGTGTGGGATTGCGGGCTGCCTGCGTGGTGGTAGTGGCTTTGCTGGCGGCCCTTGCTGGCCCTGCCTTGCCCTCCTCCTCCTCCTGCGTCTCCTCCGTGCGGCCGGTTGTAGTTGGTGTTCGTCTTCTTCTTGAAGTTGGAGTACTTGCAGTGCTATCAGGTCCCCCAGGGCCAACATAGCTAGTCCTGCCGGTAGCATTTCGGAGTGGGTGTGGTTGTGGGAGGAGACTGGGTGTGCAATTTATGTGTTTTCAGGCTGTATGGCCTCCACCTGTGGTGATTAATTCCACCTGTGCAAGCTGCTCTCCCCTTTGGGCGAGCACATCCCGCACACAACGCTGCAATTCGACGAATGGCATCTTGCTATTACAATCATGTATTTGTACCCGATGGCAGTGTAACATTGGTTGATATGTTCATTCGGCTATGGTCCCATTGTTTCACATACAATCTTTGCAGTCGCGAACAGACTTGTGAAGGGTCAGTGGAACGTAGTACTCGAGTAACGGTGGACCCTCATGCATCACTGTACCGAGTTGCAACGACGGGCGGGGCGTCCCATTTGTGAGTGAAGGCAGTTGCCATTTTCACACACAGCCGCACTAGATGGATTAATTTGTGATTTCAAGCGGCCACAGATGCCTTTTCGACGTGATGTTGCAAATGAGGAATTCGAAGGGCGGCGCTTTCGGTTATCAGCTAGCGGCGAGGAGATGCCCACAGGTCTGACTGCAAATATAACGTTCTATTGTTCAATGTCCTTGGGACAGGGGCCATGGCGAGGATGCAATGATTGATATGAATAGTTTGGGATGCGCAATAGCGAAGTGGACGATGAGGCCGGACGTTCCCAAATACATGTTACTTCACAACACTGGAATTACGGGCTGGGGCACAGTGGATTTTGCAGGCTGCATAATGCACAGACTCAATGGAATTCTCACATGTTATGTGAGTATGGAAACAGGCGTTATCATTACGGGATGAGGGAATGATGAATGGATGCATGGACAGATGATTTGATACAGTGTTTGCCATGTACAGGGCTTCTTGGAATCTGTCCGCCTCCCCTGCGCTATGTGATGCAGGGCTGCCATAGTGGGACCATCGTCTATCTGGCCTTGTTGAGCCCTCCCTGTCTCGACGCGCCTTCAGACACTTGTGTCCATGCACGTTACCAATCCCATCTGATGGATTCTGTTTTCACAGACGCATGCACAGGTACCCTCGTTTGTGATGGTGTTTTCACCTCGATATAGATAGTTATGAGTCGCAAGTGGTTTTGGGGTGGTGATGATCCTTTGGAGTGGGCTAGCATGCATATGGCTGTGGATTTAGTGTGATCATTGAAGTGAGTTGTTCGAATGTAGTTCTGATGGCCATTCTATTCTTTTTCTTTTCTTTTGGTTGACAGGTATCTCCTCCCCTTTTGCCACTGCCATCTGTATGCCACTCCTGCAGATGGCTTTTACTCCCTACACCTGCTGCTTCGTGTTAATCAGTGGAGCAGCATTACGATCTTATGGGACGATCGCCAATGGGCCACATGCCCTTACGCAGTACTAGTGGCTCGGAGCAACATTTCGGCCTTTCAGCTGGACTAGTGCCTCCCCATTGGGACGGCCCTGCGGTTCTGTGCGCTTCCATGTTGCCTTTTCGTACGAGAATGTGGCCCTGTGTACCCTGAAGGAACAGGGCGTCACACAAGAAGTAGCTGGTCATTTCTTGCGGATGCAGCCCACAATGGTGAAATGTGTTTTGGAGTTCATGGCCTAATGGCTGTATGGGCTTGGTGAATTTGTTGTGCATTAAATTTCTATTCTGATATGGGCAGTGTAGCATTCTTCTTTGCAAGTGATGTGGCATATTCCTATTTGGGGAGCGATGTATTGTGAGGAGATCTGCATTGGGTTCCAGCTTCGGAGTATAGTTGCGTGGTACTGTGCTGGGCGCGTTTGCCTACGAAGCCCAGTGAGGTCAGGGATGAGGGCTGCCAATATGACTGTTTGAATGATGTCATGCTCAGGGGCGGGGGATTAGGTTTTGTGTAACAGATGCCGGTCAGCCAGGTGGACTGGTGGAATGATGTAATTTTCGGAATATTGCTGGTCACAGGTGCCTGTGTTTGCGTGCGTTTCTTGGTGGGGGACTGAGGTCATGTCCATTGGAATGGCTTCTGTATTCGTGCCATCTGTGCCCTGCAGCTCCCATTGGCCCCTCTTGAGATTCTTTTGTTCGTTGGCATGCATGGGTGACTTGTACATTTCACTGGTTGCATTGTGACTTCATTGCACCTACGGGGAGTTGTACTATGTGGCCAGGGAGCGGTGTACAGGCACTCAGTGGGGCCGTTTATGGTTGATTCGCGATGCCGTACTTCTCACCATGGCGGAATGGTACTTTCCGCCGTGCTTGATGGCGTTAGGTACATGTCCGCTAGGGTCGGAATTCGCGTACCCTTGCGCCATGGTGGTATTTACGGTTTGGCATGGCGCGCGCGCGCGTACTTGGTGCAGTTAGCGTTGGCGTTCACTACGGTGTCGCTAATGGCATCGTACTTTGCGGTGACGGGTCATAGTCGCACCGAGCGCTATTCGATGGCGGTATTGCATTTCCGCCATCGTTTTTCGATTTCCGCCAGGGTCGTAATGAGGGCCATTGACTCGGTATCCAGAACCTGCCACTTCCACCTATGCATCCTAAAATAAATGTTTCCCTGCCTCTACTATCCTCAAAGAGGCTCTACAATACGGCCATCATCTTCTCCCAGCTAGACTATGCCAACTCCCTCTATCTCGATGTCCCATCATGCCAGCTCGGGAACATGTCAACCCTGCACTCAGAGTACTGCACTGGCTTCCTTTTAGCATAAGAGTGACATTGAAAGCCATGTACTTCACACACTGAGCCCTCCACAATACAGGACCTGAGTTCCTTCAGAACAAGATCATCCACTACCAACCCCCCAGGAACCTATGATTAGGCTCAGCTCTCCTCCTCACTGTTCCCCCTTACCATCCCACCAGGGTTGGTAGCTCAGCCTTCTCTATCCTATCTCCCACCATCTGGAACATGCTTACTCAGCACATATGCTGCACCGAGAACTAACATGCCTTCAAGAAAGTCCTCAAAACTGGCTATTTGGAACAGTATCCTGAACCGCCTCCCTAAACCTTCCAATTCCCAGTTCTGAACATAGGAATACTTATCACCAGGTGACACCTACCGCATTCACAGTGGCCCCGACCATGCAGCATATTGCGGCTGCCCAGACACACAATATCATACACCAATACACCAATCATGACCCTAATTTCCCAGAAGCTCCACCAGCAGAAACACAGCGCTCCAAACCTTTTTTCACACTATGAAATGTCACAGGATTGATTAGTCACTGCACAAGGCATGTATCACGCTTAAAGTGGTTGTGATAGAATCACCACCATCACAATCGGACAGATTGGAATTGACTGCAGGGAATTGACATGGGAGAAATTGTGGCATTGCCATGTCTCACGCCAGAAGGTCAAGTGGGGATTTCACGTACATTAGTCGAGGAAGGCAATCTAGCCCCTTAATTGCACTGGAAGGACGTGAGCGATGGGCAGGTATTGCGCATGAATGAATTATAGGATGGGCAGGCCATGGTAATGGTACAATTTAAGAAGGTTCAGTAAGCACTTGACATCTGGGTAGACTCGGCACGCAATCCACCTAGAAGTGCCTGAAAGTACAACCTGTGCTCCTCTAGTTGCAATACAGCTGGCTTTCAAACCACAAATGTAGCTACAAGATGAAAGCTTATTAATTGCTTGTATCCTGAGGCACAAACATCTGAAAGTACACCCAATTGTACAGACTGAGTGTATAATTCTAATGCAAACTCAACATAATTTACACTAAAGGCTAAATGCATAGAAAAAGTGCTAAGACTCTGCAAACTACTTTGTGCCATAAGGAACATTGTGTATCCTTGCATAGGTGAAAGTTTCAGCACTGTCCACTGATTCATGGATTCCAAAGCACAAAGTAACCTGCAGCACATGGAATGCCCACAACACACCCCACACAAAATAAAACTAGCACCACCAAACAACTGTGGTGCCAGCATTTATACCACCACCCAACACTCTGGTGAAACTGTGGACTGCCCCGTAACTCAAGTCACCACCCTGGCTAAGCTCCAGACCATCCCCATAACTCATGTCAGCACCCTGGTAAAACTGAGGACCGTGCCCCATAACTCAAGTCAGCACCCCGGCAAAACTGCGGACTGTCCACTGTAAATCTACTCTGCACCACAGAGTAACTGCAGATGATCACCAATATGTCATAGCAGCCCCCTCCAGTCCTGCCACCTCCCACTACCCCCACTCACCTCTGCCCCAACCCGAAGCAGCCCCCTGCTAGTCTGCCCTACTTCTACCACCCCCACTCACCTCGGCCTGAACCCCAGGCAGCCCCCTGCTAGTCTGCCCTACTGCCACTAGCCCCACTCACCTCATCCCAACCCAAGGCAGCCCCCTGCTAGTCTGCCCTGCACACCTCTGCCCCAACCCCAGGCATCCCGCTGCTAGTCCACCCTAATCCCAATATCCCCACTCACCTCTGCCCATCACCTTTGGTAGTCCCCTCAAGTCCTAACACCACCCACAACCCCACTAATTTCTGCCCCTCACCCCTGGAAGCCCCCTCGAGCCCTGACACCTCCCACTACCACTAGTCACCTCCACCCATCACCCCTGGTAGCCTCCTCAAGTCCTGACACCTCCCACTGCCCCAACTCACCTCTGTCCCAATGCTAAGCAGACCACTGCTAGTTCGCCCCCTACTCCCGCTACATTCACTCACTTCCACCCCAATGCCAGGCAGACCCCTGCTAGTATGCCCTACTCCCACCACACTAACTCACCTCTGCCTATCACCCCTCACAGCCCCCTCAAGTACTGACACCTTCCACTACCCCCACTCACCTCTGCCCATCACCTCCCACTATCCGTGTTCACCTCTGCCCATCATAAATGGCAGCCCCCTCAAGTCCTGCCACCACCCACTACCACCACTCAACTCCACCCATCACCCCAGGGGACATCTCAAGTCCTGACACCTCCCACTACCCCACTCACCTCCTTCTATCCCCCCTGGCAGCCCATTCAAGTCCTGACACCTCCCACTACCCCAGCTCACCTCTGCCCCAACGCTAGGCAGTCCCTGCTAGTTTGTCATACTTCCAGTACCCCCCACTCACATCTACCCAACAAAACTGCCATCCTCCTCAAGTACTGACAGCTCCAACTGCCCCCACTCACCTCCACCCCAACACCATGTAGCACCCTGCACGTCAACACACCTAACAGTCAAATGCAACTTCTCAGGCTTTCCTTCCCCATGAAGAACGCCTGCCACATTTATTTTTATTTATTTTTGACATTTATATAGCACACCAAAACTCTCGGGTATCAAGGCGCTTTAACTTAAGTATATAGTTGCAGTACAGTTACATTAGTGCTTCAAGTTACAGGATTAGTACAGATTGGTGGGCAAATGCGGGGTGCCAACCACATGTTAAATGGTGGTAAAGACACACAGATCCAAAAGTCCAAATAAGAGCAAATTACATGGTGTCAGCCCCATGTTGCAGGGCAGCAGCATACACAGATGCAAAAAGTCAATTCAGGGAGCATAAACATGGTGCCTACCCCATGTTGCTGGGTGGCAGCACACACAGGTGCAAAAAGTCAATACAGGGAGCATAAACATGGTACCTACCCCATGTTGCATGGTGACAGAACACACAGATGCAAAAAGTCAATTCAGGGAGCATAAACATGGTGCCTGCCCCATGTTGCAGGGTGGTAGCACACACAGATGCAAAAATTCAATACAGGGAGCATAAACATGGTACCTAACCCATGTTTCAGGGTAAGAGCACACACAGATGCAAACAAGGGCAGGCAGAGCGGCCCTCTCAGAGTGGCTGAGGTGCTGTAAGAGGCACCAGTTCAGAAAACGCAGAATTCAAATGAAATGGCCCCATCAGTGGGTAAAGATGAGACAGGATAGGATTCCCATAGTCCATAGTATACACCAAATAACCCTGGGTCTCAGAGGGTAATGAAGAGAAACAGCATAGTAAGCACTGTATGCAGCAAAATTAACACATTCTTACCCTGGGTCATCAGTAGAATGTGTGGTGAAAAAGCAAGCTGGAGGACTGCTGTATTGCTCCAGAGGCAGCCAGAAGGTGAAGACTGAAGAAGTAGCGCTTGGCGTGAGTTGCAGGTGATTCGGGCTGGCTCCCGCCTCCCGGTTGCTCTCATTGGGTAATAAGATCCACGGCAACCAATGGGAGGTGGGAGCCAGGCAGGCTGAATAATACAAGGCCACCATCACGATCAACTGGTAGCACTGATGTTGAATCCAGGAGTGCAGCTTCTTCAAAGATTCCCTGGTATACCACACTCGGCTGCATACTACCGCATCACTTACACTTACACCACTCCAAGCACATGCAACATAGTAATGCAATGCAAAACAATTTGGAATTTGCACAGTTCTGATCTGACATTGCGATGGCCTCAAAGTGTAGCAGGATGCCCTGGAGGACTCAACTCTGAGGAATCCCTGACTGGTCTGAGTCATACTGTGTGCATTTCAGCCTCAACAAAAATAGGTAGTTAGGCAGGTAGTGATCGCAAAGTTAATGCCAGTGACCGAAGTATTACAGGCCTGAAGATGGGTAAAGTGAAGGCTGTCAGGGAGATTGTGACTCAAGGAGACGGATAATGTGTCTAGCTAGACTGTACAATCAATCATGGGACTCAGCTACATTCCATTGGACGTGGTGATACATGATTTGAGAGCAAGTAGTGGCTGATTGCAGATGTAATTCAGGAGGTGGCCGTACCTTGGGAGGGAAACCGCAATCACCAACTGAGTGTACACGTGATGAAGGTAGCCCACTAATCCATAGTGAACACCCACAAGGCAAAATACTGATACCAGTGACAGAAGTGCTGTCACTTCCACATTGACAAGCAAGTGCCAAAGGAACACTAAAACATCAGTGGCCCGGAAAGTAATGCAACATACAATAAGCGCAAACTCCAGTTGCCAATGTGCAGAGGTGAATGAGCTTTCACAAGATACAACACACAGCTCAACCAAGTGGAACATGTGGCAATACTCATGAACAATGAGTATCCATCCCCAATGAGCGAGCCCAAACACTATTGTTACATATCTTACACATCATCACAACCAACCCTGTATTCACACCATTACACACACTCCAGACAATGTTACTCCAACGACACCAGCACACCAACACTAGACACACATTTACCCTGCAAACGGAATGGAATCAGATAAACAGACATTACCACTACAACCCGTCTAATGGCCCCACTCCTACATGTGAATTGCATGTGCACATGTCCAAGTCAATTGAAAGCATGCCAACTTGTCAAACACTGACAAAACACAAATCAACACACACACATCAAAATGTTCACAATTGCAGTATAAACTCAACCATGCCATATCAAACACGCAATCACACCATGTACACAACTGAACAACTTGTGTTTATTTCACAGCACACAAGTAGGGATGCAGCACATGTGCCTGACAAACCTGTCAAAAACTTAAATCCAAAAGCACTTCCCCTATCCACATCTACATTGAGCACAGATACATCATTCATCACACACAAGGAACATACAGACATGTCCCCCAGCAAATATCCCAGTAACTGCATGACACACACAGCCTTGTCATAACCCACATGACTGCCATAGGACCAATGCACTTAGAGAACATGGGAAAAGTAAAAGTGCACATGGACAAAGAAACTGCAACAAGTGTATCAATTACATGAATACTTGTATTAAAACAATGTACAGATAAATAAGGGGAAGGGAAACAAGTCCATGAAAAAATTAACAAAAAACAAAAAAGAAACCTAAGACTATGAAACTATTTATACTGGCAGAGGGTTAGTCCAATGGGATGTCGGCTAGAGCTTCCACCAGATCCGACTCGACCACAACATCCTCATCCTGTCGGTGGGCCTCCACCCTTTCCTGGAGGCATTGCAGGATGTCCAAAAAATGCCTGTCCACTTTCTGTACCGACGTGCAGGACTTCCCCAGGATGGCAAACTGCCTGCTTGACCTCCTCTCATCCACCTCGGCCATGGCCCTCTGAATGGCTGCATCCCTTGCCCACCACCTCTTCTGCTGCCTCTCAAAATGCACTCTGGCCGACAGCAGGTTGGTTGGCTGGCTACGGACCCCTACATCAGTTTTGCCACCTGTGCACCGCTTTGCTTCCTTCAGGTGGTAATGCCCTGTAGTATGCTCCTCCTCAAAGCTACCATCTGCTGCTGCCTGGGTGAGTGCCCTATGGATAACCTCCCTCCGACGAGATGATAGTTGTCTTTGGGGGAGTATGGCATCAGCCCTGTCCTGAAGTGCTTGCTTTTCCTCCATTGCCTGTTCCTGTGTGGGCTTGTGCACATGATCAGTGGCAACCTCTGCTGCTGATGTAGGGAATTCCACCTCAACCATGGACATGGGCACATCCAGACACGGCAGTGGTGGCACTAGTGCACACAGGACCATGGTGGGAGGTGGCACAGAAGCTGCAGTGGAGGACAACTGGGCAACAGAGGAGGAAGTGATGTAGAGGGCAACTGCAGTGCCCAGCCGAGAGAGACCACCCGAGCGGTGTGCAGTCGCCAACTGAGCCAGAAAGATGGATATCTGCTTGCGATGCTGTACAAGATCCATACGAGAAGCTTGTACGGCATCACACATAACTTCTGTCTGTCTGGCAATACCTGCCAGCAGGTTCTGCACTACTACACAGATGGCCTCATTGGCCGCAAGCTGGGGATCGGTCTGGGTGGAGGCATCAGAGAAGGTGGTCACTGATGCAGCAGATGGCCCCCGGGACATGAAGTTCCGAAGAACCCTACATGGTGGACTGCACATCCTCATGTCTCTGGGCCAGTGGTGCAGGATGAACACCCTCTATGATGCACCCACCTGACCCCATGGGTGTGGCCACAATGGCCCCCTTACCTACTTCCACCCCATCACCTGAACCCTCGGCCTTGGTTGGCCCTGGTGTGGCAGCACCCTGTCCCACCGCTAATGACAAGTCCCCCACAACAACCACATCCAGGGGCTTCCCCTCAGCAGCCTTGCTCTATGGTATAGGCCCTCTGGACACCCTGTCCCTGCTCCTCTGCTAAACAGCACTTCTTCTCCCCTTTTCGCCAGCTGCAGCATCTGTGGAAAAGGGGATACAGAAGATAGGTATCAGTCAACAGTGACAATGCATGTGTCACATAAACAGCATTAACAGTACCATGAATTCAGCACGAGTCAACCATCAACTGCCCCACACACATACACACACACACACACACACACACACACATTTTACCTACCTTGTGGGGACTATGTGTGGATACCTACCTTGTGGGGACTAAACCTTCCCAAAGTTCTAGAAATGGGCTAATAGCAGAACTATGTTCAGAAAAAATTCATAATACAGGATCTAACTTCATATTTGCAAAAATGCTTATTTTTTACTCGTGTGTACGGTACTATCTTTGTGGGGACTTGAACACGTGTTACCATCCTTGTGGGGACTTACTTTATTATTCTTATTTGGGATGGATTGCACCATAAGCAAATGGACAAATGCTTACTCAATATACATTATACAATTGTATTTTTACATGTGAGCATTATAGCTATGACAACATATGGATTTTGATGGTTTGGCATTTCCCATAATATGTTTAATGTGCATGTGAAACTTAAAAAAGCACTTAGTTTCTGCCATTAAACACTATAATAAACACTCAAAATGTTTCTGAAAAGAAAACTGCAACAGAGGAGATGACTTGATTGACCCAGGCTGACACACTGTGGCCAACAAGGAATAAAGAATTCAAATTTAGATTTAATTCTTTCACAGACATCATCTTCCCTGCTAACTCATATCTGCTCTTTAGAAATGGTGGAATGGAAATGGTGTTGCTTTCTTCTTTTGGAATGTGTACAATAATAGTGGAGTTAACTTTCCTATAGGGGTCATGTTTGATTATGGAAAAGTTACATTTTCCACAGAGATTGGGTGCGATAATCATGATAATGTCCCCAAAGAGAGAGTGTGTACTTGCAATCATGTTGAGGTCCCCACGGAGATGGTGTGTGATTACAATAATGATAAGGTCCCCACAGAGATGGTGTGTGATTATGACTACACTCCAGTCCACGCAGAGACAGTGTGCAATAAGCGCTTTGCCATAAGCAGCTATATAAATCTAGATAAAATACAAAATACAATTACAAAATAACGTCCACACAGATATGGTATGTGATTATGATAACGCTAAAATCCCCACAGAGATGTTGTGTGATTTCAGTGATCTTTAGGTCCCCACAGAGATGGTATGTGATTATGTTAGTGTGTAATTATGATGATGTTAAACACGTAGGCTTAGCCGCGGTAACCAGTCATTTTACCGTAGAAAATGTCAAAGTGGTACATTTAATTGCGACCAAAATACAGAAAGATGCAAAAAATATGAAACACATATGTATACGGTAGAGAAAATAAGGTTACCACAGATATGGTACGTGATTATGATAACGATAAAGTTCCCATAGAGATGGTGTGTAATTTCAATGATGTTTAGGTTCCCACAGAGATGGTATGTGATTATGTTAACCCTAATAACCCTAAAGTCCCCACAGAGATGGTGTGTAATTTCAATGATGTTTAGGTCCCCACAGAGATGGTGTGTAATAGGAATATTTTTAAAGTCCACCCAGAGGGCACACAGAGGTCAACACCAACTTGAACTGAACATTTGAGTCTAGTATTGAACTCCTCAATGGTTGTCCTCATTAAGCATCTCCCCTTCCCCATCAAAAATGACTTACCGCTCCTTCTCCTACTATCGTACACTACACACACGTATTCCTCTACACACATGGCAGCCTTATGCCTATTAATACCAAATTAACCTGAGGGAGCCTTGCCAAAGCTCTCATCTCTATTTATTTCAATCACCCCCAAAGCAGTGGCTAATCAGGTATCACAGCGCTGTCATTTAATAGATGTTGGGCTCTCCCCTTTTAAAAGAGAGAAATCGAAGTGCTACTGTCACAAACCACACAGAACCATACTGGCATTGAGGAGTCGGGTTTTGCATATGATTCCCCCACTAACCTAGTAAAGTCTCATGCAATAAAACCACCAAAATGCCAAAGGTTCACTATAGAAGATCACCTTTCAGTTAATGTATTGAGTCTGATAATAAAGCCCACAGAGATGCTGTGTAATTATCATGACTTTAAGGTCCTCACAGAGATTGCGTGTGATAATGGTGACAATGAAGTCCCCACATAGATAGTGTGTGATCATAATGCAGTTAAACTCCCCTTAGATAAAAATGTTGTCGGAACCCCAAAGAGATTGTGTTTGAATATAGTGATGTTAAAGTTCCCACAGCAATGGTGTGTTTATAATGGTATTAAAGTCCCTACAGAGATGGTGTGTGATAAAAATGAGATTGAAGACCCCAGAGAGATGGTGTTTGATTATATTGATGTTTAAGTTCTCACAGAGCTGATGTTTGATAAGGGTACTATTAAAGTTTTCACAGGTGAAGTGGGATAATTTCATAGGTGAAGTGGGATAATAATGATGTTACCGTCCACACAGAGATGATGTGTATCAATGTTAAAGTCAGAGATGGTATGTAACAATGTTTGATAAATGGATCTTGTATGATATGACTTCTACAATTTTGGTGGCTTTTTGGCAATGTGCTCTGCAATAGAGGTAAGGTAGGGACTGGTGGGAGCAGATCAAATGTGAGCTGCAAATCCTGAAGTGTTGATTAGTACAGATGTAGATGTACGTGCTTTGCTTTCTGTGAGCTGGTGAGATACCGAGTGAGTTGGACATGTAGGTTTTGTGTTGATACATGGGCCCCAGGTGTGGTGTTCCATGAAATACTAACAGGATTCATCATACGAACGTGGGTAGGTGTGGCAATGCAACATGGGAGATCACAGAACAGATTAGGGTGTTTTCCCTTATGGGTGTTTGAGTGGCCATGGCACTGTGAGGGGAGTTTTAGTTGGTTGATATACAGAGTGTAAGATGAATAAGGGAGCATGAAGGTCAATAACATCACAATAAAGATTTTAAAGGCCCCACAGAGATGTTGTGTGATGTTGAGGTTAAAACCCCTGCAGAGACAGTAGTTGATGATGTGAACATTTTTTTCTAAGATGGAAATGTTTAATGCTATATTTTGCCCTCATTGTTAGTGTGTGATGATGGTTATGTTACACATCGCATAGACCAATTGTGACATAATGGTGATTTATTTGCTCCCAGCAAGGTGTTGTGTGATGACAGGAAACCGAGGAAGCTAAATTAGAAGTCAGGTGTCAGTGATCAATAGTCACCAAATGAGCATGTAGACCACATCTCCTCAAGCCAATAGATGGCTTCTCCACAGCAATTGTTTGAATGTGGTGCTTTCATCTACATTGCATTGTGAATGTTGAGCCCTAGTTTAATGTCTCCAAAGATAAAAGGCTTGATTATGATTTGAATGGAATTCTCTTTGATAATTCTGTGCAATTACTGTATTGTTATTTTGTTGTAATAGCACTACCACATCAGACCTGGAGATACATCTTACAGATTCTGAGGTGGTGCAAATCGCCATTATTCTGTCCTATTAAACTAAAATGGGGTATGGAGGATTAACAAAGGACTGTCATTTTTCAGGTGGTGACTTCTCCATTTTGTGGACGAAAAACCGCCAGTCAAATGCTGGAGTTTTTTTCCTCCAACTAAACTCCAAAATCGATAAATGGCTGTGTGTTAAAATTGGTAGTAGATCTGTTACACTCATTGGGCCACATCACGAGTTGGGCGGTAACGCCAGCGGTATTACCACCGGCGCTAATAGCCCTACCGCCAAACCCCCCGGCGCTATTAGCGCCGGATCACGGGTTTGGTGGAAGGGTTATTGCCCATTCCCCATTGGGCCCATTCAGGAATTCCTCATTCCCCATTGGGCCCAATGGGGAACATTCGCGCTATTACCGTCGGTGGATTTCCCGCCGGCGGTAATTGCACCGAAAATCAGCAATTTTGCTGCGGATTTCCCCCCAGCTCAGAGCTGGGGGGAAATCCGCCAAAGCCATGATCTGGCGGACACTTAAATGCGGCGGTAATAGCGCTACTGCCGCATTTAAGGGTTACCGCCAGACTCGTGATGAGGCCCATTGTATTTTACTGCACTTCCATACTTGTAAAGAGGCACAGGGTCTAGTATTGTGGTGATTTTAAAGCACCCACAAGGATGGTCTGTGAGGACTATGCCTCTACCCATGTGGGAAACTGTACTTTTAGTTACGCTCCTGTAAAGGTTTGTGACTATTGTGATGCCAAAGTTTCCATTAGTATAAACTGTAAATGATGGTAAAGAAGCAACAAACATGGTAGATGGCTTCTCCTCTTCACCCTCTATACCTTTCACCATCACTTTTTTGCTGATGACACTCAAAACATGTATCTACTTCACCCCAGCCATCTTGGAATGGATTACCAACTGTCTCACTGCAATTCATTACTAGATCACACTCAGCTGCCTCATGCTGAACTCCACAAAAATGGAAATCCTCTTTCGAAGGGATTGGTTCCTCCGACGTATTCCACATCTATGACAGGTAATCACCACAGCTGTGCTGATTTGGAAAATCTTCGGCGTCTGCGTCCTGCGTGGATGACGTCGATACGCTGTCCTCGAGGGCCTCCATCGAGCCGACGTCACCGGATGTTATAAGTAGGACGCATGACCCCCGTAGCCTCAGTTCCGTTTTTTCCGCAAACGTGTTCGCTTCGGAGATCTCGGTGCACCTCGGTTCTTCTGAGTACTTCTTTCGGTTCTTTAAACCTGTTTGTTTGTGAGGATATCTTGTCTTCGTCTTCTTCTGTCCCGCGGTCGGGTTTCAAGAAGTGTCGGGACTGCGGTTCCAAGATGTCGCTGACAGACCCGCACAACGTCTGCCTCTGGTGCCTCGGTGAGGACCACGCTACGGATGATTGTGACGATTGCCAGTCATTAACATCGGAGGCCTTGCAGGAGCGAAAGAAGAAGCTTTGTTGGTAGGGTGTCCAAGCCCTGAAAGTCAAAATCCACTGGGCTTTCGACCGATGATTCGAGGGGCGACTCTCCACATCGTCAGTGTAACTCCAGGGGGTATGGGTCTCGGAGTGGGTCTTGCCATTCCTCTGCCTCTTCCAGGCACTCGCAGAAGCACTGTCACCGGTCGCCTTCCCCGTCCTCGTCCGAGGACTCCGCCTGTCGGCAGGTTGCTTGTCCCAACAAGCATTCTTCTCCTGCAGAATGGGAGGCATTTCTTACGGAGATGATGGTGATTTTCCAGTCACAAGGCTCCGTTCCATCCGCGCCTTCCAAAGAAGCCGGCAGGGAACGTGCTAGGGCCACTGCTCGCATGCCTTCGGGCTCGGGCGGTCAGTGCAATCATCGGGAGCCTTCGAGGTCCCTATCGGACAAGGTAGATTGCTCTAGCCATGCCCGCTTCAGGTCCCGGTCCTCGACGCCCTCGAGACCGGTTGAGTCTATGAGGTCTTCTAAGAAGACGTCAACGCCATCGGCGCCATGTCCGTCGAGGGACTCTCTCGAGACTCCGCCTCCGAGGAAGTCATCGACTCCATCGGCGCCGGGGCCATCGAAGGACACGCTCGGGGCTCCATCCTCGAGGCCTGTGTCGAAGCCATCGGCGCCTCGCTTGACATCGACACCGAATCCGTCGACGCCCTCCACGCCATTTGTGGAGGCTTTACCGGAGGTATCCGTGCATCAGTGGAAACTCTGAGGAAGGCCCTGAAGAAGTCGGTAAGGCATGTACTTGAGCCTTTTTCTGTGCCCTCTTCCAGGGATTTGTTCCAGTCTCTGGATTATATTTCTGAGGTGGAGGAAGGGTCTGGGGAAGGTTTGGTTCCTGAGGAGGTTCCTGATGACCTGTTATCTGGTCATAGCCAGTTGGGAGGCCTGTGTCAGTCTTTGCATGATGCCAGTGGTCTTGATACCTCCCCAGAGGTTGAATTTGGCAGGCCTGAGCCTGGTACGCATGCTGAATATTTGTACAGGCGACTCATGTTGAGGGTGACGGAGTACTTTGGGTGGTCTGCGCCACCAGTGGATTTTCTGCAGGATGACCTGACGGATATCCTTGACCAAGGTCCATCCATTGACCCGATGCTGCATTTTCATTTGGCTTTACAGAGAAGGGTGGCGGCGGCTTGGACTGCTCCGGAGAGTCTCCCGGCAGTGAGCAAGTCTTTGCCGAAGAAATACAGTCCAGCTAGTAGCGACCCCAGCTACTTGACTACGCACCCCACTCCGGAGAGTTTGGTGGTGCAGGAGACTAAGGCACCAGCAAAGCAGGTGTCGTACCCTACCATCCCTCCTGATAGGGACGACAAGCGTTTTAATGGCTGGGTGAAGAAAGTGTTTTCTTCAGGGGGTATGGCTTTACAGGCAGCCAACTCTGTGTGTGCCTTAGCACGATTCACTCACACTCTGTGGAATTGTGTGTCTTTGGCGGCTGAACATATTCCCGAAGGGGAGGAACGGGATGGTTTTCTTGCTCTCGTTCAGGATGGCAAGGATGCCATGTGTGAATCAGTTCAGTCGGGTCTGGACGTGGCAGATTGTGTCAGCCGGTCCATGGTGGCGAGCACCGTAATGCGCAGATTGCGTGGTTGCGGAAGTCGGGGTTTGCTCCTGACGTACAAGCCCGGCTTCTCAACATGCCCTTTGATGGTGAACATCTTTTTGGCAGCAAGGCTGACGAGAGCTTGAGAGGTTGCAGACCTCCAAAGCTGCAGCGAAGTCGTTGAGCGTTGCAGTTCGGCAACCTCCGCCTTTTCGTCCTAGGGGACAGAAATGGAGGTGATGTTCCTTTCGATACTACTCTTCCTTTAGTAGATCGAGGGGAGCTGCAAGTCAAAGGGGTCACCATAGGAGTGCCAGAGGTGGAAAACAGGGTACTCGAGGTGCCAAGGCCGCTCGG
The DNA here is from genome assembly GCF_040938575.1 of Ambystoma mexicanum. Classification (NCBI taxonomy): domain Eukaryota; kingdom Metazoa; phylum Chordata; class Amphibia; order Caudata; family Ambystomatidae; genus Ambystoma; species Ambystoma mexicanum. Next base: position 88,530,821 of record NC_090925.1, read on the forward strand.
GCAGTTGCCTCTTTGCCCTCAGGCACTGCCGCAGCCGCTTCAGCTCAGTCATGAGGCCAGGTCCCATGGTTCGCCGGTTGGGGGAAGGCTGGTGCAGTATCTTGTAGAGTGGCATGCCATTACTTCAGATGTGTGGGTTCTGGAGATCATAGCCCATGGCTACTGTCTTCCTTTCCGGCAGAGGCCTCACGCCAATCCACCAGGGAATCTCTCTTTGAAGTGTCCGGATCCGCTCCTTGCGCAGGAAATTCAGTCCCTGCTGGAGAAAGGCGCCATAGAACTGGTGCCTGTAGCGGAGAGAAACAAGGGATGGTATTCCCCATATTTTTTGATTCAGAAAAAAGACAGGGGATTGAGGCCCATCATGGACTTGCGCGGTTTGAACAAGCTCCTCAGGAAGGACAAGTTCAAGATGGTTACTCTTTCTCACGTCCTCCAGGCCCTTCAACTTCAGGACTGGTTGGTGTCTCTCGACCTCAAGGATGCTTATTTTCATGTGCCGGTTCATCCCAAGCACAAGAAGTACCTGAGGTTTGCGGTTGGCGACTCGCACTTTCAGTTTCGGGTCCTGCCGTTCGGATTGACCTCCCCCCGAGGGTCTTCACCAAGCTCATGGTGCTGGTGGCAGCGTATCTCAGGAAAGGGGGGATTCACGTCTACCCCTACCTGGACAATTGGTTGATCAGGGTGCGCTCTCCCGAGCAAGTCCTGGATCATCTGTCAGTCACCTGTCACTCCCTTCACAGGCTGGGCTTCTCCCTCAACTTAAAGAAGTCCCACTTGACACCTACCCAGTGGCTCCAGTACATCGGAGCAGTGCTCGACACATCCCTGGGGCAGTGCTTCCCTCCCCAGGTGAGGGCTCATCACATTCTGCAGATGGTGCATAAGTTTAACTTGCCCAGAGTCTCCTGGCATTCGAGTTCTTGAGGTTGCTCGGCCTCATGGCATCCTGCATTCTTCCGGTGCCATAGGCCAGGTTGCGGATGAGATCTCTGCAATGGGCTCTCAAGCTCCAGTGGTCGCAGTCCTACGGCAGGATGTCGGATCCCTTTCAGGTGCCGCCCTCGGTCACCCAGGATCTTCTGTGGTTGGCCGCCAAAGGCAATCTGATGAAGTGGGCTCCATTTTGGATACGCTGGCTGGAGGTAACGATCGTGACGAATGCGTCCCTCACTCCATATCAATCTGCTGGAGCTGAGGGCCATCAGGCATACCCCTGAAGGCTTTTCTGCCTTCTGTACGGGGGAAGACTGTCCTGATTCTAACAGACAACACAGTGGCCATGCACTACCTCAACAAAAAGGGGGGTGCAGGGTCTCTACCTCTGTGCAGAGAGGTGATGCAGCTCTGATTCTGGGCCATCCAGCAGGAAATGTCAATCTCGGCAGTTCATCTGGCTGGAGACGAAAACGTAGTGGTAGACACTCTGAGCAGGCAGAGCACGGTCTCTCATGAGTGGGAACTGGCTCAGGAGATTCTCCTGGAGATCTCTGCCCTTTGGGGGACCCCACAAATGAATTTCTTCGCCACCACTACCAACCAGAAGTGCGAAAGATTCTGCTTGAGGGAATTTCCTCCAAGAGGAGCCTTAGGGGACGCGTTTGTAGTGGAGTGGTCCTTCCCACTGCTGTACGCGTTTCCTCCAGTCCCCGTCATTCTGCAAGTGATGCAGAGGTTACTGAGGTTCGGTTCCCGGATGATCCTCATTGCTCCGGCAAGGGCCCGGAGAACATTGTACCCGGAACTTCTCGACATGTCCATCTGCCCACCACGCCGTCTTCCCTACCGAGACGATCTGCTCTCATGGGCGGGGGGTCAGGTTCTCCATCCAGAGGTCAAGTCCCTCAACCTTCATGCTTGGCTTCTGAAAGGTTGAGGTATAAGGATTGGGACCTTCCTGAAGATGTGATGGAGGTGTTGCTTTCGGCAAGAACGCCAGCAACAAAGTCCCTGTAACGTTGCCATTGGAGAAAGTTTTCCGACTGGTGCAGGGTTCAGAATGTGGATCCTTTTTCATGTGCCATTCCTGTGGTTCTGTCTTTTTTGCTTTCTTTAGCCCACAAGGGCCTGCAAGTGGGTACCATTAAGGGTTACCTGGCGGCGATGTCCATATTTAAGCGCTCCTCTGAGGAGTGTTCTTATTTTAAGATTCCTTTGATTTCCCAGTTTCTCAAAGGGCTCACTAATGTGTTTCCACCGTCACCTTTCCAGGCGCTCGGTTGGGATTTGAACCTAGTTCTAAAATTCCTCATGGGAGCTCCGTTTGAGCCTTTACGTTCTTGCCCTTTGAGACTGTTGACCTTGAAAACTGTGTTTTTAGTTGCGGTCACTTTCGCTCGCAGAGTGAGTGAGTTGCAGGCACTTTCCATTAAGCCACCCTTCATGGTGTTCCATAAGGACAGGGTTGTACTTAGGTTTCATCCTTCTTTTCTTCTGAAAGTTGTGTCAGAATTTAATTTAAGCCAGAAGGTTGTTCTTCCGGCGTTCTATCCTCTTCCACATCCTGGTAAGGAAGAGGGGAGGCTCCATAGGTTGGATCCTAGGAGAGATTTAAGTTTCTACATCTCGCGCATGTCCCGGGTCAGAGTGGACGATCAGCTCTTTGTAATATACGCTGGAAGGCGTTTGAGACAAGCTGTTACTAAACAGACTTTGTCTAGATGGATTATCTTGACAATTTCTGAATGTTACTGCTTGGCGGGTAAGGACCCTCCGGTAGGCTTGCTGGTCTATTCTACTAGGGGTGTGGCTGCCTCTACTGCCCTGCAGAGGGGTGTTCCCATTCATAACATTTGTGAAGCAGCCACATGGGCCTCTGTCCATACTTTTGTAAAACAATAATCCCTGGATTGTATCCATGGGCAAGATTTGGCCTTTGGCAAGGCAGTCCTCTATTCTGCAATTTAATTGGGCATTCTAAAATTCTAAATTCTTTTCCCACCTCCTTACATTGGTACTGCTTTGGGAGTCTGTCATAGATGTGGAATACATCGGAGGAACCAATCCCTTCGAAGAACAAGTTACTTTCTTACCTGGTAACGTTCTTTCGGTGGGATTTTCCGACGACGTATTCCACATCGTTCCCTCCCAGCCTGCGCCTCTACAGAATTTCTTTTGCGATTGCAGCTTCTGTTTCCGCAAGGCTTTCTGTAGTCATACTGGCAGAAGATTGGTGCCACACGTTCTGGGAAAAAACTACAACTGAGGCTGCGTGCGTCGTGCTCCTACTTATAACATCCGGTGTCGTCGGCTCGACGGAGGCCCTCGAGGACAGCGCATCGACGTCATTGACGCAGGAGCCTAAAATGTTCCGATGCAGCACAGCTGTGGTGATTACCTGTCAGATGTGGAATACGTCTTTGGAACATCCCCTCGAAAGAACGTTACCAGGTAAGAAAGTAACTTGTTCTCTCATGCCTTCCATTGCTAACCCTACCTTCTCCTTTCCGCATCTCCTTCTTTCTCTCTTGAATGAGGCTTGCAACCTTGGATGTCCTCTTTGATAGCGGCCTCCAAATGCAACAATTCATCAACACCACTACCTCTGCTGCTCATATTAATCTCCTCAACATTTGTAAAATTTCTCCTTTTATTACTAACTTGACTACTGGTCAAGCCTACTCCTAAGCCTTCCGTACTATTCCTTCAACCCTCCAGACAAAGTCCTCAACTTTTCTACCCACATATAATAAATCCTACCGATATCATCATCCACTTCTACCTACAGACAATATGCTGGTGGCTCTCCATGCACAACCACTCCCTATTCAAGTTCATTCTCCTTGTCTACAATGCTATCAATGGTAGTCCTCCTCAGTATCTGTCTAATTGTATATCTGCTACTCACAAACCTGTTCCCTCTGGTCCTCCTCTGTACTCAAACTCACTGTCCCATGCAACACCTTTCCTCCTGTCTTTTCCACTCTTTCTCCCTACTTGCTCCACTGGAAGCTGCTGCCCATAACAATGAAAGACAGCCCAACTGTGGATTTCTTCAAAGCTTGGCATAAACTGAACTTACTGGCTAATGAGAAAGCTGCTCCTGCCCTGCCCCTCATTATCCCTACGTGACCCCACCACTCCCTCCAGCGACACGTAATAATGTAATATTGAAGAGTTATATAGTACTCTTTAGTTTGAAGAGCTTTCCCCCTTAGGTTAATGCTACCCTTGTAAGTGTTTTCTGATATATATTTGTTTCTGTTTGTTTTGTTTTGTCACTGGTATTTGTTCCACTTTTGTACACCTTCATAAACTGGCACACCTATTGTCCATATCTTTGTGCTACTGTGCAGGGTAAGGTACTCGTGGTGGCAACAGTAAAGACAGACAAACGTAATCACAGTTCAGGGGTGTTTATTAAACTGTATAGGGAGGTTGGAAAAAAGCCTAATCTAAACCTAAATCTAAGATGGGAGCAAGCTACGACCATGAAATAATAATAAGACTGGCGTCTTGTCAAATAAAAGGGCCTTTACTAACGATTGCCAATCCTTACAACTAAATACAAAAAGAGTTTGGGACAGGATTGAGAAGAAAGAAAGAAGTGTTCACAAATGATAAATCAGGGTGTGGTAGCCTGGGGTCTCCCATCTCGACATTTTGAGCATGGGACAAGGCGGGATTCCTGAGCACAGCACGCTCTCGAGCTTTCACAGCATGGGACGACAGTTCTGCTCTCAGCTATCAGGACATTCTTTGGATAAGTCTCTTTTCTACAAAAAGTCTCTTGCCTCCGAGGTTCTGCTGTGTTCAAAATAATAAACAAGAAGTTCCTTTCCGTATGTACGCTGGGTGATGACTTTTTAACCCTAGACCCCCTCTTCCAGGCTCAGATCCACAAAGATTCCTAGCTCTATCGGGACCTTCAGTGGTTAGGTTTCTTGCTTCCGAAGGTCTGATAGGTTCAAAGTAATAAACAAAAGTTCCTGTCTGATTGTACTAGGGTGATGGTTCTTCACCCCTGCGTCTCCCTCTTCTGTCATTGACTCATCTCGATTGTCGGCCTCCCTCTGTTGGTTTCACTATGGCTTCATTAAAAAAAAGATAACATCTGCTACAATCACGTGTCGTTGGCTGATGGCTTTTCACCCCTGGATCCCCCTCTTCTGGACTCAGACCATTCTATAAAGTTGGCTCCCTCTGTCGGGTTCACTACGGCTTGGTGTCCAAAACAATTTCACCTTTCGCATTCACAAGTCTTAATGTCTTTTTAAACAATCCACTGTGGACATCCCTCCGTTGGGTTCACGCTTGTCACGACAATGTTCATTAGGGCCCCATGTTCGCCCCTTTCTGTCGGCATCACTTTGTCAGGTTCAATTTTGACAACACAATGTTCATTCTCCTTTCTCACTATGCAGATTCATCTTCCTTAGCTTTCGAATTACGTGCCGGTCAAGACTTTCGACTGTACAGAGGATTTTGCTAGACCCCTGCATGACCACTTTAACCTCTTCCTTGTGGTTTTCAACTTTCCCAAGGCCTTCTGGTATTGGCAGTTTCAACCGTGGGGAATTTAACCAGAGTCTCTCGAGTGAGCACCTATGTGCTGCTGGACCCCTCTGCAGCTGGTTTTCCCAGTAGGAGTTAACAGTTCTTTGATTTCCCCTCAATTCGCCATTTGCAACTTTTGTTCAACACAGTTCAGTTTCTTATCGGTTCTCCCTTCGACTCACCGGCTGTGATGAACCGCTTGGCTTTTCTTGTCTCTGGAATCTAGGATGGTACAACAGTAGCAGGGGCCTCTCCCTGTCCTGATTATTAGTATAGGAGGGGTTTGACATCTGTTGGAAAACACGCTGGCTATTGTTTTCAGTCTTACAATTCCTTTCACAGAGACTTTGCGTGTCTGCGTTGGAAATGGGAAGGTTGCTTTTCTCCTTGTTGCTCCTTCGGTTCTCGCTTCCTTTCTCCTCCTCTTGGATTGCCGTACTAGGATAGCTGTCTCATCGTGCGTTTTGCTCATAGTGTGCTCTCGTGCTCTGCCTTTTATCCCTGTGGGGAAAGGAAAGGGTTGTCAGGTATGGGTAATTATTTGCCTGACTCTGCCTGACCCTTGTGTTAGGACATGTCAGGTAAATGGTTTTGTTAGTGTTGTTTTTTACAGTATGTGAAAGTGTTAATGTTAGAAAAGGGGTGGTAGAGGTTCTAAATATCCTGCTGAGCGGGATGGGGAAAAGTTTCATCAGAAGAACAAGTTACTTCTTACCTGGTAACGTTCTTTCGATGGGATGTTCCTCCGACGTATTCCTTATCTTAGATAATTCGTCTCCAGCTTGCTGGCCTCAGAAATTTTTTCTCTGTAAAGGACGCTGCACGTCGACGTCCGCCGAGTTGGTGTCCCTCGACAGCCACCGTATCGGCGCCGACGTCACCATGCCCATAAATAGCCACTCGCGGCGTCCGTTGCTCAGTTCCGTTTTGTAGCATAATATAAGTCTTGCATGAATTGGCTATTGACCTTGAAGGAGCGTGAGCTGCAACCACAAGGGAAGTATTACTGCGGGGATGGATGGGAGGGCGATAAGGAATACGTCGGAGGAACATCCCATCGATCGAACGTTACCAGGTAAGAAGTAAATTGTTCTTCGAAGGGCTTGTGTCCTCCGACGTATTCCTTATCTTAGATAGACTCCCATAGCAGTGGCATGTAATTGGAGGTGGAAGTAAGAATGTCATGTATCCCTTTTAGGAATGGACCGAATGTAATACGGCTTTGCCAAATCTGGTCTCTTGACTAGCAGAGGAATCCAGGTTGTAAAGTCTAGTGAATGTATGTGCGGACGACTATTTGGCAGCCGCACATATGTCTCGGACCAGTACCCCTCTTTGGAGGGCCGAAGAGGCTGCGATACCCCTGGTTGAATGAGCCCTAAGATTCTGAGGGGGCTCTTTCCCTGCCAGTTTGTAACATTCCAGAATGGCCAAAATAATCCACCTGGAAATGGTCTGTTTTGTTATGGGTAGTCCCAACTTGTGACCCGAGTAGCCTACAAACAGTTGGTCTGCTTGCCTAATCCTACCCAGTCTGCTGATGTAAAAGCTTAGAGCTCACCTTGGGTCCAGCCTATGTAGCCTTTCTTCCTCTTTCCCTGGATGGGGAGGAGCGTAGAACGAAGGGAAGGTAATTTTCTGAGTGATGTGAAAATCAGAAACCACCTTTGGGAGGAAATTAGGCTTCACCTGTAGGACAACTTTGTCCTTATTGAAAATAGTATGAGGGGGTTTACAAGATAGAGCTTGTAATTCGCTCACCCTCCTAGCAGATGTTAGTGCTACTAATAGGACAGTTTCAAGAGTGAGAAATCTCAGCGAACAAGAGTGGAGTAGTTCGAAGGGAGTACCCATTAGGAAATTTAAGACTACATTTAAGTCCCATAAGGGAACTTGGAATGGTCTTGGAGGATAGACATTAGTTAATCCCTTGAGAACTTGTATTTCTAAGGGTAGTTTGAAATACGATGGTTCTTCCGCAGTGCGCTTGAAGATTGATAGCGCCGCGAGATAGCCTTTTACAGTGCCAACTTGAAGGCCTGAGTTTGCCAAGTAGAGTAGAAACGATAACACTGTTGGTGTACCGCATGAAAAAGGGTTGATATTGTTCTCTCTACACCAGCTGCAAAATTTGTTATAATGACAGTGGTATTAAGACTTTGTTGCTGGCCTTCTGGCCGAAAGCAACACCTCCATGACGTCATCAGGGAGGTCCCAATCCTTGTACCTCAACCTTTCAGAAGCCAAGCGTGAAGGTTGAGGGTTCTTATGTCTGGATGGAGAACCTGACCTCCCTTCTGCGAGAGAAGATTCTCTTTGAGTGGAAGACAGATTGGAGGGCAGAGGACATATCCAGAAGGTCCGGGTACCACGTTCTCCTGGCCCAGACCGGGGCAATTAGGATCATGGTTTTCCGGAATATTCTCAACCTCCTGATCATTTGAGGAATAACAGGGACTGGTGGAAACGCGTAAAGGAGTGGAAACTCCCAGTCCACTACAAATATGTCCCCTAGAGCTCCTCTCGGGGGAAATTCCCTTGAACAGAACATATCGCACTTCCTGTTGGTACTGGTGGCAAACAGATCCACCTAAGGGGTTCCCCAAAGGGCGAAGATCTCTTGAAGGACTTCCTGAGCTAACTTCCACTCGTGGGAGACTGTGCTCTGCCTGCTCAGAGCGTCCGCTGTCAAGTTCTTCTCTACGGCTAGGTGAACTGCCAATAGAGGGATTCCTTCCTGAATTGCCCAAAACCAGAGCTGCCTTGCCTCTCTGCACAGTGGCAGTGACCCTACGCCTCCTCTTTTGTTGAGGTAGTGCATGGCCACCGTGTTGTCTGTCATTATCAGGACATTTCTTCCCTGTACTGATGGCAGGAAAGCTTTCAGTGCTAGTCTGATCGCTCTCAGCTCTAACAGGTTGATGTGTAGTCTGGACTCCGATGGAGACCAACGACCGTTGATGGTCAAGTCATTGGCATGGGCTTCCCACCCCGTGAGTGAGGCATCTGTGACTACTGTTATCTCCGGCCATGGTTGCCAAAACAGTTCTCCTTTCAAGATGTTCTCTGGATAGGCCCACCATTGAAGGTCGTGGGCTACCTTGTCCGGAATCCGGAGAAGATCTGCCATTCTTCCTTAGTATTGTGACCACAGGGTTCTTAGTTCCCACTGGAGAGATCTCATTCGCAGGCGAGCCTCTGGCACAAGGAAGATGCAGGATGCCATGAAGCCTAGCAATCTCAAAAAGTCAAAGGCTGGGAGATGTTGGGCATTTTGAAACTTGTTGACCATCGGCAGAATATCTTGAGCCCTCACCTCTAGTGGCGAGGCTTTTCCCAGGGAAGTGTCCAGGACCACTCCGATGAACTGGAGTCTCTGTGATGGTATCATCTGTGACTTCTTTAAATTGAGGGAGAAGACCAGTTTGTGAAGGAAGTGGCAGACATAATCTAGCTGGATCTGAGCTTGTTCCGAAGATACAGCTCTGATCAGCCAATCGTCCAGGTAGGGGTAGACGTGGATCCCTTCCCTCCTTAGACTTGCAGCCACTACCGACATTAGCTTGGTGAAGACCCTCGGGGCGGAGGTCAGCCCAAATGGCAGAACTCGGAATTGATAATGAGAGCTGCCAATTGCGAACCTCGGGTATTTCCTGTGTTTGAGATGGATTGGCACATGGAAATAAGAATCCTGGAGGTCCAGAGATACCAGCCAGTCCTGGATCTGGAGGGCCTGAAGGATCTGAAAGAGAGTTACCATCTTGAACTTGTCCTTCCTGAGGAACTTGTTCAATTCTCGTAAGTCCAAGATAGGTCTCAGTTCTCCGTCCTTCTTCGGTATGAGAAAGTAGGGGGAGTACCAGCCCTTGTTCCTCTCCGCTACAGGTATCGGTTCTATGGCACCTTTCTCTAGCAGGTCTATAATTTCCTGCAGGAGGAGCGGATCTGGAACTTTTAGAGAGCTGTGCTCCGGTGGATGACTCTGAGGGATGCGTAGAAAGGGTAGGCAGTAACCTTGGGTAATAGCCTGCCATTCCATCAGATGGTGAGTTAACCTGCCCCCTACAGGTGTTTTGTGTGGAAAGACCTCAGAGTGGTTTGGGGACGGCTGATGCAGATGCCGAGGGTAAAGAGGCACCTGCTGCTGCTGCGGCCTTAGTACTTTCGACCCGTCCACCTCGGGTGGATCTCCTTTGGCCTCTTCGAGCCGGCTGTCCTCTGCCTTTCCCGAATGCGGAATAATAGCGAAAGGACTTTCCTCTCCCAGAGGTTCCTGAAGGGCGAAAAGGAGTTTGGCAGATTGCAGCTCCTAAAGATTTTGCTGCTGCTTTAGATGTTTGCAACTTTTCCAGACTGTCATCAGCCTTTTTACCAAATAAAGAAGAGCCGTCAAAGGGCATATTCAAAAGTCTGGCCTGTACATCTGGAGCAAAGCCAGACTTTCGTAACCACGCATGCCTGCGGATTGTAGTACTTGCCGCCATGGCCCTGCTGATACTGTCGGCGGAATCGATGCCAGTTTGAAGAGATTCGCATATGGCATCTTTTGCCATCTTTAATGATGTTAAGGAAGGCTTCCCTTTCATCTCCTTCCAGTATGCAGTCAGCCGCTGATGAAGCACACTCCCACAGTGTGTGACTGAACCTGGGGAGCGTACAAGTGGCGTTGATGGATTTCAATGCCATACTACAAGCAGAAAATACTTTTTTTGCCATAGAATAGTACCTTTTGTCATCCTTGTCAGTAGGATAAGCGGATCTGCTGCTTGATGAAGTTGCCGCTTGAACCACCAGGATCTCTGGAGTCGGGTGTTTTGATAAATATTCAGGGTCAGCCGCAGCTACCCTATACTTGGCTGACAATTTTTTATTGACTGCAGGGATACCCTCAGGAGTTTCCCAATTTGATGAAATTTTCCTTTGTAAAGCTGTATGGAAAGGGACCACAGGATCCTCCTGTGGACCTTTATCTAGTACGTCTGTAAGGTCATCCTGTTGAAAAACAGGTGAAGGCGCAGACCAACCCATGAATTCAATAATTCTTGCCATCAGGGTTCTATAGGGGGTTTCAGCATGTTCCCCTGGGTCTGGTTTGACAAATTCCACTTCTGGGGAAGTGTCCAATCCACTTGCCTCATGTAAGGATTCCTATAGGTCTTTCAGCCTTCTTTCCTCAGAGGTAAAATCCTCTGAAACAGGTGGTCTGGTCCTCTGCAGCCCGAAGGGTCTTTCTTGGTCAGAATCCTCCCCTTCTTCATAGATTGAAGATAATCTGTGGTACTCTGACCTCGAAAATGGTGTAAAACCCATTTATAAAGCAGAAGGAGCCAAACTTGTCATTATTGGCCGAGAAAACGTCAATGTCGTCGACACGGATGTGAAAGGCTTCGAAAGCGCAGAGAAAGGTGTTGAGAAAACTGGAAGAGGCCTCGAGGAACTCGAGAGGATCGGGATCCTGCTCGAGGATGTCGACGACGTTCTCAGCGTCGTGCTGGAGGCTCTGGGTATAACCATTGGCTGTGAAGTAGCCGTGGTTTTTTCTTTTATCGGCGTCGATGTCGATCGACCGATGCGTTGAAGAACCCTTCGATAACGGCGTCGATGGCTCCGATCCATGAGTCGAAGGGATTTTCGACAACGGCGTTGAAGATGGTGCCTTCCTACCCGATGGCCTGTGGCGCTCTCGGGTGGCTCTTTCGCCGGGTGCAACGACTCGCGGCGTTTTGATTTTTTGGGTTTTTCACCCAGGGTATCACCCTCAACTGTCTTCGAGGGGGTTGAGGCCGATTTCTCGAAAATGCTTAGCATCTTTTTCCTGAATTCCTCCCACTCAGCCTGAGAGCTGTATTTTGTGGGGCAGGAGACCCTTTCTGGGGAAACAGAAGATGACGAGGAAGGGGATCTTCGATGTCTCTTTTTTGAGTGTCTAGATCTCGACGAGGGGTGGGAGCTACTTCGAGACCTAGAATGGGAATGCTTTCGACGGCGAGGAGACAAATGCCTCGACTCGGCCGAAGAAATCGAGGAGGTTTTGACTGACTTACCTCTCTCGAGCTTCCCCTTGCGCTCCTTCAAGGCTTTCGCCATCATGCACATGCAGTCCTCACATTCCAAACAATGGTGCTCGACTCCCAAGCACCACAAACAGATCATGGAAGGATCCGTTATCGACATTTTCTTTCCGCAGTCTCGACATTTTTTGAAGCCGGACCGCAGAGTCGTCGGTTTGGATGAGGAAGCCATCGAGTACGAGTTGGTTTCATCGAGCAAATATAAGAGGTTTCTATGACTGAACTGAGCATCGATATTCTGAGGCCCCACGAAGCACGGAAAAATGGAACTGAGCAACGGACACCGCACGTGGCTATTTATGGGCATGGTGATGTCGGCGCCGATACAGTGGCTGTCGAGGGACACCAACTCGGCGGACGTCGACGCGCAGCACCCTCTACAGAGAAAACATTTCCGAGGCCAGCAAGCTGGAGACGAATTATCTAAGATAAGAAATACATCGGAGGACAAAATCCTTTCAAAAGTATATTTCTCATCCTAGGGTTTGTGGTGCGTTTGGAAGGGTGGGTTTTTATAGTGTGGGTGAAATGAGTAGGAGGGATTGTGGGAACTATAGTTTTTTGTCACAGTCGACTGGGAGTTTGGAAAATTACAATCAAAGAGATGGCGAGAAGAATGACTGGAATAATCGGGTAGGTAACTGGAAAATAGGGACACTGGGGGATGTAAAATTGTTGGATTTTGATAAGGGAGAATGACAGTGGGAAAAGGGGTTTAAATGGAATAGCCTATAAAGGCCTCAAGGACTTCGTCCTCCTCCCTGATGCTATACCACATCTAACCTGGGGCATTTCACTGAGCATAACCCCGGGTTCCCCTAAACCAGGTGATCCTCCCTCGCTCGTCCCCCTCCAGGGTTGTGATCTGAGAGCGCCAGCCCTTCCCTGGCCACCTGAATAAGGGAATCTCATGGTCTGCTTGGAGAATACCCTCAAGTTTCTCACAGCAGGCACCCCTGGGGGAAATCCCTCCACCATCTGTAAATGAGTTATTGCAAGCGATTTCTGATCGTAATTGACATCTCTGTTCTTCAAATTAATACAAATGCAAATAATAGGGATGTTAAGGTTACGACACAGATGATGTGTGATGATGGAGGTGTTCAAGGCCTAAGGAGATATGTGTCAATCTGGCTTTAGAGCACCCAGAGGCACGGAAACTGCTCTTCTGAACACCTGTCTAGACCTGCTATCAAATCTTGACACTAACACCCCCTCTATCCTCATTCTCCTTGACCTCTCCTGTGCCTTCGACACAGTTGACCACGACATCCTGATCGCATGTCTCCGTGACACCCTAGGAATCACAGATCAGGCTCTGGCGTGGTTAACCTGCTTCCTCTCCGACCGCCCATCCCAGGTGGAACTCTGAGCCGTTCACTCGATTATCTCTTTCTCAACCTGTGGTGTTCCCCAGGGACCTAACCTATCCCCATGGTTCTTCAACGTCTATATAGCTGCCCTGGCACGTCTGATTGCCACTTTTGAATTGAATTGATATTTGATTTATATCACGCTCATAAACAAGTGTTTCAGAGTGCGACAAGGCAAGGGAGAGGAGGAGATTAGGGGAGAACAAAACAATGATCTTACTAGGCCCAGTGACATTGAGAACGCGCAAGTGCATGGTAGAGGGGGTGGGAAAAAGTGCATGCAAGGGGGAAGATGTGGAAAGAGCGGAGGAAGGAGAAACAGATAAATAATAATAAATAAATGATTAATAAAGGCAACAAACAGTGGTAGTGCAGCCAGCAAGTGGCAAGTACTGGGCTTAAGGCAGCAGACAGAGTAGGTCTGATAAGTGCAGGAAGAAAAAGGGGGGGAGCTGTATGGGTACAGATACAGACTGCAGTGCAAGGGGTGGCCCGGATGCAGTGCGGGAGGGTGGCAGAGTGAGCAGGTACCTGGGACCAGAGGACAGATGGTGGCCAGGTGCACAGTGCCAAGAGAGAACAGATCGGCAGGGGAGAGGGGGAAAGAAGGCAGAAGCAAAGAGGAAGGTCTTGAGGTGATTACGGAACCGGAGATGATTCTCCTCAAGTTTTAGAGTGGCAGTGAGACTGTTCCAGAGGGAGGCCCCAGCCGAAGACAGAGATCTACCCCAGCTTGTTTCTTTGAAAAATGACTGACTCTGAGGGAGTTAGAGGTAGAGGAGGAGGTATTTGTGGAGGAATAGCTGAAGGTATTTTGGACCCAGGCCCCAGAAATCCTTGGGTACAATGCAGAGGGTTTTGAATTTAATCCTTGTATCAACTGGAAACAATGGAGAGATTTCAGAGCTGGAGAGATATGATTCAAGGGCTTGAGGCCAAGGACAAGTCTCGCAGTCCTGTTCTGGATTAGTTGCAGAGGGTGGAGAGTAGAGGCAAGTAGATTTAGTAAGAGGCTGTTACAATAGTCCAACCTAGAGAGAACCAAAGCTTGGAGGACTGTGAGCTTCTGGGGGAAGGAGAGGAAAGGCAGAGTACCTATGATGAGGTGCAGCAGGAAGTTTGACTTTTTAGAGACATCTGAGATGTGGGTGAAGAAGGAAAGTGTGGAGTCAAAGAAGACCCAGAGGTTCTTAGCCTCGCAGGTGGGGGTAGGAGGAGGGCCAAGGGAGACCAGCCAGAGAGTGAGGGGAAAGGATGGCGAAGGTGTGCCGATGAGGAGGATCTCCGTTTTACTGCCATTCAGATAAAGATTATTGGCGTACACAAATCTTGAATGGCAGTTAGGCAATCAGAGATGAGAGAGGAGGTGGCTGAGGGCAGCCTGAAAATTAGTTGATTGTCATCAGCGTAGCAGTGGAAATTTTAGCAGAAAATGGCAATGCAGTGAGCGGAATTTGTCAGGTATTGGTTGAAAAGCCAGGGTGAGAGGTTAAAACCCTGGGGAAGATAGGTGATAGGAAGGACCCAAGTTGGACCTGGAAGGGTTGATCAGAGAGGAAAGAGGTCAGCCAGGCCAGAGCCTGATCAGTGATACCCAGGTTATCACAGAGACGGTTGAGCAGGATGGTATGGTTGACCATGTCAAAAGGCAGAAGAGAACTTGAGTAGGATAAGGACAGAGGGAATGTTAGAGTCAAGGTTGTAGAGCAGATCAGACTGGTGGTCATTGAGACAGACAACAGAATCAGATTGAAGGATACGCTGAGAAATGGCCAGGTTTTCCAGGAGTTTGCTCAGAAAGGTAGTAATGGAAATTGGGTGAAAGCCAGACAAGAAGAATCTGCTGTGGGTTTCTTGAGAAGAGGGTGCACAAGGGAGTGCTTCAGAGGGGAGGGCAAGAGTCCTGAGGAAAAGGAGTGGTTGCAAAAATAAGCAAGGGCCGGAGTGAGAGTGTTTATGTGGTCCTTGATGGTTTTAGAGGAACAGGCATGAACCTGTTTTGATGAGGCTTTCGTAGATTGGACTTGTCTAGCGCCCTCATCAGGGAAGAAAAGAGGAAAGGACGAGGAGGAGGGTGAGGGGGTTGCTGATGGAGGGTCAGCAAGAACAGGCAGAGAGAGGAGAGGAGGAGATGGTGGACAGGATGTCCTGGGCTTTTGAGATAAAGTGAAAGGCAAGGACATTGCACAGAGCCTGGGAGGTAACAGGAGGGGTAGACTGCAGCAGGGTTGGCCAGCTCCTTGCAGATTTCAAAGAGTTTGGCCGAGTTGTTAGATGCCGTAGTGACACAGGCTTGAATGTGGACTCTCTTCTTGGTGAGGACAGAGAGTTGGTATTACTTTTGGAGCAGGCAACAGGCCAGTTTGTCCGAGGATGAACAAGAAGCCCTCCATTTCCTCTCAACTGCCCTAAACTTGCGTTTGAGTGTAGCCAGGTCGGAGTCATATCAGGAATTGCAATTGGCTTTGGACTTCAAACTGATCCTCATGACAGGGGCAAGAGCATCAAGAGTATCAGAAATTGAAGAGTAGAGCAGAGACAGGGCTATGTCAGGATGTGAGACAGCCAGAGGTGGGGGGGGGGGGAAGGTGTCGGCACCTGTAACTTGCAGTGCTACGTGGACGACATGCAACTATCTTACAGGCTACCCTCGGCCACCTCCTCCTCCTCACTCATACCTGTCTGTCTGCTATATTCAGTCTTGGTGTGCTGCAAAAGACCTCTGCCTTAACGCCACTAAGACAGAGATCATTTGCATTGGGACCCCTTCTCCCGCTTTCCCACTGTCACTCTGGCCGGCCTCCCTTGGCCCTGCATGCGCACCCACCTGCGAAGCTAGAAACCTTGGGGGTCACCTTTGACTCCACTGTCTCCTTCTCCTCTCACATTTCAGACATCTCTAAAAAGTCTAACTATAAGCTTCACCTACTCATAGGTACTCAACTTTTTCCACTTTCCCCCAGAGGCTCACTGTCTCCAGAACACTGATTCGCTCCAGACTGGACTATTGCAACAGCCTTTTCCTCAACCTCCCTTCTTCTGCCCTGCACCGTATGCAACTCATCCAGAACACAACCACAAGTCTTATCCTTGGCATCAAGCCCAGGTACCACATCTCTCTGTTGCTGAAATCCCTTCATGGCTCCCTGTGGCTGCAGGATCAAATTCAAAATCCTTTGCATTGTTCACAAGGCTTTCTGGGCCTGGCACCTACCTACCTGCAACTCTGTCTACCTAAATACTGTCCCTCACGAGCCCTGCACTCATCTACCTCCAACCTTCTGCGAGTGAGCCAGTCTCCAAGCAGAGATTTGGAGGGAGATCCTTATTCTCAGCAGGTGCCTCCCTCTGGAATAGCCTATCTGCCACCTTCCGTCTTGAGCGGGATCTCCTCTTCTCCTCTTCCTTCTCTCTCCCTCTACCCTGCTAATCCTGTTCTGTTTTTTTCTCTCCCTCCCTCCCTCCCTCCTCTTCCTTACAGCATGCTGACTGGCCAGCGGGTTTACCTCAGTCTCACTGTTCCCTGGCACCCCTGCCAGTCCTCTCTCACACTTGCCTCAGGGCCCTACACCCCACCAAGACTCAATGCATATGGTAAATTAACCCAAGAGAGTGGCTCTCTGCACTTACCCCAGTCTCAACCGACCGGGTTCACTTGATCCCTGTCACCCTCTGTGCACTTGCGCGATCGTATGCACCGCGCCTGAAGGTCATCTGTCTGTCTCCCCTGTCTTCACCCCTTAATTGCACTGTTAAAACTGCAGAATCGCTGTCAGGCCTATTTGCTGTCTCCCAAACTATTAAATGTATTTTTTATGCACTTACTCTGCCTGTGCAGACTATTATCTCAGAATGTCCAGGGCTCTGAGCGTCTGTTTTTTTTTTCTCCATGTTGCCACCCTCCTTGAGCTCTTTGAAACACTTGCCTGTGTATATGCGCTATATAAATAAAGAATACCATACCATAATGCATGCTGGAAAAGTATGAAGTTTGCACAATGCAGGCAAAAGGGCTAAATCGCCCCTGCCAGGACTTGAAGCTTTGGGCTTGTCACCTATTGTAGCTCTAGACATCATTGTCTTTGAGTCCCCTTTGGTCCCTTCTACTTCTCCTCTCATGAACCTCTACATCCCTCACAGAAACTAGCAACAAGAGTCTGACCAAATGACAGAAGCTGTGCTCTGAAGGATAATGTTATATTAAATTATTGAAAGGGCACCTGAAATAACGGGGCTATTTAAATGTAATCACTTAAAATATTGTTTTGTTAATTAAGAATCAGTTTCGGGGTGGTGGGGTCCAAAGCCCTTACACATTATTATTTAAATACATCACATGAAACAACATGAAGTAGGTTATGGGTGATGATACACAGCAATCTGGTTTAAAATGACCCACATTGATGTAACCCTGTAATACAATCTTATGTTAAAACGAATTTAAAGATGCTTTTCTGTTGCATTATGATGAACGAAGACCAGGTTTAAAAATCGAAAGTATACACATGGACCAAGTCTGCAATTGTGTTTGGAGTAGGTAACAAATGTGTATTTGAGAACAACAGAATGTTTTAAACTTCCTAGTGCTCAGTCCTTCGTTTTCCCTCCACCTACATCACTAGGGAAACCCAGCTCTTGCAGTGATCAGGTGTTAAACACCTCATGCCAAACAGCCTGTGAATAACAAAAGCCGTGACCTGGCTGGAATGCCAGCCCAAGCCCAGATAGTTTCACTCCTTATAAGCAAACACTTTCAAAAGACTATTGTTTTAAAACTAAGCAAGTAAAGTGTTTCAGTTTGAAATAGCAAACACGGAGCACAGTTTTGGAATGAAATTAAAAGACATGATGGATTATTTTTTTAACTAATGATTATTATTATTTTGTTGTATAAAATATGTACCATTTCCAAGATGTATTTTTATTATTATGCTGTATATGTACTATTTGCAATGGTGACACACTAACACATCTGTATTTTACTATTACACAGGGAAAAACACACACGTTTGCCAGCATAAAAGAAGTCTTGTTTTGTGCTGACAAGCGTTTTTGTATTTTGCAAAATAAGTAATTTGTAAAGAAAGTGAAAACGAAAATGATGTTTGCCTGTTGGTATTGTGAGGGTAATACGTCACATTGAACGCAACTGCTCAGACCGTGGGGTTATACGGCAAACCTATTTACTAGCCAAAAAATATGGATTTATCTTGAAAGTGAACTTTGAGCATTCATCTGTAATTGACAGCAAATAGGTTTATACAACAAAGCTGACAGCTCTCTCAACAGAATCAGAAAGTTCTCACAGACCTATTGTAATCTGCCCATGTTATGTTATTTGACCACATTTTTTAATGCGCTTGTTTACTCACAGAACTGCACGGGTTGCTTGGTGATTTTTGCATTATTTGACATTTCACATTGTAAACTCTTGCTAAACGCATTAGAATTGGTCCGATTTTGTGGTAAAAGGAACACAAAATGATAGCTGCATTCTTCCTCAGAGCTGAAAATAGTACTACATATGGCTCCATTATCGAAATTTGGTGATATCTCAGTGCTAAATTATCTGAGATACCACAAAACTGTATTACCATTACCACTCCTTGGCCCGGTGATAGTACTGCCGGATTACAAGTGGTTGTAGGCGGTGTTAGTCCCCATTATTTGGAGTCCCTAGGACTCCATGGGGGATTACAGTGGTATTTCTGCCGGCAGCAATGCCGCTGAATTGGTCGATTTTGGGTGGAAGAAATACCTCCCAGCTTATTTCTGGGGGGTTTTCCTCCACCTTACTCCCAAACTTTTGGTTGTAGGCATTCCTGCCACATGATTATCGCACCACCACTAACTAATGAGGCTCATATACATGGTTCTGTGGTAAGGATGTGGCAGTAACAGAATTACTTCCTCTTTTACCACACAACCATATTGAGTTTGGTAATAATGTGGAGGAAAACTTTCCACATTTCAATATTTCCTGCAGGTGAAATTAACGCCCACAGTAAATACTTCAAAACCCCAATTACTTCACACCATACTACCCTACCACTCAACCCTAATTCTAAAACTTGTCAAATCTCTTCCATCTGTGGTACAATTGCATCTAGCAAGTCTGCCTAATAACATATCTGTGGTGTAGTCACATTTAGAAAGTCTGCCTAATAGCATATCTGTTGTGTAATTGCATCTAGAAAGTCTGCCTAATAGCATATCTGTGGTGTAGTTCCATTTAGAAAGTCTGCCTAATAGCATATCTGAGGTATAATTGCATCTTGAATGTCTGCCTAACACCACATCTGTGCTGTAGTTAGAAAGTCTTCCTACTAGCATATCTATGGTGTAGTTAGAAAGTCTGCCTAATAGCATATCGGTGGTACAATTGCATCTAGAAAGTCTGCCTAATAACATATCCGTGGTATATTTTCATCTAGTCTGCCTAGTAGCTTATATGTGGTATAATTGCATCTAGGAGGTCTGCCCAATAGCATACCTGTGGTGTAGTTAGAAAGACTGCATTATAGCATATCAGTGGTGTAGTTGAACTTAGAAAGTCTGCCTAATAGCATATCTGTGGTATAATTGCATTGTGAAAGTCTGCCTAACCACATATCTGTGCTGTAGTTAGAAAGTCTGCCTAATAGCATATCCGTGGTATAATTGCATCTTGAAAATCTGCCTGATAGCATATCTGTGGTGTAGTTAGAAAGTCTCCTCCAACAGCATATCTGTGGTATAATTGCATCTAGAAAGTCTGCCCAATAGCATATATGTGGTGTAGTTAGAAAGTCTCCCGAAATAGCATATCTGTGGTGTAGTTGCATTTAGAAAGTCTGCCTGATAGCATCTCTGTGGTCTAGTTTAAATTAGAAAGTCGGCCTAAATAGCATATCTTGTGGTGTTAGCTACATCTAGAATGTCTGCGAAATTAGAACTTCTGTGGTCTAGTTTCATTTAGAAAGTCCGCTTAATAGCTCATCTGTGGTATAATTGCATTTAGAAAGTGGTATAATTGAATTTTGAAAGTGAGAATAATGCGGTATTGTTGAACTTAGATTATGTAAATAATATTGTTTAGTTAAACTTAAAAACTGCGAACAAGATCACCAGGTAGTATAGTTGAACTTAGAAAGTGCGAATTGTCGCTGTGGTACACCATTAGTACTGTTAATCATAGAGGGTGTGTACAATTAACTTCTGGTGGTATAGTTGAAGTGTGAAGGTGTGAACAAAATCATCCAACGCCAACTATAATGCAATTCTAACTAATCCAAATCATGAGTCTACCCAACCCACCACGGTCCACCGAAAATGACCCCCTTGCAACCGCCTCCCATCCCCTCCCTCCCCAAACCATCCTGCCCTCCACCAGATCCCCTACCCATCCCCTATCCAAACACCAAGCCAGAGGGGCACCCACCACGCAATCCACCCACCCTACCTGCCATCCCACCACCTGCGACCGCTACACAACCAACTTTCGACTCCTTCACTCCAATATCAACTGACCGATTTCTCAAACTTCTCTCTGTCCGCAAACCATCCAGCTCCCCGCTTGACCCCTGCCCAGCCACAACCCTCAAAGAAATGTTTGCATCTACCTGCGCAGGAGAACATGCAAGAACCATCATAAACGACTACCTCTCCTCGGGAATTTTTCCCGACGCGTTCAAAACTGTTCATGTCAAGTCATGTTCCCTCGACCCTTTTGAGCCCAAAACCTACCGCCCCATCTCAAATAACAGGTTCCTTGCAGAACCACCTACTCCCAACTAAATGGCTTTGTTGATGCTAACAATCTCCTAGACCTCGCTCAATCAGCACCCGCTGCCCTGGCCATCTGCCATGGGCAATTCGCCGACACCCTCAAATTCAGTAAAAAACCTTGGATGCACCCTAGACTCAGACCTAACCCTCTCATCCCAAGTCAACAACGTCTCTAAGTCCTGCCACTACCACCTTAAAACTCTAAGACGCATTGTCCATACCTCTCCTTTCCCAATAGGATCTCTGCGGTCCAATCAATTGTTATGTCAAGACTGGACTATGCTAACCCTCTCTAACTCGGGATCCACGCGTACCAACTGACTAAACTACAAAGAGCACAAAACGCTGCAGCCAAACTGCTACTATCACTTGGCCCAATCGATCACATCTCTCCAGCCCTCAAAACGCTGCACTGGCTTCCGGTAGCCCGAAGGGTGACCTTCAAGACCTTATGCATCTCTCACCGAGCAATTCACAAAACCGGACCTCAATATCTTCAAGAAAAACTAAAACCCTATCATTCTCCTCCTACTTTAAGATGAAGCTCTGCCGGCTTCCTATACCAAATACCAAATACCAACTCAGTCAGGTTAGGTGGATCATCATTCTCAGCCGTGGCCCCCACTTCCACCCCACATACGACTCACCGAGGACCTCATGTTGTTCCGCAAACTACTGAAAACATGGCTCTTCCCCTAAAATCGACTCTTAACTCAAACTAGATAACAGCAACTCAATTACCTTAGCCCAAAGCCGATATATCATAAATAACAATCCAGCAACATGATCCGAGTGAGAAATCGAAAACTAATAAGCGCTAATGTAAATTTAAACAGATAAACTGAATAGAAAGAATGACGTGGGTGAAAGTAGTGAAGTGGATGATATGAATAATTTGGATGAAAGCAGTGAAGTGGTTGCAATTAAGGAAATGGATGAAATGGATGAGAGGAACGAAGTGGACGAGAGGAATAAAAAGTGGACGAGATGATGGAAATGATGAGTACATGATACGGACAGAGTGCACGGAATAGATAGAGTGCATGGAACGGATTGATGGCATGGAAAGACAGAATGAATGGAATGAACGGAATGTATGGAATAGATGAATCAAGTGCATGAGATAGATGCAGTGCATGGGACATAGGATGAAGAGCGTGGAGCGGATGAAGAGCGTGGAGCAGATGAAGAGCGCGGAGCAGATGAAGAGCGTGGAGCAGATGAAGTGCATGGAAAGGATGACGTGCATGGAAAGGATGATGTGTGCGGAAAGGATGACATGTGCGAAAAGGATGAAGTGTATGGAAAGGACGAAGAGTGTGCGGAGTGGGTGGAGCATGTGGAGTGGATGAAGCGCGTGGAGCAGATGACTTGTGAGGAAAGGATGAAGCGTGTGGAAGGGATGAAGTGTGTGAACGGATGAAGTGGGTGGAACGGATGAGGTGGATGGAACAGATGAGGTGGATGGAACAGATGAAGCTGATGGAACGGATGAAGCAGGTGGAACGGATGATGTGGGTGGAACGGATGATGTTGATAGAACGGATGAAGTGGGTGGAATGGACGAAGCGGGTAGAACAGATGAAGCGGGTGGAATGGATGAGGTGGATGGAACTGATGAAGTGGATGGAACGGATGAAGCAGGTGGAACGGATGATGTGGGTGGAATGGATGATGTTGATAGAACGGATGATGTTGATAGAATGGATGATGTGGGTGGAACGGACGAAGCGGCTGGAACGGACGAAGCGGGTTGAACAGACAAAGCGGGTGGAACAGATGAAGCGGGTGGAACAGAAGAAATGGGTGAAACAGATGAAGTGGATGGAATGGGTGAAGGAGGTGGAATGGATGATGTGGGTGGTTGGAATGATGTTGATAGAACGGATGATGTTGATAGAACGGATGATGTTGATAGAATGGATGATGTGGGTGGAACGGATGAAGCGGGTGGAACGGACGAAGCGGGTGGAACAGACAAAGCGGGTGGAACGGATGAAGTGGGTGGAACAGAAGAAATGGGTAAAACAGATGAAGTGGATGGAATGGGTGAAGCAGGTGGAACGGATGATGTGGGTGGTTGGGATGATGTTGATAGAACGGATGATGTTGATAGAACGGATGATGTGGGTGGAACAGATGAAGCGGGTGAACGGATGAAGCGGGTGGAACGGATGAAGTGGGTGGAACAGATGAAATGGGTGAAACAGATGAAGTGGATGGAACGGGTGGACGGATCATATGGAGTATATGGATCAGATGGAGTATATGGAACAGACCATGCATGAATCAGACCGAGTACTTGAAACAGACTGAGTGCATGGAACAGATGGAGTATATGGAACAGACGGAGTACATGAATCAGACCGAGTACATGAAGCAGATGGAGTACATGGAAGAGATGACTGCATTCGATAAAGTACATGGAAGAAATGAGTCCATGGGACGGATGGAGTCCATGGAACTGATCGAATGCATGGAGCAGATGGAGCACATGGAACAAATGGAGTGGATAGAACGGATGGAGCGGATAGAACAGATGGGGTAGATGTTACGGATAGAACTGCTGGAGTGCATACAACGGAGGGAGATCATGGAACAGATGGAATGCATGAAGTGCGTCGAGCGGATGAAGTGTGCCCAATAGCGTCACTGTGTTAAAGTTGAATTCCGAAGTATGCACTAATAGTGTCACTGTAGAAGAAATGAATGTATTAGGTATTCCCAACTTTCACTGAGTGTACCTGGTCGCATACACTTTACTGATTACCACAATATCCCACTACTATGCTTACTCTCTCCTATACACCAGCATTCAATTAGAACACAGCAGTACTATGACACATTCGGTAAAGCTGTTCTCATACTAACATTACCCATCAAACTACCCATCATCCTTATAAAACAGATAACTAGCACCCACCAGCTAGCTTAGGCGTCTCCTCAGGCCTAACGCAGCCAGAACTCAGTCTGAATGTCCACCCTCCAGACTGAACACATTCAATTGATCTCCTCTGCTCCACACCTACCGTTAAGAAGCAGCTATCATGCAACAACCACACCAGCTGCACACATACCTGGTGCGCCCATGCACTTTACGACTCTATCTCTCTCAAATGACTCGAACTGCGGTTCCCGAGGACGTTCAACCTACCAGCGCCTTGAGATCATACCAATGGTACATAAGGCACTATACAAATGCAAAATAACATAACATAACAATGTAGTCCAATGCACTCTATGATTGTGTCTAAATCTGCCAAACCACCACTCATACTTCGCAAATGTACCTCCATGGTAACAATATCTGAGTAATAGGCATATAATCCACATTTAGTTTCCGCCCCTCTATTTTTGCGCAAAAGAATAAGTAAGGCTAGATAAACAAATGACCACATGATCTTAGTCACTCTTTTAACTATTTGACTTTACGGTAACCATGTGAAGGTAAGTCCTTGACCGCTCACACCAGAGAGAATACTAGGGAAGGAAGGCCCAAATAGATTTTGTAAGGATAACAAGTTTTAATCTCACACCCAGATCCGAGCAACACATAGAACTCTGCTGCTAAGAACGTTCTGCCAAGAGAGGGTACAAGCAGAGTCTTAAGAAGAGACACATTGTCTTAGTGATGAAATACATACAGTAAAAACCTGCACGGCTGGTTGGTGTGCATCTATACAAGATCCGCCTGCCCCATAGGGGATGCTAGGTCATGGGTTTCAGCCCAGTCCGTCCGTCTTCCATCACGTGGCTGCCGTGGAGATCATGTTCTTCTCACTGATGAAGGTCAAAGAATGAATTAACTATGCTCCTAACACAATGCTACTTTATCATTGTACTGTGCACCTGGCAGGCCTTAAGACTGGCACATAGGAGGTTCTGGGGTACTCTAGCCTTCACACACACATTTCCCTCACTCCCTTCTGCGCCATCCGGCTCCAAGGTCTCCACCCTTGTTTTGAACTATAAAGTATCCCTCCCAGCACATCGCGATACAAATCATATGACTATAGCTCAAAGACATGAAATGTCTGTCCTCTTTGAACATTTCAGGACTTGTTACTTTGGGGTTGGTGGTGAAAGGGCACCTGGTGCTGTGGAATGGAATCTTAGGGGTTAGTTAGTTATATGGGCTATAACTTCAGTTGTAGGGCTTTGGTTTCTTTTAGGGCTGCAAAGTTTTCAATCACTTTAAGGCAGATCTGATTTGAGCTGGGCAATGCTTATCTCATTCTGGTCCACCCGCTCTACTAGACTATCTAGGTCTCTTATGCTCTCCGATGGATTCCAGCATGTCTTTCCGTAGAACCACCACTTCGGGTTGAAATGATTCTCTAATGTCCTGTTTCAAGGATTCTAAGGACAGCAGCAGAAAGTCAGAGGTAAGTGGGGTTCCAGCGGATGAGGTTTCCTCTATAGCGTCTTCATCCCCAATGTGTCTGTCTTGGATTTGCATTTGTTTTGAGGCAATCATAAAGGCATGTATATAAAGGGCTGTATGTTTGGTGTCTTTTGTTTTGCGAGCTGGCTTGGACATTGTTGTAGCTTCCTTGTTTTCCAGTCTCCAATGGTGATGCAGCAAATCTGGGTGCAGCAGGATAGAGTCATAAGTCAGTGCAGAGTTGTTAAGCCCAGGTTCATGGGCAGTTGGGTAGAACACTGTTCGGATTTAGGCACTCATTATCCCCAGGGGTTCCTCAAACCCTGCGGGCCATTGCATACTTGTCGTGAATGTAGGCCTGCTGTCCATGCATGCTATGTGTGCCACCTTAATCAGTGGCGTAACACAAAATGTGGGGGCCCCCCTTCGAGCCATGCTGAGGGCCCACTCCCCCAACTCAGCAACAAATCACGGGTCGCGACACACTCTGGGTTGCCTAGATTATCACGCTTGCGCAATACGCTCAAATCTGCTGTTGAAGGGGTATGCCACATACTACACTAGGAGAAAGATACAAATATGTGTTTTAATGCAATATACAGCATACTTTCTGAGAATAACTGTCTAAAAAGCCAGAGTGTTTGCAATGGTTTTGTAGGGTAAAACCAATCCAATACATGCAACTCACCAACATTGCACAGGAACATTAATGCTTTGCTATTAAAAATGCCAAACCACAATGAAAACATGTCCAACTGGCTGCACAATGTAGACTAGTGTAATAACATTATAGTAAAGCATGTCAGGCCACATTTAGACATGTCTAGACTGGTTGCACCAAAATGCCAGTTGAAGCAATGA
The DNA here is from genome assembly GCF_040938575.1 of Ambystoma mexicanum. NCBI lineage: Eukaryota > Metazoa > Chordata > Amphibia > Caudata > Ambystomatidae > Ambystoma > Ambystoma mexicanum. The sequence goes on from NC_090925.1 coordinate 88,556,776, forward strand.
CACTCATCAAGAAGAGAAAACACATTCAAGCCTGTGTCTCTGTGGCCTCTAACAACACGGCCAAACTCTTTGAAATCTGTAAGTAACTGGTCAATCCTGTTGCGGTCTTTACCGCTCCTGTTCCCTCCCAGGCCCTCTGTATGGCTCTGTTCTCTCACCGCTCTGCTAAAACTCAGGACATCCAGGGTTACACACTTCCTGAGGCAGAGAGTGGGTGGGGGTAGATCTCTCTCCAATGCAGGTGCTTCCCTCTGGAAAAGCCTCCCTGCTCCAATCAAACTTGAGCCAAACCACGTGAAGATCCGGAAGCAGCTCAAAACGTTCATCTTCTCCTCTGCTTTCTCTCTCTCCCTCCCCTCCTGGCCTAACTGACCTACCTGTCTGCTGTACCGACTTGTTGCTGGGCTACTGTCAGAGTCTCACTATGTCCAGACTGTTTCTTGATCAGTCACCCCTGCACTGCCTCTGGGCCTAACACGCACTCAGGAGCTGTAACCCTACAGTCCCTTGTTCTCCTTGCACTACCCAGAGCTGCACTGCCCTGTTTTTCCCTCCACTCTCCCTTGCACTTCCCCCCTCCCTTTCCCCTTTCACTTCTCGTTCTCACACCTGCTCAATCTGAATGACACAAGGCCGAGTAAGATAGTTTGTCTTGTCCTCCCTCTATCTTCCCTCCCGTGTCTTGTCGCGCCTAGAAACACTTGTGTACAGGGGCGTAATTAATGACTTGTATCTTATCATTTTATCACAGGTGCCCAGACAAATATACAATGCCCGAGTAAGAAACGACTTATCTGGCAGCACCCAAATTCCAGTCTAGCCAGGTAATTACACCTAGCAGGACTGCTTTATCAGAAATGTCCAGTTACAAAAAAAGTCATGCCAAACTGAGGAATTACGACACTGGCAGAACCAAAATGCCTCTCTAGCCACTAATACCACATATCATGCCTGCTTAGACTGGACATGGACAACCATTATGATATGTCACACTATCCCGCCCCGCCCACAAACATTCCCTCTCCCTTCCACCCCTTCCCCAAGCTCCAAAATCAGATCCTTGGCCCAGAATTACCTCCACGTCCCTCTTCCTTGTCCCAGGGCATACATATGAGGCTCCTTCACTCTTTGGTAAGTACTGGGATGAGGAAGAGTCGGACTCAGAGTAATGAAGATTACAGGTAGCTAAGTGAGGCATTACCTCCATGTACCTCTACCTCATCCCAGCACTTGTGTATGAGGCAGACTGCCTCATACACAAATAGTGGGACGAGGAAGAATAGGGCTAGGAGTACCGAATATTACTAATACATAATCAAGACATTAAACACAAGTAGTGGTGCAACACCATTGAGTTGACTGGGATTCAGCACTCCTCCCCCCCCCGAAATGTTGGGCTATGTTGACTCGACCTGGCTGACCTTCAGAGCAGTTGCCGGACAGAACAGGACAAAGATGTTAAACGGCACCTGGATTTTGCTGTCAACAAGAGCCTAGGAATTACTAACATAAATCATTTCACGTTAGTACCTGCATTCAAATGACAAATTATTTAGCCAATTGAAATTGTGATGTGGGTTTAGTACATTTATGCCAGGGGAGTGATTGGAAGGGTAGAGAGGGAACATTTGAGCACTCAATTCTCGGAGCAGTCAATAAGTGGGAACTTTCAATCTTAAAGGAGAGAGTTAACTGCTTGTAACATTGAAGCTGCACTAGAATAGTCCCATTAAAATGCATAAAGAAGAAATAGGATTCCCCCACACAAATAAATACGGCCCTCCCCCACCGCCCGTGAAGTTAGCGGCTCTCCCAACATTTGAAGGGTTAGCCCCGCCGAAATGTAGGTTTTGTTGCACCCCAGGAAACAAGCACACACACCATTCACCATATACAAACATGCACACCCAGCCATCTATACATTCAAGTGTGCACCCTTTCACCATCCACTCACACAGACAGCCACCTAAACATTTAAGTGTGCACGCTTTCACCATACACTCACACACGCACCCGTCATGGGGTTAAGGGGAGCCCTATTACTTCAAATAGAAATTGTTTCTTTTTGAAGTCACATTGACTTCATAAAGAAATGATTTCCTTTAAGGACTGAACCATAACGAAAGTAATTTCTTTATGAATGCAGAGTGACTTCAAAAAGATACTGGGGGTCATTATGACCCTGGCGGTAGCTGTGCCGGTAAATACCGCCACGGGAGTCATGAATTTTCCGGTGCTCGGGAATGGGCAATTACCAGTGCATTACAGCCCCGGCAAACCCAGTAATTGCCCATTCCTAGGTGCAGGAAAATATTACTCCCCATTCCCATTCGAGTCTCATTGTACTCAATTGAATGGGGAGGCCGGATGCACCGGCACAATTCATGAATGGTGCCGGTGCATCCGTCGAGTTGTGCGCGCCGGTGCGTTCTGACCGCCAGGTCAGACCTGGTGGGCTGAAAGGCACCCGCTTGCAGAACTCTTAGTTTGCTGGTCCAGAAACAACAGAACCGGCAAGCTTACTGGTTCCATTGTTTACAGACCGGCAAACTCATAATGAGGCCTACTGTTTCTTTTTGAAGTTATAGGGCTTCCCCAACCCATGACATGGAGGCCTCCAGCCTAGGGTCTTCCATTGCATGGGGTGGAGGGATCCCTCAGACTTCAAAAAGAAAGTTTCTTTTTGTAGTCACTCTGCCTTCATAAAGACATTATTTCTGTTACAGAAATATTTTTTTTATGAATGCAAAGTGAAATCAAAAAGAAAAATACATTTTTCTCCAAATGGGGCTACCTCACAGGCCAGTGACCTCAATGTCGTGTGTGCAACGGATCTGCTGACGGAGTGGGGCATTCAGCACTCAGGAGTCTGCATGCATCTGTGCTACCACCGTCCCAGCGGTTCGCTCATGGGATGCCTATCCCTCAACTGGCACCCCCCAGCCTCAACCACAGCAGTGGAGGAAGGGAGTTTTAATCTGCATTGTAGGAGTCCATAGGACTCCAAGGGGATTTATCAGATATCATGGGCCCGCTGCATATGTTTTGCTTTTTGGAGGTAAAGTTACAACGTCCCATAATATGCAGCTGAGCCTGACGATTTATTTGGTCCAACTGTACACATCGCGTAACCCTTAAATGTGGCAGTAACGCTATTACAGTCACATTTAAGGGTCTGGCAAATCACGCACTTGCCTGCATCTGGGGGTAAATGCGCCGTAAATGTGCTTATTTTCAACGCAATTACAGCGTGGTAATACCGCCGACGGTAGTTGCGCTGAAATTTACCAAATGGACCCAATGGGGAATTACTGTTCTGCCAAACATGTGATCCAGTGCCGCTAATAACACCGGGGTGGGGGTTGCGATAACACTATTAGCCCCGACGGTATCCCGGCGGTAATACACATACACAAATAGTAATATGTAATAGGTAATACCACCGGGATACCGCCCAACTCGCTATGAGGCCCAGTGTGTCCTACTTGATCAGTAGTGGTTTACCTCTGTGGCAAACGCACAGTTGATAGTTCCGCTGTGTCTCTTAATTCCCTTGTATTATCTAGAGTTGCTTGAAATCAAGGGGCTTGCCATATTCAGCTGCAAGGACATTACTCCTTCATCCACATATTAGGCCTGCAAAACTGAAAATAAGAAAATAAACAGCACTAACCCATCTTAACAAATTAGATTTCCTTTTTTGTGAAGGTGCTAACACTTTGTGAAATGTATATTTTAATGTGCTATGCCTGCACTTATGGGGCAGCAGTAGCATTTGTCAAGAAGCAAATACTTAATAATTGTAACGACTTTTGAAGACTCTAAAAAATAAAATGCAAATGTTTAAAAGTTTGCTTGTATAAGAAAATACACACACATATTGTTCATTTTTAATTGTATGTGTTAGAGAGGAGAGTACAACATATGGCGGGCATTCACTTTTTCACTCAAACTGAAATGAAGAGCCAGGAATCTTCCTGCAAAGCAGCCCCCTCCCCCAGTCCTCTGTTGGTGTGCTGGGTAGCCTCTTCAACATTGCCGTTGAATGTGCATTGTAATGCATCTGGAAAGAGGTCGAGGTCCAATGCAGCCAATTAGTGATTCTCAATGACAAAGGCCCTGCCTGAATGACTCAGCCTTGCACTTTACATGGCTTCACCCCAAAACCACTCAAATCACAGGGAGCTTGACATTTAAACTTTCCCACTAGTTCTCACAAATGAAAACGTAACTTGGAGCTGGTTTTATTATATGTGTACTTGTTTTGTAGGAGTATTGCCGATTATTGGCTCTGTTTGCAGGCAGAAAAAAGTTAATTCGAAGACAGTTTTTTTTTTACTGTCAATGGGCAGGTTCTGTGTTGTGATCTTGAACCGCACTTGTGGGACTGAGCTGCAGGACAGATACTCTGTGATGAGGGCCGGCAAGTAGTCAATAGGGCTGCAATATTCAAATGCGCATTAGAAACCTTTTTTTTATTTACTTGTTCATTATTTAAAGGTTTTACTTAAAATAATATTCCTGATCAGCACGCGCTGAGTGTAAGTTACACTGCCTGTGAAACAGAAAGCTAAAATGCTGGAGCAGTTACACTTGAAAACATGTCTTACAATTTTGTTCTGTGTGTACAGAACAGCAGTTTGTAAATTGCTGCATTGTGGTCAGGTGGTGTTATTAGCATTAGCGCATCTGTCAGACACAGAAGGTCTCAAGCAGGTTGTTTTCTTAACTTTATGTGGCAGTGGCAACAAGAGCAGAAAGAAGAGCAAAGCACGTCCAAATCAAACTAATAACAAGCATTGGCAAAGCCAACTGCTTTGGCTTTAATATATGCTTTGAACTTTGGATCTGCGTGGAATGACTGAAAGAGGGGTGATGAGGGGCAAGGAAAGGAGATGTGGCAAGGGAGAAAGGGCATTGTGGAGTGACTAAAAGGGGTGGTGTGTAGCCAGGAAAAGAGGTTTGAGGATGGAAGGAAATCTGCGTAATTACCACCATGATCTTTTTACTGTTACTGTTACTGCCACTTGGTCCCCTGTGTTTCCCATGGGATTACAAGTGGTGGTAGGGTAGTGTAATTCCCCATTTATGGAGCCCATAGTACCCCAGGGGGATTTTTGGCAGATTTAAAATGAATGTACCTTCTAAAATATCCTCCCGGTGACATTCATAGCAGCAATTTGAAAGCTGTAGAAACAACCATTTGTGAGTGACTGGAACCAGTTCAAAACATCTTCATTTAACTGGACTTTATATTAGTGCAAGGGGGCTAACTTGGGTGTCCCCATGTAAGAGTGTATTAAATACAGTTGTGGCATTAGGCTTTTGAGACTATTGTATTGTATGTATGAAAATGCATTTCTGCGGAAACAACATTTCTTCTACCAATTCCTCGCATCAGAGCCGGTGCATTCAACCTAACCCCTGAGCAGATCCACACCATGTACCGTCTGGACCGGGACACCATCACCACCATCGTGGACATGATACACGGCAACATTGTCAGCCTCATTGAAATACGCCCCGCCATCCCCCCTCTACTCAAGATAGTGTCGGTGCTTCACTTCCTTGCCACAGGCACCTACCAGCACACAGTGGGGGACATGCATGGCATATCACAACCCTTATATTCTCGCATTCTGAACCAAGTGCTGGATGCCCTCCTCAAACACACAAGGGACTACATATCCCTACCACGGACTCCCCAGGAGATTTTTGATACAAAAATTGGCTTCCATGCACTGGCAGACATGCCAAATTGTATAGGTGCCCTCGATTGCACCCACATGGAGTTGGTGGGCCCGCATGCCATGGAGGTGGTGTACCGTAACCACAAGCAATACCACTCCATCAATGTGCAGATGGTATGTGACACCAGCCAGATCATCACACATTGTTGTACCCGATTTCCCGGATCAACTCATGACTCAATGGTCCTGCGGAACTCCACGCTACATGCTGGATGACGTGCCTGGCAGCTTAGTAAGTTGCATGACAGGCACATGGCACTGAAATGGGGAGAGAGATGCACACACCACCATGGTGTCAATGTTGATGTGATAGCACGATGTGCACATCAATAAACACAGTGCCCCAAAGCATCCCAAACAGAACATGACACCCAAATCCCATAGGAATGAAGTAAGGTTGACACCTATCACAACATGTCAAAAAGTAAACCACCCCACATCCCACAACACGAGCACCACTCATCAGCAGACCTCACAATCCGTAACACCATCCGGCAACATGCAGTGAATATGCACTATGTTGCTGTCTCCAGCAAATCACCACACAGGACAAGCATCCATGGGAGTGCATTGAACAAAACCACCAATGGAATCCACTGTCTGTCACAGGGCTACCACAACCACAGGAATGCAGCATGCCACCAAGGGAAAAATCAGCGCAGAATGCCTAACATTGCAGAGCCTACTGCCAACGCTCCCAGTCAGAAAATCCCACAGAACACATCACAAATTAGACACGAACACAGCTGTATGCGTACACAAAGCATGAGAAACATGACAGCAGTGCACACGGTGTATCATCTTGAAGATGCAACCCACATCATTAGTCCATGGCACAGGACACATTGAGGGCCTAAAAATGGCCTGCATACAACCAGGGACATGTGCATGTGACCAACGATAATCTGCAGGCATTTGTGACTAGTACAGCTGTTCATCATGAATCGACTGACATATACCTTTTTTGCCTCCCATGCAGGTGACAGTGGCTATCCCTTGAAGCCGTGGCTCCTCACCCCTGTCCGAAATCCACAGAACAGGCACGAGGAGGACTACAATCATTCCCACACCCGTGTGGTCATTGAGCAGACCTTTGGGCTGTTGAAGGCACTGTTTTGCTGCCTTAGCCGGTCGGGTGGGGCACTCCTCTACAGGCATGAGAAGGTGGCCAAGATCATCATGGCATGTGTCATGCTGCACAACATGTGTATCCGACGGAACGTGCCCCTGCCCGCTGACATTGAAATGCAACCACTTGGTGACGATGAAGGTGATGAAGAAGATGTGGCTGCACATCATCGCGGTGCCGATGCACAGGAGGGATGTGTTGTGCGTCAGTCAGTAATTGCACAATATTTCTGACACACATGGCTGCAGAAGGTGACATGATAGTTGGACAGAGGGCACTGGGTGTGGGAGTACATGTACACTATGCACTGTATATGAATAAATGACACATGCGCAATGATGAATGTCCACTCAAGATTTTTTTTTTCACACAACGGGTTTATTGAAATGTACAATGAAGATGAAAGTGCACTAACCCCTCACCTCCCTCACCCCCTCCCCCCAAAACTCCCCCACAACCCTCACCCCCCTCCGCCTCCCACCACAACTCCCCCAAGCACCCTCACCCCCCTCCGTCTCGCCCCACAACTCCCCCACACATATCTAAACAAGTGTCTATTGCCTTCATCAGGCTGGCCCGTCTACTTCCTGCCAATCACTGCACCTGGTGGCGGCATTTCCGGGCAGCGCAGGGTGCACGCTGACCTGCGTAGTGGGATAGTCTGTGTTGAGCTCGAGGACGATGGGGTGGCCACCTGCTCCACTTGGGGTGCCGACGCTCAGCCTCCAATGCATCAGCAATGCGGCTGAGGACCGCCACAGGGCTGATACCTCCTCGCACTGTCTAGTTGTGCTATTGGCAATGATCTTGTCCAGAGAGGTGGTGTTTTTGCGCCACTCCTGCCTTGCTTGGGCATTGTCAGTTACGAATTGTCGCACCAGGAAGGTCAGCTCCTCCTGCCGCTGCACCCCCGCTGGTACACCTGTGGAGGTGGAGGGTGCTTGTGGATCATGCACAATTTCTATTGGGTCCCCTATGGGACTCAGGTTGTACTCCCCCCCCCATACTGCTCCTGGGTGGTGGCGTGTGTCGAGTCTATGGACGTGAGCTGCGGGGATGGTGCCGGACTTGGTGTGCCAGGCAATTCGGAGGAGTCGTCCTCCACGGGTACCCACACCTGTTCCTGCACCTCGTCCTCCGCCAGGGGTGCTGTTGCTGCTGCCTCCCCGACAGAACTGCTCTCTGCTGAGAGTGCAGATTCTACAGTGTCCTGTGGCAGTGTGACTGGAGTTGTGGACTCAGTGTCAACGGCCCTTGGCGGCACCGGTGCCATGGCATCCGGAGGTGGTTTCCTCTGCGGTGCATGCTGAGGCTTGTCTTGGGCTTTTGAGGTGGAAGGCCTGTTGTCTTCATCCCAGGCCCTCCGACGGGGTGTGGTCGGCTGTAGAGGTTAGTCCCGGGCCTCGCTGTCATGATCTGAGCCTGTGTGGGTCGAAGAGAGGGACGGCATGAGTGATGGTTTGAGAAGCATCACGCATACATTTGTATAATTGCTCATCTACACAATAGAGGGTAATAGGCAGTGGAGTTTGGATGATCACGTTGCTTGCTATATGGGTGGGTAATGCAAGCATCCGTCGGGGTCACTCATGTTGGGGCAGACGTATGCTATGTGACATGCATATTTGTGTGGGCTACATGCATTGTGACTTATGCCATTAACAACTTGGTGTGGTTTGTGTAAGGTATGGCATTGTCTTGCTGCAGGCATCTGCATGTGTCTGTACTGCGGACAACAAGTAGGCTTGGAATGTGTGTGTATTAGGGCATGGCTTGCCTCTTCAGACAGACACATTGGTGGACTATCATCAGACTATGCATCACAGTGTTTTCTTAGGACACTCACCTACTTCCGCCGATGATGTTGCGCCATACTCCATATCACCAACGTCTTAAATGGCCTCCATGCCAATATGGATTTTACATATCTCCTCCCACCGGGACAACTTAATGGAAGAGCTTTCTGCTCCACCAGTTGCCATGGCCTGGCTCCTGTTTGCTGAGAGGATGTTGCAGCCTCGCAGGCGCAAGTCATTCAACCTTTTCCCTCAGTCCTTAGTTGTGCGGGGGGTGTTGCCAACCGCGCTGACTTTTTCTGCCACTAGTGCCCAGATCTGCTTCTTTCTGATGACAGCCTCCTTCTTGAGGCTCTGGGCAAACACATCGGCATTCTCTGCCAGGATCTCCGCATGCATGGTTAGCTCATCTTCATTTAAGTGCTCCTTGCGCTGGCGGGAGATGCCCTTTTTCACAGCTTTGGGTATAGTATTTTTGTTGTGGATTGATTTTGCCACACAGCAGTATACTACAGGTCCTGGCTGCTGAGGACGACAATGGATTGGGTTTTTAAAGATGGACGCCGTGCTCTTTCCTGTTCCTGTGCAATGACGCTACTTCCGGTTCCGCTTCACCGCTGATAGCGGTCAACACTATTAGTGGTGACCGCTAATGCTGTCTTGCTTCATGCCGGTAGTGCAATCTGCGCTATACATGATGCTGCTAAGGTCCATTTTCGGGACTTTAGCGGCATGCCAGCAATGTCTTTACCGGCATGGCGCATAGCTCGTGCCTGCGAAGTCGTAATAGCCCTCTATTAGCGGCTCTTACCTACATGGACACAATATCTGCTCCATGCCGGTAAAGACAGTTTCTTAACTCCAACCTCGTAATGACACCCTTGGTCTTTACATCATCCACTGTCGTAACCTGCACAGACCCTATCTCACTGATCTGACAATGCTGACATCCCACAATCGATCACTCATTCGACTATGGCCCACAAAGTTCAGGCTAAATGCTCACTCACCTAGCACCACCCATTCTAAAACCTTCCCGGTAAAATAAGCTAGAAGGAAACTGCAGACTTCCCCACCACAGGGAATACATCAGCCATCCTAGAATTATTCATCAATTCTGCTATGAAGCCGTTGGACACTCATGCCCCCTTAAAAATCAACCACGCTAAGACCAAACCATCTGTCCCTTGTTACACCCCTGAGCTCACCTCCAACAAATTCTCAATCAGATCCCTAGAGAAACGGTGTCACAAAAACCCTTAACCTGGAGATCTCACCAACATCAAATCTCTCCAAGCCAGAGATTTAATTACCGGGTCAAAGCTGTTTATTATCGTGGCAGCCTCTAACAGGAGCAAAGACCTCTTTGACCTCAAAGATCTCGCGCTCATGTTGTTCCGCATGGAGCGTGAATCACTCACTGCAGTCACTGGGGAAACAGACAACTGCTTCAATTGCTGTGTCACGACCAGGGCCTTTTTGGAAGGTAGAATCCTCTCACGAGTAGTAGAGAGAGCAGAGAAATGCTTCAGCCGGGGGCTCAAACGTGACCGCAGATCATAAATGTTCATATCCAAAGGGTGAAACCAAGGAGATCAAAGAAAGCAGCAGGCAACTTATGGTGCATAAAATTAGCAACTTCCAGTACAACAAGGCTGCTCCCCCTAACTCACAGTTACTTGACCCAGTGTTGAGCCACTAAGCCACAAACTGCAGCTTACTCCGCTGGCTATGCGCTAGGGGTTAGTATTTGTAAAAAAACAAAACAAAACCCTCTTCCAACGAACACAGAAGGGAGACTGCTCCAGTGGGCACACCATCACGGAATGCAATGCCAAGAACTGAAGCGTATGCTGCAGCTTACTCCCAAAACATTGATTTTAGAAAAGTGAATCTGTTATCTGTTTCTTAATTCATGATGCCTTCACATAACACAGAACTACTTAGCCCCCGAACATGTAATCCTATTAACCTGTGGTGTCATTGCCATAGTGGGGGACCCGGCAGTTCCCATGTTGTGGGGGAGGGACCTTGCCACACCATGTTCTGGGGGGGAGAGCAGGACTTCAGAAAGAAATCACTTCTTTCTGATGTTCAAGTGCATGCATCTAGGACTTCAGAAAGAAATGATTTCTTTTGTGGCGCAAGATGGAGACATCCTCGCTTCTCCAGCTCGCACTGCAAAGGAAATACATAACTATTTGTGTTGCAGCAGGAGATGGTGACAGTAAAAGCATCACTGGTTTCCATTTGCCTGGCCCCAGAGCTCCTCCGCCCCGAGCCACAAAGGAAATAATTATTTCTTTTGCAGCAGAGATGGAGGCGCCTTTGAGCACATCTCCACTGTGCATGCCAGGAACTAGGAAGCTCTCCCTGCTGGGGAGGAGACCCTCGTGGCCAGGTGACTAGAAACCACTAATGCTTTTACTATCACCAAGCAACATCCATTTTGAGATATCGTTCGTTTGGGAACTTCAATATAATGAAATACTAACTCTGTTGGGGATCCAAACATCATAACAAAATATCCATTTGGTATGGTTAACACAAATGAACATCAATCTTGTGCCATCTTTAATATTATTTTAGACCTTGTAAGGATTGCAGTATAATAATGAAGGGCCCGATTCATGGAATATTTGCCTGGTTCAAAGTGAATGTGCACTTCTGAAAAGTGACTTTGCACTGCCGACACAAACCCTGATTCATGCAACTGTGCAAAGTGTATTTTTGCTGGGCAAAGTCAGCGCTTAGTCATTTTTGCACAGTTCCATGAATCAGGGGTTGTTTTGGAAGCGCAAAGTCACTTTTCCGCAGTGCAAATTCACTTTGAGCTGGGCAAATATTCATGAATCGGGCCCATAGCATTCTTTAGGTCAATCTGTATCATTACACTAAATCCTTGCGTAGACTCCAATATCATTAAAAACCATCCCTGCTGTGATGTAGAAACATCATGTATCATTACTGTGAGGATATTAAAAACATCATATATCTCTGTGGAAACTTGAACATCATCACATATCATGGTCTGCATCCATACCATGACAAATCTTCAGTGGGAATTTCACATTGTGACACACCAATGTAAGGGAGCAGAAGTACGAGTCTGACACAGTGGTGGCTTGCTTGTTGGCAAAGACTTTTATTATAAAACAAAAAGGAAAAATCTACCTTGCCCAGTTCTATGAGGGGTTGCCATGGCTCAAACAAAACATTAAGGACTCAGGATGTGGTGAAAAGCTACATGACCACCATCCTGTGTCCAAACGCATTTCTGTCCCTTATGCCAACTAACTAAGGAAAAGCTGGGTGTCTTCTTGATCCAGAGGGAGATTCTCACTTTCTGGATGTAGACATACATCTTTCCATTCTTAATGAGTAAACACAGTGAGTATTAACAAAGTTCCCAAGTTTCAAGGGGGAGTCTCTGCTTCTTATTCTTCTACTCCATACATAAATGGAGAATGAAGTTTGGTTCATTATCCTGCCAGACTTCACTCTAGACCCTTTTGATCAATAAAAAGTATTTTCCAAGTTTCAAGGAGGTAAGTCCCTTAGAATTCTTCTTTCTCCAGCTCAAAGATTGTTGCGTTAGGTCTGGTGCACTATCTGCCAGACTTGAATAAATATCTTGGAGTTCCAAAAAATGTCTCTTCCTTTGTTAGTGGGTACCTGACCCCTTGATACAACTTCTTGCACTTCTCTTTCTTTCTTATTTGAGCCCCAGGTTCTCCTGGGTTGCCTCAGGGTCTACTCAATTTTTTCTGGGCCCCAAGCACTTGCCTGTGCGTTCCTTTGATCTTGGATTGGTCCTTGACCTCAGGATTCCACTTTTGTACAGGTTACCTGCCCTCACATGGGTCCCAGACCCTGCTGTGTTAAGTTTGGGGTTCTCTCCATTTTTCACCCAATATCCAATTCAACATACTTGGTGTACTCTCCTGCCAGGTACTGTCCCACTTAGGCTACTTTACAACACTTCTTATTCATTTGTGGGTTCACTACCCCTGCTTTTCTCAATGTCCCATTGAACAGACCTGGTGTACTCTCCTGCCAGGTACTGTTCAATTTAGGATACTTTGTAAAGTTGGCTTTTGTTTCCTCACTTGGTTGTATATCTCTTTTTTCTTGACCTTTGCATATTGCAATGTTCTTTTCTATCTTATGGGTAGCCTTCACGTTCCACCAGACGGCCCGACCCTTTTGTTACCAAGGCGAAATGCTGTTGCGGTCTCTGGTCCATCCTGGGAATGGAGTGTGGCTTCTGTGCTGCTTTGGCTTTCAGTGATCTGCTCTCGGCGGCTTTGCAGTGACACGCTCTCACTAGCGTCCTTGGCTGTGCTTTTTTCTCTGATGTTGCTTTCACCGGTCAGGTTTCCTCTCTCCACGTTTCCGGACAAGTTGCTTCTCCTCGGAACTGCTGGAGACATCTGTCCCTTTCTGGCAGCGTCTTGCTATCTTTCCCTCGGTCTCTCGCCATGAAAGCAGCGTCTGGTTCCTTGCTCCTCGAGGGCAGGCTTGACAATGTACACAGTATTTCTTCCCTTTTTATGACCGGTGTGGGTTTTAGCAGACTGTACTGCGTATGTCGGTTCCGCAGTGGGTTTATGCCTTCTTGCCTGATCTTCTTCCTGTCAGTACTGGTATGCACTCCTCGTGGCTCAGCCTCCCTCTTCCTCATTCAAATATGATCTTTGTGCATGGAATCCTCTACTCTACAGAAATAGATAGAGGTGAGAGGGGCCACAGGAAACTGAGTGGGTTGGAAGGATACTGGGGACAGAGATGAAAGTTGTGAATACCCCGTTCTCATAAGGCCATTGCCACTGGTCCCATCGAGGGCTTCCCTCTGTGATGCTGGAAATGCATCGGAGGGACATGGCCTCCGTATTCTTGTCCTTTACTGCTTTTTATCCTGTGTTCTGTCGTGTTTTTTTCCGCACAGGAGTTCATGTGGGACTCCTGGCGGTGCAGCTCTTCCTTCCTGCTGTTCCGACAGCACCCATTGGGATCCAGGCTCCAGTGGGAGACGAGCCAGAAGACTTTCCTGTGGGAGAGGTACTCAACCCGAAGGACCACCCGACCTTCAATGCTTGCTAGCTGAAGGGGGACCCTCATGGGCAGACTTCTGTAAGGGACAGAGAGAGTGCCGTTCTCTCGAGGGTCTGAGGAAACAGACCCTGTCCCAGGCACAGGAGAAGTGCCTAGGACATTCCAGATGCATTGGGAGGGTGAGCTCCTTCTTAGTGAGCCCACTAAGCCTGAACCTGGTGCCCTCAAGAGGTTGGTGGTACCCCAGGTTTACAGAACCTTCCTGCTGCAGTTGGCACATGAGGTGCCCTTAGCTGGTCATCTTGGTACCAAGAAGACTAAGCAGAGGCTCTCTGCCCATTGCCACTGGCCCCGGATGGGAGAAGAAGTGGAGTCGCACTGCAGGACCTGCCCAACTTGTCAGTTGTCTAGCAAGACTGGAGGCAGTGTCATTGTCCCCCTGCAGCCATTGCCAGTGGTTGGCACACCATTTGAGAGGGTGGGCATCGACTTTGTCAGTCCCCTTGACCCCTCCAACCTCAGGTGGGCATTGGTTCATCCTGGTCTTGGTTGATCATGCCACCAGGTACCCTGGGGCTATAGCCCTTCTGACTGTTACTGCCAAGGTGGTTGCCAGGACTCTCCTGGGCATTTTCACCTGTGTTGGATTACCTAAGGAGGTTGTCTCTGACCGAGGATCCAACTTCATGTCTAGTTACATGAAAACCATGTGGAAAGAGTGCGGGGTATCCTATAAGTTCTCCACCTCTTACCATCCCCAGACCATTGGTCTGGTTGAGAGATTTAATAAAACTCTCAAGGGCATGCTGGGTGCTTTGGAAGAGCCCCTAAGGAGAAAATGGGATCTCCTCCTGCTATGACTGCTGTTTGCTTACAGAGAGGTACCTCAAGAGGGTGTTGGTTTCAGCCCCTTTGAGTTACTCTTTGGACATCCCGTGAGGGGGCCCCTTGCCATGATCAGAGAAGGTTTGGAGGCCACCCTTCCAGGTCCCGCCAAGCAAGTGGGGGACTATGTGTTAGGCCTCAGACGGAGGATGACACAGATGATGGGTCAGGCAACAGCGAATCTCAAGGCCAGCCAGAAATTGAATAAGTACTGGCATGACCTTAAAGCCTCGCAAGTGGATTGGACTCCGGGACAGGAAATCCTTGTGATGGAGCCTACCAAGCCGAGAGCTTTGGCAGACAAGTGGACTGGACCCTTCAGGATCATCTCCAAGAAGCGCAAAGTCAATACTCTGGTTTACATGGGAGTCCCTGGCGTAGCCCCTCAGGTATTGCATGTTAACAGGCTCAAGCCTTTCGACAGGCGAGTAGAAGTCTCATGTCTCTTGCTAGCTTCAGAGCAAGAAGAGGATGAGAGTGAGCCCCTTCTCGATTTGCTGCATAGCAACCCTCAGGATGGCTCAGTGGAGGGAATACATCTCTCTCCCGATCTGACGACAGAGCAGCAGAGGGCCTCCAGCAGTATGCCTCTCTGTTTTCACTGACACCAGGCCTTACACTGTGATGTAGGCACGAATTTGACACTGGTGACAGTGTGCCTGTCAAAGGCCGGTGCTACCGTATGTCAAATAAAGTTAAGAACCACATTCAGGCTGAGGTCGCCAAGATGGTGGATCTGGGTGTTATTGAATCCTCAACCAGTCCCTGGTCCAGTCCCGTGGTCCTTGTCCCCAAGGCAAGTTCCCAGGCAGGTACCAAGGATTGGAGGTTCGGTGTGGACTACTGAGGAGTCAATGCCGTCAACAAAACTGACACGCACCTATTGCCCAGGGCTGATGAGCTTGTGGACACCATAGGTGCTGCCAAATTTGTGAGCACCTTTGGCCTTACCTCAGGCTATTTGCAAATAGCTCTGACGAACCATGCCAAGGAAAAGATGGTGCTCTCAACACCCGAGGGACTCTACCAGTTGAGGGTCATGCCTTTTGGCTTGAAGAATGCCCCTGCCACCTTCCAGAGATTGGTCAATCATGCTCTCAGTGGGCTGGAAGCCTTTTGTGTGGCCTAATTAGACGACATAGCCATCTACAGTTCTACCTGGGAAGAGCATTTGACACATCAGGATAAAGTGTTGCAGGCCTTGAAAAGGGCTAACCTCACTATCAAGGCCACCAAGTGCCAGATAGCTCAGGGGAAAGTCATGTATCTTGGTCATGAGGTAGGAGGGGGTCAAATCCAACCACTCCCCAGTAAAGTACAGGATGTACATGACTGGGAGGCTCCCACTACTCAAACCCAGGTGAGAGCCTTTTTGGGACTCACTGGGTGTTATTGCAATTTCATGGCAGACTATGGAACCATAGCTGCACCCCTGAGAGCTCTGCCTTCACCCAAACAGCCTAGGACGGTTAATTTGACTGAAGACTGTCAGAGGGCCTTTGATGGCTTGAATGAAAGTCTGTGTAGGGCACCTGTGTTGTGTGCGCCTGATTACAGCAAGCCTTTTATCGTTCAAAATGACGCCTGCGACACTGGAATTGGAGCTGTCTTGTCCCAGTTAGATGACAAAGGAAGGGAACATCCTATCATACTCATCAGTAGACAACTGAAGGGTAGAGAACTTAGGTGGGCTACTGTTGAAAAGGAATGTTTTAGTATAGTTTGGAGCCTTAGGCATTTTAGGCCCTACCTTACGGGGTCTACCTTCAAGGTCCAAACAGCTCATAAGCCCCTGAAGTGGCTTATGCAGATGAAGGGTGAGAACCCGAAACTGCTCAGGTCGTCCATTAGCCTGCAAGGGGTAGACTTCACCATAGAGCATAGACCAGGGAAAAGTCACGATAATGAAGATGGCCTTTCCAGAAGGTATGTGGACCGTCTGGATGAGGGTGTCTATCTCGTGGGAGATTAGGCAACCCTAACCTCCGTCTGGGGGTGGGGGGAACTGTGATGCTAGAAATGCGTCAGAGGGACAGGGCCTCCGTATCCTTGTCCTTTACTGCTTTTTAATTGTGTGTTCTGTCGTGTTTTCCACGCAGGCGTTCATGTGGGACTCCTGTCAGTGCAGCTCCCACCTTATGGCACCCATGGGTGGGGGTACAACCCTGTGCCCCTAGTGTATGTTTCTGGGCACCTGTGTGTGGCCCACAGAGCAGGCTACGGGCTGGTGGCAGCTCTGTACTGAATTGACTGGTACCCTGAGCGGCCTCCATTTTGGGATGCCCAGGCCCTGTCATTGGAATCGATAGATTCCTGATGGAGACAAGATGGCCCCCGTAGCCTCTTGCCCTCCATCACTTGTTACCTTGATCTTCCTGAAGTCCCAGGAAGCCCTGACTCTGTCCCTTCCCCCTGACTGGCTGTTGGCTGGAAGTTCCATATATGGTAGTGTGGGGAAGTGCCGACCAGACTAGGCTGGAGCCTTCCCCAACGATTGTATGTTGTGGGTACGCCTGTGGGTGGGTCCTGGGTGAATGCAGTGTGTGACAAATACGCATTCTGTGTTGTGGATGTCTAGAATCTGGTGTTTGACACCTCCTCGACAGAACTCGCATCACGCTGCTGCCTTGCCTGGAGCACTGGTAAGCACTGTCCTCGCGATCATGCAGATGCAAATGCCCAGGGAGCTGCTCTCCGCTCCTGGTGTCTCTGCAGCTTCCCACAACATCAGTTCCACTTCTCCCGGCTTGCTCATGAGTCTCGACCTGGCTTCTCTCTGGTTTCCGCTCCTCCATTTCCTGCCTCTCCGGGTCTCCGCTTCTCCTCTCATTTCCCGCCTTGATATGATATGATATGATATGACATATGATATGATATGGCATTTGTAACGCGCCTATACACAAGTGTTTCGAGGCGCGACGAGGCAGGGAGGGGGGAAACAAGGGGAAGACAGACAACGATCCTACTAGGCCAGGTGTCATTCAGATCACGCAAGTGCAGAGGTAGGGGGAGGGAAAAGTGCAAGGGGAATGGGGAAGGGGGAAGTGCAATACAAGTAAGTAGAATAAAATAAATAAATAAATAGGGCCAGCTGGTGGCAAGTGCAAAGTAAGTGCAGACAAGTGCTGGGAAGGGGGAGCTGTAGGGATACAGAGACAGACCGCAGTGCAGAGGTTGCCAGGGAGGCTGTGCAAGTGGAGAGTGGCTGGGCCCAGGACCGAGGTCGGTGAGAGTGGCCCAGTTGCAGATTCAGTGCAGTTTCAGTGAAGGATTTAGCAGGGGAGAGGGAGAGAGAAAGAAGAGGCAAAGAGGAAGGTTTTGAGGTGCTTCTGGAACCGGAGATGGTTCTCCTCAAGTGTCAGGGAGGCAGGAAGGCTGTTCCAGAGGGAGGCCCCTGCCGTGGAGAGAGATCTACACCCAGCTCGTTGCTTCGAGAACCGGCTAACCCTGAGGGAGTTGGAGACGGATGAGCGAAGGGCTCGGGAAGGAAGATATTTAGGAAGAGAGAGTTGAAGGTATTTAGGCCCCAGGCCCCAGAAGGCCTTGTGGACAATGCAGAGGGTTTTGAACTTAATCCTCGCAGCCACTGGGAGCCAGTGTAGAGATTTCATCCTGGAGAGATACGGTCCCTGGGCTTGAGGCCAAGGACAAGTCTCGCAGTTCTGTTCTGGATGAGTTGCAGAGGGCGGAGAGTGCAAGCAGGCAGATTAAGATAGAGGCTGTCACAGTAGTCCAGCTTCGAGAGAACCAGGGCTCGGGAGACAGTGAGCTTCTGGGGGAAGGAGAGGAAGGGAAGAATACCTCTGAGGAGGTGCAGCTGGTAGTGTGACTTCTTAGAGACGTCAGATATATGAGGAGAGAAGGAGAGTGTGGAGTCGAAGATGACCCCGAGGTTTTTTGCCTTGCAGGTAGGAGCAGGAAGAGGGCCAAGAGAGGCTGGCCAGAGAGCTGCAGGGAAGGAGGGAGTGGGTGTGCCGATGAGTAGAATCTCAGTCTGACTGGCATTAAGGCAGAGGTCGTTGGCAGCACACCATTCCTGGATAGCAGACAGACAGTCAGAGATGAGGGAAGGAGAGGGGGAGGCCGAGGGTAGCTTGAAATTGAGCTGGGTATCGCCCGCATAGCACTGAAAGTTGGGCAAGGAGTGCCAGATACTGGTTGAACAGCCAGGGAGAGAGATTAGATCCCTGGGGGACACCACAGGTTGAGAAAAAGATGTCAGAGAGGAAGGACCCCACTTGGACCTGGACCTGGGAGGGTCGATTGGAAAGGAAAGAGGTCATGCCTTGTTCCCACAGGGAGACAGAAGTCCCTCTCGTGCCATCGCATCCTGGATTTAAAGTTCCAGGCATCAATTACAATGCCAAAAGACTAGACCGCTAAGTGTCCAACCAAAGTCTTTCTTCTGTGTTTGATGCCTCTTCCTCTTCTCGGTACCAAAGGTATGTCTTTGTATGCAAGAGTCATTATAAAGAGGATTTATGTCTCTGTGGTGTCACGTCCCCTTCCCAGTACCTGAATGATGTCTACAGGGAAATTATCTATGGAAAAGATAGGGATGGGACCGACAGTAACCTACAAAGACCTGGGGGGTTTTAAGTTCACTGGAAAGAGAAATGGGGGATACCATGTCTCACCCATGGGCGCATCATCTCCACTCCCCAGGTCTCCTCCACCCAGGTGTTTCTCACTCACATATCCAACCCACAGGGTCATGATACAAAAGCAATGGCCTTTCCTTGACCACCTGGGAGGAGGATATATTGGGGAAAGAAGTGAGGACACCCCCACAGGCTTCAATATAATGACATTCCTAATCTTTGTGAACTTCAATATCATCATGTACCATCCCTATAGAGCCTTTAAAATCCTCCACAACAGACTAGTGGAGCCTTCCACACCATCAGACACTATTAACGTTGGGACATTGTCATCCTATGCCATATTTGTGGGAACCTCCATATCATGACACCTCATCTTTATGGCGGCTTCAACATAAAGACCTACTCTCTAACGTGGACTCTAACACTCCCCTCTGTTCTGACCCTCCTTAAACTTTCTTCTGCCTTTGACACAGTCAACCACTCCATCCTCATAAACCTTGTCCATGATACCCTTGGCATCACGGACAGGGCACTGGCGTGACTTACCTCCTTCCTTTCAACCAGACCTTCCCAAGTGCAAATGGGTCCTTTTCTCTTATCCACCACACTCTCTACTTATGGAATCCCTCAGGGCTCTATCCTGTCACCATGGCCCACCTGATCTCCTCTTTCTCCCCTCATTTCCAGTGGAATACAGATGACACACAGCTCTCTTTCAAGCTGCAATCCTCTACCTCCTCCTTTATACCTGACTGCCCGACTGCTATTCAGGCATGGTGCTCCGCCAAAGACCTCTGCCTTAACGGCAGCAAAACAGAGATCCTTCTCATTGGGATGCCTGCTCCTTGTTTCCCTCCCACTCTCTGGCATGACTCCTTGGGCCCCCTCCCCTCACCCACCTTTGAGGCAAAAAACCTTGGGATTATCTTTTACTCATATCTCTCTCTCTCTCTCTCTCTCTCTCTCGCTCTCTCGCTCTCTCTCTCTCTCTCTCTCTCTCTCTCTCTCTCTCTCTCTCTCTCTATACATCAAGGGCCTTGCTAAGAAGTCCAACTTTCAGCTCCACCTTCTCAGGGTCATTCTACCTTTCCTTGCCTTTCCCTAGAAGCTCAGCGTCTCCAGAGCCCTGGTTCTCTCTAGGCTAGACTACAGCAACAGCCTTTGCCTCTTTCCTCCATTTACTCCCTTCAACTAATCCAGAATCGGACTGTAAGACTTATCCTTGGCGTTAAGGACCACATCTCTCCAGCCCTAAAATATCTCCACTGGCTCCTGGTGACTGCAAGGATCAAATTCAAGACTCTTTGCATCATACACAAGGTTATCTGGAGCCTGGGACCTCTTTACATCCAGCTTTCTATCCCTAAATACCTCCCACCCAGAGCCCGTTGATCCTATGGCTCCAACTCTCTGCAGGTCAAATGTTTCCCAGGCAGAGAATGGGAGGTAGATCCCTTACTTAGGCTGGCTCCTTCCTCTGGAACGACCTCATTCCTGCCCTCAGACTTGAGCCGGATCTTCTTAAGTTCTGGAAACTTCTCAAGACTTTCCTTTTCTCCTCTTCCTTCCCTCTGCCCTTCCTGTGCAAAGTCTCCCTCTTCCGCTGTGACTGGGGGGGCCTGGTCCCTTCCCCTTCCAGTCCACTCAGCATCCTTTGCCAGTACTTGCCCTTGGTCTCCCTTTCCCAGACTAGCCCAACCTAGCCCTCCCCGTCCACTGCATTCATCCTCCCTTTCCCTGTGGCACTTGCTGTTTTGGCCCATATCACACTTCTCCCTCTATCACCTCCCCCCATGCACTTACTACCTTTTCAAGCACTTGAACGGTAGGATCGTCACAAGACCAATATAACAATTTTTGTTGTTCTACTTTCATGATTCCCATGTACCCTCAGCCCCCATATTGTCTTGTGGCAACTGGAAGCACGTATAGGCGCCATACAAATGTCCAATAAATAAAGAATGACACCCATATTTTCAGAAATCTCTATATTGTCATGCACCATCTCTGGAAGAGTTTAAGATCATCACACGCTATCCCAGTGGGGAATTCAATATCATTACACACTATCTCTCTGGTGACTTCAATATCATCATGCACCCTCCCAGTGGGAAGTTCAGTATCATCACACACCATCCCAGTGGGGACTACAACATCAAGAACCACCACTTCTGTGGGGACTTTAACTTTATCACACACCATCCATGTCAACTTTATCACACACCATCCATGTGGGAAATTAAATATCATAGGGCACCATCTGTGTGGAGATTTCAATTTCAGTCTGATCCCCTCTGAATAATGTAGCAGAATTGCATATGTTTGGTGATTAGTGGGGTGGTTTCTCCACCAAGGGAAGCACATCTGTATTCACACATGGTACACACTTTTCAATGCAAGGAAAATCCACATCTCCACCCATAGCTTGTTTGGGACAGGCTCAAAGGAATCTGCAAAGCATACATATCTGACCCTTCTAAACAAGGCATTTTCAGTGTGAACTCCTGCTGTCCCACTAGTGTTTCTATCCCTCATACAGTGATGGAAATGTGTTTTTTTGTTTTGGGGGAATTCTCTACGGTATGCCATTTAACACCCATTATAGTGAAATGCACTACCAGCAGCCATGTTGGTGCTCAGAACCTCAGTACATTAGTGATAATAATAATGTACTGAAAGAACTGACCAGTGCACCATTTGCAATGCAGCACAGCCTCTATGAAATGGGCAAGTCACCTTTGTGAATAAAGCCTGTAAAAAATATTGCATCCCCAGAGCTATTTTGTGATATCTGGTATTTTCTGAATTGGCCCATTGATGTATTATAGGGAAATATTCTAAATTGCAAGATAGCGGGCAAAAAAGAAAGGCGACACATGCTACCATTCATCATAACCCCCCCAGTACTGAATATCAGGCAGCAAAAGTAACTCTTGATTTCAAAAACTGCCAGGAAAGAAAGTCACTATGACTTGTTTATTATACCTACAGCCAAACAATAAACGGTACTTTTGAAATATTCTGTGCACTAAAATAAAGAATAACACATCAAACAGTGTACAGCTATGCTCTAAAATAGCTAAAAATAAAGAAATTCCAGAGGTAACTTCAAAGTGATAATACACACTTGCAGACTACATGTCATCTCAGACCATCCCTTTAGGGACCTGGTCTTGAATATCATCAGACTGCCCCACCCCCACCAGTTGGGCAATATATAGCAGCCAAATGGAATTATTTGTCTACTTAAATTGGATCTTTCACTAGACAGTATTATCATACATACCATTGAGGTATGCATTTTCAGTATACCCAAAGACCACCCTGGAGGGAATCCAGCAGCAGTCATCAATAGCAGCATAGAAAATCCATGAGGAGAGTTTATCACACATCCAAAGTCATACTATAACATTGCATGGGAACCTCAACATCCTCACTCGAATATCACCATCCATGTGGAATTATCAATGGCAAAATTCATAATTTCTGTAAATAGTTAAATGTCATTGCACCCCATCCCTATGCAGACTTGAACACAACTGAAAAACATCCACATTTTGGCAATAATCTCAGACTATCCATGGCAGGATCTCAACATTATCACAAACTATTCCTGTGGAGACATCTGTATCATCTGTAAAAATACAATATAATAACAGATCCTCCCTTTGCATTCTTTGAATTACATATCATCTTGATGGGGACATCTTAATCATCACACACTATCACTGTATGGACATTAATATCATCAACCACCATCTGTGTATCATACACCATCTGTGTGGAAATTACCACATAACTCCTCATCCTTCTGGGGATTCAATATAATGATATTCTGAATCTTTGTGAACTTATATCATCATGCACCATATTTACAAAAAAGGTAGTTAGGCGCTCCTCTCCAGAAAAAACATGGCTGATGACCTGTTGTGAGATGAGAGTTTGCGGCACACGCTTTTTACTCACTGTACCTTTCACAGATGGGCAATTTCCATTTGCACATCATGCACCATTCCTGTGGAGAATTCAATATCTTCACACAACAGACTTGTGGAGTTATCCAAACCATCAGACAACATCAACGTTGGGCCATTGTAATCCAACGTCCTCTTTGTGGAATCCTCCATATTATGACACCTCATCGTTATTTCGGCTTCAACATAATGACACCCATATCGGCGGACACTTCTATATTACCATGCACCATCTGTGGAAGACTTTAAGATCATCACACACTATCCCACTGGGGACTTCAGTATCATCACGCACCATCCCAGTGGGAACTTCAGTATCATCACACATTATCCCAGTGGGGACTTCAGTAGCATCACACACCATCACAGTGGGGACTTCAGTAGCATCACACACTATCCCAGTGGGGACTTCAGTAGCATCACACACCATCACAGTGGGGACTTCAGTATCATCACGCACCATCCCAGTGGGGACTTCAGTATCATCACGCACCATCACAGTGGCGACTTCAGTATCATCACGCACCACCCCAGTGGGGACTTCAGTATCATCACGCACCACCCCAGTGGGGACCTCACTATTGTTACACACCATCCCTCTTGGGATTTCAAAATCATCACACACCATTCCAGTGGGAAGTTCAGTATCATAACAACCCATTCCAGTTGGGACTTCAGAGTTATCATACCCCATCCTAGTGGGGACTTCAGTATCATCACACACCATCCCAGAGGGGACTTCAACATCAACACACACCACTACTGCAACATTATCACACATCATACATACATAACTTGAAAATCATAGGGCACCATCTCTGTAGGGACTTCAATGTCAGTCTCATCCCCTCTGAATGTTGCGTAATTGCATATGTTTGGTGATTAGTGGGGCTGTTTCTTCGCCAAAGAAAGCATATTTGGGAAATCCACATCTCCACCTATAGCTTGTTTGAGCCAGGCTCAAAGGGCTGGGCAATGTACACATATCTGATGCTTCTAAACAAGGCACTTGCAGTGTGAACTGTTGCTGTCTCACTGGTGTTTCTATGCCTCATACAGCGATGGAAATTTGTTTTTGTGTTTTTGGGAATTTTCAATGTTATGCAATTTAACATCCGTCATAGTGAGTTGCACTACCAGAAGCCATGTTGGTGCTCAGAACGTCTCAGTATATTAGTGCTAACGCTATATACTCAAAGAATTGACCAGTTCACCATTTGCAATAGAGTACAGTGCCTATGAAATGTGTAAGTCACCTTTGTCAATAAGTTCTATAAAAGACATAGCATCGCCAGAGCTATTTTATGATGTCTGATTCTTTGAGAATCAGCCCATTAATGTATTACAGGGAAATATTCTACATTGTAAGGTAGTAGGCAAAGAAAACAGTTATGTATGCTACAATTCATTATGACATCACCTGTACTGAAACGCAGGCAGCTAAAGCAACTCCTGACTTCAAAAACGGCCAAGAAAAACTTGTTTATTTTACCCGCAGCCAATCAATCAACTGCCATGTTGAAGTATTCTAGCACTAAAATAATGACTAATATATCAAATAGTGTAGTTATGCCCTAAAATAGCTCAAAATAAACATTTTGAACATATATAAAGGACAAATGTAAGACTACATTTGATTTATACTTAATTTTATTAAAAGGAGAAAATTACATTAAATAGAACTTTGTATTCGTCTGAAACCTATAATGTGTGGCAACACATTTTCCTTTGAAAATGCTCACCTGTCTGCCAATAGTTTGAGTATCATAATGCTGAAGAGTGTTTAAAATCCCAAGTGTGTGTTGAAGACTGCAGTACAGCCTCCGGTCTACGGGGGCATTGCTGAGAAAATGAATACACACACGAAAACAAACACAGGTCCCCACAAGGTCCATTTTGTAAAAGATGCGAAAATTAGCACAGTTGTTTTTTTAAATCATTTTAAATAATTTGAAGTACTTTACCATGTGGGGACCTGGCTTCAGGTCCCCACAGTGAAATCAAGCCCCCCACCCCATGGCCAACCATGTAAAATGCTAATGACAGATCAATAGATGCACCAAATAAGGGGGGCATCTTTTGTCATATTTGTACAAGTGCATCGATTACAAATCGATCATTAATCATTGTGCCAATTCTTTTCCTAAAGTCTGTCTGCTGTTTTGATAAGCAGCCTGTTAACGAAGCCCATTCTTATAGTTCCCTTAGTAAATAGGAAGACAATCATTTGCTCGCTGCATCTATTAAGGCTGTTCACCTGTAACTATTTGATGGGGATATTGTTAGATAATTGCAAAATATTGTGTATTCGTTTTTCAATTAGACTATCCTTAAACAATAAGAACAGTTTGTGTGCCCAAGATTGGTTGCATTCTTAAAGACATAATTGCTTAGTCCATTCAAACTGGGTGCCCAAGCACCAGATGATTTGCCAATTAAGTCATTAATATCCTCCATTTCAAAACTTAATTTTTACTTTGCCGCAATTCTAGAGATCTGCTTCTGTTGATCGGGCTCCTTATATAGAACTCATGTTATCTTTCAATCTTCAGTACTGTGCACTCATGCATGTGCCTTGATAGACTTTCTGATAATCTTGTGCACTTTGTGACCGTGATCCTCCTTCATACGATGCACTTTTTGTGCCATCTCTTCTTGTCAGTGTTACGTCGGTCATCTTACAGCAGAGAACTGTGCCGTCTCCTATCTAGGTATAGCTTTCTTATACATTGGGAGACTTGTAGTTCAGACATTGTTCATTTGGCTTTTTGCATTCCTTTCATGACCAGAAGGGCTTTGTCCAGTGGGCTAGAGCTTCTTATGTGCTTGGTCACAGGGCAGGTCCTAGCACAGGGCATGCATTACATTACAATCACATAAGTTAAACTCCACCCCCTACCCTTTGCACTTGTGAACCCTGAATGTGTGTTTGATGTTGACTGTATTTATGCAGGATCCAGGTCTGTTGGCCTTGTTGGGTCACCATATATACTGTAGTGTACTGTTGCACAAGGGCATGGCATCATGGGTGGAACCTGGAGTAGCGGGCATAGCAATGGGTCACATTGAGCTCTGCATCACAGGTGACCTGTGTGTTAAGAGAATGTTGCTGTTTCCTGTTACGGTACACCTCTTCCAATGCTTTGGGTACCACCAATGTCACCAGTGCTGCAATGATGTTGGGGAAGTGGGATGTCATAAACAACTGTGCCTTTGTTGCCTTTACCTGTGCATGGGTGATGGGCAGGGAGATGTACTCGATTGCATACTGCATGAGCGTGTTGAACTCAAGGTCCTTAATCAGTACCATGTCATGCATGGAAGGGATGCAGAATAACTCTTGCACCAAATAATCAGACCGACTCAGGTAGATGGCAAAACGTCTCATGCAACTGTTTTAATATCAATTGTCTAAAATAGGGAGTTACAATGGACATCAACGGACATTTGCTCGAGCTCTCAATGCAAATCGCGTATAAATACACTTAAGTACTGAAAATCCATCATAAGTGATGTCATACTATGTAGCAAATAAAAGAAACCTATGGCGGTGTTGTGTTTGGGTCAAGGGGAACATCTAAGTATACTTTCTATATAGGAACATGTTGTGATTGGGTCTCTA
This sequence comes from Ambystoma mexicanum, assembly GCF_040938575.1. Taxonomy (NCBI): domain Eukaryota; kingdom Metazoa; phylum Chordata; class Amphibia; order Caudata; family Ambystomatidae; genus Ambystoma; species Ambystoma mexicanum. Next base: position 88,583,591 of record NC_090925.1, read on the forward strand.
TAGTCAGGTGGACAACTTATGCCCACCACTAGTGCAAGTCATCTTCAACACTTAAGTACACATAATACTATTGGCTCCTATAAAGCCCTTTGCTATAGGGCCCCCTATAACTAGTTGGCACGCTTGTACCATGTCTGGAACATTCGGCTCCTTAGCAGCACATAAGTTCATTCCCAGGTGCCGGGAGGTGGGCATGACTTTTGCTTCCCACCCAATTAGCCCCTCATCTCTCATCGCCCATGCCTCCTGCCATGCAGACTGCCCTTGAACTTGGCCTTGCAGGAGATTCTCTTCTCTTGGGAATAAAAGGGAGTACAGGCACACGCTTATCACAGTTCTGGTCTGCATGCCCAACTCCTATTTACATCCTTGGTTCACGTGACAAGAGCCCGTATTGCGGCCTGTTTTGAAGCATTTCATTGTCTTTAATAAACTTGGCACTCATGGTGTTCCTTCTTTGCACCTTAACACGAGATGATTCAACGTCTCACGGTTTCTGTTCTTCATGGATAGATAACCAGTTCTCGGCTGCTTCAGCTTTGACACCAGGCCAAACAGCTTCACCCTTCAAGTCTGTGATCTCCAGCTGATTCTGTGCTGCTGTATGCTTGCGGCACTTTTGTTTAATCTTTACATTGCTCAATTGATAAGATGGCTGGAAAGTTGTGCCAGATGTCCTGTGAGATTTAAACAAACTAAGATCACTGTTCTTCTCTATGCAGATGACCTGGCCGTTATCGATCATACATGTTGTAGGTATGAAGCTCTTGTTGGAAGAATTGGGATGTTTTACTAATGATTTAGATATGAACATAAATATTGGCAAAACCAAGATTATGTTGTTCTCTAGTAAGAAAGTGAATCGACCCAAAATGTCTCTTAGCTGGGGCACTGTTGATTATACATCTTCATATAAATATCTTGGGGTAGAAATTGATTGTGATAGAGACTATGATAGTCTAATAGCCAGAAAGATTTGCCAGGCGAAGCATATTTCTATGATTATTCGCAGCTTTGTATTTAATTATGCTGGGTATTCACTGCGAGGCATTTTAATTGCTTTATTTGCGCTGGCTTATCTCAGTGGTTGCTTATGGCCTTGAAGCACTGACGATCAAAAATATTGAATGGCTTAATCAAATTGAAGGCTTTTTTTGGCGTACGGTATTTTGTCTACCACGTACTTGTCCAATACAGTATATCTGCACAGAAATGGACCTGTCTTCTTTCAAATGTACTATTCAACAACAACAAGGTCTCTTTGGATTGAAAGCTTTACATTATCCTGAAAGTACGATTCAGTGTATTATTGTGAAAGATATTATGCATATTCAAGATGAGAAAAAGCATAATATTTATGACTCGGAATGCAGAGATGTTTTCAATAACATCAATTGGATCATAGATACATCTAGAAGTGAGCGCTTTCAAACTATTAAATATGCCTTTAAAAAGAAATTACATCTGATAGACTGTAGTAATAATTTTGAATATATTAACAGTCTACGTAACAGCCAATATCTTGAAGGCATAGTATGTACATCCTTAAAACCTCAAATATATTTAATCAGATGCCCCAGCCCTGCAGTTCAGCAATTTAGACTTTTAATGCGAACCAACCAAGTACCCGTGAGAGCTACATATGGCTCCCAATGTAAACTTCACAACAACCAGAGATTCTGTAGGAGATGCAAAAACCTAGAATCTCTTGAAACTGTAAGACATATTCTTGTGGAATGCCCTAAACTTGAGAATTGGTATCTTAATTTGAATAATCAATATGTACATTTCCATTCTACTATAGCTTAGATACATTTTTGGCAATTTTGTCTAAGCTCCCCAATTAATTCTTTACACATTGCACTTTACAGGATTTGGACTGTAGCCTGTACTAGAATGGATTTAGAGATATGAACGAAGATTGTGATGTTTTGTACCATACTTAATTATGATATTTATGCTGAATGAAATGTAAGCATAGGAACTTAACAAAATGAATGACATGTATATTATTGTACTTTTTTAGATATTAATTTTGATTTTTTTTAATGATGTATGTTGAATTGATGTGTGTTGTTGTTGTTGTGAGAATAAGTTGATTGTCAATACAGTTGTTAAAGTTCTATGAACTAAAATACAACTATAGTAATAAATACATAAATAGCACACACTTGACAACACAAGAGGTATGATGCTGGAGCAGACTCTCAAGTTAAAAGAGCTGAGGTGGGATGGGCATCTTTCTTTAACTGAACCTGAACTTTTCTCAGTCTGTATAACTAGTTCCATGCAGATGTGTAGTGTGAGCTGTATTGTTGGCAGTGAATGGAGTAGCCACTTGACCTGTATATTGGGGTAAGACATTCCTAGGGTTGCCAGAGCAGTTCTCACATATGTGCCTTTTCTCATGGAGCATATACATGAAACAAAAAGCAGGGGCTAAACAGACATTACATTTTTATAAATTAAGAGGAACTCTAATCTTATTGTAATTTTCTGGTAATGGTGTTCTTCAGTCCTTACAACAGTTTCCCTGTATGTGTCTCAGATTTGTATGCATTAAAGTTCTTCATCTGTATTTCTTTGTAGTAACACATTTGTGAAGTAATTGTTGTATTAATCCCAAGTTTAACATTAGTCAAGATTTTCCTTGAGTAGAATTTACAATTCTATGGGCCAATATTACCAGATTAAAAATACTGTATTTCAATGGTCCATGCTGCAGCCATTGCAGCCATAGCACATGTGTATGTTTTATTACATTGCTGTATGAACAACTTTACTTTACTTAACATTACTGTAAGGCCTTAGAGCACACTCCATTATAATGTTTTGTATGAAACAAGTATTTCTTTTTATAGATGGATTAGTTCACGAGATGTCTCCTGATTACCCTTCATATGTTCCTACCAACATTTCAAAGAGATCCCCTTATGGTGACTTTTCATCAGAATTCATGTAACATGTGATGTCCTTAATGTCCCTTCAAGTAAGACTGTTCACTGCATTTCATATGTTTTATTAGTGGAAATTAACCATGACGCCCCTTTAACAAAAATGTTTCACTGAATTTACCAGGTTTGTATTAGTGCAATTTAACAATAATATCCCTTTAACAATGTTTTTTCACTGAATTGCATGGTTTTTACCAGTGTTCCTTTATTTTCAACACATTCCTTTTACCTGTTTTTAATGATTAAACATAAAAATCACACTCACCTTCAGTGTATCAGATCGAGGGTCTGAGGACAGTATGAATGTCTGTGGACAAAAGGTAGCATCAACAAAACCCAGAAAGACAGGGGACAACAGAATATGTGTACCATTGTAATAGCTAAAAACATATACATAAACCAACATCACTGACATTTACTACATACAAATTTACATTGTTAATCAGTTCAACATTTACAAATGTGAAAAATAATTTGTAATGTAGCACACCATATGATGGAATGTACCAAATACAAAGCAAAACTGTACACCTCATATTCTCAGTTTAGTCAACTATTCGTATGCACTCACATACACCACCAACACATTGGGAAATAATCTCTTACCAAATCGTAAGTACACTTTATTTATTTCTCTATTTGTGCCATTCATTATATAATACATTCTTATAAGAAAATATAACCATTCTTTATTTTGACAGAAATGACAAACATACTTGACTGGCTAGAAGAGTACTTTCCTAAATGTGAAATGAGTGACGACGAAATGTCTAGTGGTAAATAATTGATGTTTTAATATAAACAAATAATGCAACTCATACAGAGATTATTTAAATTATTAATTTCTTCATGTTTTATTGTACACATTACACCACACAGTAATCATGGACAAACTGTAGAACCACAAACACAATCCCAATGACCAACTATAAAGAATGAATTTAGGAACTTGTCCTTAAAAATAGATGAACTTAGCAATGACTTTAAAGAACTTGTATTTTATGTTAAAAATCATGTTATTAGAAATCTTGATTATCACTGCCCTACTTGTTCCTGCTCACCTTACCCCAGCAATCACTTCAATCAAATCCAGAAAACATAAATGACAGACGGTTTGATAGAAATTCTCTCCATCACTCCCCTGAAGATGATTTTATAGGACCTATAAATATCAATGTTTATGTTTTCTATTAAATTCCCCATTCCTTCCGTAAATAAATGCATTGATTAAACTATGAATATCTTGTATTGGTCTTTGAACTCGGGCCCAGGCTCCTTCATGTCCAGTTGCCTGTGCACTGCCTCCGGGCTCTCCAGCACTTAGAAGTCTTTATCTGCAACCCTAAAGTCCCTTCTCACTGCACTTATGAGCCACCCGCTGGCCTCGCGTGTGATTTAACTGCACTTCCCTCTTCCCTTCCCCCCAGCACTTCTCCCCTAACCTCTTCCCAACACTTGCACGATTTGAATAACACAAGGCCTAGTAAGATCGTTATTTTGTCCTCCACTTGTTTCCCCCTTCTTGTCTTGTGGTGCCTAGAAACACGTGTGTACAGGCACATTCTAAATGCCACATCATATCATATAATATCATATTGGCTTATACAAATATTTTTTTTTAAACTCCAATTGATAATCTGCAGACTACATGAATGTTCGTGTCTGCATAATCAATGGCTTTGTGTATGTCATGCCTAGTCTGGACATGTCTGGTCTAGCATGACACACTTTTAATTAGTCTGCAAATGTACGCACCCAATCATGGACATCACTGCACATGTGCCCCTTGGATTTTTGCATCCGTGGTCCGCAGACATTGCTGCTGTATCACGGACATCCCTGGACATCATCATTTGACCGTTCCCATGTGGCATGATGACGTGTCGCGAACAGTGTCTGTGTTTTGCAGGTATTCTTAAACTGAATTTTCAGCCGATCTAGGAATCTTGGAATTGAAAGTTTACCCTTTTAGAGATCCTCTGAAGTGAACCACCCATTACTATTAGTCATTCTCAAACTGGCAGAGGTCCTGAAGGGTTCTGACATTTGAGGGATGCAGGAAAACTTTTTCTCTGAAGCAATGTCATACATCATGGCCATCACTCCTCCACAGGGGCCACCACAAACACCAAGAGGGCCTGGATAGGGGAACAGGTGCACTGATGCACAGGCGGACAAGAGGAAGATCAAGATGAGGCACAAGGGGTACCTACCTCCAGCACACATAATGAATCATGGTTGTGCCAGTTTTATACCACCTTAGGAGGGGTAGCGAAGGCTTTGGCTGCCCATTTGAATGCATTGAGTCTTCAGTCACACTAAGTTGCGGACAACATGGGCAGTACTCATTTGGTACTACCTCTATGCACGACCACACCCAGTCAAACCAACCGGGTGCTCTGAGAAAGGCAGTTCCTTTCTCAGGGAGTAGGCTTGCCTCCTCTACCCCATCTCCCTCAACTGCTCCTGCCAACACACAATCTACTCCTGTGGGGCAGAGGATTCCACAGGCATCCTCCCAGGCCATGCAAGTAGCTCTTGAACCTTTCCTTTCTAGGACAATCATTCTCTTCATGTACTGCGATACAACCCTGTGCAGGGGGGAGCAGTTTTGAATGGCCTTTGAGGCTGAGGTCAAGGTCTATGATTAGATTTAAGGCAGGCCCAACATCTTCTCCTTATCAGTGGTTGGTGTCCCTTGCCTCACTTTCCTCCCCACCTTAAATTATTGCCTCCAGGAAAAAGAAAACAAAAAAGAAACCAACCAAATAAAAAAAAAAGTTCTATTGGGAACTGCCTTTCACGGTTAAAACATAGAACACAAAAATGATCTTGTAGACTCCATCACCTTTACATGTTTCAGTATAGTTGTTAAGCCCGACGAGGAGACAAGGGCGACTGAACTCTGCTGTTTTTGCTGTCAGCTGGTTAACGTTCTTACCTCTTTTGAACCTTCAAATTGAATGCTGCCAGCCCCGCTCCAACTCATGTAAGTCTGCAGTCCAGCCCAGCCCCTGCAGCAGTTTGAAGAGAGCGCGGGCCTCATTTCAGCTGGTTCACAGCAAATCCAGTCATGTGATACACGCCGGCTACAGGCCACGCCCCCAGGAAGTGACTTTAAAAACATCTCCCAGCCACCCTTGCGGCGTTAAGCCCGACGAGGAGATAAGGGCGACTGAACTCTGCTGTTTTCGCTGTTTACAGCTGGTTACCTGGTATCTAAATAATCTATTGATCTGAGAGGAGCTGCACTACTCTTCAGTCTTCAGTCCTGCTTCTGTTCCTGTTGGGCTGCATGCTCATAACCTGCATTTCTGCACTGCAGGGAGTGAAGGTGCTGTGCCCTAGTCCGCTCCTAGTCCGCCGCCCCTCCTGCCTTCCCTCTTCAACTGCGTGTAATGACTCTCCTAACCGAAGGCCCACAGACACGCAAGAAGACCTAGCAACATCGACGCCTCAATCCATGGTCAACAATGAAAGCACCCTCTGGAGTCAGGTTAAGCAAAGCTGCTGGTCGTGCACTCCTTGCTACATCGCCTTCACATGCTCAGGCTCCGGTGGCGCCTTCATTGACTACTGCAACTTGGTCACCGCTTGTCTGCCCGAGCTTAGTCTCGGACCCCCCTAGCTTACCACTTGCTGCACGCCATGCGACTTTAGCGGTCTCCACTCTGGCTTCATCTTTAACTGCCAACAATGAACAAACTCTGTGAGCCTGTCTTGACGGCTAACGCTTTTGTTCGTGGAGGAGCTGACATAGGCAGCGAGTCTGCCATCTTCTTGGCCGCCCCCCTTGACGACCGTGCGACAGGTTTACCAATCTACACAGGCGGTCATACGGCTACCTCCACAAATTACTCATGCATCTCCTCCAGTACTTCGGCAGCCCCAAAGTCCCCTGCTCGTAACCTCCATGCAAATCCTCTCGAATAAGCCCCAATCGCCTCCTCATTCCCTTGGCCAGCTCTGGCAACTGCTTCTCTGGTCAATTCTGTGGCCTTGACTGAAAAAGGGATATTGCCCTTTTTAGTCAATGACGAGGAACTCTTAAAGATCCTGATTTCTGATGGACCAAATCAGTCGTTTGCCCCTAACTTATGCAAGCATCAGCCTAGGACAATACAGATTCTTCTTTCAAATGCTGTCCCAACTTGTCCACCTTTTGACTGCAAATATTCTAATGAAATGAAATTCACACCTGGTCTTCCTTCACAAACCGTACCTTTACCCTTGGGTACCGTTACTCATGTTCCTTCACAACAACTTCCAGCGTTTACAGAAAAGCTTTCTTTACTTTCAAATCCTCCTTCAAATAATAATGTAACATCAAGCAAGAACAATCCCAAAAGGGTCTCCGAGGCTGCCTCAAGTCCACTGGCTTCAATTTCTTTCCCAAGCTCACTAAATAAATACATCTTGAAGACGAAACAAGGCGCTAGCCTCTCTGGACTGGCTGTGGGTACCACTGAATTTGGCAATGACAGTGCATTGGCATGTCAAGCGCCAGAGGGTTCTGGACTCTCCATGTGGAACTCCACCGATATGGCCACTGCCGATCCTCCGCTCTCACTTATTTCAACTCTTCCAAAAGCGCCTCCACCTCTCCAATCTCATCTAGACCGGAACGATATTTCCCGGTTAGTCGACTGCAATGCATTGCAGAGTTAAAAGCCAAAGTTAAAAGCCAAAGGCATTCCTCAAACTCCATCTACGAGTGCTAAATCCATGCTGAATGAAAGCACTCCGCAGGTCTTATCTACTCAACCTCAAGAAGACACCCATTCTTCAAATCCACAATTCAATCTGGAGAGCTCATTATGCTCCTTGATGTCCCATCATTTCACTTTGCCTCCTCTCAGTATCTCTGTTGACGCCCTCTCTCAGATTCACAATAGTGGTCTGGCTGCCTCTGCTGTTGCACTTGCTCCATTTAGAAAACTACCTGAATCTCTGATAGGGACAATAAATGACCAAGGGGCTGCAATCTTAAACCTGACTACAAAAATTGACAAAATTGAGGACTTCACTGCCTTCTTGCAAGTCCAGATGGAGAAGGAAGCTGAAAAATCCCTGAGGTGGCAAGAAAGGCTGAGCAATTTGGCTGCTCGCCACCATTGCCAAAATGATACTTTAATCAAAAAGTCTCGTAGAATCAGTGAAATGGTTGCGTAAAAACACCAAATCTTCCTCAATGGACTGACCAGACATGCGGGAAAACACACTCAAAACCCTTTCCTCACATGGTCTGGCACCCCTGAACTGTTCGTTAAAGAGGATGTCTTAATCCCGCCTACGGCGAGCACCACATCTGCAGACTCAAAGCAAATTGAATGTCGAGACCCCTTTGACGCAAGGCAGTAGTTCACAGCCAAACGACCCTATTGCACAATACAACGCATTGGCCCATGATCTTGTGCCAGTCAACACCTTCAACATCTTTAAAGGTCCTGCCAAAACTATAACTAGCTTACAAATCAACCTGCAAAGCACATCTGCTAAACCCGCAAAAGATCCAAAGAAAAAAACTGTTTGTCAGAAAAAAGCTCAGCAAAATTTAAAAAAAAATCATAAGAAACATCATGACTCCAAAGAAAACAAGTTTATTTGATCGGAAATCACATTCTACTCAGCAAGTTCCCACAGCTCCAATTTGTTCCGCACGAGTCTCAGGTATTACCTCACAACCTTCTAAGAACACAGCTAAAGGTCGGTGAGTGGCCTCCAGTGACATCTCTATTTCAAGTGCTACCTTAGATTAATCTATTTCCCTATGCAATTTATCGACCTATTCTGTCGACACTGATGGCACAACTGATGGTTGCACCGATGCAAATGAGGCTGCTATGCTCGAGAAATCTGAGGAGAGAAGTTCCTCTGCAATTGCTGCCACACGGAAGCCACAATCTGGAGCACATGGATAACAACCTCATACCATTACGAAGAGGGTCAAACTGCCATTGTTATGCACAAGAGCGGAATTCTAGCTCGCACATAGCTTCTGGTCCAGGTGGGACCTCTAAACTATAAAAAACGGTTGTAGGTCAAATGGTCGAATCTAAATGGTCGACACCAAAAGGTCGACAGGTCAAATGATCGAATTTTATTTTTTTGTTTTTTCAGTTTTTTTGGGGGGGCTCCCCCAACCCCCTTTCTTTGCTAAAACGCCCTTTTTTCCCCTAAACGAAAACCTAAAAAAATACATATAACTAAAAAAAAATGTGATCATTTGTCCTGTCGACCAAATTTTGTCGACCATTTGTCTGTCGACCATTTGTCTGTCGACCATTTCACTAGACACCGAAAAACATCTTGTCTGTGGAAACTTCGGCTTCAAAATATTCATTCAGACGGAAATTAGGTCAATTTAAATCGAGCAAATATATTAAAACTATTTGCTTGCATTCCACAATTACGATCCATCTCTTCTGATGACATTAAAATTGTCAAATACATAACCAAACTGTCTACTGATCAAGTATTACTGCACATCTCTTCTGCTGCAGTAAAAAATCTGTTGCCACAGGCGAATGAACATCTCTTGCTCTATGGCTTTGATCTCATGGTCGAACCAACTACTATAAGATCACCCAAAAACGTTAAAAAAAATGATGAAAGAGACGAGTTTAACAGGGTCGATCAGCGACTCGCACTGCGACAATCCTTAGCCCCCTCGCAAGCAAACTATCAAGACATGACACATCAGGTAGCTGAAGGTCGATATACCAGTGCAAAAAGAGTACCCAAGGGGCCTCATAAGTAACAATGAGATAAAACCCCTCAACAAGAGCTAACATTACTCTCATGGAATACCCAAGGATTTACCCATCTCTTCAATACATTCTCTGAACCCTTGGATGACGTCTTTGTCATTTGCTTGCAGGAAACATGGCTTCGGGATTCTCCGACCTGTGATGGTTTTACCACTCTTATCAATCCCCCCAGAAAAAATAGCAAGGGTCATCCCTATGCCGGATTGATAACTTTATTGAAAATTCAGAATTGGTGGACACTAGTGGCCTCTGTCAACCCAAATCCGTTCATCCAAAGCACTCTGGTTCAACTATCTTTGTCTAACAATATATCTAACCTGTTAATAATAAACAGATATTGGAATCCTGCGATGATTTTGCCAACATCCTTCATCCAAACTGTGTCAACTCTAATCGACGATGCTTACCTTGCCTATAACAACATCTCTGTGATTGTATGCAGGGACCTCAATTGTAGCTGTTTCAAATACGATCCTATCACGAAGATAAACACTCAGCTTACAGATAATGAAGTAATTCTAAGAGGTAAAACCTGGTCGCACACTCTCTCCTTACGCCATTGTCAAATGCTGAATGGAGCCATCAACGGTGACCAACCATCCAAACCAACTTGGCACTGCCTGGCAAGGAATTAAATCTGGGCCTCGTTGAATTTCTTTGATAACGTAACATCTCTCAACGTGATACCGAAGACACATAGTGATTACAATCTGCTACGGCTAGTATGGAAAGAAGACAGCTGCAGTGCGCCAGACAAACATCCCTTTCAACTGTCAACGAATGCCGCTGGCAACAGGCTTGTCACAAATGGTCGCTTAATTACATCCTTAAACCACAGTCTAAAAGCGCTGCAAATTGTTGAATATAAGCCCTTATTAGCAGACTTCATTATGAAAATCTCAAATTCAACAACTCTGGGATCCATTCTGAAACATTTATATTCTACAACAATAGCTTTAGCAAAAAAAAAACCCTAAGGAAAGATCGTTGGTTGATCAAGAAAGAGTCTTGCAATTTGTGCGACAAAATAAGGAAAGTCAAAGAACTGCGCCAGATTTATCGAAATTGGTTAAGATCTCATTCAATAACAATTGACCAAAGTCGAGCAGAAACTATGCTAAAGCATCTCGTGACTAAGACGACTCGTGGAATTTGGTCAATTTTGAACCATGGTTGCTCCAAATCTACAACCTCAATCGCTAACGAAATTACAAGCGCCAAATGGTGCGAGTACTTTACGTTAATCTATGAAAATCCAGCAATTGAGGAATCTTCACTGGCCAAATATAGAATCACTGCTTGGGAGATACATCATGCACAGAGCTTGAACTTTCGATCTCCAAGCTAAAGAATTTGAGAGCTGCTGGCCCTGACCAAATCTCCAACCTTATGCTTAAAAAGCATAAAGCTCATTGGGCGAAATTCATAAACGGGCTATTCTGGCAGATTGCCCACAGCATGCAATTACCCTCTTCATGGTCAAAAGCCATTGTGGCACCAATATACAAGAAGGGCAGTAGAGCCGACCCGGCAAACTATCGCCCTATTGCCCTTCTTGATACAATTGGCAAAATATTTGGCTCCTAGCTGCACCAAAGTTTGGTGCAATGGGCCCTCTTGGTTGGCAAGCATGATTGTCGTCAAACTGGCTTCACAAGTCAAGTCGGAGTCGATGTAAATCTTACAATTCTGACCTTCCTAAAATTGTCAGCGATGGAGGCAAAGAAAAAAATCTTTTTTGCCTTTGTCGATCTGTGGCAAGCTTTTGATGCTATTAATCGCAGTAAACTATGGGCTAAATTGCGATCCTGGAAATGCCCTGAGCAGCTGTTAGACCCCATTATCACCTTACATACTAACACATCTATTCAAATAAGAGTAAATTCTTAAGGCAACCTTACTCTACCAATAAGAACATACAAAGGGGTCAAGCAGGGCTGCCCCTTGGCTGCTGATCTCTTCAAACTATTTCTTGCAGATCTACATGAGTGGTTGGCCTCCACCCACTGCTTTCCACCAAAGCTTAAAGGTGTTCAACTGAATTGCTTGGTTTACGCTGACAACATTGTATTAATAGATCAAACACAAATTGGGCTCCAACATCTCATAATCCACCTGAACGAGTACCTAAGTGCAAATGATCTGTTCCTAAACACAGAAAAAACTAAGATCATGTGTATAGGACAAACCACTTCAAGAAAAGATAAATGTTTCAGATGGTTTATTGAAAAAAAATGCCTAAACGTCGTCAAATCTATTCGCTACCTGGGCGTAATGATAAATAATTCCATCTGCAAAGCCTCCTGGATTAGCGATCTAATGGACAGAACTAAAAATCTAAGTCTACAAGGAGCCAAAATTAACAAGGACTACGGGAAATGTTCTATCACTCCTGTAGTCATGTTCTACCTCCAGAAGGTAATCCCAACTCTTACGTTTGGTGCTGAATCAGCGTGGAACATAAACCACAATCTATGGGATAGACTGGAAGGGAAGTTTGGGAGGCACGTTTTGGCTCTACCAAACTACATCTCAATTTCCGCTCTGAGATATGAATTAGCTCTAAACTCAATCTACATGACAGTCATCTGGAAATCATTATCTACACTACGCAAAATGCTGCTTGGCGACAAAATTCCTGCATATAAAATCTTTAGGAATGAAAAAAATGATGCAGTTTCATCCCTTCTAATAACATGGAAGGCCAAACTTAACGCAATTATGGTTGATGCAAACATATGTGAAGAAGAGCTCATTATGCGTCCCCAACATGCCAAAAAGAAGCTAGCCACGTGGGATTGGATTTTAACATACAATAACAGGCTAGCCCTCAAATCCACCCTGCCCTCTTCTAAACTGAACTGAATAACCAACCTAAATACCTTACGAACTGTCCATCACGCCATCACAGGAAGCAGTTCTTGAGATTTCGTCTGAATGCCTTAAACTCAAATGAAATGCTATGGTTACGTAAAAACAAAGAAACCGCAATCAACACTTGTCGGTTCTGCAAATCATCGGAAGTTGAGTCCTCAAAACATCTAGTAACTGCGTGTCCAATGTTGACTGGCCAACGCGAACTGCATCTGAATGAATTTAAACCTCAAATGTATGACCCTGATGAATGGTGTGATCATGTTGCAGCAGGCCAAAACATCAAGCTTTCCTGCAGCCTGATTAATTTTCTCGGTCCAATTTTGCAACATGCCTCAACTTGAGCTACACATTTTGTCCAAAGGAAATTGACGATTTAGTTTCCTTGGAGCTTATCGAACTTTGACTGTTTTTTGGGAATTGGGAGGTGGATTGGATTTAATTTCATTTAATGTAACAAAAGTTTGATATTGTATATTGAACTGAAGCTTTACAATAAAATAAAAAATACAAAAATAGTTGTTACACTCAATAAGATTCTCCAACATTTTTCTTAGCATTTTGTTCTATGCTGATAAAATAATGGAGCTTTGTATACTACAGATGAAGAAAAAATGACAGAAACAATTATCTGTCAACAAATACTTTTCTCTAACATACAATAAGAACCATAACTTCCTAAGAACCATTTCAAGCCCTCTTTAGTCCACAGACAGTTTAGGAGTCAGCAGCCCTCCAGAGAATTACAGGGGCGAGGGGGAATTTAAACTTAATTACATTTTTTTCGTTTTACAATGGTGGCACTTAAGAACCTTTTTTTGTTTTTTGTTTTTTTTGGGGGGGTTTGCATTCTATTCTAACAAATGCTCTACTGTACTTAGTTGTTTTTTAATCCTTTTACAATAATGCTTCAAACTTTTGTTTCAGTTTTTTGTTTTTTATGTACTACCGCTACTAACAAATACGTCACTACATATTTAAGATATTTTACTTTAATTTTCTTCTCAAAAACTGTTTCAAGACATTCTGAAAAAGAGAAATAAAATCTAATTTCCAACATCTGTTAAATGTACTCCATCACATTTCCATTTCCTCCTACAGGCAGGTGGCGTTACTCCCTCCAGGTCAGACCTGGCGGGAGTGACACCACCCGCCTGCAGAACCTGGAATCAGCCGGTCCGGAAACAACAGTGGTGGCGGGTTTACTGCCACCGTTCTTTCCGGACCGCTGACTTGTAATGAGGCCCACAGTGTCTAGATTCCATTATTGATTTATGGTGTACAATTGAGTTGGGGGAGTATAATTGCTACGAAGTTTGTTCTTACCCAGCTAATGCCGCAATGGTGCAATTCACCTGAAACATGTTAACAAATAAACAATATTTTCAAAACAGTGAAAATTGATGCATGATTCAAATTGGCTGTCCAATAGCCTGTGTTTGATCTAATAAGATATAATGTAGTACACCACATACCTGGACTGTCTAATCCCAAATAATAGTATATATTGACATGCGGTTACGAATCCAATCCAGAACTAATCTCAGTTGATATTTGTCTACCTCATCTGTAAAATAATTAACAAGTCTAAGGTAAATTAGAAGTCTAGTGCATAATGTACTTAAATTATTAAACTCCTATTGGATTGAAAAGCCTACCTGAGATTAGGTTGATAACAATATGGTCCCAGTGGACAGCTGGTGTGTAGATTAGATACTGAGGCTACCATGATATGATCCGACAACAAATGCTGAACTATTAATTACGTGCTATATACAGCCTGAAAATGAAAAAGAATAGCATGAACCTCTACTTGTAGTGACAAAGAGCCTGCATTGGTCCAAATGTCATTAATCCATATTTTTGACAATAGTAGTGAAGTTAAACGCTGTGTTGGGTTGGCAGTTCCCATGAGCACGATAATAAAATCAAGAAAAGGATTATTGACGGGACTGATCCCACGTGTCAATAAGATTGTCAAAAGGTTTTAAGATCATGCCTGACTAAAGAATATAAGATGAGCCTGGTAAGCCACATATATTGTCCTCATTAGTAATGAGAAATATCCCTTTGTACCTATAATAGGTTATTTCCAATCAACGGGGTACATTGCAATCCCAGAATTGCAGTGTATGGAGAAGGTGTAAAGGACAGACATTTGGAAGTGAAGGAACTTAAACCCAAATCTAAATGTCCACAAAGCAATTGTTAATGGCATTCATGCTCATCTAGATAAAATAAGTCACAACAACAAAAGGTACAGATCTATTCTAAATAGAGAGGAATCTAAGACCTTGGAAGATCTGGCTAAATACAAGAGCATACTCATTAAGGTGGCTGACAAAGGGGGAAATGTAGTTGTTCTTAATACAACAGATTATATTGAAATAGGTATGCGACATCTGACCACCCCCAATTTTTACACATTACTTAAATCCAACTGACCAAGAGGGTTGTATCAGAACTACAGGATCTAATACTTGAATGGTACAATAAAGGATACTTGACAGAAGATGAGAAGAGATTCTTAACCATCACTCAACCAACCATGCCCCGATTATATTTTTTACCAAAGATTCACAAACCTTATGTTAAAGTGCCTGAAGTGAGACCAAACATGGGTTGGATTGGTTGGGCCACTGAAGGGTTTTCACAGTACTTAGATGAAGCTCTCAAACTGCATGTTTTTAAAATGAAATCATACATTAGAGACAGTACACATGTACCACAGTTTTTAAAGACCCTAGAATGGGAATCTGACTTCATGTTAGCCCCTTTGGACATGAAATCCTTATACACTAGCGTTGATCATGATTTGGCTGTTGGAACAATTGATATCATATCCTGGAATTTGTCTGCATCATACTTTAAACACGTTGATATGCTTAAGGGTTTTCTGAGATTTACTCAGTGCAACAATGCGTGCTTGTTTAATGATCAATACTTTTTACAAGTTAAGGGTGTGGCCATGGGAGCTAGATTTGCACCTTCCCTGGCCAACTTATTCATGTTACAGTATGAGGAGACTCTTATTTGAAAACAGGAAGACTTCAGTCAAAGTTCGATTGCATGGAGGCAATTCAGTGATGACATTTTGATTATTTGGAAAGGTTCACTTAAATCCTTTGATAACTTTGTGTCATATAGAACAAGAATAGTTTTGGTATCCATCTGACTGGCCAAGCCAGCAGTTCACACATTTCTTTCTTATACTTATATATATATTCATTGAAGACAATACAGTACAAAAAAGAACTTAATATAAACCTACGGAAGTGAACTCTGTACTTCATGCCCAAAGCAGTCATCGACGTACAACCATTAACAATATACCGGGGGTGAATTTTACTGGGCTAGAAGAAACTGGTGACGGGGCACTGATTATGCTAAAGAATGTGATGGACTCACTCATCAATTTCTAAATAGGGGTTACCAACCTGCGAATATCAAAAGAGCAGCTGACAAATATGCCCCAACCAACGAATAAGTGGATAAAACTAAACGACAGGATTCTCAACAACACATTTCGATTATCACCCAATTTTCTAAAGACTCCCCAATCTTCTATTAACTGGTTTTGAAACATTGGCACATTTGGACTTTTACATTGGACAAGGATGTGTTACCCTTCTTAGCTGACAAACCTAAATTCACTTTCACCAAAGCTCACACGATAAAGCAGAAATTGAGCCATTCTTTCTTTAACACAATGCCAGATCCTTCTAACAGCAACTGGATGAATGCAACAAAAGGCTTTTTTAAATGTGGGAACTGTAATCTTTGCAAGTATGCAAATGATGAGTGTCGCAGCTTCACTGATGTTTCCGGCACTACAGTGAAGATCAGCAATTTCATCAACTGCATAAAATGCTTTGTTGTATATGCCATAATATGTGTCTGTGGCAGGTTGTATATGGGCAGCACGATAAGACAACTAAGAGTATGGATCAGGGAAAATTTAGCAAGTCTACAAAATACTGACCCTAAGGTTCCACTTGCCATTCATTGGCACAATAATATCTATTGGCTAACAAGGAAGATCTGAGATTTGTTGGCCTCATGAAAGTGAAGAAGGGGAAATGAGATGGGAATACACAACTTAAATTAAGACAATTGGAATGCAAACTGATTTGTTTCCTTAGAAGTACTCTGAATGGTCTCAACAGTGATCATGAGATGCATGTCTTTTTATAGCTCATCATATCCATTCCAATCTTTGTATCGATTATGTAGTACCTGAAATGAAATACTTGGTGAGTACGTCACTTGTCTTCCCATAGCTAATTTATCACTGCACCAATATAATAATTTCATGATTGTATCTAATATGTAACACAGGAAATAATTGTTGGGCCCTGAGGGTGGTAAGCTGCACTGACTTGCGACCAATTGCTTAACATTATATTATTCAGGAATTCAACCCTTAGATTGTAGAATGTCTGCACAACCCTTCCTTATATTACTTATCTGTATCTTTAACTTCACAATATACATACACTTGATATATCCTACACACTGAGGACTATCACTGACTACCGAATAGGAAGTGTCTCTATGTTTAGAATACTCAATTTGGATTTATCAGAAGGTAAGTTTCACTGTTTTCAACACACTATCTAAATTGTAGTCACGTTGGAGTGATGTTAGCCATTGAACTCAAGGTATTATCTAGGCGTTGAACTCACGTTATTATCTAGACATAACCAACGGATCGTGGAGGTCTGTAGAGCATTTCATTTAGGGAATTTACCATTTATTATGGGATTCGGATCAGTCCAAAAGATGAGATTTAACTAATGCATTAATGAGTGTCCATGGCAATAATTTCCTTAAATTCTAATAGCTTTCTCACACTTAAGAAACAGTGTGACTCATGACGTCGCTTGCAAATCATTAACAGACCTTTCAACCCTTCAATGAATTGACTGCATATCAATTCATGACAAATTGTATTCGCACATTATAGAAATAGTATGCCATTTTGGACCTTTGACATTACTCATAAATTAGTACTGTGCTTTATAGTTCCATCAATGATTTAACCATTTATTCATTCATGCTTATTTTCAGCACAACCCATCTAGGTCATCATAGATTGGCACACTTATAAACATTTGAGCCATACGACTTAACTTATGAAGACTGTTTTCATTACATTTTCACCCTATGCCCACAACGTCAAGTAAGTGACGTATGTGTTTGTTTACATATGACGTCATACGTCAGGCGACATATGAATTCATAATGTTTGCACATCACCATACGTGTGGGCCGTGAGTTTTACAATAGTTATAGGTATACAGTTGTTTGTACGGGCCTCTTCTCCATACATTTCAATTCTGGGATTGACCCTGTCGATTGGAAATAACCTATTATCGGTAAGAAGGGATATTTCCCATTACTAATCAGGCAAATATATGTGGCTTACCGTGCTATTTTTAGTCAGACAGGCATGTGGTATACTACATTATATCTTATTAGATTGAACACAGGCTGTTGGACAGTCAATTTGAATCATGCATCAATTTTCATTATTTTGAAAATATTGTTTATTTGTTGACATGTTCAGGCGAATTTCACCATTGCAACTTTAGTGGGGTAAGAAAAAACTTTAAAGCAATTACATTCCACCAACTCAATTTTACACCATTAATCAATAATGGAATCTAGACACTATATTTCTATTCATAAACCTGCATGTTTCCCCTTTACTGTACAGACCCCCAAATGCATGGGTGAAGTAAACTTGACTTAAACATATTATACTTTAAGGATCCCATGAATATTCATACAATTGGATGGAAGGAATGTTTGTCAAGTCAGTGGGCTTGCTATCTCACGGTGCTCACAAATTAATTTGTCACTATGGCGAAGAGTTCAACTATTATTTCAACAACTTAATTAGAGAATTCTAATTTTTAGAATTTTTCTGTACCTTATTTCATGTCATGCACACTTTCTTTTCTCATTTTCAACAATTTGACTGGATTCCTTGTCTCTGACCTGAAATGTGGTATATTTAGTATAATTTATAATTTCTTCTGATTTTATTCTATGGATACTCGATTTATCATGTATTCAATTCACTAATTGATTATTTTATTGTAGCTATGATCTTATGTGACCTGGAAAATCATTTTACTCATGACAATTCACAGCATTGAGAACGACCAGGTGGTCGAAACAAGTGTCGGCTTTTTACCATAAGGAATAAATCTGTATATGACTACGAAATCATAATAACATTTGTGTTTTTGTACAATCATTCAGATTTCTGTCGATTTTTACAAACCTAAGTGGGTGGTTTGAGGGGATCAGCGTGTTCACTGCCGATTGAGAATTTTAAACAGTTTCACAATTGTAGAGTGGTCACTAGCACACAATAACTGTATTGAACCCACAAACTTGAATCAGGTACTAATATATCATGTACATCTTGCTAACTGTAGTAATGGGCTTTCACTATATATTAGCCTAGAGTACTACTCAACAATATTGTATTTCATGTTTACTTATTCTATTACCCCACTCACACTCGTTCTAATCCTGTCAACATTGCTCATTATGCAATACACCACCAATTCCTTATTGCCTAACAACACAACCATCTCTTATGAACTTCTATACCACAATTTCATTTATTTTGTCTTCCATACCCCTATACACCTCAAGTCTTAAATCTCAACCCAACAACTATCATACTCATTGCATTCCTCATTACTAGCACGCATTAATATTTATAAACACTCTGCCTCACCCCTTTCAGTTACACCCACACAGCCCTCAGACCTGCACACTAACTCACACCATTACAGCAACCAGTTTTCCTCAACATGTAATACTCACAGTTATTGAATCATGCCACCACTCCCTTACTCACTAACACAATACTTCTGAAAACATTATACTATCAATACTTTATTACCCATACCCCATCATATGAATATACTTGTTTTATACAACACCTTCTCATTTCAATCTCATATTTATCCAAGCACCTCACACCTAAACAGCCTCTTACACTTACAACCTTCCCAACCACACCTATTAAACCACTTCACAATCATATAACATTAATTTAATCTCTACAATGACACCCACACACCCATCAGTTTCATATAATAATGCTTACGTAAACATTCCACAACTTTGAAACACATACTTTCTTTTTTCACAACAGACATAGCAGAATGCCTACTAAAAACTCAGTAGAAAACAGAGAAATTATCGAGCAGATAAAAATAAAAATGAGCCATAGAGTAATCTGCATATAAAACAATGTATACAAAACATTCAAACAGAACAGCTAGTAATCTCACTCAATGAAAGAAAACCAGTCAGCACGAAAAACGTAAGCCCCGTCTTTCAGAAAATAAAAGCAAAAAAGTAGAAGTAAAAGTAGACCTAAAAATGAACCTATCACTAGATCTATCAATGTTAACATAGCCATAATAAAACATTCCAGAATGTCAATTTTACAAAAGAATTGCTCCACTGTTAAAATAATCTAAGAAGTCATGTTCTACACACAGAAATGACTGCACAAACCAAATCCTTGAAGCTCTAATTGACATCACATTTCTACTGAACAATATGTTGTTTATATTGATCCTAATCAGAATAAAACCACTAACTAAATCAATTAATAAACTACAAAAAGTTTTTTTAAACATGTGCAACGTCAATATAGATACCTTTTCAAACTTTTGTGAAAGTGAATGGTTTTGCACAAGCAGCGCAGAATCAAATTTTTATGAAGAGGCGTATAAACAAGAAAAAATAAACCCAATTGCATAGACAATAACGAGCAAGGCTACAAAGTGGTAGGAAACACCATTATGGCAAAAGAAAACCTCATAGAAAAAACTTCCCCATCAAACTTTCAACAAAATGTTAATTTCTCCACACAAAATGTCCAGTGTACAAATGGACGTGCAGCTCAATATGTAATGTGTGCCAACAATCTTTCAAACCTTTATGACATTTCCTCAATTACTATGTGAAACTAAAAGACAAAAGCAGGATCAAAACTTTACAAACCATAGACTCCTGTCCACTATACATCCACACAGGACTGCAAGGACATTCATTGGCCTGCATTTCAGGAACTGCTTGCAAAAGCACCTTCCATCACATCAAAATATTAGCAACACACCATTCTGCTGTACGAAACCATAGATTGTATAATGCAAAAAATCCTGCTCTACAACTACAAAAATAAAAGAACATTCCACAACATGTATTTATTTTATTTATTTTTGTATCTGTTTACCTTTGTGTATCTAGGTACTAGTTACATTATAAGACAAGAAATACAAAATATGGAAAATACTGGAAACAAACAAAAGAAAACATTGGGTGGGATGGAAGGGTATCACAATGTCCTAAATTTTTGGTTCATGAAGCTTTACAGGCAGAGAGTAATGGGGGAGAAAAAGAGGAGACATGTACCCAATTTTCCCAGTATCTTAGCTCAGGGAGCTGTAGGCGAAGAGCAAGTTTTAGTGTTTTTCTGAAGGCCCAGTAGGAAGGTTCCTTTATCAGGGTGATGGGGAGATTGTTGCATTACTTAGCCACCATGACAGGAAAGTGCAGTACTCTTGCAGTCTTTCCGGTGAAGGTGGGCACTCTGATGAGAAGTCTGTTCGTGGATCTTAGAGTGCAAGAGGTGGTGTATTTCGCCACCTGGCATGATAGGTTGGCCAGAACAGTGTTTTTTTTGGCACCTGTGTGAGATGCAGAAGGTCTTGAATTTAATCTGTTCATGCATCGGGAGCCAGTGGGGGTCTTTTCTGGCCTTAGTGACATGGGGAGTCATGACGCTGGTATTTTACTGATTCCGCCATGGTGAATGGCGAAATTACCGTCCCATTCCAAGGTTGGCGGGGCAGTAGTTCCCCA
This sequence comes from Ambystoma mexicanum, assembly GCF_040938575.1. Classification (NCBI taxonomy): domain Eukaryota; kingdom Metazoa; phylum Chordata; class Amphibia; order Caudata; family Ambystomatidae; genus Ambystoma; species Ambystoma mexicanum. The sequence goes on from NC_090925.1 coordinate 88,605,090, forward strand.
TTCACCATTGGGCCTTCCCCATTCCCATTTTTGAACCCCATAGGGCTCAATGAAAATGGGGCAGGCAGTAATTACGGTACCACTAATTGCGGTACCGTAATTATCGCCAAGGCCGCTTTGCGGGTCCCGTACTTAACGGCTGGTGAAAAACCAGCCGTTCTGGTAGGGACCCGCAAAGGGAACTCGTAATTAGGCGGTAAGGGGTTAACGGCACTGACACCTTTTACGGCGCCGTTAACCCCTTACCGCCTGGGTCGTAATGAGGCCCATGGTCATGCTTGGATTTAGGGCTGCTCAGACGGCATTGTTGGATGGTTTGCAGCTTGCACCAGTTACATTCAGAGGTTCGTGCAAAGAAGGCATTACAATAATCCAGTTTGGCTCTGGCGATGGCTCTGGCTATGTGAGGTGGTTGGTTGTGATGAGGAATGGTTGGCTAGAATTCAATAATTTTGTGGTGTAGGAAGCAGAGGCAATGACGTTTACCTGGCGAGAGAGGTCAAGGGTGGTGTCTAGGTAGATGCCTAGGGTTTTGGCTGCAGTGGATGTTTGGATTCAGTTTCTGTCAATGTCAAATGCTCTGTAGGCTGGATTCCAACTGTGAAGGGTGATGTGAGAGGCTAAAATGAGGATCTCAGTTTTGTTGTTGTTGAGGCATAATTGGCGGGTTGCCATCCAGATCTGAACAATGTCATAAACTGAGTTGATGGTTTCAGGGTCAAGGTGGTCAGTGCCGGAGAGAGGGAGGAGGATTTAGGTGTTGAAAGCATAATTTATGTAGGATAGGCCGAGGGCATCCAGGTGAGCAAAAGGGGTTTCACATAAATGTTATACAGGGTTGGGGAGATGCAGGAACCTTGTGGTTACTGGTGTCTCTGGGGCAACATGGTCGTCTATAAAGACACGGGAGGATCTGTCTGCCAAAAAGGATGTGATTCAGTCTGCTACTGCTGGGGAGAAGTTTGCTGTTGTAATGAGGTGGTTGCAGAGTGTCTGGTGGTTGACAAGGTTGAATGCTGCTGATAGGTCCAACATGAGGAGCAGGGAGAGTTTGCCTGAGTCTTTTATATTATCTAATTTTTTTAGATCCAGCAATGTGGTTTCAGTTCCATGCCTTGGTCGGAAGCCTGTTTGGCGGATGTCTAGGATCTGGTTGGACTCAAGGTATTGTTGGACCTGAATATATGCTCACGGTCGAGGATTTTGTGGATGAACAATACTGTGGTAATGGGACAGTAGTTGGTGAGGATGGTAGGGGTCAAAGAAGGTTTTTTTGTAGCAGGAAGAGCCAAGCTTCTTTCAGGGTGTTTGGCACAGTTCTTGTTGAAAAGGAGGAGTTCATAATAGCTGTGATGATGGGTGTGAGAGTCTCGGTGCATTATTTGATGATAGGTGCCGGAGAGGCATCTCCTTTGCATTGGAAGGGCTTGAGGTCTTTGATGTATTTGCTATTTGGGTTCTGATAACGGGCAGAAGTCAAATTGGGTGATGAGTCAGCTGGTAGGAGGTGTGAGGGGTGTGGAGGTGGCTGGTGGTGGTTTTCCGAAGATGGGCCGTTGACCGGCATGGATTTTCATCTGGAGGGTGTTGATTTTCCCTGTAAGGGCCTCTTGTACCTTGGTACACAAGTTGTCATCTACGATGAGGTTAATCGGATGGGGCACTAGCTACTCAAGTTCACATAAGATCGTGCAGAGTTTGCGGGTGTTGGATTGTGCATTGTTTATTCTGGTATTGTAGCTGCTGGTTTTTGTGGTGTGAATCGCTCTTTTGTAATCTTTAGCGAGGGAGGTACACTGGGATTTGGAATCTGGGCAGGGGTATTTTCTCCACAGCATTTTAGTGGTGCATTTCTTGGCACAGGAGGGAAGGAGCTTGGGGGTGAACAAGGTGTTTTTTTAGAGCTTGCTTGGCTTTGCGCTTTTTTTAGCAGCGCTAGAGTGTCGACAGCTAGTGGAATGGTGTTGTCGTACAGTTTAACCAAGGTCTCTGGGTACCTAACCATGCTGGATGGGATTGTGAGGGCTGAGAGTAGGGGTGTGAGACAGTCCTTGTTCAGGTTTTTGGTGCAGCGCGCTAAGACTTCAGGTTTCATTGAGTGACAGGGGCTGGACAACTTATAATGGGGAAGGCAAATGTAATGGTGGGGCTGGTCAGGTTGCAGTTAAAGTCGGCAGTTCAGCTGAAGGTTCAGCTCTGAATGTGGGTAGGTTCATTGATTTGCTGAGCAAAGCCAATGTGGTTGAGTGCTGTGGCTAGGCTTTTTGCATTTGGGTCTGGGAGTCATTGAGGCTAAGATTGAGGTCTCCTAGGATTAGGATTTTAGAGCTGGGCCTGATGGTAGGATTGATAGCTAGCGTGAGGTCTTCCTCGAAGGATGAGATGGGGCCTGGTGGATGATAGATGAGGTGGAGACTGAGTGTATTGGTCGGTGAGAGATTGAGTTTAGTGGACATCATTTTGCAGTTTGGGATTGAGCTGAAGTCGGTGGCCCTGATGGTGAAGTTATTTTTGTAGGTTAGAGCCACTCTGCCGCCTCTACTGTGGGTTCTGTCATTGCGTATGGTGGCATATTCTCGGGGGATAGCAATGGATAGTGCAGGGCCTGCTGTGGAGTGCAGCCATGTTTCAGATATGGCAAGCCAGTCTAGATTGTTGGAGGTGAGTTGGTCATGAATTTTGCAGGACTGATCTGTCGATGATCCTGGCGCATTTGAGGGGCTTGTTGGAGAGGCAGCTGGGGGTTGGGTGTGGGTAAGTGTTGGCAGTGTTTATGGGTAGGATGAGAGGTGGCAGGCCAGGTGTGCAAGCAGAGGAGCTGGAGGAGGTACTGAGGGGGAGGCATGGGCTATGTATGGGTATGGGGTCTTCTAGTACACAGCTGGAGGCGCTGGTTCCTGATAGATAATAGGAGTAGACAGGAGGGAGCAATGGCGTCTTCAGATTTCAAGAAGGTGTTACTGAATGGAGCTGGTGGCAGGCCTGGGTCAGGAATCGGGTCACAGCTCAGGATAAAAAGATGCAGGTCTAAGTGCAAGTAGCGTGAGTGAGATTACTTAATGTAGTGGGTGGTGGACCTGGGTGGGAGTCGGGGCGCAGCTCAAGAGCTCAGACTATGAGGATGCAGGCCTAGTGCAAGCAGCATGAATACGCTTACCTAATGCTGCAGGTAGCGGGCCTAGGCGGTGAGTTGGCGCAGCTCGCCATCCAAGAATGCGGGGCATTAGTGCAAGAAGAACAAGATTGCTTACCTAATGCAGTGGGTAGCGGGTCTGGACGAGAGTTAGGGCGCAGCTCAGAATACGAGGATGTGGGGCCTTAGTGCAAGTAGCAGGAGAGCACTTACTTAATGGAGAAGTTGATGGGCCAGGATGGGAGTCAGGGTGCAGCTCGGAGCTTGATATACAAGGGGGCAGGCATTAGTGCAAGAAGCACGAGTGTGCTTACCTTATGCAGTGGTGGCGGGCCTGGGAGGGAGTCGGGCCGCAACTCGTAGCTCGGAACACAAGGATGCGCTTACCTAATGCAGCAGGTAATGGGCGTGGGTGAGAGTTGGGGTGCAACTCAAAACATGAGGAGCCTTAGCGCAAATGGTGTGAGAGTACTTCCCTAAGGGAATGGGTCTTAACAGGTTACCTAACTACTTGCAGCACACAACACCACACCCTTAGCCTGTGCAGGCTTTGCCTGGGTGGGCTTCACCTGGGTGTGCTTCGGTGTCTGGGGAATAAGCAGTCCTTGCCGGAAGTTGCGCCTGCGAGGCAGAAGTGAAGGCACCAACGAGTCTAGCGCACCTTCCGCACACAGCATCATGCCCTTAGTAGCCTGTGTGGGCTTCACTACCTGGATTTTAGCAGTCTTTGTCAGAAGTTCACATGTGAAGCAAAAGTGTACGCCCGATGGATGGTCAGCCAGAGTCTAGCGCAACTGCAGCGTACAACACCGCATCCTTTGCCTTGGTGGGATTCACCTGTGTGGGCTTTGGTACATGGAGTGTAAGCAGTACTTGCCAGAATTGTGCATGTGAGGTGGAAGTGTAGGCCTGGCGGAGGGTCTGCAAGAGTTTAGCTCATCTCTGGCACACAACACTGTGCTTGACCTGTGTGGGCTTCGGTACTTTGAGAAATACAACACAACCAAAGTAAATATTTTGGCACTGAAGTTTGAACCTCACTAACACGAATCTCATAAAAATACATATACAAAAGAAATAGCAAAGTTTCAAAACACATCTGGTGAAATACCAGACAAAGTATGTGTCTGTTCTCGCAGAACTTTTATTAAAAGAGGACAAAAAATGGTAGATATGGCCTACAAAACAGGGGACAATAAGGAATCCCAATGGTTCCAATTTTCTTTACATCTAACAGCAGAACATAAATACAAAATAACCGACCACTCAATAGTTTGCATGTGCTGCTATACAAAGCTTGACAATAACCAAATACCATCACATGATACCACATATTACTTCTTCCCATTTCCAAAAGCTCTCCAACAACGTAACTTGTATGAGAGCATTATTATCCAAACCATACACTCATTTCAATCTATAATATGCCTTGTATGTAAGTTGCAACGCTGGTTCTGGCAAAATATGCTTAATTAAAATAATCAGCAAATTTCTACTAGACTTAACAAACATTAATTTTCAGCCCACACAGGTCTAGCTGCCTACAACATAGGAGGTGCAACTTTGAACTGACTTCTTCTCCTCCTAGTAGAACAACAAAACAAATTAGAATACTACACATTAACAGCAGAAGCTTCTACTAAATTACGCAGAATTCTGAAACAAATGAAAGTCATCCTGATTGATGAAGTAAGCAAGGTTTACAACCTCATGCCAGCTTTAATTCATCTCAGAATGCAAGAAGTCCTAAAAACTGACTAAATAAATTATTGTTTTCAGAGACATCTTACAGTTAACACCAGGAAAAGGTCCACCCATTTTCAAAACATTAGGACACAAACAATGCGATAATACACTTAGCAGCATCGAAAATGTAAATCTCTGGGAACATTTTAAAGAGAGAACTAACTCAAAACATGCGTCAGTGTGCAGATCTAACCTATGTTAACATTTAAAAAAAGCATTAGAACTGGTCTGCTTACTAAAGATGCTAAATCCATCTTAAAAACTAGTGTATTCCATGAGCTGTATAGACAGAAGACGCCTGCCCCTCTCATGGAACTATTAACTCAACAAAATATAAAATGCATGTGCTTAATGCCAACCAATTAGCTGTAGCTAATTCAATGATACAATGTTGAAAAAAGAAATGCAACCCATAGTGCATATCAGCTCCACAGACAAACTAGAATTGCAATGCATGCAACTCCCTATGTGTCAACAAGCAAAAGCATGACTGAATAGCTTAGACAAATGTATCTCCAACACAGCTGGATTAGATAAAATATGAACTCTGTAATTCTAAAATGTAACCTTGATATAGACCAAGGTTTAGTCAATGGATAATTGGTGCAGTTATTGGATTCAATACATATTCACATGACAACAACATTCCGTTTGTCAACATCCACTTTGAACAACAGAAGTTAAAAGAATAGGCTGCACAATAGCACATTCCTTCTTTTCAAAGACATGTATGCACGCAGAGAACAATTCTCTATGTCTTTTGCATATGCTGTCACTATTCACAAATAACAAACAGATCTGACTGCAATACAACTAATGAAACAAAGAACTGCTGCTCCATCAAATAATACAAGCACTCATCTCTCTAGTCCAAAATTAACTGCACATCCATCAAAAGAGAAAAATGTATCTTCTCAAAAAACAACTGCAGGCCCATCAAGCAGACAGATGTACAACTCTCTGCTGCACTTAAATTCAGCAACACAACTGGAGTAAATTGCTATGCAAATGTGCAATCTGTCTCTTTAACAATTGCCACCAATGAGTCACAACATTTACTTAAAGAGATGGGACCAAATGTGTTTGCAAATGTTCGTCCTTCTTAGAAATGCCACAGATAATCCTGACAGTACCAACTGTTTATCAGGTATAAGACAAGAATTGGACTTCTGTGAAGGAATGGTAAAATTCACCATAAACACACAGGAAGATCCACAAGAATTCCAAAAAGATCCATATAAGTCCATACACTTGGAAACATACAGGCACTCTCTTCAACCATGGTTCACAAGAGTACATCCCTAATGAACAATGTGTCTCGGTATCAATACCAAATTATGAATCCATTTCATTTCACCAGCTTCTGCAGAAGGCACATTCTGGCATTGTATGCTCTTTTTGCAATTCAGGCTATTCAGACAATCATTCCAGCATACAAATAAACTCACATGGCCAATATGTCATACCAATGCTTCTCAGGTACAATGCAGATGGTACCAACAATAACTGTAAGCTCTCTAGTTTTACACACACCCAAGTATCTCTTGGCAAGAAAACCTTCACAACAGTAGGTATAATCTACCACGCTGGTTCCAAAACGACTTCAGGCCATTATACTGCATATGTAAAAAAAGAAGTGGTTGGTTTGAATGTAACAACACATCTGTTAATCCAAAACATAGGTTACCAGCAAATCTAACAAATGCCTACCTAATATTCTTGCAACCCACATCTACTCACTAAAATAGAGTACAATACACAGTTAGAATATGCCAACATGTATCTTACTAATTTAAACATGCCCTTCATTATAATACACTTCAGATATGCCATCACAGTTATTCTTGCACTGCACATCTATACTAGTACAATAGTACTTGTAAAATCCAATAGATTTAGAATGTGCAGCAACAGGTATCTAACTAATTTTTCATTATAACACACTTCAAACATGCCCGCACGCTTATCCTTACAAAATACATCCATAATACTACAATAGTACTTTTAAAATCCAATAGCGTTAGAATACGCCAACAGGTATCTAACTACTTTAACCATACCCTACATTACAACACACTTCAAACGTCCTATCACACTTACACTCACATAATATATCCATACTACCACACACATGTATTTTGTAACATGTATATACTTTAAAACCATGTAAATGCCAAAAACTGTATATAACTACAGTAGGGTTTTTTAATCCAACATGGAATTTTTTACCCAATGATTACGTCATGTTAATACTACAACAGTGTACCATGCACAAATGTTGTACCAAACATAATATATACAATGTACTATTTATGAGCATCAAAACAGTAATACAATTCAAGATTTTAAAGTATCTCATTTAATAAATTATACAATTATGTTCACAGAAAAAGAGCCACGGGTTCCAGCGTTATTAACATATGCAACTAAGTATCCACACCCAGCATTATACCTTTTTTATCCTTCACAAAGAAACAACCACAGATTCCATAAGCTGTATCCTTAATTGTATTACAATTATACATGCCATATACACTTCAATTCGATCATTCCACCATACAACACATACTGCATACTCCCCCTAGTGTACCTGTAATTACTACACACATTAATTGTATTGAACATTTGTATGGCACCTATACACAAGTGTTTAAAGATGCCAAAAAACAAAAAAAGGGTGGGACAGGGGTGAAAGCAGGAATACATGGACCTACAAGACCTTGTGACATTCTGGCCATGCGAGTGCAGTCACAATATGTGCAGGGGGAGAGGGAAGGACAGGGTGGAAGGGCTGGGATAAGAGACTGGGCAGAGGGGAGACGTGTAGCAGAGATGTGTCCCCAGGACAGGGCGAGTGCTGAGGGGAGCCCTGGAGGGCAAATGCCATTGCAAACAGGGGTAAGGGTCAGCTGGTGCAAGGGCAGGAGTACCAGAATCAGGTTAGTCAGGGAAAGGTGCCAAAGGGTAAGTGCTGGGTAAGGGATCCTGGGGAAGACTAGACGAGGAGGGCTTGGCCCAAGTTAAGTACTTAAGGGGCAAGGCAGCAGTCACAGAGGCAGGGACATATTAGCAAAGGAGGGTGAGAGAAAAGGAAGAGGAGAAAACGAAAGTCTTGAGAAGTTTCCAGAACTTAAGGAAGTCCGGTTCAAGTCTGAGGGGGCAGGAAAAACATTCCAGAGGGAGGCTATTGAAGAAGAGAGAGATCTACCCCCACTCTCTGCTTGGAGGAACGTCTGATCTGTAGAGAGTTGAGCTAGAGGACCAAATGACTCTAGCAGGGAGGTATTTAGGGAGAGAAAGTTGGATGTAGCAGGGTCCCAGGGCCTAGAAAGCATTGTGGATGATGCAAAGGGTCTTGCATTTGAACCTTGCAGCCACCTGCAGCTAGTGGAGAGGTTTTAGGGCTGGAGAGATTCAGTCTGTGGGCTTGAGACCAAGGAAAACTCTTGCAGCCCTATTCTGGAGTAGTTGAAGATGGCAAAGGGAGGAAAAAGGCAGATTGCGGAAAAGGCTGTTACAATAGTGAGGCCTGGAAAAAACCAGGGCTTTGGTGACATTGAGCTTCTAGAGAAAGGTGAGGAAAGGGAGAATGCCTCTGAGGAGGTGGTGCTGAAAGTTGGACTTCTTGGCAAGTGCTGAGATGTGAGGGCAGAAGGAGAGAGAGGAGTCAAGATGACCCCAATGTTTTTTGCCTCACACAAGGGTATGGGGAGCGGCCCAAGGGAGGGCAACCAGAGAGTAGGGGGAAAAAGAGAGCAGGCATCTCAATGAGAGGCTCTTAGTCTTACTGGCATTAAGGCAGAGATCATTAGCAGAACACTATGTCTGGATTGCAGTCAGACAGTCAGGAATGGGAGAGGAAGAAGAGGGGGTAGAGGAGGGACATTTGAAAGAGTTGTGTGTTATCAACTTAACACTGGAAATGAGTAGAGAAGGCAGAGATCAGGTGGGCCAGAGGGGCAAGGTAGATATTGAAGAGCCACAGCGATGGGATAGAGCCCTGAGGGATGCCGCAGATAGAGAGTGCGAAGGCAGAGAGGATAGGGCCCAATTGCATTGGGATGGTTGGTTAGAAAGGAAGGAGGTGAGCCAGGCCAGTGCCCGGTCCGTGATGCCTATGGTGACATGGAGACAGTTTATGAGGATGGCATGATTGACCGTGTCAAAGGCAGAGGAAAGATCGTTAAGGATCAGAACAGAGGAATTGTTGGAATCAGGATTTGAGAGCAGGTCTTCACAGGTGTTCCAGATCGCAGTTTCCTTGTCTCTGAAGGCTCTGGAGCCAGACTGGTGGTCATGGAGAAAGCCAGCAGGTTCGATGTGGTGTGTCAGTTGGGGGATGATTAACTTCTGAGGGAATTTTTCTATGAAAGGGGTGATTTATTCATTTATTTATTTCTAGGGTGCCGAAGCCTGCAGGCTTCAGAGTGCACAAACACAAACACAGGAAGCAACAGAAAAGAATGGTGACCAATGTGGAAAAGCGAGTCAGAATAGGGGCAGGTTCTGTTCAGAGAGGCATGGCTGTAGGGAGCATTAGTGATGGAAATAGGGGATAATTAGCCAGGCAGGAAGGGTCAGCAGACATATTTTTTAGAAGAAGGTACACAAGGGAGTGCTCAAGGAGTTGTAGGAAGCAGCCACATGCAAAGGAATGATTGCAGAAGTCAGACAAGGCAGGGGCAAGAGAGGAGCTTTTGTCCTTGATAGTTTGGAGGTGACTTTCATGGAGCAAAGTACTCTAGATACCTCATCCATTGCAATGGAGAAAAGGAGAAGAGAGTGGGTGAGGGGGGATGCCAAGGGAGGCAACCGCGCGTGGGTTGGGGAGCAGAGTGGAGGAGAATAAGGATAGGATGTCCTGAGATTTGGTAGAGAAGTGGGAGGTCAGTACACTGCAGAAGGCCTGGGAGGGAAGGGGAGAAGATGAGTCTGCAGTAGGACTGGCAAGTTCCTTGACGATTTAGAAAGGTTCTGCTATATTATTGGTGACCCATGGGATGTGAGCTTGGACATGAGCCCTCTTCCTGGTCCATATAGAGAGTTGATAATGCTTTTGGAGCAAGATTCAGGCCAGTTTATCAGAGGATGTGCTTGAGGCCTGCCATTTCCATTTCCGCTCAGCAACTCTGCACATGCCTTTCAGTTGGAGTCATACCAAGAACTGCACTTGGAGGTAGGCTTCATGTGAATCCTCATGACTGGGGCAAGGATGTCCAGAGTATTGGAAATGGAAAGAGGGATGTTAGCAAGTGCTGAGTCGGAATGAGAGTGAACAGAAGGGGTGGGAGTAGGAATAAAGATTGTGGCGAATGCAGCGTCTGAAAGACGATTCATCAGTCGAATGACAGAGAAAGTGACTGGCAGTGCAAGCAGAGGCATCACCGGGTGGTCCAGGGAAATCCAGATGGGAGGAGAGGAGAGAGTGGTCAGACCAGGAGAGCAGAGTAGTTACAGGATTGGAGAGAGTGATGTCTGCTGAGATGAGCGCATCAAGGATGTGACCAGCAGAGTGGGTGGGGCCAGAGGTCAGAATTGTGAGGGAAAGAGTCACAGAGATTGCGGAAGAAAACAGTGGCCACATCAGGAGATGCTAAATATTTTTTTTTCCTTTAAAATGTTATACTTTAATTTTTTTTAAACTTTTCATTTGTATCCAGTTTTGCAAAGTTTCCTTTCAATTTGTTGCATGTTTGCCAAGATTAAGGATTTCTTGTAGAAAATGGCATATTGTAAAAATGAGTTTGTTTGATCTGCCATTAAGCATCTCCGTCCATCTTTCTTCAGTCTCCATCGCCTGTTCTCTAATCTTGTAGTAAGTGCCAAGTCTGGATCTTTGTTCAGAGAGTTTGTTGCATTCCATTAATAGATGGAAAAGCGTTTCTGACTTTTGTTTGTCTGAGCAGAAGCGGCAGACATGTTCTGTTGGTGGAATTTGTCTACTTTTGGCCAGATACAAGCGTGTTGGTATTGTGTTCATTCGGATTTTCAGGTATATTGCTCGCATTTTGGTGTCAGGGAAGATAGTCAGGTAGGCTGGGAGTTCATTGATGGATCTGATGTCTGTCTTACATTGTATATTCAGGTTGTATTTTGTTTTTTCTTCGATGGTTTTTATCCAGTCATTTCTCATTATTTTTATTTTTGCGTGTTGAGAGCGTGACGTGAGCATTTCATGGGAAATTTCTTCTGTTTTCATGAGTTGTTCAAGATTCTCTTTCCACTTAATGAGGATTATGTTGTTCATTGCTCCATCATGAGACCTTAAGATTTGAATTGCCAGTGTTTTCTCCTCCGTGAGCAGCTTGCGGTATAGGTCTAGTTGTTTCCATAGGACAATTGAGCTGATGGACTGTACTGCTACTTCATGTCTGATTCTGGGCATAGGGAAAGAGGGTGGCAGATGTAGGATCTTGCGCCAGAAGGAAGCTTCTAGTTTTGGCCAGCCATAATCCATTGGGTTTATCATGGCTTCTGTTCCATAAACTATTGTTGGAATCACTTTTTGTTTGTAATATGTTGTTATGGGTTTAAATGAGTATTTGCCGTATTTTCGCTGGATCATGCATCCTTGTCTTGCCAGAGATTGGATCTTTTGTTCTAGTTTCGCTGTCCATTTTTTTTCGGATTTAGATTGGTTTATGTGGATTCCCAGGTATTTAAATGTTGTTACTTCCTCAAGCTGGTTACCCTTTAGGTTGATTTTGAGTTGTTTTCCATTGTTTTTGGTCGTTCTGCTCAGTTGCATGATTTCGTCTTTTTCGTATTGATAGTAAGTTAATTGAGATTCATGTAATGATTTAATTGAGAGAGGCTATTTTGTAGGCCTGAGGGTGTCTTATCCAGGAGGAAGATGTCGTCAGCTTATGTCATGATTTTAACTGGTATTGAGTTGACCTTTGGAGGGTTGAGGGCATCGGTTTGTAATTGAATGTCAATGTCTGTGGTAAAGAGGTTGTATAATGTAGCTGCTAAAGGGCATCCTTGTTTTAGTCCATTTTCAGTTGATATTTTAGGTGTTGTATGGCCTTCTCTTGTGAGTCTTATTAATATTGAGGTGTTTCAGTAGAGTTGTCTGATTGGCCCCAAGATGTCAATAGGACATTTCCATTTTTCAAGTTTATTCCATAGTTTTTGCTGGGATATTCCATCGAAGGCCAAATGAGGATCTATACAGGCCACGAAGATTCTTGTTTTATTGTGAATTGCTTAGTGCTTTATCAGATTTAGGAGAAGTAGATTGATGTTTGTGCCGACGTTTAGGGTGAAGCCAGTTTGTCTTGTTGAAAATCGTTGTGTATCGGTTGCCCACTGGTTGAGTTGTTTTAAAAGGATCGATGCAAACAGCTTCCCTAGAGGGTCAAGTAGCGCAAATGGGTGGAAATTTGTCGGGTTGTCTCGCGGTCCTTGTTTGTGGATGGGCACAATGGTTGCAGTTTTCCATGATGAAGGTATCCGATTAAGCTTATTGATAAGTGTCATGATATTACTCATGAGGTTGGCCCATGTGTGTGGATTTTTTTTGATCATCGCGTTTGAGGTCCCGTCAGGGCCTGGAGCACAGGATATATTGAGTTTTTGTATCATGTCTAGAATGTTTTGGTAGTTACAGATTACTGCCACTTAGCCTTCTGTGTCTGTAATTTTTTTCAGTTTCTGAGGGCCTGGCTTTGTATATGTTCGTATAGTGTAGGATCCATCGTTGTTCTGTCACATTTCCGGTCAGTTTTTGTTGGTATGCTGAGTTGTTGTTCAACAAATTCCATAGATCCTGGAGATTGTGTGTTTTATAAGTTTCTAGGATTGCCTCTGCGTGTAGTAGAGTCATGCGATGCGTTTTGGTCCAGTTGGTGTAGTTTTGTTTGGCCGTTTTTATTTTAATGAACAAGTCTTTGTCTTTTCTTTTCTTTAATTGTCGCACAGTGTTACTCAGTGCCCTTTTCCTTTCAATAAGCTCCTTGTTGTAGCAGTGTCGATGGGTCTTTATGGTTTTCTGGCTAGCTGGTTTATAGTAAGGTTTGGGTAGCCATTGATAGTTAAATTTCTGATTGTCCGGTAGAGTGTTTTGCAGAAATTTTCTTGTGAGTGAGGTTGTTGCTTGTTCAGTTATGTGAAGTTTTCTGCCGGCTGTGCAGACTTCTAGCAGAGTGGGTCGAATGGGCTGAGGTTTGCGTAGAATATTTTGTCCATGTATGACTAGCTGGTTGTGGTCGCTCTTTGTCGTTGTGATTATAGTGGCTGTTTCTACTGTGGTTCTCAGATCTTTCGAGAGGTAGATGTAGTCGATTATGGCGGACGATTTACCTCGGGACCAGGTGGGTAAGAGCTTGCTTGTCTTGTCCATTGGGTAATCGATAAGTATAAGGTTATGGATGTTAGTTTCTTTTATCCATTTTTCAGTGCGGATTGTTAATTGTCCATTGGGGATAGGTTGTCCGTCTTTATCCCATAGATGGAGGTTTAAATCGCCGCATAATATGAATTCGATTCTTGCATACTTGAGGATGAGGTTGTCCATTGTTAGGAAGACACCGTCTAAGAAGGCTTTGTTGTTAATTGCAGCAGGGTTCCAATACAAGTTCATAATTGAGATTTTTCTTTTGTGGTGGAGATTTGAGGAGTCAGGGTTTGAGCCTCCTTTTATTTTTATGACTGTATTTTGTATCCATGGGTTGATATTTGTGGTTTGCAATATAGACCATGCAGGGTCGATCTTGATTAGCGTTAGAAGGCCTGATGATGGTCTTCCTTTTGATCTTGTTGGAGCTGGGTTGAGGAAAGCTAGGAAGCCGTCACAACATGGGGTATTGGAAAGCCAGGTTTCTTGAAAGCAGATGATCTGGTATGAATCAAATTCAGGTGATGGGCCATTAAACAAGTGAGAGTTCCCCCGTGTATTCCATGAGCACAGGGTCCAGGTGTTTGTTGGATCGGTTAGTGGTTATAAGATGTTGCTCAGCCTTGTTTCGTCAGAGTAGTTTAGACTGTCTTCCAATGCGTACTGATGTCTGATCGGACGATCGTTGTCGTAGCTCACCTTTGTTTCATCTGGATAGTTTAGACTGTCTTCTGACGCGTACTGTCGTCTGATCTGACAATCTTCATTTTTGTGGATTGTGTCGCTATGCTCGGCTTCCGGATTGTAGTTCATAGGCTCCTTGGGATGGCTGGTGGACACGCTTGCAAAGTTGTTCGCGCCATTTTGCTCCTTTTGCTGCTTCTTAGGAAGTTCTTGTCTTTTAGTTGATGTAGAAGCATTCCTAGGATTTCCTTTGAGATGATGTCTTCCTTCTTTAATTTTGTGCCAAGCGTACAACTAAAACCAAGTTTATATAGCGCGTCTCTTTCTGTTAGAATTTGATCCATGGTTGTTTTATTGTGTAGTTTTAGCGATATTTTATCGTTGGATTTTTCATCTATGAAGATGACTAGCTCGATGTCTCTAGAGGGAAGTTGGTTCAGGTTTGGGATTGCTTGGAAGAATATTAAGATGTTCGCCCTATTTAGAACCAGTTGGGAAGGTCTGTTGATGATGTTTTCTATTTGCACCGTGTAACTTTATATTGACCGGAATGGGTTCAGGAATATTGGTTGGGATTGTTCTGTATGTTCTCTTGGCTTTTTCGTACAGGAACTTTCTTGTGCTGAACGAGTTGTGGAATGACTTGTTTCTGTGCTACACCTTGTTTCGTTGGCTAGTGAGGTTGAAGAGATTTCATCGTATGTTTGTTGGGTGTTTGGGTCGTGGATTGAATCAGTCATTGATCTTTCTGAAATTTCTTTACACAAGATCATGTAGATGGTAGAGTAATTTGGTTGATATTCATCAATTACTATTAGACTTGAATCGTTCATTTGTGTTTTCGCTTTCGTTTTTTCTTGTGTTAGTAGGTTCTCATGCTGTTAGGTCGAGTAAATCATCTGTTTCCAGGCTTTGTTCCTTGCGTATTATCACAGTTGCATGTGCCGGTTTTTTACTTGTGTTTTTTGGGAGTAGGTCCGGTTGTTTAGGTTGTGAACTTCTTAGGTTGATTTTTGGGTATTTTTTCTGTGACCAGCTTTGGTGTTGAGAAGTTTCGTAGAAATGTTCGTGACCCTGTTTGTTTTTGCATTTGTTTGGTTGTTTTTTTTGCTGCTTCTTTATCGGTTTTCTTTGCTGCACCAAAGATCTCGAAGATGTCATTGGCGGTCATGTCTTTTTGGTCGTTTGTTGGCTTTATTTTTTCTTTGCGTGCATTAGGGGGTTTGTTGTTTGAATCGGTGGGGAGGTTGATGCTTTGGGTGATGTAGATCTTTGTTAATCAAGGTTCAATTTTTCTGGTATCATGCAAAGTGGTGTGTTTTTTTCGGTGTGTTCTGAGGTGTAAACGCTTTTTGTTGTTGGTTTTTGAGCATTGTCATGAGTTCTTTGGTAAGTTGGGTTTTTTCTTCTCTGTCTCCTCGTGCTATCTCGAATAAGCTTTGTTGCCAGTTTCGGGATTGTTTCGCTTCGGAATCTAGGCATTTTTCTATCGGGTTTATGAAGTCTTCTGTGTGTATTTGTTTAGTGTGGATCATTGCCAGGAGTGTAGCTTGGTCTCGTATATTCTCTTTTATTGCTTCATGTAATTTGAGGAAGGGTATCATGGATTGGGATACCACTGCCAGTAGCATATTTTGCAGTTCTAGCATTGTTGTTGGTAACCTCTGATTTTGGTTGTCATCATTCGGGGAGATGTGTTTTCCTGTGTCGCCGATTTTCAGGGTTGTATAGTTTGTTTTGTTTCCCTGTGCTGGCGTATGGAAGGATTCTTCAGCTTCATACTCAAACATTGTTTTTTGTTCTTTTTTTTATTTTGGGGTACGGTTGATATGGTGGTTCTCTGTGTGGTCTTTGGTCTTCGCGACCTTCGTAGTTCTGCTGATTATTGTTTTTTGGCAGGGGCGTCGAAGTGCAGGTCGGTGTTGCCAGGTTTGTTGGTTCGCTAAAGATTTCTTTCCTTCTTTCCGCACTGTTCATGATGGATTCTATTTCGGTAATGTGTAAGGATAGACGAGCTGCTTTGTCTATTGCTGTGTTCAAGTGAAGGTTCAGAGGTTCTTTCAGTAATTTTTGAGCTGTGTGGGCTTGTAGCCATTGTAGTTTTGCTTGTTTTGCTTTTTCTTTTTTAGTCATCCCAGTCTTTGGTGCTCCTGGAGTTTGCGTTCGGCTTGATTGTTTTAGTGATTCTTCGTTCTTGAGGGTCACGATTTGGTGCTGGATATTTGCTGTTGCTTCTGCAGTTGGAGGGTCTGTGTTTGTACTTGATCGTGTGTCTCTAGATGGGTCATTGTCGACGGTCTCTGGTGGATTTAGCTGGATTTTGGCGAGGTTTGGTTCTATAGTTGTCTCGTTCTGTTGTTTATTTGTATCTTTCATCTCATGTTGCGTTTCAGGTTGTTTTTCCCCCGGATAATTCTCATTGTTCTTCGTGTGAACTTTGGGGGTTAGTTGATGTATTTGGTCATTTTTTTCTGTTGTTGTTAGATTTTAGGTTCGGTCCCAACTGGTTGGGATCTGTGGCTCTTGAGTGCTTTGCTTTCCAGGTCGCGGCTATGTGTTGCTTTGATTTGTTCGGTCCGGGTTTTTGGTTTGTACACATTCTGGTTGTGGTAGAGGTTCACTTAGACTTTCTGAAGAAGTCTGTACCAGTTCTTCAGGTTGTTTGTCTGGTTCATGGTCAGAAATGTGTGTGTATGCATTGTCTCGAAGGGATCGATTTTCACTGACATGTATGTTTGTCTTCTTCTTTTGAAATACTTGTTCCATCGTTGGTTGTGAAGCGTCTGCGTGGAGCTTTCCCCTGAGTCTTGTATTTGGCCCTGTTGTCTGTATTTTTTGCATTGAAACAGATAGAAGGGCCCCTGCCGTCTCTTGGGCTTTCGCCAGTTCTTGTGTTGGGGATGCTCCGGTGTGCCTTTCAGGCGGGATAGGTCTCTTGATACAGCACTAGGAGGATTGGTGCTGAACAGGATCAAGGGGGCGGCTGCAGTCTCCTGTGCAGTGTTGGTTTCTCGCTGTTACACTCAATCTCTCCTGGATGCTCTAACTGGTCTTTGCACAGGATTATCTTTGGTGCAGCGCTGAGGGGTCAGTGCTGAGCAGGATCAAAGGGGAGCAAGCCCGTGCAGTCTCCTGTGTTGTGGTGTTTCAGGTGCTCTTGCGATGTTCTTACAATGAAAGTGTTTCACTTTATGCGGCACGGGGTAGCACTGAGTGCTGGGCAGGATCAAAGGGGGGGGCCCTGCAGTCTCCTGTCTTGTGTAGGCTACAAGTTTTCTTGTTGCAGGATCTGAGGGATGGTGATGTGCAGGATCAAGGGGAAGAGGGCCTCTAGTAGTCTCCTGTCTTGGGAGGCCTTTGGAGTTTCTTGTGGCAGAAGTGGTTTCCTTGTTGGAGCAAGCGGAGGATAGTGAAAGGCAGGATCAAAGGGGAGAAAGCCCCAGCAGTCTCCTGCCTTATTTAAGATTCAGTTTTTGTTTTGTTGAGTGTATTTTTCTCTGTGCGGCACCGGAGAACAGTGAAAAGTAGGATCGAAGGGGAGGGAGCCCCAGCAGTCTCCTGGCTTATTTGAGATTTGATTTTTCTTTAGATGAGCGTAGTTTTCTTTCTGCGGCACCTGGAGGGTCAATGGGGGGGGTGTCCCGACAGACTCCTGTCTTGTCTTGAGTTCAAGTTTTCTTTACTTGAGGGAAGGTTTCTTCATACAGGACCCGGAGAGTGATGGTAAGCAGGATCGAGATGCAGAAAGTCTT
This sequence comes from Ambystoma mexicanum, assembly GCF_040938575.1. Classification (NCBI taxonomy): domain Eukaryota; kingdom Metazoa; phylum Chordata; class Amphibia; order Caudata; family Ambystomatidae; genus Ambystoma; species Ambystoma mexicanum. The sequence goes on from NC_090925.1 coordinate 88,622,743, forward strand.
TGTGTTCTCCTATGCAGTGGCTGCTTCAGATGGTGGAGAGCGGTCTCTGTTATGGCACTGTTTGGGTGAACGTAGGGAAAGGTTTGGAGAAAAGTTCTCTTAACTGGCAATTGTTGTCAGAATGCCACTAGATGGTGTCTGTTGCAATGTTGGTGAAGCAATGATAGGGTATGGCCCACGCTTCCAATGGGGCACTGATGCAGTGGTGCTCACGGTCCCCCGTGTGGACCAGGCGTGGCCCGCTACCTGCCCGCAACGTCCACAAGCAGTTCAGGAGGTGCAGACGCGACGTGCGAGCCTGCAGATATCACGCAGCAGCGAGCAGGTTCGAGCACAGGCCCGCAACTCTTGCGCCCATAGTGGATCGACGGGAGCCGGGTGCGCGGGCGAATCAAGCTCCAGAGGCACAGAGCAGGGAACACCCCCCTCTGCAGTAAGCACTAGAGGGCGGGTGTTATTTTCCTGTGGCGGGGTGAGGATTCCGTACGGATCTTGCAGGTGTGAAGATTTATGGAAAGAGGGGCGCTGGGGCAGCGCAGGGGGGAGGGTGCTGGGTATGGTGGGAGGGTGCCGATGTTGTTGGCAAGGACGTGTCGTTGAGGGTGGTGGATGAAGACGCTCAGGGCGGGGCCTGCAGGTGGGTGGAGGATCGGCACTGGGAATGAAGCAGCAGCACGGCGGGAGTGGCAGGCTGTGCAAAAGAGCGGGTTAGGTTCTGGAGAAAGAAGGAGGGGAGGGGAGGCGGTACCGAGGCAGCGGACGCTCGGGATGAAAGGGGTGGCGGTATCAGTCACCACTGGAGCAGAGGTTTGATGGTGTACTGTTAAAGTCTAGGCAGCAGGGATTTTTCTTTGCAAGGGTCCTTTGTTGTTCTTTGTGAGCGGAGCGGCGCCGCGGAGCCTGCAGAGCCTAAAGACCAAAAGACTCTGCAGAAGACTCTGCGGCCGCTCCATGGCTTCCTGGGTATTTTAAAGTCAGAAGGTAGTAATAGTAGAAAGAGGACTAGTAAGGTCTTCAATTCCTCTGTTAAACTGGAGCAAAAAGCAATAGAGTCCTGCACTGTCACTGACCAAAAGACTGCAGCAGACACTGCAGCCGCTCCACGGCTTCCTGGGTATTTTAAAGTCAGAAGGTAGTAGTAGTAGAATGAAGACTGGTAAGGTCTTCAATTCCTCTGTTAAATTGGAGCAAAAAGCAATAGAGTCTTGCAGTGTCACTGACCAAAAGACTCTGCAGCAGACTGATTAATATTAAATATTACAATCACCAAGGAAGAGAAGTTGGGAGACAAGGTCAGGAAAGATGTGGAGAGGTCAGCCCATTCAGAGAGGAAGGGTAGGGAGGTCCAGGAGGCCTATAGATAGCGGCGAGAGTATTGGAGAGGATAGGGGAGACTCCCAGCCTACAGACAAGGCATTCAAAGGAAGAGTAAGATTGAATGGGAATGATAGTAGCATGTATCCATTCAGGGAAGGCAAGGGCAACTCCTTCTACAGCTTGGTTAGTCCTGGGGCTGGGAAGAATCTTGTAACCTTCAGAAAGGATTGTGCCAAAGGCAGTGACAGAGCTGGCATTGGACCACATCTCGGTGAGAGGCCGGATGGGTGGGAGGCAAAGAAGTGGTGGGAGAGGGGAGGAAGTTAATGAGAGATGAGAGATGCCTATCCAGAAGGAGGAGGTTGGGCTGAGAGCCCTGGGCCATGATAATGCCATTTGGTAGACATTAATAATGCACATGGATGATGAGAAGTATGCCAAGAGAGCTTCCCTCCTGGTTCCAACCTTTACGGGTAAGAAGGAAAAAAGGGATAGGATAGAGACGTTATGGGGATTCCAGTCAGGAGAAGGGAGAGCGAAGAGGATGTCTATGATAGTCTGTCTGGAAGAAGCTTTGACATGGCTATTGGCAACAGGAAGGCCTGGGTTGGATGCCAGGAGCATTTTTTTAAACAGCTTCCTTTCAGACTAAGTGAGAGAGGGAGGATAGGTGATAGAGTTACTGTTAGAGAAGATAGGGGAGACAGAGAGCACCATGTGTAGGAGAGTGAATCAGGAAGAGGGACTGCACAGTACAGGAGGAATTCACCAGGTGGCCCAGCAGCCAGTACAGCAGTACAGCAGGTTAGGCATACAATGAAACTGCTGTTACAGCAAGCAATAGTATCAAAACAAGAATGAGGTGGTGGGGGGAGGTGTCAAGATTATAACACTGTCACAGGAATTACAGAATGCTCAGATTTTAAAGATGCAGTTGAGGGGCGCAGCTAGAATTCAATCAAAGATATCACAAAGTGTCCAAGTTCGAATGCATTAGGAAAGACAAAATGAATTACATCTAGATTCGATTTTCAAACAGCACACCAGAAATGCAGAATCATGCAGTTAAAAATACAGAAAGAATTACATGACATACAATTTACAAACAGCACACCAGAAATGCAGGAGAAAGCAGTTAAAAAGGCAAAAAGAATGACACCTAGATTCGGATTCAAACAGCACACCAGAAATGCAGAATGCATTTAGAAAATGTAAGAAGCAACTCTATATTTAGAGGCATTAAGAGGTAGTAAATTGAGCGAGTCCCGTGGTAAAACACAGGGAGGTGGGAAGAGAGGGTAGCATTAGCATCAGCATGAGGAGGGAGAGCACGCTCAAACAAGGTCTTGGTCACAAGTGCTCAGTCCGGAAGGGCCTTGTGAGTTGAGCACAGAAATTGCTCTTACATGATGCGCGCAAAAGATGTTTTGTAGCCAGTTGAGCATGGGGGCCCAACAGGCCACACAGGGGCCTCAGTGGGGATATTGACCAGGGGCCAAATCATGCCTGCCGGCTCCCGGATTTGCTGTAAGAAGGAGGATCTGGCCGTTTGCAACAGCCATTGGGCAGGCTGTCAGTGCACTCCTGTGCACGTCATGGCAGCGACCATGTTAGGAAATGTTATGGCTCCAGATATTGAGTAGCTCCACTGAGCTATGCAAATGTTTGAAGAGTCAAAGCTTGATTCAAATGGGCAGAGCCCACAATTAATGATAGTACGCCCTGCTGCACTAGTCTGATGGTGAAATGTCGTCGATATGATGGATTTAAATCAGCAAAAAACAATTCAGTAAATGAGCCCAAGTGACCTTTACCAGGCGATGATGAGTGCTCATTGTAATGATCGCCTCGAGGTCTCAGGGGGAAGAAATGAGGCAAGCGATGTTGAGCAGGCGAAGATGCAGGGAAATAAAAGGCCACACAGGGGCCTTAGTGGGGACGTTTGTTGCGGGCTGGCTAACACCTGCCGACTCCCAGATTGGCTGTTGGGCGGGCTCTCTGTGCACTCCTGTGCACATCATGCCATCGGCCATGATAGGATGTTTTATGGTCCCAGATTATGACTAGCGGCACTAGGCTATGCAGATGCTTCAAGAGTCAAAGCTTGATTCAAATGGGCAGAGCCCACAGTTAATGATGGTAGAGTCAAACTGCACTATTCTGATGGTGAAATGCAGTCGACATCATGATGGATTTAAATCAGCAAAAAAACAATTCAGTTAAGGCAGCCCAAGGGACGTTTACCTGGCATTGCTGAGCGCTCATTGTAATGACCACGTCAACGTCTCAGAGGAAAGGAAATGAGGCAAGTGACATTGAGCAGACGAACATGCGGTGGCCAGTGATCCATGGCCGCAACCACAACAATAGAATTAAACCATATCTTAAATACGTACACTACACATTCAAATTACATGACTCACCCAGAACCCCCCAACCCCAATAGCGTCGGCAGCGGTATCCCTACATATTATCCCACCAAAAATATTGCCGTACATATGGTTGTTTGTCTCGCCATAGGTGGTATTTTTGGGGGGATCATTTGTGTGAGCGGAGGTTGCAGGGGTGTCCCCCACACATTTAAAAAATAGTGCAGGGGTTGGGGGGGTGTCCCCCGCAGGCTCCATGGCTCAATATCGGCGCAAAAATATGGCGATATTTTTGTATCGCGATATTTTTGCTGGGATATTAACACATGGAACCGTCCGCAGGTACATGTTCATGTCTGTAGACAGTAAAATTGACTGCACTCAGCAGCACCTGCACAGATTTTTTTATCTATAAAAACAATTCCATATCAACTTTTTTCCAATCCCCCAATCCTTTCCAGGCACTCTTCCGGGCACAAAATAATCACAACTGGATTTTCCAGAGATTTTTCTCACTGAGCTGCCTGCAGACAATGGCCAAATCAGGAAATGAGTCAGCGGACCAGACGCAGATATCACACTTTTTTTTGTACATACTTTTTGGTCATTTTTAAAAAAAACTTCTTGCCAGATGTACACCAAATTTGCCAAAGCATGCTTTCAGGCCCCAGCTGCCACTTCTATTGAAAGTTTGGTAAAAATCCGCCCAGCATTTTGGGCTGTAAGCATGAACAACATTTTCTATTATGATGATTTCAAACATTTTGGGACCACCTATAACTTTGCCCCTCTGGACAAAACTGCACCAGACTTCAGAAAATCAACTCGAGGTGGGCATAAACATTTTTTCTGCAAAGTTAGATGAGGATTCGTCCAATGGCACCAAAGTTATGAGCCGCCTAAAAAGTGCTTTTCATATGAGTTGAGCAACTTAACCATAACTGGCTAACCATTTATTTTTCTATCCAGATACTAGAAGTGCAAGGATTGCCTCCCTGCTGCTCCTCCAACCTGACACACAACCCTGAGTGCACCGGACTCTCAATTTCCCTTGTGGAGTATGATCAACAATGCTTTCTTCTCATCTCATGGAATTGCACTGATGCTGGTAAGTGTAATTTCTATGCATATGTGGGGCACAGCTGCAATGTACGTTGCACCTGCTTAATCTTTTGCCTAAGAATAGCATTCACTGGCTAGTTGTTGTTTTATTTGTTAATGGCCGCCATCTTCCTTGGCACCGAAATGCCTCTGAGGGTTTCCATGGGAGCCATGTAAACATGGCTCCTAATTGAACCCAGCCATTTGGACGCTAGCAGACATGAAGCTGGCCCCCAATCCTAAGGCCCGCACCTCAAGACACTATCTGCTCCCTGTCCACTGCCACTGCCTTGTCGATTCTGAGGGATCTCCCTTATATAAATGCAGCATCTAACTTTTTCTCTATAAGTCAGGTCCCTCTATTGACTTCATCGATCCTCCCCATCGCTATGTCAGATTTTTTACCTACCCCACCTGTAATACCAAATTTGCCACCCCCAGCCCTGGTCTGTACTTGAATTTGACATACCTCTACTACCAAATGTGTCACTCATAGCCCGGTGCTGTACTTGAATTTTGCCTACCTGTACTACTAATTGTGACACTCACAGCCCTGCGCTGTACTTGAATTTTACCTTCCTGTACTACCAATTATGACACTCACAGCACTACGATGTACCTGAATTGTACCCACCTCTGCTACCAATTGTGACACCCACAGCCATGTGCTGTAAATGGAATGTTGCCTACCTGTACTACCAAATGTAAACTCACAGCCCTGTGCTGTGCTTGAACTTTGCTTACCTGTACTACCGATTGTGACACTCACTGCCTGGCGCTGTACTTGATCTTGACCTGCCTGTACTACCGATTGTGACACTCACAGCACTGTACTGTACTTGAACTTTACCTACCTGCACTATCTAATGTGACACTTACAGCCCTGTGCTATACTTGAATTTTACCTACCTGTAAGTACCAAATGCGAACATGCACTTTCTGTAAATAGCACCTAGATGCCCCTGGGCTTTGTGCGCTGAAATAAATGTAAAAATAAATAACCTGCACAGCCACTATCGGCAGCTGTGTAATTACGGGGCCCGTGGTAGCTTCAAGTTCGAAGGCATCGCAGCGACTGCTGATTGGTCAATTAAAAATGTGAGGTGCATCAAAACCTTTGAAATGGAAGCCATGTTGGATTTGTGAACTATGCCCCAAGTCTGTGAACATTGTTGTCAAAACACATTAAAAATAAAACATTACACTTGCCAAACTAATTAAACAATCTGTGGGCAGGTGAGGGGGGATGGGGATGGGGTATGGACATAAAAAGCCGAAAAAAGGGTGTTTTCTTTTCTTCTCTAATATCTGCAAGCATCTCAGATGTTTGAGGACATTGCTGGGATGTTTGTTTGTTAACTTAACAAAAAATCAAGGACATCATCCATATTTCTGTATTATAGGGTCAGTGAAAAGAAGTTTTTGGATGGCTTAGAACGTTGACGCCATTCAATGAAACTGCATAAAATTTTGCAATATCATTTTAGACCCAACTTTGAATGATTCTTGAGGTTACTTATGGAGCCCCGTTGAAGAAATGCATAAATATTACAGTGTCTGCAGTAGACGCCCTGCAGTTAAGGTTAAGTTCCTCAACCCATAGGAAGAGCAGTTTTTGGTCAGCTTATAACTTTGGTACTGTTTGATGAATCACCACCAAACAAGGATATGGCTATGTCTGAATGATTTTGCAAACCTTGGTGTGGTTTTGTCAAGGGAGGGCAAAGTTTTAGCGGCGGTGCCAAAACTTTTGAAATCCTCATAGACATAATGGCAAAATATGTTTGCTCACGCCTACATTTTAGACCCAACTTCGAATAGTTCTACAAAGTTTGATGCTGTTTCACCAACTTTGAATGCTTTTGCAAAGGTTAATGGGATTTTTTGAAGTGGGGGCTAAGTTATAACCCAATAAAAAAAACATGGACGGATCTGCAGCACACTTGCGTGAAGAGCATTGTCAAGAACCCGAAAGCATGGTTTTGCAAATGTGTCTGTGTTTTCATTTTTACCTTTGATGACTGAGGAAAAGCCTGTGGCCATGGCCAATGGCTATATTGTCAGAGTCATGTCCCCACTGCGTGTCTACAAGTGACCGGCAATGGGGTTGAAGTCGGCATGGCCACTAGGCTATCTGGTAAAATTTTGAATGGGAAAACGCATTCTGCTTCCGGCTGCAGCCCAGAGTGCCGGATGGGATTGCAACAAACTTGCGCAAGGAGCATCAACAAGGACCTGAACGCATGTTTTTGCAAATCTGTCCTGTGTTTTATTTTTTGAAAGTGTGAAGATGTACATAGAAAAAATAGTGATAGAACTTCGGTGACTGTGCAGTGGGCCTGACCCTGGGGAAAGACAAATGTCTACTCTGATTTGCTTATTGGGGCATGTGACATGAACGATGCCCATGCCCCATGGATTGTGGGACTTGCCCGAGGCTGCCAGCCTTAAGCACAGGCCATTGGTCACATTATGAGGGTATAGTTCAAAGTAAACTAGGATGCAGGGTAGGTGCAGTGGAGAAAGGGGGTGATTTGGTCATAGTCCAGCCTCACGCCCTAACCAATTCAACCATAACTTGCATCCACAGCATGCGCTGCTAACAATGACACACATCAGTATGCGCTACAAAAACTATGTTTGGCAAATATACAGTGATGTAACATCATGAAATATTTTCCCTAATAAAAACCTATGGAATTCATTAAAAAACTTTGTTAACGGGGCATTATGGTTAAGTTGCAGTAATAAAAACCTATGGCATTCAGTGAAAAACTGTGTTAAAGGGGATGTTCATTCAGAAATCGTATTGGTCCAATCGATTGCTCAAAAATACATGCCCATACATCAATCAATATTAAAAAAATATCCAATGCATTTACCTTTGTTTTTTTCACATTTTCGCATACAAAAAAAAGATGGTTTGGGTACTGCCATCTTATGCTCATCTTATTCATTGATCCATTGTGCTAAATTCAATTGCCCTTGTGGCAGAAATTTAGATCACCTGCCCCTAAAGCTGACATCACTAGTCAAAATGATATGCTCCATCTATTTTGATGATGTTCATGGGCAGTGTAGCCAAACGTACCCTGTCATCACCAACGTCACAACATTACCTAATGCAGAACCAGGAACATAAACACCCACATCCACATCCACACACAACTTGTGTTTCTTTCACAAAAAAGGAGAAAATAATTTATATTTTGAATAAAAAAACAGCAGTGGTCGAGAATGTAACATATACTTGAATTTTTGACATAACTGTCAATATGGAATATGTTCATGAAAACATTGATGTTTGATCAGCGCACATGGTGTTCCGTTAGGTCGAAGAAAGGAGTCATTTCATTTCACTTTCAAACTAAACACTTTTCCATACGCATGTTTTTAGATCACAAAGGCTGGCATTGGTGCCTGTCGATCGTTCCAAAAAATTGAAATCACAGATGTGTTATTGATGATTATTGTCTAATTATGATTGAAGAAGCCATCAATGGGAAGATTGTATCCTTGACAAACGCTCTTCGGTAGAACGTAGCTATGTAAATTTGAAAATGCAAAAACATATTTCAGTACCCAGTTTATCATAGAATATACATGGTACATTCATTTCTTAAGTAACAATGCACGTATAAATGAACATATACTTGTCTAGTCTTTGCGTCAAATTGAACATTCATTTGGCACATTGTTACTCTTCAAGCAAATAGCACACATGCCATCCTCTGTCGCCTAGATATTATGTAAAATGATGCTTAGATTATTGGTTGATTTTCCATTCTCTCTATGTGAGGGTGAGCAACCACCTCGAATGCCAGATCTCAGTAGTAGAAACCACATTTTCTTATGTCCTCGTTCAGTATAGTAAATCTTATCAATTATTTGTGGATATTCAACACATTGGGCCTCATTACACGGATGGCGGTATTAGCACATGGACCAAGGTGCTATTAGCACCTTGGTCCATGCCGGTAAAATACCGGCACCATCTTGGTGGAAGGGGGAATTACCGCCCCATTCCAAGGTTGGCGAGGCGGTAATTCCCCCTTCCACTACTGCCCTTCCCCATTCCTATTTTTGCCTCTTAGGGCATAATGGGAATGTGGAAGGTGCTAATTACGATACCGCAATTTTGCGGTGCCGTAATTAGCACCAAGGTCCCTTAGCGGGTTGGTTTTTAACGCCTGCAAAAAGCAGGTGTTAAAGCACCAACCCGCTAAGGGACCTCGTAGTAAGGCGGTAATAGTTAACGGTCACCGTTACCATTAACGGTGACCGTTAACCATTACCGCCATCCGTGTAATGAGGGCCATTGTGTGCTTCTGATTGTTAGTACTGTTGATTCAATGACACACAACAATGAAAGCATTTATTGTGTGTATGTTGTGACTCTTTATTGTGCCACGGTTTGTTTTTGTTTTTGGGAAAACATGCCACAAAATGATCAATAGTATGTTCTGCTTTGGCAAGCTGTGCAGTGAAACACAATTAAATATTTAAACGTTTCCACATAGCAAAATCTTTACTTCAATGTTAACGGTATCAAGGCACCTTGTCCCACAACATTCACAGATTCTTTCACAGATGTGGCTATGCATGGTGCAGAAGACGTACACCGCACATTGCTGTTTGCTAGTTTACACAAACAAGCATTTGTGCCCTGGGAATGTATGTATTGTCTGATAGAGATTCCCAGAAGGGAGGCCATCCTGCAGCAGTGTAGGTGGGGGGCAAATCTGTCTGGCCAGATCGGGCTAGGTGATTAGTGCATTACTGTAGAAAGAGTTTTTATAAACACATGCCAGTTTTTGCTAAATGTAAAGTCAAGGAACCACATCACAATGAAACACAGTTGTATTCTGCCTGTACACATCCAAGCAATTTAATCATTTAAAATAAAAAATAAAAAAAAATGATTACACCACACCGAAACAGGGGCTTTTACACCTCAAACACAATACAATGATTTCGGGAATGCTTTCTATCAGTTACACTATTTCACCATTGGTACTCTGCCACCTACTGCAACATTACTCAATGCACATACTTATCAACACCTGATAAGTTAGTATTCCTGTTAGCTGACTAGGTAATCTTTATAATTCCAGTTTACTGGCTTCTGTTTAGATGTAGTTCAGGAATCAACTTGATTTCAGCAATGTTGTCGGTGTGCAGGCTGGCCTCCACATGTGGGCAACCACAGTGAGATGGACATTTTCCTAGGCCGTAAGTGCTTTTTAATACTGCACATCAGCAAATTCAGCAAATTATACATTTAAAGACATATTATATCACATGGGATGTCAATTTCGGATAAGATTTTGGCCCATAAACATTTAGTCTATTGCAGTCTACAGCCACTTACCACAAATCCGACTTTCCAATTAAGGTATATCCTATATTTTATAGGAGCTTTTCCTTGCTTTGATTCCGTATGACTGTGTCTCCTATTTTCTGATGAGATTATTAAGCACGTGTGAGTAAGTCACAAAGAAAGGTTTGGTAGCACCCTGAATAATAACCATGAATATTAAAAGTAGGGTCTTTTTGGGCACAGTTGAATATCATGCACAGAAGGATTTAACAGTCAGGTCTTATGTATTATTAGATAGTACCATTACTGGTCATATTGTATGCATATAATAGTCAATATTGTCCCATTGTAGCATTTCCTCTGAAAGGCCATGCAAATGTGGGCATCTGAGATGCCATCCTATTCACCCGTTTACATGGCCCTTTCTTAAAAAGTGTTTTGACGGAAAGCTCCTCTGCTTCATTGACAACACAAATACATAATATTGGTTACACTTACTACCTTTCCATCCCATATCCCAGGATGACACCACTTGCAGTAACCCCTGGTTGCATGAATTGAAATATGCACTAAACTTTACAAGAAAATGATATATGTTAACACAATAATGAACGTCTTTCTCTGTGTTGTCCAGGGGCAGACACCATAGCTTTAATTATCATCAAGTGCTCGACCACAAATTATTCTCGTGTCGTGCATAACATGAATGGCAAATACATCTGATCTACCATGCATATGTGAACCAGGGCAATGGAAGTGGGTTAGTGACAAGCAATTTGTATAAATAAAAGGGGTTTGCGTGCCAGGAAGGAAAGTCAACAAAGAGTGGTGTAGAAGGTTAACCGAGGTATGACAATTGATTGTAACTAGGCGGCTGATGAAGGTGCTTCAAGGATGTATGTAAAATATGCTAAATGAGACCGAGGTATAAACCATGAAAGGTGGTTCATCAGATTGAGTGGCCATTGTAAAAGATGTATGCCTTTCTTGCAAGCCAAGGCAGCTCTTTTTGAAACTGTCTCTGCTCCTTATGTGTTCTAACAAGGTGATTCTTAATTGCATTTAGAACACGTGTTTCAGTTCTGACTCATCCTAATGACTCTTCTTAATGTGATGTGACATAGAAATAATATTCGTCAAAGTTTACAATTAAATGCATCTTTCTTGCATGCTAAAAATCATACATTGTCAGCCTATTTGTTTGACGTTGTGCACAGTCAGACCTTAATTCAGTGTTCATGTCTAATTATTAACATACCAATTGAATGTTGTTTCACCTGAAATTAGCATATGAGGGTGCACTCTGGAAAAAGTGGGGGGCTACCAAAAACAGTGGGGCTACTCTGTCCACACTTGTGGCCCCTCGACTTCACTACTGTCATAATGCTGGATTACTATGAAGCACAAAAGTAATAGTTATTGTCCTGTCAATTCATGTTGTATGTGCAAAATACATTCTAACAATTTTAATATTACATCTTGCTTCTGTTGTAATGTAGAGATTCAATTTTGTGATTGCATAACTTTCAGTCAATGTTCTATTTCTCGTAATGAAGATTTTACCGAGACATTTTACAAATTGTTTCAAAACAGAAAAACATATGTATATTGAATTTGAATCATGCAATACTTTTCAATTATTTTAAAATAAAGGTGCATGCTTAAAATAATCACATTGGGACTCATGGATTTGCGCCAACCTAGTACCACTGAATTCAGTGCCTGATATGCTGGTGCCGTCTTTGTTTTCCTACTTTGCCTTGGTACAGTCAATTTTGATTTGTCAACCACAAGACAAAGCTGAAAAAGAGAATTTTGAAAATGTATAAATAAAGCAATCTACTCTTCCATTTCAAGAAACATATGCACATATTTACAAATATAACCTCATTTCTCTATGTAAACTATTAAATCACATTAAAAATGATATGAATGAAAAATGGCTAACTGATCTTTTACAATATCTTGGGTTTACCTCTGGTCCATGTGTCTCTTCAATTTCGACCACTTCAGTAGAATGTTCCTTGTAAGTAACAAATTCAACAAAAATAGTTCAATTGTTAAACAATTTATTGTTAACACTTTTGATCTCACAAAGTAGAGGTTATTTATAACGTGACTAATACCCAGAGGTTTTTAAGTGCTGACCCAGGGGATCAAACCTGTGGAGCTCCGTGTCATCTTGCTTCCAAGGTGAGTACGTCGCCCCTGAACTATCCTCCCGAGAAGTACATCTTGAGAATAATGTTTTAATGATTGTCAACCTTACAACATCAATTAAATGTTAACACATTCTATGGTTAATCGTTGGAATACATTCTTACATACTTAATAAGATAAAGTCAAACACTGTGTACATGTAACACTTTAAAAAGACACATTTGAAATGTTACCTGATTAGCTTCCGAGATGTGACAGGGAGTTGGTGTTAGATTATCCTGTGAGTAAATTGTTGCGGCCTAAAATATGTAGCACTGTTATATTTATTTTGCAACTATTGAGCTTTGGGTAGGCAGCAAATGTGTATTAACAAAAACATAAACCATTCAGATAGTGAAAGGTTCCATGTAATTCATTAACAAAGTATGTTTTATGATGGTTTCCTTTCATTGTTACATGTGTGTGGGCTATGAACAAAACAAGGTTGTTGATCGAAGGCTTTGCAATTTGTTCACAGTATTATAATTTGTAAACCAATTATAACGTATCTTAATTTTAAACAAAATATTATTAATCACAAACTATTAATATAATTCAATGCATTTTCACTTTGCATATCTCATTCTACAGACTGGTTGCTATAGAATAATAGTATGTTGTTGAAGTTCCAGCATCCACCTATAACATAATAATTGTTATAATAATGATGTAAAAGCGAAATATTGTAAACAACATTTCATGCAAACAATTGTTGATTTTGAGATACAATACTACATGCCACTTTGTATCAATAGCTAATATTATGATAAATATGTTTGAAGTTGAACTTGACCATATATATGTATTGTGTAATTGCATCTGAAGGATTAGTATTAAAACCTTACTTGAAAGGTGAGTGAGGTTGCTGTTGACTCCAAAATAGTGGTTGATGTTGAATCTCGGTCCTTTATTCAATTCAGATATTCATAACAGTGTTCAATAGAAAATGTACATGAGTATTAAAATTTAGATCACATCAAACAGTCTAAAATAAGTTTACATCGATATAGCTTGGCCTCACGGTTTGGATATTTGACATGTCTGTGGTTTCCTATGTGGTAACAATCTGTACTTCCATCAGTGTGGTCTTTGAAAAGACAGACATGTTATTTAACATATTTCCCAAAATAACCTTTTTTCAGAGGATGCTATATACATTTTTAGAAATGTTCCCATATCACTGAAATATTTGTGTATCCCTTATGCAGGGATAAACAAAGTAGTCTAAAGTGAAAACATTTATAAACTACTGTAGATTGTGTCGCAAAGGAAATGTATGTAATACAATATTGCTGGAAATATTCCCCAAAGACTCAAAAACTTTCATGGCGTCACCTTTTTACATACTATTTCAATAAATTGAGTGATCATTTAGAAGGCATATATATTCATACCAATTTCGTATGTAGGACTATGCATACATATTTCAACGTCCACTTCTCACCTAGGTCTATGTGTGTTGAAATTCTGTTGGCATTGGGAAGTAATTTGCTAATGGGTCCGTGGCAATCCTTTTTAGTGTTCTTTGATGCTTTGTACATATCCTCTGAGAACTGCATGCTGCAGATGCTGATTTGATTGCCCCTCACATCATCCAAGACATCCTTTGCTCTGCTTTCAATCTCGCAGCCTGGAAATCTACAGTTCAACCCCAAGTTCGTATTACATTGTAATTCTTTGGCAGTACATGCAACACTGTATCATAATTTTGACATGGCTGGCATTAGGGCACTAAAACCATACATGAAGGCATTGTTTGTTGGCCTGTAATAAAAAATATACATATTACAATTAATAAAGTGTCACAGTGAGTAAATGAACCATCACAGTGATCAAATTAGTCAAAAATCATTGGTCTACCAAAAGTAGAAATGTATTACTAGTACATTAAACAAACACTATTTATTTTTGTATTTTATTTATATTTTCTTATTATGTTCTCAATCCAGCCAGCACAGCCCTCTTGCGAACGCATGACCCAGGTACAAACTGCATTGATACTGCAGGGGGGGGTGGATATGGATGAGGGTAGTGTAATAGGCTTGCAACATAGTCAAAGGACACATACATATGTTGATTGCAGGGATAGGGTCTCCAAAGCAGAGCCTGGAGAAATCGGGTCTGGGTGGAAATATGTCCAATGGTCACCATGTTAGTTCCCAACCAGCCAAGTTCCCTTGGGAGCGCACGGCCGCATGTGGGAAGTGAACGCAACGAGGTCGATGTGGGTGAGGTGAGCCAAATATGCCAGTAAACCTGTTAAAACACACAATCGTTCATGATCATCTTGGCTGAGCAGACATTTAGAAATATTAGATGTGTGTGTATGTGTTGGTGACTTACAAACATGTCTAACCACTTTTCATATTAATTCTTTTTTAAATGTGTTTTTAATGTAGTTTGGTAAGGTGGGTAGTAATGGCAAACTACAAATTGCACTGGTGTGGTTGAGGTTAAAAAAAAATAATAAAATAAATATAATAAATAAAATAAACTCTCTGAATAAATCCCTTTTTTTTGTCAGTAGTGACTTGGGACTTTCACACAAATGGCTCAGACCACACAGGGAGGAATTACTCATCAAACGTAGAATCCCAGTCTTCCATGAATCCATGAATCCTTGAATCCAACATGTAAACACTTAATAGGTCACAAGCCTGTTCAACAAGCCTGTACCACCTGTGCAGAGAAACATAAATAGTTTCCTTGAATGAACCCAATAATTTAATTCATTTTGTTTGCACTACCTTCAAAAGTGTAAGGCATTGTTTTGCATAAAAAAGTACCTTCTGATCAACGTACTGGCCATGCTTATGTTTTCAAGTAGGGATCAATTTGTAATATAAGTGCCCATTCCAGCAAAAACTGTTTCAGACAATGTGAAATATTGCTATTAACTTTAAAGTGAATGAAACATAATTGTTCGGATGATAAATCTAATGAAGACTACTTTGGTTTGAGATTTGAACAAGCAATGTATTCAATTTAGAGAAAACATTTTTCGTCAGTGATCCTTCAAAGTTATAATGATATGTGAGAACTACATCAAATGTTAGCTGTCAGTTGTCAAACATACAATGTACATAGAGTAAACATTACTTGGATTACGAGGGCAAACTGTATCTCGAAGTTTGTGCATAAGGGCCATCATCAATTGCAACATGGATCTTGTAAACCAGGATGGCGTAAAGTCATGCAGCTCAGTATATCGCTTGTGTGTCTTCCACAGCAATGTAAGCCACGCAGCCACAGCTTTCTCTGCAACAGCACTTCTCCGCCAAAGTTGATATAACCTCACAACAATGGCAGGTACACCAGGTGGAAACCTCTTCCATGCAACTAGGTTCAGGCTCTGATGACTGATCGCCCTGACTTTCATCTGATTCTCCATTATTTCGGCTTCTTTCTCTTTCAAGCATTTCCTCTTCTGAATATTTGGGCTCATACTGGTAAGGTTGAATTGTTGCCATAAATCCTGAATAATGAAGAATTTACAAAATCAACAGTACAAAAAATAAAAATATAACAAAATGAGGTGTTAAAGAAAGACAAGAAAAGAAACAGATATGTTACACACACCCATAGTGAACAGACAAGAATAATAGGCACAAACGTTTACATTTTGCAGACACATCTATAAAGGAAGCCATGTTGAAGTAGAATTTCACTAGGGGTTGGTAAAGACATTTGTACATAAAAAGTGACTACTGAGTTAATTAATTTTAGGTAGTGTATGTACCTGTTCTCGGTGCGTTGTACTTAGGAGATAGCTGAACAGAGCAAAAACAAGTCAGGGAGGCTTGACATGAAATACACTGACATGAAAGAAACTCCACTGTTGTCTGATCCGAAATGGTTTGCTTATACTTGTCGAGGAAAGAGGAGTCTTTGCATTTCCATGGAGACATGTCAATAGATTGTGCACAAAGGATGCTGACATGAGTCGTGCATTTGCGTTGTGAAAAGGGGAGTAAGGGTGTAGCTTTAGGAGCCGGTGATCTGATTTACTGCTGCAAGGGCACTTGAATTTAGGGTGATGGATCAACGGATAAGATTATCACAAGATGGCGGTACCAGACCTGTCATTTTTCGCATGTATAAATGTGAGAAAAACAAAGGAAAAACGAAGGTAAGATACATTGGAATTTTTTTAAGAGCGATGGATGAATGCACATAAATTCATGCCTAATCGATTGGGCCAATAACATTTCTCATCAAACTCCTCATTTAAAGGGACATTACGGTTAAGTTGCACTAATAAAAACTTATCAGATTCTGAGAAAAAACATTGTTAAAGGGTTACAAGTAAAATCAAAAAACCCCAAAAATGTGCCAGTTATGGTAAGCTATGCAACAATAACTCATGCCACCACCAATGCGCTGATAAGACTAACACCCAGGACATCAAATGCAACATCACAAATTGCATCAGTGATGACATCACTGAAGATATCACATATAATATTAATTCTTAAAACGTCCCTAAAAGGGGTTCTATTTGGTATGTTGCTAGCAAAATATCAAGGGTTATCAGGAGACTTCTCATGAACTACTCCAAGTATCAAAAAATGAACTTTTTTAAACCTGACCGTTATATTGAAGTGCTGTTGTTAATACAGCAATGTAATAATACATACACATAGGCAATGGCTGCAGCATCAGCCATTGAAGTACATTATTTTTATCTGGTAATATTGGTGAGTAGAATCATTAATCCAAGCCTACCAGAATATTAGCTAATGTTAAACTTGGAATTAACAACTTACAATACAAGATTTACTACACATGTGTTAATACAAAAAATACATATGAAGAGCATCAATGCATAGAAATCTGAGGCACATGCAGGGAAACACTAATAAGGAGGAAAGAATCAACAACACCAGAAAATGACATTAAGATTAGAGTTCATCATTATTTATAAAAATGAATCGTCTGTTTGGGGCCTGCTTAGTGTCCTATTTATGTGTACCATGCACTCAGGCCAGACCCTAAAGAAATATTCTGAAAAACATATGACAAGATTAACATATAGATATGCAGCACCTTTAATTTATTTTCATTCTCATAAGTCACTGAACAAAAACTATTGGCCCAGATACGTGATGTCCTCAGTGATGTAATCGATGATGTCATTTGTGATGCCATCTTTGATGTCCTGGATGTTAGTCTTAGCAGTGCATGGTGATAGCACGAGTTATGGCTGCACAGCTTGCCATAAATGGCAAATTTCTATGGTTTTTCGATTTTACTTTATGTCCCTTTAACGTTTTTTCACTGAATTTCATAGGTTTTTATTAGTATGATTTAACCATAACATCCCTTTAATAATGTTTATTTCTGTGAATTTCATAGGTTTTTCTTAGTGAAAATGTTTCATGATGTTATACCATTGTAAATAAGTTATTAATAATCCCTCTTTTAACATATATGAAGGAACTCCAAAACTCCTTTAACAAACATAATGTTTGCAACGCATACTGATTTATATCATTGTCAGTAGAGCATGCTGGGGATGCAAGTCATGGTTAAATTGCCAAGGCCAAGAAGCTTAACCATGACCCCCCGCTCCAGCAAACCAACCCTGCTTCCACTGCACTGACCCTGAATCCTAGTTCAGTGTCCTCTTTACCCTCATAATGTGACCCGTGGCCAGTGCTCATTGATTGAAGCCATGGTCAGTCTCCACGATCCATGGGTCATTGGCTTTGGCCATGCCACATGCCCCAATAAGCAATCAGAGTAGACATTTGCCCTTGCAGAGTGCCAGGCCCACTGCCCCAATGGCAAAGTTATATGACAATTTTTTGTGCATACATTTAGACACTTTTGATAAAGTAAACAGTGGACAGATTTGCAAAAGCATGCCTTCAGGTACTTTCAGATGCTCATCGAACATGGTTGCTGCAATCACATCCAGCAGGCTGCAGCTGCAAGCAGAATTTAGTTACCCATTCATAACTAGGGTTTTGGCCATGCTGCATGCCCCAATAAGCAAATCAGACTACACATTTGTCTTTTCCGAGGGCAGGCCCAGTGCCAAGATACAAACAGGATATCACTAGTTTGCGTTCCTAGATTTTGACACTTCGGAATAAGTACAGGAGAGATTTACAAAAGCATGCTTTCAGGTCTTTGCTGATGCTGCTCGCATAAGTTTGCTGCAATCCCATACAGAACGTTGGGCATCCATGAGCAGAATTTATTTTCCCTTTCAAATCTAGGGCTTATGCCATGCCGCATGACCCAACAAGCAAATCAGAGTAGATATTTGTCCTTGCCCAGGGTCAGGCCCAGTTCCCAGGCACCAAAGTTTTATCGCAATTTGTTGTACTTACATTTTGAAACTTTGGAAAAAATATAATACAAGACATATTTGCAAAACCATGCTTTTAGGTCCTTGCTGATGTTCCTCATGCACGTTTGCTGCAATCCCATCCAGCACGTCTCTGCTCTAGCCATGAGCAGAATTTGTTTTCCCATTCAAACCTATCCTGATTTCGAAAAACTTTACCACATAGCTTGTACCTGGTGACCATCCCCACTTAAACCCCATTGCTGGTTCCTTGTGGCTTTGGCCAATGGCCAGAATGTCTGAGTCATAGTGTTTGGCCATTACCCAGAAAATGTTGCCACTGGCCGTGGCCACATCCTTTAGCTCAGTCACCAAAGGTATATCACCATTTACAGTACCTACATCATGACACTTTTCAAAAATCCATTAAAACCTTGCACAACATTCAAGGTTGGGTCTATAATCTTTTGGACACTTTTATGCAGATACGTCAAATGACTCCAAAGTAAGCCATCTTAAAATGTTGAGACCAACTCCTCTTGACAAAATGCCACCAGACTGTGCAAAAACATTTACACCAAGGTGGGTCTAATACCTGTTTGAAAACTTGTGCGCAGATTTTTCAAATGGTACCAAATTCATAAGCCATTCGATCATTTTGGGACCCCCTCTAATTTTGCCCTGTGTTGGAAAAACTGCACCAATCTTTGCAGAACCATTCAAAGTTGTGTGTTAAATGATATTGCAATATTCCATGCTGTTTATTAAATAGCACCACAGTTATAAGCCATCCAAAAACTGCTTTTTACTGACCCTATACTTGAATATACTGAAGAAGAAGAAGACATTGCTGGAATAATATCTTAGCTAAACATGTCTCATGCATCTGGCCCTGATGGGCTATGAAATGCGCTCATCAAACAGAATCCCCAACACTGGACGAAACTTTGTATGCAACTGTTCAGTTTGATCTCTGAATTAAATGCGATACCGCAAATGTGGCAAACGGCAATTCTTGTCCCCATCTTCAAGCAGGGTGACATAGAATCTCTGCATAACTACCGCCCTATTGCCTTGCTTGACCCGCTTAGGAAAGTGTTTGCCTGGTATCTGCTCCAAAGCTATACATCTGGGATGCCAAGCATCATAGGCAAGCGAAAAGACAAACTGGATTTGTTGAAAAGATTGGTACAAATCTCAATTTGTTGTTACTAAACCTCCTAAAACAAGATGCTATTCAACAAAAAATTAAAATTTACGCAGCCTTTGTCGATCTGAAACTTGCTTTTGATATGATCAATAGACAAACGCTCTGGACAAAATTGAAAACCTGGGGATGCCCCCCCGAAATTCTGGAGCCGGTGAAATTGCTATATAGTAACACACCATACAGATACGCATGACTGCAGATGGTATTGTTTCTGAACCAATTATGATATCAAATGGTCTAAAACAAGGCTTTTCAACATTTTTTACTTCTGACTTCGATGAGAATATGAACATCTCTTCTCAAAATCCACCGAATGTTAATGATACAGCACTTCCACAGATGATGTGCGCAGACGACATTGTGATTTTTGATAAGACACAACAAGGCATGCAGATATGCCTGGACCAAATGGAAAATTACATGAATCTGAATTAACTGACAATCAACACCCAGAAAACTCAGATTATGCTCCTTACAAAGAAACAAGCGAAATCGAAATCTGTGTGGTTTCTATAACACAATAAACTTTCTCAGGCAACTACTGTGAAATACTTCGGTGTATGGATTAATCAGTCCAAATCTGAGGTGGAATGGTCCCTGCACTTTAAATCCAAAACACATGCCTTGGCCAGACAAGGCACCTTCATCCATAGGAAATATGGAAGGAATTCTTTGAAACCGATCCTTACTTTTTTTAGGCACAAAGTAGTAGCAATCTTAACCTAAGGAGCCGAAGCTATGATTAACCTCAACCCAGATATATGGCAACAGCTAGAGGCTATATTCTGGTGTAAGGTGTTATCATTACCACCAGCATTTTCCATGGTAAGGATTTCCTATGAGGTTGCAAGTCAGTCACTCCAATCCATTGTAGTATGGAAACATCTTGACATGTTTTGGAAAATTCAGAATGAAGATCAAGTTCCAGCAATGGAGATTTTCTGTACCAACAAACGCTCGCCGTAGCCAAGTGTATTGAACATCTGGAAAAGGAAATTAGAGCTTGCACTCGAGAAGTCACAAATCTCAAACGAAATGCTGATTTTGCATCCACAGCTCGCAAAAAATAAAATAATGCTTAATGATTGTATTCAGACAATGCATGTTAAGACACAATACCATAAACATCTCAACTGCAAAGCAGAGACTAGGGCAATAAATCAGCTTCCAAACTACCTGAAATTGTTTCCAGACAAAGATATACAAGATATATTTCTGCGTTTACGCCTGAACCTGTTGCCAACACGTGAATGGCTGGCAAAAACAAAGCAAATACTGAGGGTACAGGCGTATTGCAGATTTTGTAAAGATCAAGAGCAGGTTGAATCTCCTTTTCACCTAATAATGGAATGTCTGGAATTAACGGAACAAAGAAATGCCCACAGAGAAATGTATTTGACTCGTACAACACAGTTGGATGTAAAAGAGCGATGGGACCAAATCCTCCTAGGCAATAACAACAAAATGATATACACGATCATCCAATACTGGAGAACAATCAGAAAGAAAGAACCTGAAACCATAGGATGGGACCGATTAGATGCGGTTCTAACTGTTTTAATATGAATATGTAAATGATGAATTGTATAGAAATTAAAGTTTAGAAATAAACTAAAACATTAAAAAAAAAGAATGGATGTCATTGAACTTTTGTCAAGTTCGGGAACGAATATCCCAGCAATGTCCCCAAACATCGGAGATGTTTGTCGACTTTGTAGATGAAAAAACACCAGAGTTTTGGCATTGAAGGCTGTAGGTCAAGTCCCTTTTGCATTAATGAAAGGTATTCTAAGAGCCAAAAAAGATGATGCACAGGATGTGAGAAAAAATAAAATATATTGTAACTGCCAGGGCAGGGAAATATCTGACAGACATTGAACATCTAGTAGAGTGAGTGCATGGTTTCATAGTAGTTACAGAAAGCAAAAAGCAACAATGTGTTACAAATCTTTTCAGTTGTCATTGGCTGTTGTGAGTTACAATATATGTATTCCTATACATTACACAATTCCATTGGACTATTCTACCCATGTGGTAACAGCAATGTATGTGCTAGTTAGCTCATGTTAGATGAAGTCATATCCCTTCTCATGCTCCATGATTGGATGGTGAGGGTCACAACATGCAACAGTCCAAGTTGGCATTCTATTGGCTGTTCCAGGTGGAATAGATGTGGAGTAAGTGAGCACAGAACTCTCGATCAATCGTGAGGCGTGATGAGACAGTGTGACACAAAATTTTAACATTTAAGTTCCCCCTAGATCATCTATGCTGTTGGCACCAGAATACTGCAAAAACAATGTATGATCAGGTCTTTTTAAAGCTCTCTTGGTGGAATGGCTATTTGCATATCCTTAATGGTTCTTATGAATTCATCTTGTTTGATTTCTGACCTTGCCATGCAATTGTCTTTATTTACTAATACATTAAAGTTGTGCAACTTAGGTGTGAGCTACTATACAGATTGTTGGTTCCTAGATGATTCTATTATGCAAGCAATATTGCTCTTTCAAGATGTGGTCCTACAAGTTGTCCTTATCACTATTGCAGTCGTGCGAGGTGAGCTATAAGTAAACTTATGTGGTGTTCACTAATTCCTAGTTAGGCCTGAATCGTGGATAATGTTGTCTCGCATAACTATTTGTGTGCTATTTACCCTACAGGGGGCAGTGTTGTGCTTAATTAGTCTATCGTTATGAACATGCTTTTTCTTGTGTTATTGCTTGGCTTTTGCCAACGTATGACCTCCATTAAGTTACATTTGTGTTGCTCTGCCTAGGAACACAAGTTGTTATATTTCTCTGGAACATGGATATGGGAACACAGCAAACCTTGTGTGGTCCAACCAATCAGGATACAGTGCCTTGTCCTTGAACTACAGATTCTGACATATTTTTCTGTTGCACTTTCATGATCTCACTACCAAAACTAAACCCTTGGAAAGCTCTCACTTTCACCTGCTTTAGGCAATCATTGCATGGCATGAAGGGTCTGTCTGCTGCTTTCTGCTATGGGGTTATGGGGTGATTTTCATGCTTCAGGAACTGTTTATCTAAATCTCTAGGCATACGCCTAGTGTATTCAGCTACTGAAAAATAATGGTGATCATGTATTCATCCATATAAACACTTCCTCTATGTTTCTCTTCTTGATGTTAACTGCAGCTGGGTTTGGGTAATGGTAAATTACTTTGATGGTCTACAAAGGGTGTGTTATGGCCTGGTTGAAACATAATCACTAATGCTCTGTTGGCCTAAACAGGAAGCCTTTTGCTAAATGAGGCTGCTTGCTTCACTGGAGCATGCTCTTCTCACAGTGGCTTTTGCGCTTATATTTTCATGCAGGCTTCGGATGCTAAACAAATGTGCCTATATTCTAATACTTCCCAAAAATGGCCATATCCGGTCCCATCCTCATCACTCCTTACCGCCCACAGATTGCTTCAGTATTTTGACAATTGAAATGTTGTGTCTTTTAATACGTTTTTACTGTGATGTTCATGGATCCAACATGGTGTCCATTTCAAATGTTTTGATGCACCTCACATTTTTAATTGCCCAATCAGTGGGCATGCATGATGTCTGTGAACGTTAGACAACATCTGATTGGCCCAGAGGCATCTGCGGACACCAAATCAGGAAGTGGGTCCACAGACCAGACACAAATTTCACTAATTTCTTGTTTACCATGTTTTGGCCATTTTGAAAATATCAGAATGGAAATATACAGAATGGATTAAAATGCACACTTTGGAACCACCCGCCACCCCTTGTGCATTCCTGGTGCAAATCTGTCCAGCGGTTTGGGCTGTAGATGTGAGCACATTATTCTTTTCCATTATGTCTATTAGGATTTCCAAAGTTTTGGGACCACCCCTGTAACTTTGCACCCCATGACGAAAGCTCACAATACTTCATGAAATCAGAAGAGATGGCCACATACTTTTTAAGCAAAGTTTTGGTGAGGATTATAATATGCACAAAAACTGTTCTTCCTATGGGCTGAGCAACTTAACCATAACAATAGAGCCGCTACCACAGGCCCTGTAACATACATGCATTTCTTCAATGAGGCTCCAAAAGAAACATCAATTACCCCAGTAAGGCTTTTGTTCAGTTTTGTCTAGACTGTACTGAGGAAGAGGGCAAAACTACTATGTCAGGGTTACGAGCAAGGCTCTGATAGGATTTTGCTCCCAAGTTGGAGTCAGATGATTTTTCAAAAAGTAATTAGCGCGGAGTGGTTGCTGAGTGGAGAAGTCCTGCAGTCACTCCTTACCAGTGTGTTCCTGTGTAGAGTCTGTCTACTCTGCCTATGCTGCTGACTGACTGGGTGGAGTAACCACAAGAACCCAGTTTGACAGCAGAGCAGCTGCGGAGTGGTTGCTGAGTGGAGCAGTCCTGCAGTCATGACAGCAGGACAGCAGCAACAGCAACGACAGCGGTGGAAGTGCCGGAGGAGTGTTGCTTGAGGAGCGCCTGACCCCACCGTGAAGGAATCCTCCAGCAGGAGAAAGAGTGTGGAACTGTCTGGAACTGAGGATGTGGCAGGGACCGGAGGTAAGAACAAGTTGGGGGCTGGGCCTCGTGCCGCTCTCTCCTTACCTCCCATTCCTTAATGGAAAAATAGACTGAAACATGCCCCTGCTTTAAGGCTTTCAAACAATAACAACATAAACTTACCCACCAAACCAACTGTAAGTGCTCCCCCGATATTATTAACAGCCCAGCTCCAGAAGTGCCCCGTGTTCAACTTTTGGGCAAAAGTCGGGGGCGTCTCTGCTGAAGGAGCTGTGACTCCACTGCAGTCGAAGGAGGAGACAGTGGAGGAGGGGGAGCGGGGACTGGAACTGTGTTGCTCTGATGGCATTGCGGACTCAAACACAGAGTCAGCCGCCATGCAACCGGTGAACAACCAAGAAAGCCTATCAGCAGAGAGCGGCAAGTGAGGTAATGGATACGTGGAAAGTCTGGGGAAGCTAATGCCAGTCTGTTGTCAGATGGAGATGACACAATGTGTGTACCCTCTTAATTCCATAATCAACCCGACAGCTGACAGGACCAAAGTGGCAACTTCCTGGGATTTTCCAGCTCCATCGGGCATAAAAACAGACCATGTGGCATTGAAGAGAGATATCCCAGCCAGGGCTCACTCTACACCGTAACACTGCTTCTCTGGATTGTAGAGATCGAGGTCCACGCCGTAGGACGAGGCGTGGACCAGGATGAAACAGAGAGTGTGGAGTGGGAGGGGGGACAGGAGAAGCGTCTGGGGTTCAGACTGCTTGAGGGTATTGGGAGAAGCAGAGCAGGATGAGGAGGGGGAGTTATCAAGGGCTTGTTTGGTTGTGGGAGAGCAGCCAACCAGCATGGGCCCAGGGGGAAAGGGGGAGCCCAATGTGGCTGAACCCATGAGAGCTGATACTGATACCCGCTGGCCTTGTCCTACTGTTGAAGGAAAAAAAAACATTAAACAAAAGAATGAACAATGACTGTTACTAAACAAAAGAAAATGAAGGCAGGTAAGTATTTAAGGACACCCTATTATAGCGGTACAAGTCACAAGAATCCTTCAATGCAGCACAAATAGTCAAACGCCCACAACCCCTTAACTAACTTTTTTTAAAAGAAAGGGTGTAACATGGACCCTATGTTAGGCAGAATCTTGTGCAGTGCCCAAGGGACCACTAAACACAATTAAAACTACAAGTGGTAATACATGTTCACCTTTAGTAGTACAAGCCTGTACTACTATGTTAAAGTGGTAGCAGTAGAGGAGCAGCTAGGCTTATCTCAAGAGTATATGAGCAGTAGGAGAGATTACAAATAGGACTACAATTACTGTGACTCAAGCAAACACTGACTCAAGGGTTTTGGTAGAAAAATATAAGTACATTTATTTTTAAACCAGCAGTAAAACACAGCACTTCTATAAAATGAAAACCACACGTAAAATACACTCCAACCAACCAATTTTCGTAGCACAGACTAGCTCAAGGTAAGCCTTGTGTTTATGCAGACCGGTGTTGTGAAACAAGACTGTTACCGGGCATACATTTGCGATATATTTTTGACAGTTCGGTCGTACTAAAGAAACGCGTATCCGCGGCAAGAAATGTTACCGAGGCAAAAACACACTTAGCACCTGGGCTAACCAGAGAGTGTTGGGGGCAAAAATCATAGGCAATACTTTTGTCAAGGCAGACAGAATCAAGAAACACTTGCTGACGAAAAATGCAAAAGTCAATAGGCCGGAGCCAGTGTCAAGTGGAACCGGGTTCCTGTTGTCGAGGATCACACAGTCAGACAGTTCAAGATTCAACGTTGCCAGGAGTACTTAGATATTGTCACGGAGGAAGCAAAAGTTATAAGAAGGAGGTAAGACAAGGGCAAGCCTTGGAGGTGAAGAAACAGGGGTTCACCCTGATTCCTCAAGCAGAACACAGTACCTTATTCAATGAAGAAGCTGGTGCTATGGCAGTTTCCTGCAGACCCACGGTTCCTGGAGCTTCGGTATGAAGGAGGACGTCTGAAGGGGGTCTGCACCACACAGGGATGAAGCTAGCAGCCGCAATGGTGAATAAAAGGTGTGCTGCTTAAATGCAGGCAAGGCTCTTCAGATGGCTATCCAGACCACTACAGCAGGATGCAGCGATGTTGTCCAAGAAGAGGGATCCTCTGGCTGTTGAAAATGAGCTGGTTATCCCAACCAGTCTCAAGGGAAGAAGACTCCGGACTGGATCTTCTCTGGTCATCGACGGGTTGATAGCTCAGGACGGCAGCAGGGCTTCACCGGTATGGGGTAGTTGCAGCAGTCATTGTCTTCTCTGCTTCTCTTCGGTTCCTAGTAGTTCCAGTGGCGACTCAGACTTCTAGCCCAAGAGACCTGCCCTTTATGCGAAAAACCCCCATTCACACAGCCTGTTTGTCAATCACGCAGCAGGGGGTGCATTAATGCCTACCCCCGGGCATCCGGATCAAGCCCATCAGCCCCGGGAGCAGGCATCCAGACATTTACAAAAACCCCAGCAGCCCCAGCTAGGGGCTGTCTGGGTTCAGTCCTGGCGCCTTAGGCACCAGGCTCATAATAAAAATCAGTCCTGGAACCATAGGCGCCAGGCTCATAGACATTACTTACCTCATGCAGACCATGCTGCAAATAAATCCAAGCCAACGTGAGGCCTGGATGGGACTATTTTACTACAGGGACTATTTTTACTTGGGTGTGGTCCTGGGGAACTTCTTTCCTGGGACTACTTTGGAGGCTATTTAAACTTATTTAAACCACGCCGGAACAGCAGCACATGCTTCTTGTTATTCTGCATCCAGCAGCGTGACTCTCACCGTGCCTGCAGCCAGCATCCAGTCTTCTGCCATGCCCGCGAGCCTGCAGCCAGCATCCAGTCTTCTGCCACGCCCGCCTTGAATCCGGCGCTCCTAGAATAAAGAGGAAGAAAAGGACAAGGTTAGAAAACAAACTTATTTCCTCACCTGATTCCAGATCCATTTCATCTCCCGACCTGGAAAGTACATCAGTCCTGCACACGTCACTTCGCCAGCTCCAGCACGGCGCCATACTCACCATTTCTCACAGCATCTTTCGATCCGGCACTGTAAAGAGGGAGAAAAACAACACGTTAATGCATGCAATAGTTACCGGACAGCGTTGGGTAACACAGACTCTTACCGGAATGCCAGCAGCAGCTACGATACCTTCTTCTCATGAACTGAGTTGCAACTTAAGGAAGGAAGGGGACAAGAGTGAACATCGGGCACATTGAACTCTTTGAACTTGATACTTATCAATCCCGCCTGGGACTTCAGAGTCAATGCTTACCGTAACTCTCCCAACGCCTTCAAACCAGTGAAGTAACTGGTATATACGTGCCCCTTCAAGACACGCATGATGGAGAGCTCATCTTTTACAAACATAAGGTGAGGTTACTAAGGGGATATCGGAGGTGATTAGTCCGGGAGAGCGAGAAGAGTTGGGAGGCCATCACTAAAACCGACAGGTAGCTAATCCCTGTCTCCACTTGCAGGAAAACACTTCTTCAGGTCCAGCAGACAGGACTAGGTGGGCCAGTCCAGATAGTCATCTCTGCACTACGCATCACGTTGACGGAGACCGCAGCTGTCCGGGTCCGATGGACACGCCTGTGGGGTTCAGGTGAGCGTAACAAGGGGGTTGCCCAGCCCGGACAACCACCTCAGCCAATCATGGAAAAGTGCGACTTGGGTTTCCTAGGATACCTGTGCAGGGGTGGCTACACCCCTCCCTCACGTTCAGTCCACCTAGACACCCAGGCACCAAGAGGAGGGCCACCAAAAGTCGGTGAACAAAGAAGGCAAACCTAGTTTTCCGCACAAAGTAAACACAAGAAGGACTTTAACAAAAAGAAATGGCGAATAAACCCGACCTGAGCCAAAGAAAGACAATTTGGTTAAGCGGGTTTATGTTTGAGGCTAATATAATAGCCTAAAACAATACCACGTTATATAATATAATCATGGTAGAAAAGTTAGGGTAGATACCACTGCCACCAGCCAAGTCTAAGGGCCTCATTACACGGAAGGCGGTAAACCAAGGTGCTATTATTACCTTGGTCCATGCCGGTAAAATACCAGCACCGCCTTGCTGGAAAGGGGAATTACCGCCCCATTCCAAGGTTGGCGGGGCAGTAATTCCCCCTTCCACCATTGCCCTTCCCCATTCCCATTTTTGCCCCATAGGGCATAATGGGAATTGGGAAGGTGCTAATTACGGTACCGCAATTAGCACCAAGGTCCTTTTGCGGGTTGGTTTTTAACGCCTGCAAATAGCAGGCGTTAAAGTACCAACCCGCAAAGGGACCTCGTAGTAAGGCGGTAAGGGTTAACGTCACCGGTACCATTACCGGTGACCGTTAACCCTTACCGCCTTCCGTGTAATGAGGCCCTAAATGTTAAAAGAGTGAAACAATGCTCTAGGAGGTACAGATAACAAGGGCTAATGTTTAACCCTTACCAGTACTCCATCTAAAATGGGGTGTACTGGATCTGTGGTTAAATGACTAAGTAAAGTTAATGGCAACTTTACCCTTTTCTGGGGGATGATAGTCAGCCTCAGAAATGGAGTTGGTTGGAAGTCTCAATGACAACCCTGTGTCACTGCACTGAAGGTGCTGCGTTACACACAAAAGTAGGGGGCTGCTGAAGTGGTGTACTCCAGAGTCCACAGCTACAAAAACAGATGAAATACACATGGCAAAACACAGGTAAGAGTGGAGAAAAACCCACACTCTTACCAAGTGGAAAAAAAAAACCTCCAGAAATCCAGCAAAGCTGCTGGGGGACTCACTAGGTGAGGGAAATTAGCCATAGAAGGATATTTCTCCCTAACACACGAGCTCCAAGGAAATCTTGGATGTACAGTTGTTGGAGGGTTCGATGGTGGTAGAAGATCTTATCTTTCCAGAGGAAACCATTAACACAAGCCAAGGGGTGGCAGCAACAACATCTGAACCAACAGCAACTTCCGTGAGATGGCAAAACTTCCACCAGATAAAACCAACCCCATCAGGTCAGGAAAAAGGGCTGGAGCACAGGGGCCACAACTTAAACAATAACATTGGTAAGGCCACTGGTGGCCATGTACTATCCAGTGAGAGCGGGGAGAAGGGTAGAGGGATGTCCACCCTAAACCCCCAACCGGAAGAAATTGTACATGTATATTGTGATCAGCAGAAGGAAAAAACAGGCCCTCATATGGGTGAGATAGAGACAAACTTGCTCAAGAAAATGTTGTCCCGTCAAACATAATTAGAAAGTAGTGGAAAACTAACAAGATCACCGGAGATGATCATCTCCCCCAGTTGAATAAGAAGAGGACGGGAGTCATTACAAGGGGACCTAAGGGAAACACCACAAAAAAAACAGACCTAATGGCAATATTGTCAACTGTGACGATAGCACTTGCCCCCTTTAGTATATTATATGAAGCTCTGAACGAATTAGTGAGAGATCAATCAGCAATCTTCGGGCTAATACATAAAAAATTATCAAAAACAGCTAATGATTAGCGAGAAAAGAGAACAAAAGGGAGCAAGGGACATTGTACGGGGTGGATATGGACAGAACAACATTAGAAAAGCAGAAAAGGGATAATCACACTACCAAAAGCAGTGTGTCAAAGGACTATAAAAAGTATGTGAGTGCGCCAGACAATGGCTGTATCAATATGGACTGCATGGAAATAACCTTGAGTGCACCCAGTCTTGTGTCGGGAGGGGTACACTAGGGTAAGACCAGCAGTATAAAACAGAAAGAGCTTGAAAGTTTCTTCTCCCAAAGATCTAAGGTCACTGATAAAACAGCTTTAAAATCAGGGCATCGCTCAGACAAAATGGTGCCAGAGACTGTGGTCCTTACAACATCGAGCTCGACAGGACAGCCAAGACGCATTGCGGTGGCAAAGCAAAAAATCTGGCAGATTAAGACTTCTAAGGACACACCACAAAATAATAAAGCAGTGAGAAAGAGGAAACTTTCAGAAGAAGTGAAAGAGGAGGAGGAAGTCAGTACATATAGTTGAAGATTCCAAATCTGATCTGCCTTTACCTAAGGCTAAGGCAAGAACAGAGGGTGTAATAAGATCAGACCGCCTGAGAGATGTAAATACAAAGAAAGGGCGAGGATTGGAGAATCGGGATGAATTGTTTAGAACTATGGAAGAAAATGGAAGACTCAGGAGACCCACAACAGAAACAGTCAGAGAAGAGAAATGAGTGTAAAGCTAACTCAGAAAAGAGTAAAAATGGGCAAAGCCCCCAGGGAGCCAGGACCATGCAAAAGTAACCAGTAGATAAGAGAAAGTGGAGTACTCTCCGAATTATAGCCAGCGAAGAAAAGAAAGAGAATGGACTAAGGGTTGAATAATGCATGACAGAAGTGGGGAAAGGTCTGTGAGAATAGAGAATAAATGAATTAAGAGCAAGTGCATCTTGAAATTAGAGAGGATCAAGGTAAAGAAAGATGGATTCAAGCTAAGAAACAACACAACGCATCACATTTTTGACCAAGTCCCGAACTTACGTCAACTGACCTCACACAACCTTAAGATAATTGAACCTTGTGAGAAAGGACGTGCTTACTTTTCTTATTTACACATAGCATCCGTAATTGTGAGGAACATCTTAAACAAGGAGTCGCATAACCTCTGCATTCTGTGTTATGACGTGAAGGAACTAAAGGAGGGCAGTACGGCGCGTGGACAGGTCAAGCAAAGAAGCTTCAAAAGGGGGTCACAAATGCGCAAAGAGACAACTGTGCATGGACAAAAGAAACACTTTAGAGTTGATGACAACTATGGTCCAGGTAGAAATTACACCTCGAAAGCTGAACAACAAGATCATCAGCTGCAGGGCAGGCAAAAGGCCAGAAGGAAGAAGTTAAGGGGGTCCTCTCCATATCGGGCAAACAACAGAGAACCTGAGGAGAAATTACAAAGTAATCTGGAAAGGTGGTCAAAAGTACTGGGGAAAAACAAAGAGGGAGGAAGATCGGCTGCACAGCAGACATGGATCTGGATTTCCAAAGCTCTAACAAACTCAAGGAAGTTGTAACAACCAGTTGGTAGACAACCCATGTTGATCCAGCTGCAGGAGCAAAACCATCTGATCATGGGCTCATGGAATACCCAAGGGTTTACCCACTTGATGGCAAAAACACATGTGAACTTTGATATCTTGTGTTTACAGGAGATGTGTTTGGTGTAGAAACCGTACCAAGATGGCTATGCATTGATCTTTACTCCAGCACAGAAGGGAAGTGCAAGACAGCTGAGGGCTGGTCTCCTGACAGTGATAAGATCGGGAAGCGGCTTAGAACTTCAAGCAGAAATTCACATGTCACCCTTCATTCATGCCATACGAATTAGGTGGCAAATTGAAAGAGGAATAAAGAAAAATAAAACTCGGGAGAATCGTCAATACATATTGGAATCCAGCAGAGATTGCAACAAAACAATATCTAGATGACATTGACAATCTGCTGGAAGAAGAGTGTGAGAGACATCCAGAAAATTAATGGTGATTTAAACTGCACATGTATGGATAGTGCTAAACCAATGAATCCTAGCACAATGGTCGCCTAGGAGTGAGGTAAGAGATGGGAAAACCTTATGGATAAATGGGATTTACATAATCTGGACTGGCTGAGAACAAAGAATAACAAGGAGATACCTACGTGGCAAAGAGACGAACAGAAAGGGACCATTAAAGATACGATTGTATCTAGGGACCTCCTAAGCTAACTGCACTCCCCATACCCTCACTTCTCCCCTTCCTTCTTCCCTGCACTTGCACAATCTGAATGACACAAGTCCTAGTAAATTAGTTATTTTGTCCTCCCTTTATTTCCCACTCCTTGTCTTGTCATGCCTGGAAACACTTGTGTACAGGCGCGTTATAAATGCCACATCATATCATATCATACTTCATGTGATCCTAAAACAAGGAATGACTGAGAGCATCAATAGAATGGGGAACTCTCAATGTCTTTAATTTGGTTTAGTAAACCGTGTTAACATCACCTGCTATTGTCCAATCAGTTGGTATCATCCTGCCACCAAAGTTAACGTGGCCAGCAGTGCTGTTACCGGCATAGTTGGCTCGCTGCCATGGCTTATATCATCTATAGCACCTGCTGAAACACACACCTGGGCTCTAGTGTCTGAACTTTTTCCTGCAATGCTGCTTCTGTAGGAGGGAAATAATGTAATCACCCACTAAAAATGGACCACTGGTGCTCTCTGGCATGATGCTTTGGGCCAGTGCTGTCTTGGTTTGCTTCCTTCCTGACTGATACCGGCCAATGTCTCTCTCTCATCCTCCCTTTCGTTCACATGCTAGATCTCTTTCCTTTGGGGCTCCCCAGTGTTCTTCTTTGTCTTGCATTCTATTTAACATCTACATTCAGCCTCTTGTTCAACTCGTCCACTTCCACGGCCTCCGCTGTTATTCCTATGCTGATGACACGCAGATTATTGAAGGGCTTAATCTCGCCCACCCTGATAGGTCGTCTCAGTTTAGGGAGCGTCTGACGGTAGTTGAATGTTGGATGAGCAACATTTAGCTTAAACTGAGTGAGACAAGACAGTGATACTGGTGGTGGGTCTTCCTTCCTTTTCTTCTTTGTTGACTCCTTCTTTTATGCCTTCTGCTCTGGTTTGCGTTCCTACTCCCCTGGCTGTTGTTAAAGATGTGGACTTTAAGATTTCGGCCTCTCTACAGAGGCCCAGATCAGTGCCATTTGTCAGGCTGGCCATTTCCATCTAAAGGTCCTCTGTAAGGTTTGACCCTTTCTCCCTTTACATCGTCATGCTCTGGTCATTATGTCCCTTATTATAAGTCACATCAACTAGTGCAATTCTCTTTTCCTGGCCGCACCTCTCTAGCTCAGTCGCCTGCTGCAGCTTTTTCTAAATCTGGCGACTGGCACCCCTTACGGTTCTCACATTTCTCTGGTGCTTCGCTCTTTACTTTGGCTTCCTGTCACGTATCATTCTTCATGCATAGTTCACCATGCATGTTATGGCCAGGGTGCAGAATATCTGCAGGACACGTTTGTACTCCATATCCATGGGTGTTTTCTTTTGATTGTGTCTTATTTATGTTCCATGTTTTCAGTTATCTAGGGCTGGGAGGGGGTGGAATTTCTCTGCTGCCACAGTCAGACCTTGGAATTCCGTGCCACCTTCTCTTAGGGCTATTGAGAATCATCTCCAGTTTAGGCGTTTTTTTAAAAAAAACCTTTCTATTTTATTTATTTCTCTGTCTGTATATGTTGTTTTGGCTACATGTGATCTTACCAACCATAATTACATAGTGTTACATTTCATCAGGGACACACCGGAAACACGATTTTTTTTTTTTTTATTTGGGGTGCCCGCCCCAAGCCCCTTTTTATCCACCTTTTTAAAGCCACCTTAACCCCATCACAATCCATTTTAACCCCATACCCCACTATCTGTATATAAGTATATATTTATTTAAACTTTTTGGTGTTTTTCAGTGTTATTGGCCACTCTGTTATGTTTCCGATAAAATGACTGGATACCGTGGTGTCTATGCACCGATATGCCGTAAGCTTGGAACATAGGCTTATGCCAGCGAATCCAAGCTTCCTTATTGGCTGGCACCCCTATTCAGGGTGCACATGTGTGATAGTCATGCATCTTATCATTCAGTCTAAGACACAATGTTCCATATCCAGAGAAACTAAACATAGACAAATCGAGTGGCACTTTTCCGTTTAAGAATTTTTGTAACTTTTAAACTGAGTCTATTATTTTTTAGAGTTAGGAACAGAGACGTCTTTATGGGAGGGCAACAGGGGCACTTGCCCCGGGCCCCCACCTTGAGGGGGCCCCAAGAAAGAGTCTTCTTAAAAAAAAAAAAACAGTCTTCCTAAGTCGACAAAATTCATTATCCCCCTCAGGATTTTCTATGGTGTGTTGCTAAGGCTAAACCTATTTTCTGTCTGTTGTTGACAAGTACATTTTGTTCAGATCTTTTCATCCTTTAATGTTATGTTCACTGTGGTATACATAGTTTGTGTGACACAACAACTGTAGCATTCTCACCTTGCTTTGGGTTATTGATCATGTGCAATAGCCAAAGTTGAAATACATATTGATTCAGTTGAGTGTCCTGATGGTTCAGAGGATACCTCAGTGTGTTAAGCACTCATTGCAGAGATATGCGTTCACATACAAGACTACAATACCAAATTCCAGGAAGGCCGACTCAGCGTTTCCAATGTATAAAGTTGTTAAGCCTGCATGTAAATGTAGATTGCTCTATAGCACCCCAGATGTTGTCATCACCAATGTACCTGCACTAGATAGTGGTTGCTATAGAAGCTAACATACCATCAATATGGTGATGGTCTAGAAATTGGTTTGTTTAGGTGGGGAGTTGTAAAACCTAGGCAGGCACCTCCAATGATGACAATAAAGTGTTAGAGGTGTTTAAGTATCCAAATTCCAGACTGTGGAACCAAAGCGTTCATGCTTGGATCCTGGCTTTGCCAGCAGACAATACAGTGATCCTGGAACAATCTTATATCACTGACTGTACTGTACTGCCTTTAATGAAAAGGTTTTCTTCTCACATACTAGTGGCATTGTTTGGCCAATAACCTGATCTTTCCTATCATGTAGGTGATTTGAGTGGAGGGAGTTCTAGACAGAAGAGAGCAGACCAGATATTGCAGGCTTCTTACCAGCATATTTTAAGGTTTGCTTATGTGACAACAAAACGTTTTTTCTGCACATTTTAAATACCATTGCACAAGCCTGTGTTTGGGGTGTTTTTAAAGCTTTACAATTCAAAAGTGAAACCTATTTGAAATCTTTTAAGATCACATCCATTAGTATGCTGGTATTTATTACTTTCCTTGATGATGGAGACAATGAAGGTAGAATAATTAGCATTTTGAATAATATGTTTCTATAACGTTTTGTTTTTTAAATATTTATATTGCATTATGTGATTTTCATATTTTCCAATTCAGTTCTGTAAATACTAGAAAATAAATTGGTAAGACCAGAAATTGTGGGTACGAATCCCAGATTCACCTCTTAATCAATGCGTGATCCTGGGTATCTCATTTAATCTTGTATTTCCTCACTTGTCAAAATTGCAGGTCCCTAAACCTTTCAAAATTGTCAGCCCTTCAGAGTGATTTCGTTCTCAGGGTACGATCTTTAAAAAAGACTCATTCATGGTTTCACTCACTATATATAGGGCCTCATTACAACCCAGACGGTAAATTCCCTACTTTACCACCATGGTGTAAACTCTGTTTACACCATGGTGGATGGCGGATTTACCACCCCATTCCAAGGTGAGTGGGGCGGTAAATCCCCATTCCCCATTTACTCTTCCCCATTCCCATTTTTGCCCCATAGGGCATAATGGGAGTGGGGAAGGCGCTAATTAAGGCACCATAAATTACGGTGCCGTAATTAGCACCAAGGCGGGTTAGCGCCTTGCATTTTAACGCCTGCTAAAAGCAGGCGTTAAAATGGTAATCAGGCGTTAAGGGTTAACAGCACCGACGGCGCCGTTAAACCCTTAACGCCTGGGTTGTAATGCGGCCCATAGTGTTGTTTTCTCTATAATGATAGTGAGCATTGATGTATTGCAAACCAGTGCCACCAGTTTCTTTGCTCTCGAATGGTGACATTGCTTGAAAACCATGTCCCACTACTAATCTCAGTTTGTCTGTATACAGAGACCTTCCTGGTATCTTTAAATCGTCACCCACTCTCTATGCTATGGTATGGTATGTGTAGTTTGATCCTTGCTTCCCATTGTTCATCTGTATCCATGCTTAAGCACTTTTGCTGTCTCAGAGGCAGCTAATCTCAGACCATTCTGGATTATGTGTACCTGTGTCATAAAATCTGTGCACTGCAGTTATACTATGTCCAGTATACCTTCCACGTGGCTGCTATTGATGGAATGTTTGCTGTATTTATGTTTGAACACAAGTACCCTCGCGCAGACTGCTAATGTTGCCCTTGAACTGCTACTTGTTAATGACACTGATTACAACATGAATGAAGAGGGTAAGGTATCTGAAATGGAGATTACCAGGCTCAATTTGATCTCTGTGAGACAGCATATCAAGCTATGGGTTGTTATCGTGAGACGGTGTGGGGCGCACTAGATATTCTATATCCCTTAATTCCTTTGGTCTGTTGGAGGGGGGCCCCAGAGGTATCCGTTCCCCGGGCCCCAAAGTGCTTAAAATGGCCCTTGTTAGGAATTGTAAGCAACACACACATAAAAGTCTGTTGCTATAATAAAAAAAAACACACTATGTTTGAGCTACAGTGTGCCCTTAGATTTGCTGATGGGCTACTGATTGTTAATTTAATGATTTGTTTGTTGCTGTGCATAGGTCCTTGCCCAGAGCAAACATAGATCACAACCTGGACTTCCCGGAGTGGACTGCAGCAGAAGTTAGAAAACTCCCAGCCTCCACTGTTTCAAGGCCTCTAGAGACGCTTCTTGGGGGTGCCAGAATAGTGGCTTGGGCTGGCCCGTTCCAGATGCGGACGTCTTCTTTGGTCATTACAGCAGCACTAGCCTCTGCAATATGCACACGCCCACTTCCTCTTAATGTCCATGCTTATGGATGCTTGTTCTCACTGCTGCTTTTCTTCTGGATGCTATTGGCTGCTATTTTGGGCACGTTTTGTCCATCATGCTCCCTTCTTTACCTTCTGCAGGCATCAGCCTTTCCTCTGTCACCATATAAGGTTTGCATGGGCAGTGAGTGCCATGTGCTGACGGATCAAGATGAAGGAGCTGATACTGACGATCTTACAGAGGTGATTCCCCCACATTAATGAGGATCTCAATGACCTCCAAGATCACCAAGCAGCTGTGTAACTTTCTCAAGTAATTTGACAAATGTGACTTAAGAAAGTGGTAAGCACCACATATTGGCTGCTAATTGAGGCTCTGGGCAATGGCAGCCTTGGAGATCTGCAGGTCAATGTGACAGGACAAGCTATCAATGGCATTGCCCCTCATGTAAAGCAGACACCCTATCATGCAGAGTTGGAGGGTAATTCAGCACATGGATCCAACATCTTGACCTCTTCTGCCTATGTCATGCAGGGATACTTATTTTCAGAGGTATGCCATGAGCATCGGAAATTGCATGATCTGCTAAAGTGCTGTCACTGTGGCGGTGCTGACTCTTACCAAACGAAATTGACCCAAAACACCCACAACTGACTGGCTATGCAGAGGTTACAATCACTCCCACAGATGTCCCTAGAAATGGAGGTTTGATTCCCCCATGATGTATCATTTCTTCAGTGCACCTAGCCGCATGGGTGGAAATGCACCAGAGGGCAATGGAGATAGAGGTGTTGAATATGTGTGTGTGTCGACATTAGACTTGAGTGGCTATCCTGAGTGGGAACCAAATTCCTCACTGAGAGCTGCAGGCGGCCAGCAATGGGCTAAATGTCAGCCTTACCTCAGTTGCCAGTTACTTAGAGTAGGAGCACATTCCATAATACCTCCTAAGTGTGCCTCCCATGTCAATGGATGCAGCCTTGGTAGCAAATGTTACTATTTTGTGAATGATGTCTGTCACCCACAGCTTGTCTTCCAGTAGAAGAATAGCCGTAAGGTTGGACTATAATATCGGGTTATGGCTGAGGATTTAAAGACAGGAATTTTTCCAAATAGTATGATTTTGCCACCAATGAATATTCTGAACTATTGCATTGGCTGGCCAACTTTGTAGTTCAACGCAAATTCAGGCCACAAATTAAATGCAAAGCTGATTGTCAGAGCACCGTTACTGTCTCTCTATTGTGGTTGTTTTGTGATAGCATTGGAGGGCATTTTGTGTGCCTTGTGTGGTGTAAGTAGAATTAGCAGTCGTGCTGAGCATGGCAGGTCTCTGGTTGCAGTGAAAGGTCCAGAGCAGATAGGACTGTCAGCTTCATCTGACATGAAATCCATCAGACTGTCAAGAATATCTTACCTTATGAGGATATCTACTTCCCTTTTAGATATGTCACATAATCTGATAAAGAAACACCTACCTCAGAACAAAGACACCAGTGCCTTTTGGGTACAATCACAAGCCACTTTCCTGCATTGAGATTGAGGAAACACGGTACATGGAGTAGCAACTAGATCGCTCAGTTAGACATAGTGAGCCAAAGGCTGATCGAGTAGTCAGGAATGAGTTAGAAAATCCCATCAGAAGATTAATCGCCCAGTTCCCTCTACATCAGCACACTTATATAAGCCAGTTCTGCATGAGCAGCTGGCCCTCTGAAGCAAGATCCCCAAGGAGGAGCCTGGAAAATGCAGTGTCACTGTGGCAGGTTGGAATCATTAACAGGGTGCTGTTAATTAGTGAGCGATAGAAGGTCTCCGGGCCCTGCACACCCAGGGAAGATACTTCCAAGCAAAGCACGCTTTGTCTCTGGTGACTGTCCTCAGCGCACCCATAGCAGTTTTAGTTAAGCAGCAAAGGCACAACTCTTTGGAGGTTATCACGTTTACCAAAGCAAATAACAGCATCTTTCATTAAGTACACTGGAAGCACTTCAGAGACCCATAGTTCAAGGTATAAGTTGACCAACTGCATAGATCCATATAACTTTTCGTTCATTTGCCACTCGAATTATAGCATTGTTCTTCAATATAAACCACACTTATGGCCATAAAATCTATGATCAGCCCTTCCAAGATCAGCCTTTGTCCACGCCATTGACAGTTTCCAGATGCCCACTCTTTAGTAAACACATGGCTTCCACTGAGAATCTTAATACAGCGAAAACTCAAGGGACATTTGTTTTGAGTAGGAACCATTTTTAGAGAATGTGCCTGGGTCTCAGCCATCTTGTCTTAAAGAAAGGATGGAAGTAAAACATGTACAAAGAAGGCAACCATTTCCTACCTGGCACCATCAGAGAACAGGAGTGGGACGGGTAGGCTCAGACGTGGGTCCTGTGCCTGCAGGGCCTAGAGATCTAAGCTACTCTTCACTGATGAGGCCAAACAAGTTGGAACATGTTTGGGGATGCTTGTGGTCTCTTGCAGAAGGGACATGACATAGCCGTTTGGGCTTTACTGCCCCTTTAGGGGTGGGGCCATGCCTGATTTGTAAATGGTCTTTCCCCTTTTGTAATGGCTTGGCAGGCAAAGAACAATGGTCTGGGCAGTTGCCCAGAGCAATTTAGGAGGTTAAGATTAACTATAAGCCTTCAAGCCATCACCTCTTTTTTTTTTGTTGTAGTCACCCCGAGAGAGGTGGGTATACCCAGACATGGGTTGCATGCCTGCCAGGCACAAAGGTCCAAGCTACTACTCACTGGTGAGGTCCAACAAGGCTGAAACATATCTGGGGATGCTGTGGTCTCATGCAGAAGGGATTTAACCAAATAATTTGGGCTGGAGTGCCACTTTAGTGGAGGGACCAAATCTAATTGCATATGGTTTTTCCACTTGTGTAATGGCATGACAGGCAAAGGAAGATGTTTGGGAAGGCTGTCCAGAGCAATGCAAGAGGTTAAGATTAATTCTGATCCTTTCATCCATCACCTCTTTAGTTTTGCTGTAGGAATCACACAACATAGCACCTTAATACATTCCTAAATAAACGTCTAGGTTTATGGAAGATGGGTTTACTCCTAATGCTGATGCATGATCCTTTTGGTTTAAATAATAGCACCTTCTAGATGTTCCCTGTGAAAGAGAAGCTATGGCTCGGGGCATGCCTTTCTCAGTGCAGGTCGCCATTTGTTGGAATGTGTTCAAACCAATTGTGTGCTTGATGATTGACTACTTGAAATTGACAACATATTTAAAAGCCTTCACACACTGTTTAATATATTACATGGCTCCCAATCCACAGCTTGTCTTGCTATGTTTTAGCTCCCGGATGCTTCTGTGTGAAAATGGATATTTTATAAACTGGTCATGCAATTGAATTCAATTATAGAATATAAATGCTAGAATGGGGTTGTATTGCTGTGCTCGTTTAGCAATAAAGGATGAGTATGTAGTTCAAATAATGCTCAACCGATATTCAGTTATCTAATTACTGCTTATTGACGTCAGACAGTTCCAAATTGTACATTGTTCAAATGTTACTTTACATATGCCTTGGGTCCTCAATTGATATAGGTATTCTGTGCATGTGTGGTCCTCTAATGTTCAATTTGAATCTTATGTTCTCTATTCCTGGTCACTGTTATAGTCCTCTTGACATTCAGTGTATCGATTTGTATTCATATATTCCTTGTGCTTATGCATTTTTCGTCTCATAGTAACAATCCTAAAACACGTTTCACCACAGTCTTAATTAAATGTGGATCTTGAGGAGGAAATATAGTTTTTAGGATTTCTGATTTAAATATTTTGCATCTGCAACAAGGATGTACAATTAGTGTGTAGGGTTCTCTGATTAGTTATTAATCATAAATACAATACAATGGTTTCGAATGGGGCATCTTTTTCCAAGAGCATTCTGATTTGTTACACACCACTTCTAGATATTTTCCATCTTTATTCAGAGTATTGACATTATCTGAAACAAATGGTACATTGCGCTGCCTCTTAGTTTCACTGACTGAATTCAATGTAACGGTCTCAATCACTAAGTTGTCAATGCTAAAATGTAGCAGAAAAGTGAGTCAGCCCACCTAAGAATGCCATAAATGAGGTGCTGGATGTAATAGTCCTGCTTTGTTTAGCCCACAAACTCTGTTCCTCGTCGTGTGGAGTTATTTATAGCAGTGTATGCGTCATCGTGTTGACCCTTGCGATGATGTCATGGGGTTTTTGCATGTAGCGGGCATTTTATGTCAAGTATTTACGATTATAATCACGTGTGTTTGTTTTTCCGTTTAAATTTATTTTGGCAATTTTTTCATTATTCTAATCTTGGCAGTTCTCACTCTAGTGTGGTAATTGTGATACTATTTCTGAAAATGATTCAATAAACACTCAATGTTATTAATGTGTAGATATTCTCATGTGCGTACTGTTAGGGAGAATTCTCTGTTAAGGCTAATTTCCCAAGCCTAGTGAGTCCCCCAGCAGCTTTGCTGGATTTTAGAGGTTTATGTTTTTCTCCTGCTAAGAGTGAGACTCTTTTTCTCCCACTCTTAGACATGATTTGAGATATCCTTTGACTTTGCAATGTGTTTAATGGGCTATGGGGTCTTTTACTCCATAGGGTTTCATGGGGTTTTTGGTAAGTGTGTTACACAGCACCCTCAGTGCAGTAACACAGGGGTGTCATAGTGACCCCCAAACATAGACTCCATACCCTGGGACTGACTACTGTCTCCCAGGGCATGTAAAGTCACCATTGACTTTACTAGTCTTAAATTGGGAACAGAACCAGTACAAACCATCATATTGTGGAAGTACTGGTAGAGGTAATAAGATTGCCCCTGGGTCTGTTTTTCGAGGGGGCACTGTGCAGTCCCCCCTCGTCGAATTTCTGGCTGGTGGCAGTGGTTACCACGTGAAATATTCCTTAAGAATATTTACTATTGCATTTTCCCATTCATTTTAAACGCACCACTTTTTGGTGCAATGTTAAAGATACCGCCGGGTTATTTATTTAATATTTATTCCCCGGTTGAGTCTTTTTGCCAGGATTCGGTTTTAAAATGGCGCTCGTGTTCGCCTCTGTTACTCCAACCCAAGTCAAGCCCTTTGTTCCACTTTTTGGCGGGCTTCTCCACAGGAGCGTCCAAAAGTGGTGCCACTCTGTCTGGGTCTACAGGATGTGTGGGAGTGGGGTTTAGGCACCCTGGACTGAGTTGCCTTGGCAACTCAAGTCGTACTCTTGTGTGATTGGCCCAGTGGTGAGCCGCCCGGCATGTTTGAGTGACAGCTAGGACTGATGAATGGGGGTTTTCTGCATAAAAGCAGGGCTTTGGAGACTGGAACTTCAGAAGTCGCCACAGGACCAAAGAATCCGAAGAGGGACAAGCTGAGCCGACCTGCAACGACGACACCACCAGTGGAGCCCTGCTGATCCGTCTCACCACTTCTTCCAACGACAGAGGAGATCTTCATCCCGCAAGAGTCTTCTTCCTTTGACTGGTGGGGATAACCATTTTGCCCGCCTTTTCAATTTCCTGGATCATCTCGTGACCGCCTTGCCTGTGCCATGCACCCTGGCAACCGGGATACCACGTTTTACCACTACCGTGAATAAAAGGGTAGTACCTTTTAACCGGAGAACTCTGCGGCTGGTTTCTTCCCTGGCAGTGCAACGACCTTCAGCTTTCCACCATGTCGAGACCATCTCTTCCTCTGGACGACGCTGCGACTTGCACCCGCTGCCAAAAACAACTGCCCCTGCTGGAGGATTCTCCCCACTTTCAAGGTACTGTGTCCGCCTGGCCTCCCTCGCAACGGTCTGTGTGGGGTGTCTCTTAAATCCTCAATGTACCACTTGGTTTGGCCCTAGGCTGGCTAACTGAACTTTTCTGAGCTGAACTAATTATTTTCTGAAATCAATGCAAGAATTTTCAAGCCTCTAAAACTGTGTGATCTTGGGCGCATTGGTGAGCTGTTCTCTCTAAAAGGGAGCCTGGCCTCTGAACCTTTTGCTCACAAGTAGACTTTGACTTTCCTGCCTTGCTGGGTGCTTCTAAAGTATTGTGTTGTGTGCTTTTCTAATTTCTGCCTTTTTCCCTCCCTATTTCTTAACTTATTGGAGTGCCATCTTTAGTTAAGCGCTCACCTCTGTATGGAAATAAGTGGTGTTAACTAAGACTGGTCTAATAAGGAATAAGGGATGTATATATATATTAATAGTGACTGTGTTTCGAACTTGCTTACAATAATAGTGCTGGAGTATTTCTAAGTGTGTCTTTAAATAAATAATTATATACTTTGTTACCAAAGCTCTGGTCAGTGTTTGCTTGTGCTACTGTATTTTGGTACCTATCTTGTATACTCTATATAATGTCTAACTCTTCTTGAGAGAAGTCTTGCTGCTCAGCCACAGCTACCAGGTAAATTTGGGTGGTACAGACTGCTACCAATTGGGTTTACTGCCAACACCTGTAGTCCTAAGCCTTTTGCAGTGGTCCTTAAGGGAACTGCACAGGTTCTGCCTAACATGTACTTTCTGAAGTTAGGTAAATTACAAAATCAACTAAGGTTAAAATAAAAGTATGATATATAACGAAACTGATTGTGAACATGGGCCTCCACCGGGAGCCAGTGCAGTCCCCTTCTGACATTTGAGACATGTCTCGGCATGAGAGCCCCATGGCCTCCCTCACTGCGCCATTTTGAATGATCTGTAATCTGTTCTCCTCTGTTTTACTAAGGCCAGATAAAAGGCTACAGCAATAATCTATTTTCGCTCCAACAATAGCTCTGGCCATTTTCTCTGCACTGGCCTGAGAGATGAAAGGTCTGAGATGAGATAAGAGCTTAATATAATAGGTTGCAGAG
The DNA here is from genome assembly GCF_040938575.1 of Ambystoma mexicanum. Lineage (NCBI taxonomy): Eukaryota > Metazoa > Chordata > Amphibia > Caudata > Ambystomatidae > Ambystoma > Ambystoma mexicanum. Next base: position 88,666,570 of record NC_090925.1, read on the forward strand.
GAGACAAGGCTTCCTACATGTGCTTTCATAGAAAGCTGCTGGTCAAGAATGAAGCCCACGTTTTTAACCTTCTTAAAGGGCGTTATCTTGACCTCACTGAGCAGGAAGCTCTCATATGCAGGGCCCAGCTTGGATAGAATGGGCTGCATACCAAGAATCATCAACTCTGTTTTACCCCTATTCATGGCTAAGTTATTCCAATCCATCTAGTTCTAGATGGAGGTATAAACTCTGTTTAATTCTGCTTTATCCCTCGCATGAGTACCAACCATGAGGACGACACACTGCTTGTCTTCCGCATAGTTGGCATGATCCCCTCCTGATCCAGCAATGCAAAGAATGGAGCCATGAATATGTTATAAAGGCAGGGAGAAATACAGGCACCCTGCGGAACACCAAATTCAATAATAAGCAGACGGGCCTCTGCCTCCTCAGAAAAAACTTTGCTTTCTGTGTTGTTCAGAAAGGATGCGATCCAACATACCACTGCTGGGGAGAAATAGGTCCCTGCCTCCAACCTAGAGACCAGTATAGAATGGTCAACCAGATCAAAAGCAGCCAAAAGATACAAGAGCATCAACATAGGCCCTTGTCTAACCGCTCCAGAAGCCTGGACTGTCATGTATACTGTTGGGTGGCGTTTTTGGGATTTGTGAAGACGCCATTAATATGTTCCATCACGTCAGCGTCTGTCTGTAAACACTGTTCTAGTGTTTTTTTCATGATGGCCGCCGACGTCCTCTAGTGCCGACTCAGTGCAGCGTTCCTCGCGTTGCACCGTCACTGCTCTCCTGCTACGAAGGTAAACACAAAACAGTACAGCTGAGGTATACCAGGTAAAATGGAAGCGCTTGAGTTATGAATATTAAACCAATATCCTTTCTTAAATACACAGAACAGGCTGCTGCACCCAGGCGGAATGAGTGGGCACCTCAAACCCACTTAACACAATAAACAAAACAATGAGTATTCCACCATTTGGATGCGCTGCCATCTCAGAAAGGTAAGACAACTATTATATCAAACGTCCTAATACATGTGCAATATATATTGCAAATAACACATAGAAGAATTTTTGCGTTATTTAATGATCTTCATATCCATTAGGAAGTTGCAAATAATGTGCCAACACGTGTTTCGACCTCTCTCGGTCTTTCTCAAGGCAAAACTCTGTTCGACAAATTTGATGTACAATGTTTCAATGCATGTTAGTATCCCCATGTACAAACCAGGGTCAGAAAATACAGGGAAAAAACATCTAACAAAATATATCGGTATACATTACCAGATCAATTAACACATGAACATGTCATCAGCAGCACATGAAAAGAAATAAAAAATATAAAAAATGTTTTATAAAAATGAAATACATTAAGAGCAGTAAACTTTAGACTAAAATGTACACAAATGAGTCAATTAGTGCGCTAATACTCATGCAGTGAATACACACGTGCTACCGCGTGAAACCCTGCGTCACCAGCTACAGCACTTATCCCACATAGAGTAAATTTAGTGTACACGGTGATCCCCATAGAATATGTTTGCAATTACTACCGATTGTGTATTGGATTCATACGCGCCACTGCCAGGAGCCAAGAGTCACCAGTTCGGCACCTCTTGCCGAACCCAAGGGGTCAAAACTTATAAATAAATCAAAACACTGTTAGATACATCAATATGTAACCAATTCACCCATTTAAGCGCAATATGATCACCAACACCACAACAATATCATGCAATATCGCCAAGTCTCAATTTAGCAAATTACCGTTTTAATAGTCCCCCTGATTGAATATCTGATGGTGATAACCAACCATTTGGCGATTCTCTTGATACTGCCGTACTATTGTCCAACTTTGAAAATCTGGTAAAACATGTGGTAAATCGATCCCAGTTATAAAGTGTCTCTAAAGCATATGCAGAAAAGTGAAATCCCAAGTGCAGGACATTTGACGTTACCTGCCCATTCAAATTAATGAAATTTGTCTGAGACTTTCTGGTTCTGTATGACAGCCTGCCTTAATTGGCAAACCTAATGGAGAAACCCATACATATTTAAAGTATAAACAACATGTTCGGGACAAGAGTCCACATGTAATATAAAATGCCCCATACACAGTGGAAAAATCAGTGGAAAAATCACTTACAACGAATGTCCTACCGTCTGCACACGTCCATTATAACCGAAACATGTCCAAACGCCGTCCCGCCCGCGATCCGTATAAAAGGAAAAGAAAAGTACCTAGTGGTCACGTGATGATTAATCACATGTTCCATACGCATCACGTGAGATACCGAAAAATAAACAAAGACGTACTTTCTACTAGCGAACCATGCTAGTCTGGAATACGACTAACTGGGCGCATACCAATGCGAACTAATGGAGTACTGTAACACGCGTTTTGGATCGCGTAATTCGTCCATCCATAGAAATTACATTGAATTGTCAAAAACCAACAATTATCATGAACGCGCCACATTCGAACAAAACCCTACTCTAGTTGTTCCAGAACCAGACCAATTATAGTGTTGGTGATATTAGATGAAGTGCCATTCTGCCAACATGAAGTGGCATATGAAAAATCGAAAAAAGAATTCTAAATTTTATTGTCGCATTGAATCTTTTCAAATATAATGGCCTTAACAACTACAAACTGAATTGATCCAAAATTTGAAACAATAGATGAGTAACTTCTACTATAAAAGTTGGAGGTCAAATATCTAAACGATGGACCCAAAGACAATCATATATCTGAGCATAATGCGGGAATATAAATTATGTGGAAATAGAAAAAATAAAAATAAGCTGAAATTAAAGTTAAAATTATATTGATACCAATGTATTTGGCCCATGGATACTGCAACGGCGCCTCGCCGGTCCCCTCGACTCCCGCAGTGGCACACATGTATAAATTCATCCGATAAATGTCACATGTTACCTGCCCAACTACAAGAAAACATGTAATTCCGTGTCACTGTTGAGTCCCAGAGTAGTGCAACGTAACCTGCAAATCATTTGTGCTTCTAATTGTCGCAATAATGCAGAACGGTCCCCCCCTCTCGAGTGAGATCTCACTTGCATTAGACCTATAAACCTGATATCACTCACATCTTCCATTTGATGATGTTCCTGCCAATGGATTGCCAAAGGTAATTTAGAGTCAAATTTTCTAGGACTGGCAAGATGTTCCCTGATTCGAATGAGCAATTCCTTGATGGTCGAACCCACATACACTTTGCCACAGATGCAGCGAATTGCGTATGCCCTTCTTTTCTAGCTCCACCAATCAATCCTGCCAACTCCATATCGTGGTTACCTCTTAAGCCAAAGGGCTTCTTTAAATGTGGGACGTGTAATTTTTGTCAATTTGATATTCAGTCTGACATCTTCACATGCCATAATAGTTTATCAATTCAAATACGTGATTTCTTGAACTGTAAGACGAAATGTGTGGTATACGCAATTCGCTGCATCTGTGGCAAAGTGTATGTGGGTTCGACCATCATGGAATTGCGAATTCGAATCAGGGAACAGGGTGTTCCATTACATAGTGAGTTGCCATTGGGTATCTCATATCTATTGGTAATAGCTCGAAGGTGTTGCAAAATCCTGATTTTCAATGTACTTCCTTAGTACCATTTTTGGCATATACACACAATTCCAAAGATTCCAAATGTTGTGTTGCAGTTTATGAATTGTAGAATGTTTTTCTTGGTCCAATTAGGTTGGTCTATTTGATTGTTTCCTTCCATAAATTGTGGGCTGATCTTGCAGTTCCCACATTTATAGTTGCCAATATTGGGGGTAGGTTTCACATGGTTTGGATAGTCTCGGATTGCCTGACTGGTCTCAAATAGCTTGGAGACATTTGGGTGCCGATTCATGGAACAAACGTGCACCGAAAATTCCAGCGCAAGCTGGCGCAAGCGTGAGAAAGCAAGCGCACGCTTGCGATTCAAGGAAGGTGCTGTGCGTGTTTTCCACTGGTTGTGTGCCAAATCCGTGTGTGGTGCACACAGGCGCACACGTCATTGCAACAACCTGAGCGCTGTCCCTGTGTGTGTACTGCAGGGATATACATGGAACGCCTACACGCACGCAAACAACTCATATTCATGTAATCGAATACGGCAAACAAGCGCACGCTGAAAGACGCGCACAGGCGTCAACATGTCCGCCACAGGAAGGCAGGCGTAAGCGTCCCAGCGCACAGTATAAAAGTGCACGCAAACAACAAACACGTACATACCGCTACGATGAATGCCCCATTTGTCGCAGCACTGATCGTGGGACACCGCAGGAGGAGAATATCCAGGGCCCGCATTTTTCCCCCCGGACTAGCCTTTTTGGGATGCCTGACGATCAAGTCTAAGGCAGGTATAGGTTTCCACCTCGTATCATCCTAGTCCTGGTCAGGGAGTGGGAAGATGACCTTAAATCCCCCACCCTCTGCTCCGAAGCATTGAGCCCCTTGGAGAAGGTGCTCAATGTCCTGCATTTTTTGGCCACTGGGTCATTTCAGCGGACTACTGCCATAGTGGGGGGTATCACAGGCCACGCAGTCAAGCTGCCTACACCAGGTCTTGGCAATCATGACAGAGCGCCCCTCAGTCCGCAGGCACATATACATGCCCAGAACACCTGCAGAAAGGCAAGCCATTGTCCAAGACTTTTACAGGGTGGCACACTTCCCCAAAGTGCTTGGTGCCATAGATTGCACCCATGTGGCCCTACGTCCACCTAGGGCCACTGAGCACATCTACCGAAACCGCAAGCACTGGCATTCCATCAATGTGCAGGTGGTATGAGATGCCAAAGGAATCCTCACCTCTGTCTATGCAAACTACCCTGGCTCCACCCATGACAGTTTCATATACAGAATGTCTGCCCTGAGTCGGGCCCTGGAAGCTGGGCAGCATGGTGACACATGGCTCCTATGTGAGTACAAATGCCCGTGCACATGCATGCATGTCATACACAGACAAATACACAAACCCCAATAATCACAACCATTATCACCTCTCCAGGGGACAGTGCCTACCCTCTGAGCAACCACATGATTACGCCAATCCGGAGACCCACCACACCACCCCAGGTAAGATACAACGCTGCCCACATTGCAACCAGGAGCATAGTGGAGCGCACATTCGGAGTGCCCAAGTCACGCTTCCGCTCCCTTGACTGGTCTGGGGGGCAGCTACTCTATGCACCCCCAGTAGTGTGCAGGATCATTGTGGCAGCATGTGTCCTGCACAATGTTGGAACACGGCAGGGCGTACCGGTGGACATGGTGGTGCCCCCACATCCCCAACCACAGGCACAGGCGTTGCCCATGTGAGGGGATAGGGCTTGTGGCGAGGCAGGCCGGACCCAGCTTGTGGCCACATTTTTCTCCTAAACTCCCACCCCTGAGGAATGCACACAGGCCTGGCACATACCAGGTGACAATCGATGATGACAAAGAGACAGTCAACTGTCACAACCTTACCACCCTGAGAATGTTGCCATGGAAGTGGCACATTGTGTGCATCCCTAGCTACTCAAACCTAACCAATCATGTGTGACCAAAAGGTACACATGCAAGGTGTGTATCACACAGACCTGCAAAACAGGCCAGGACAATCACTAGTATGTCACCCAAAGCCTCCAAAACCACAACATGAGATGGCAAGCAATAGCAAAACACCAACACAGTACCAATAATGTACACATTGACATGTGAAAAATGTAAAGTGGCGTCAGCCAATGATGCCTGACATGGAATCAGATACAATGACTAACCAACAACCTCCCACACAAAACAAGTCATACCCAAATGCATACCAACAGTTGTAGCTTGAACATAACAATGAATGCCTGTACACACGCACATTGTGCATGGCAAAATCAACACTGCAGAATCCGTGTTCTGTAACCATCTCCTGCAACACACTGCTCAGCACACAGGATAGTGACCAGCCATTGTGTGTGACGCACACCCTGAGCATCACATGAAAACGACAAACTAAATAAAAAAACACATTATGCATGTACAGGATCCCCAAATGGTCATAGATCATGTGCTGCAGGGACACAGTGGGCCCCAGAAGGCAAATTGAGTGCACATGTGGACATGGAAGGGTGGTTGTACATGTTGTGGATCATAGTGCATGTGTGTCAGTAGGGACATGCACTCAATACCTGCATGTGCAATCAAGTGACCATCAGTGTCCTCTACACATCACATGTGAACAGTGCCCATGTGTACACAGCATGTCAAACCACAACTATCCCCTCACACCTGAAAGGTAAACACAACACATGAACAGGCATTGATCAGCAGAATACATCATGTACATAGGATACCACAATTACAATGTCAGGGTGCCCATCACACTGTAGGGCAAGGCAACTGTCCAACAACAAAATACCCCCCCTCCCTCACATATCACCATGACCCACTGAACATCTGCGCCTGGGGTATGTAGCCTTCTTTCTTGAAGTCTACCTGGCCACAGGATCACCCTTTCCCTTTGTCTCCATCTTCCACCTTGCGAGTAAAAAGTGTCCAGCACCCTCAGAGGCCACCTTCACCTGCAAAAATACCAAATCAAAGAGAACTCAAAGCAGGCAAACACACAAGCCAAGCAAAAAGCCTGCAGTCAGCAAAATACACCAGTACATGACTTGAAGTAGCAGTACATCACAAAGCACAAGTACTAGCACAATGATGGAACAATCAAGGTAGCACAGTAAAACAATGTCACAACAGGATGTGTACCATGTTTGGTACATAATATACAATGATGCACCACAAACTGATGTGTACTGTCACAGCTCCCGTGTACAGGCGCAGGAGTGTCATGAACCAACCACCCCCACCATGGTCTGGGTGCCTGCAAGGTCAAACTCACACAGGCCTCACATTAACACATACACAATCAGACCAAACATGTTCATCATGCACATAGTACCAAATTACTCAAATGGAAGTCAAAGAGAAACTTATCTCTGGGGTGAGTGCTGGCCTCCTGCATGCACACTCTCAGGTCCGGTAAGAGGAGCAGTTCAATGCTGCAAAGAGAGCCAGAGTTACTAATCTCTGCATGCCCATAACACACACATACACACCACCCTACATGCCCCAAAGTAACAAACTACTCTACAAACAAACAATCTGGTGTGGTGCTTCGTACCCATACGTAAGATTCCCCCTGTGATGGTTCATACACAGTCAATGCAGTAAGTCAGGCGCCAGTGGGTGCGTGGCAAATGGAAGACCAATGTGTCAAGATTCATACAACATGCAATGTTCCCTGGGTAAGCAGCCAGACGCATTTAGCAAGGTATGACTTCAGTGCAATTTGTGTTCCAGCATAACCCAAATAAAGTAAGTAGTGTATGTGTCAATTTCAACATGAAAATGAAATGCACTGCACACAAGTCTGTCCCTCGCTGTCTGTCCCTGTGAGCTGCTTCTTTCCCTGTCTTGGAATGCTACAGGGCTAATACAACTGCCTCAATGGATCAGAGGATATGTGCCACTGCCCCTGCATGTGCCCCTGAGCACATAGCTCAGCCGAGATGGTACGCTCAAGCTGCTCAAACCTCTCCTCTGGCTGCGTCCTCTGGGACATCAAGAGGACACCCAGAGTGGATCTGAGGGACTCATACTCAGCCCTCAGGGCCTCCATGTGTGCCTCTGCATAAGCAGCAATTGCTTGACGCAGAGAATCCATTTCAGCCTGGCGTGCCCTGTCTGAGGCCGCCATACCCAGCCTGAGCGAGCGGGCCGTGGACCCTGCCGCCCGCTGCTGGAGAAGCAGCTGCCTAGCAGGGGGGAGCACGGATTGGGCCACACTTTCCATGCTCACAGCGATGTTTTCCATTGCTGCCCCCTGGCGTTCAGAATTGGCAGTCATGTCTTGCTCCCACTCAATATACCGTGGTTGCGCATTGCCACTGCGTTGCTGGGCTTCACACCTGCAGGACCCAAGGACCAGCCATCCTCATTGGGTTGGCACTGCCCACGGCTGCACGACTACATGCCCCCATCGACGTGATGGCCCAGGCCCATCAGCGACTGGTGTGGAGGATGACCCTGTGTCCCGATCCACCCCTCAGTGCAGGTGTCACGGACAGAGGAGTGTCCACATCAGAATCACTCCCCACTGACGTATGGACCTGATGCACATCCAACTCGACATGGACGTCAGAGTGGTCATCAGGGCTAAGATGGTCTGCAGCACATGTGGGTTTTTGTGGCCTACCACCCCACGACCCCCACTTGTGCCGGGTTGCTGTAGTGATAACAACCCTGTGCCTGGCATGACACCACCATCCTCTGGCTCCATTGCGTCATCATCTGAAAAGTAGAGAGAAAAAAGATCACTACACATGTTAGAAGCACACAACACACACACACATAGACATCACACAGACAGCCAACACATTAAGCAGACATGTCACACACAAAAGAGAACCTGCCATGCATGCTGGGTCAACTTGACAATGCTTCTGTGATTAGGCATTTAGAAGGGTGTTATACCACTCAGAAGTGGGTCGATGCAGTGCAGCAAATCTGTACGTTACTCACTATCTACATGTACAAGTACTTCATGATGTGTATCAGAAAATGTGAAGACAGTGCAAGATCAACTTCAGGCATCACGTGCAATGTGCATGCAATGGGTTGCATGGCTACAAGCAACCCACCCCTCCCCCTAAGTGGAAATGCAGGGATGCCTTGCATGGTATCAAAAGGATGACCATAGACCTGTGTATTGGCAGACAGTATTGACTAGCATCAATTGCATCATCTGAGTCAAGTGACAACACAGCAGATGATGATGAGACAGTAAGCAAGACACATGATGAACCCTCAGGAGTACACCCACGTGTGCAGAAGACACTACACCAGTTGGACAGAATAATTGGGCCTGAAACAGGCTGAGGCCTGTGACCCACACAGACTGTCACACCCTAAACATGTGTGGGATGCAGGACTGAGCCACAGTGGCCATGGGAACGCTGATGAAATGTCATGCAATGTAGGTCACCCTGGACACGCACTACAATGATCATCCAGTCAAGGACACATAGGGACATGCATGGAATGCACATGGAACATGAACAGGCACTCATGTCCCTGCGGAGCATCTGACATCTGCACAGTCCAAGTGAGACACCCTGTATCAAGTACAAAGGATGTACCCCACAGCATATGTCTGGCAGGTTGGCTGGTGGAAGTTAGCATGTACACAGGACGCATGAACAGGCAAGTGCATTACGGCAAAATTGATGCAGACCAGTGCAAAGGTGAAGTTGGGGTGCAGAGGGGGGTGGAGGGGCAAGGGAGCATGCCTATGTGGAGTACCCGCATGCAGGCAGAGGACACATGCACGTCAGCCATGCTATGAAATAGTCCCAGGGCTGAGAGGAAGGACACCCCAGGCTACATGCAGAAGGGCCAGTGAGCTGGAACATGGACCGGAGGGGGAATCCTGGTGACCATCATGTGAGTAGGGTGCAATAGTGGTGATGCGGACAGTCCCTGTCTGCTCCAAATGTCCACCATCCTGCAGAGCAGCCATGCATCAGTCAACCATTGCATCACTTGCACATCAGAACCATGTACACATGACATGTAGTGGCAGTCATGCACAACACATCACACAAGTAAAACACGCATGTCCTTGACAAACACGCAGCAACACTCATTGGACTGGGCATCAAAGTCTGGCATCTCTCCCACTCCTTCAAGCGATTCAGGTGATATGAACTCTTCAACGAGTGACTCATGAGGAGTGAGGTCTTCCTCCTCAGGTGTCGGTCCACTGCCAGTCACCAGAGTCATGTTGTAATTTGAGGCACGCTTAGCCTTAGCACTGCGTTTGAGGTCATTCCAACACTTTTTGCACTCTTGTGCCATGCGCACCTCATGGCCAAATGCACTCACATATTCCGCAACTTGCTTCCAGTGGGTATCACGGTGGGCAGCCATAGTTTGACAATTATGTCCTGCACATAGTCCACGAGGAAGTCCAGTTCCTGCGCACAGAAAGGCTTCTTTTTCGACGTGCAGGAGGTTGTGGCTGTGTGTGGGGTCCCAGCCTGTGCTGCAGGTGCAACCTTCCTCCTCTTGGATGGTGGCGCAGACCCTGGCTGGCAAATGCCAGCCTGACCAGTATGGCCAGTGGCACCGGTGGATGGAGCCAAGGGAGTGGCAAGTGGAAGGATGACCAAAGGCCTGACTTGCATCAGTGGCAGCTGGGTGCCCTCTAATGGACCCTGCGCAGCAACATCCGTTGTGGCAGGGTCATTGACCGCGACTGTGCTGGTTGGTAAGCTCACAACCAGGGTCTTGTTGGTTGCATCTGCCCCTGCACTTGCCAACACCCGGCTGGTCGGGGCAGCAGATGACATTACTGCCCTAGGGACAAGTGTCTCGGTCAGGGCAGCCATGCGTGCCTCTACGGTTTTCCTCCTGTTCTGTGGTAAATCTTCCATGGACTCTTCAAGTGCCAACACAGCCTGTGCTGGCAGACCCTGGGCCCGTGGCAGTCGATGAAACGGACTGCTGGGTCACATGGGCGCCAGTGCCAGATGTAGAAGCTGCATCTCCCGGAACCACAGTGGCGCACCCCTGCCTCTTCCCCCTCTGCGGCCACCCTGGACAACCTGGAGTCCCCCCTACTCCCTGGTCACCCTGGCCACGTCCCTGACAATGCCTGCCACGAGGAGTAGGCCCAGCTGAGGCCCCCCTCACCTTTGATGGCCTCCCAACCATGGAACAGATGGACCACAATTGTCCTGGGCAATTGGGGTGAAAGGGGTGGGATGCAAGATGTTAACAGCACCCCTGCACCTGCAAGGCTGTATGTGACCCCGGTGATGAAGTGACGGGTCACGCAACACTCAGGTAACCCAAAACTGCAGTAACCCCTGCAGCCTACGTGCGTGGAATTAACCTCCCGCAGTACACGGTGGCACCCAGGAACACGAAAAATGCATACGCGTGGGACACGCAGGCTACTATGACCTCGAAAATGGGTACGTGATACACATGGGCACCCGCAGTGGGAAAAATTGCGTGCTCGACTCACCATCAGACTAGCGCGATGATGAAAAACACGCGTAGAAAATACCCCCGCCAAAAGAAGAGATACGTCCTTGATCCATTGTGAAGTTGTGATGGTGCGCAACACACACGTTGGTCTCCACGAAAGGCACGTACAGCAAACTGCTGGCCTCGCTCACCTTTAACCCATGCTGAGGGAAACGCCCGCATGCGTCACTTCACTTACGCGCTTAGGCCCTTTCCTCGAATTGCACACATTCACACACGGACGTGTGGTTTTTTCACGTGCTGATCCACTATGCACCCGTGTTGAGGAAAACGCCCATGCGCGATACGTCTCGCGCTTACGCACTAAGGGCCTTTCCTCGAATTACATGCTGACATGCACTTTTTTCATGTGCCAAATCACTCCGTATCAAGCTGGCCGTGCGAAAACACATGGAAGACCACCTCCTGCCCAAAAGGACATTTCTCTGCCCCCAAGAGCCCCAAGCACGCTCCCACCTGCCATCTGCTGCTGCCTGCCTGCTGCCCATGTGCCCTGGTATTTGGTGCCTGCACGTCAGCCATCTTCAGGGGTCCAGTTGCTGTGTCCACCCCTGCTGGAACAGAAGTCTCCCGACTGGGATACCATCGCTCCACAGCCCAGCCCCAGGACCCAGTTGCCCACCCATACTTGCCTCGAGAAAGGCAGAGGGCTACCAGATTCAGTGAGAAGGAAGTTGGTGTCCTGGTGGAGCACGTTCTGGGGCATTATGATTGCACGCCAACAAGGAAGGACTGTAGAGGATCTGGGAGGACGTAGTGGTTGCCATCAACACGGAGGGGGTGGCAACCCGCGACATCTTGCACGTCCAGAAGCACTGGACTTCAGGTCCAGGACCCTCAGCAAGGCCCGGCGCCTCCCGAACACAGAGGATGCAGAGGGGTGCTGGGTCAGCCTGACCAACATCCAGATGAGGGTCCTGGAATGCATAAACCCAGTGCTCCATGCCCAGATCCTTTGGAGAAAGACCCGTCTGGAGTTGAGCGGGAAGTGGCCATGCATTGCTGTGTGAAACAGGGCATGTTGCAGTGTGCTGGTAGTCAGCTACTTGGTGTATGTGTGACATAGGCCATGTATGGATATGTGTGTGTGTGCAGGGACATCAAGGTAATGCATGTGAGACCAGTAATGCATAAACCACATGGATGGTGCATGTGTTACAATGCAACATGGGGAGCAGCATGCGGAACACACACATTAATGCATGCATGTCCCTGTTCTTGGGCATGGATTGGGGGTGAGAGATGGGTGCTGCTCTCATGTACATGTATGGGGTAAATGTCTGTGTATCTGAGAAGCATGTGTGTGACTTTGAAACGCCATGGATGCATGACACATGTCCGTGACGATGTGTAGATTCACTTATTCATTATGGTCACCCTTGTATCCACTGTGTCTGTGATGTACGAGCCATGATGCATGACCCTCCGGTGATGTGTGTGCATGGGATCAGTATGAGCCATGATGCATGTGAGTTTAAAGGCAACATTTATGTCAATAGAGGCCCTTGTACATGGATGCTGATGTTAATTGCATGCGCCATGCCTGTTTCTGCATGTGTGTTGCCTGCCTTGAGTAGCAGCAAAGAAGTGGGCACCACTTTGTAATCTTTACCCGGATACTGATTTTTTAGAAAATTAGTTTCTTATGTGATTTCTTGTCCAAAAATTGTAAGAGGGAGCCAGCTGAGATAAATGAGGAGACACCCAAATCTAAACTCAACTAAAAAAGCAAAAGACCAAGTACACAACTAGGTCACTCAACTGCTCTCCAGAAAACCCAACCGGGTACAATGATAATGCAAATTCTTCAAAAGTTTAATGTATTTCCGAAATTATATGTTCACATATAATAACCACGTTAGTCCATTGATTTTTCAAAAAAAGAGAGTTTTTATCAACAAATAGTTGCGTGAAGGCATAGTAATCTGCCTCGTGGTGTGAGGCGTTACCAATATTTCCTTAACGAGGAAGGAAAAGACACTTAACATCTCATGTCAGACAAAAACATTTGCCAATGCATTTCGGATTCATATATCCTTCTTCAGGGCAAGTCTGCAAATTGTACATGTGTCATATCATAATATTCCAAAATTAATGTATCAACAATAATTAAATGAATAAAGTAAATAACATACCAATAATTGTTGTGGTGACCCATGTGTTGTGGAGGGACAGGATGGAAGTGACGTTTGACAGTGCCACTCATGTGTTGTTGCTTCCTGTCTAGGGGACCATTGTACAGTACGCTGATGCTTGTGTTCTATGTCTCCCTCTACACAGAGTCGAGTGAAGAAGAAGGCGGAGACGGCGCTGTGGAGCTAAGCGGTGGGGAGGCCTCCACCAGGCAGCAACGCAAGGCCCAGCCACCCTCCCAGGAATTGCCATCATCCAGGAGCGAGGGGACTGGTGCGGCGTCTGACACTATGGCTGTAGAGGAAAGGCCGGGTGAGCCCCCACAGGGGCTTGCAATGGCGGAAGACGGTGCAGAGAAATCCAGGTTGGTGGTCTCCACAGAGGAGGAGAAGCCTGCTACTGAGCCGCACATGGGGCCTGGTGGGGGTAGTACCACTGGTGCAAGTGGTGCAATCCAGGGCTAGGGTCAGGAGGCAGCACAGGTCACCGCAGAGGGACCTGCGCATGTCGCTGTCCCTGACCCTGTGACTGCACCACCATGCACCAGCAGGGATGCCTCGTCCCAGGCCCGTCCGCAGGTAGGGGGGAGGCTGACGTCATCTGGCTCTCCACTACCTGCAGACGAGGAGTCCCATGACCGTATGGGCTCCGTCCTGATTGGTGTTGCATTGCGCACGCATGTCATTTGTGATGACGTGCGTGCTTCCTGGGGGGAGCACGCACGCCATCACGAAGAGCTGTGTGGCAACGTGGCACAGTTGGGAGGAGCCATGGTTGGTGGGTTCCTACATGTGTTGCACACTCTGGCGGACCTCTCCTCCAATGTGGAGACTATGCGCCAGTCATTCTCCCTGCCATCTTCCATCCCAGATTCCACCAGGGCCCCCTGTGGACCTGGCCTGACCAACACAGCCAGCTTGGTGGAGAGCCCATCCCTGCCACAGTCGGGAGTCGGCGGTCCAGCAGGGGTGGACACCCCAACAACTGGAGACCAGCAGATGGAGGATGTGCAGGCATCATCACACAGGGCACATGGACAGCAGCAGCTGCAGGCTCAAGGTGGGAGCGATGATGGCTCGGGGCCATCGACATCAGAGGGGCAGGCATCGGCCGGAGGGCAGGAGGACCCTGGAATGAGAGTGTCTTCCGTGTGGCAGCGGTTGGGCCAGTGGATAGATGCGGAGCGGCGGTGGGCGGAAGAGGCGTGGCTCCCCATGGTCAAGGCGGAGTTCTCCATGCGCCGGGCGTTGAGGGCTGAGTGCCTAGAGTCAACTTGCAGGGAGTTGAAACAGGCCGTGAGTGCATCCCTGCGAGACCTCGGGGCCAGGACAGAGGCCTGCTTCCGGGACATCGACATGGAGTTTGATGACATCACAGAGTGAGCCGCAGGACTTGCCCGCTGCCATTGTATATATTTAAATAGTTTCCTTTTTTTTTTTTTTTCTTTTGGGACACGTGGACAATGCCCCACGTTTTTGTATATAGTTTTTAATTAGGTAGGGTTTTATTTATAGGTTTCAGTTCATTTGTTGGGCTCATGGACCCTGGTTTCAGTCTGTGTACATAGTTGGAATGTGGTTTTTGGAAAAGGTACATTTTTTAACATCACCATGGATCAATGGATTTTTAAATTTTGGTTTCCTTTGGATTTGCTTTGTTGGAGAAGGAGTTTTGGCTAACTTTATTTTGGATTACTTTGGATTGTGACATCATTATTTCTTTTTTTCTTTTTTGGAATTATTTTCATGCTTTGTTTCCATTTGATTCATTTTGTGAACAATACATTTTGATTTCTTAATTCTATGTGTGGTATTTGCTCGTTTGTTACCTCATGTCACAATGTGGGTTTACACAATCACTGGCACCCAGTGTGTGCGTGTGACGGACATTTGTTTATGTGCATAGTTGACTTTTGGTGTGTGACAAGAAATAGGCCTTTCAGTGTGGGGTGGATGGTAAACTTGATTGTGTCTCAAGACTGGGGTGGCGTGCTGTGGGATTTTGGTGGACATGAGGACCATGAATGTGCATCTTTATGACATGTTGGGTGGGGACATGAGTCGGGGCCTGCTGGCAGGTGCCCGTCAATGCTGGGGTGTGGGGGTGCAGGGGGACATGAGTCGGGGCCTGCTGGCAGGTGCCGTCATTGCTGGGGGGGTGGGGGTGTAGGGGGACATGAGTCGGGTTCTGCTGGCAGGTGCCCGTCAATGCTGGGGTGGGGTGGGGTGCAGGGGGACATGAGCCGGGGCCTGACCGTCAATGCTGGGGGGTTGGGGGTGCTGGGGGACATGAGTTGGGGCCTGTTGGCAGGTTCTCGTCAATGCTGGGGGGGTGGGGGTGCAGGGGCACATGAGTGGGGGCCTGCTGGCAGGTGCCCGTCAATGCTAGGGGGTGGAGGTGCAAGGGGACATGAGTCGGGGCCTACTGGCAGGTGCCCGTCAATGCTGGGGGGGGTGGGGGTGCCGGGGGACATGAGGCAGTGCTCACTGGTGCATGGTGACATGTGGGCTGGCTGGGGGCATGGCAAGATTGGATGGGCTACCTACAGGACATGACCAGGGGTGCAGGGTAGTCCCCTGTGGTGTGGGCTGGCTGGAGGGGCTGGGGAGGGGATACAGGACACACCTGGGAGGACCCACACTGCCAATTCATGTGTGAAATTCCCCACGCACCCCTCCAAATACACGTACCCCGCTCCACAAGGCCTATCGCGTGTGATTCTCCATGCACACCCCCGAAATACACGTACCCTGCTTGCACAGGGCCAATCACGTGTTAAACTTCCCGTGCACCTCCAAAATACACGTACCCCGCTCGCACAGGGCCAATCGCGTGTTAAACTTCCTGCGCACCCCCGAAATACATGTACCCTGCTTGCACAGGGCCAATCGCGTGTTAAACTTCCCGCGCACCCCCGAAATACACATACCCTGCTCGCACAGGGCCAATCGCGTGTTAAACTTCCCGCGCACCTCCAAAATACACATACTCCACTCGCACAGGGACAATCGCATGTAAAACTTCCCGCACACCCCCGAAATACATGTACCCCGCTCGCACAGGGCCAATCTCATGTTAAACTTCCCGCGCACCCCCGAAATACACATACCCCACTCGCACAGGGCCAATCACGTGTTAAACTTCCCGCACACCCCCGGAATACACGTACCCCACACGCACAGGGCCAGTTGCGTGTTAAACATCCCGCGCACCCCCGAAATACACGTACCCCGCTCGCACATGGCCAATCGCGTGTTAAACTTCCCATGCAACCCTGAAATACACGTACCCTGCTCGCACAGGGCCAATCACGTGTTAAACTTCCCACTCACCCCCGAAATACACATGCCCCGCTCGCACAGGGCGAATCGCATGTAAAACTTCCTGCGCACCCCCGAAATACATGTACCCCACTCGCACAGGGTCAATCATATGTGAAACATCCCGCACACCTACAGGCGAGCAGGGTACGTGTATTCAGAGGTGTGCACAGGGAGTTTTACAGACGTTTTTATCGTGGTTTGGGGGCTGTATGCTGCTCCACTGGCCTCTGCGCCATGTATGAGATTTGTGCATTGTTCATGGTGCACGGGGCGTGGTTGGGGGTGTAAATGGCATTGCTGCAGGGTCGCTGCCCCACTCTGCGCCACAAATGGTTATGGATGTTGAAATACATGAATACGCTGTGCGCGGAAATGGATTTTGGCGCACGCCGCTGGCAAGGACTGCCGCACGCACACACTGTGCTCCAGCCACATGCGCCATTTGTACGCTGGATTCTATGAATTACCCCCTTGATATTTTGGTGGTTTGACCTTGATGGAATGTTATTGCTGGGTGGTTATCTCTATATGTGTCTATGTCCTTGTCTAGTTGCTTATAATCAAATGCTTCTGGAGAATGTTCTACAGTGCCTCTACTTGGCCCCTACTGTCAGCCTTTCCAGCCCACAAGCTGCAGACCTTTGATTTGCCTGGAAAAAGGGGAATTTAACTCCAATCTGATAATAGCTGCCCCACTGTTTGCCTGACCTGACCTCCACGAGTTAGAACATCAATACAAATTGCAGCTTCCCCAAGTCCAGCCTTGGTGCCATGGACTCTAACGCTGAGCGGTGCTGATATGGACAAGAGAAAAAAGGTATGCCACCATGGTCACTAGAACAGTTGCAAGTGTAGATTACATGATGGAAATATGGTTGTATTTCAAATTTAAGATCAATAGTTAAATAGCATCTATATGAACGTTAAATCTACCAAACAGCCTAATTTTCATAAAATGGTATATGTCTAAAATAGTGATCGTAGTGATGTCTTACAGGGTGGGCTTGCCAGCCAGTTGGTTGCAAACCGGATCACAAATCCTACATCGCCCCATCCAAGGGAAGAGGGCAGGAGCCCTTTCCCCATCGCTGCAACGCCATAACAGCTGGTAAGCTGCAACGAAGGCCTGCCTGGCCTTGTCCAACTTCCTGCCTGACCCCCGCATGCCGGGCGCATCGCGGCGCCACATCGAGGCTAAGCCTCGCTTATCCCGCCCATTACATCCGCCGGCAGGCGGATGCGCCGGCGGCCCTACGAAGGCCATACAAAGGCCTGTTGAGAGCCTGTTGGGCCTCACTACATCGCCCCATCCAAGGGAAGAGGGCAGGAGCCCTTTCCCCATCGCTGCAACGCCATAACAGCTGGTAAGCTGCAACGAAGGCCTGCCTGGCCTTGTCCAACTTCCTGCCTGACCCCCGCATGCCGGGCGCATCGCGGCGCCACATCGAGGCTAAGCCTCGCTTATCCCGCCCATTACATCCGCCGGCAGGCGGATGCGCCGGCGGCCCTACGAAGGCCTGTTGAGAGCCTGTTTGGAGCATCAGGAGCCAGGGGCCACGGACCTTTAATCTTTTGTGAGTAGTGGGAATACCCTCAGTCTATACTATTGTGCTTTCTGGTATGCCCTCTGCTACTCCGCACCCATAAACATTTGAACTCGGTTTCTTTAACTGTTTGCTACATACGCTCATGCTTCCAACGCCGCCGCCTCTATGCATTACTGCTGCCACCTCTTTAATAGTACAGGCATCCTTAGCCCTTAGTGCTCCATGCCTCATGACTGCTATTTGGCCGTGCCCTATGGTCGCCAACGTACCACTGCAACTGTGTTGTGCCCTATGGTCGCCTAGACCCCACTTGCATTGTGTTGTGCCCTATGGTCGCCCAGACCTCATTCGCATTGTGTTGTGCCCTATGGTCGCCTAGACCCCACTTGCATTGTGTTGTGCCCTATGGTCGCCTAGACCCCACTCGCATTGTGTTGTGCCCTATGGTCGCTTAGACCATACTTGCATTGTGTTGTGCCATATGGTCGCCTAGACCCCAGTTGCATTGTGTTGTGCCCTATGGTCGCCTAGACCCCACTTGCATTGTGTTGTGCCCTATGGTCGCCTAGACCCCACTTGCATTGTGTTGTGCCCTATGGTCGCCTAGACCCCACTTGCATTGTGTTGTGCCCTATGGTCGCCCAGACCCCACTTGCATTGTGTTGTGCCCTATGGTCGCTTAGACCTCATTCGCATTGTGTTGTGTCCTATGGTCGCCTAGACCCCACTTGCATTGTGTTGTGCCCTATGGTCGCCCAGACCCCACTTGCATTGTGTTGTGCCCTATGGTCGCTTAGACCTCATTCGCATTGTGTTGTGCCCTATGGTCGCCTAGACCCCACTTGCATTGTGTTGTGCCCTATGGTCGCCCAGACCCCACTCGCATTGTGTTGTGCCCTATGGTCGCCTAGACCTCATTCGCATTGTGTTGTGCCCTATGGTCGCTTAGACCTCATTCGCATTGTGTTGTGCCCTATGGTCGCCTAGACCCCACTTGCATTGTGTTGTGCCCTATGGTCGCCTAGACCTCATTCGCATTGTGTTGTGCCCTACCTATAACGCCTATGCCCCCTTCACGCCACTCCCCTGTACATTACCTTAGCCCCAGCATGCTACTCTGCCTGACTGCGATCATGTTCCCTTTCTGTGTCATGCAAAGTAACATACCCTGCACTGGCAACAGTTACCTAGCCTATAATAATGGTTTAGTCAGACCCGCCTGCCCAAGACACCACCCGATCACCTGCCCTACACCATTCCTGCCCACCACACCAGCCTTCCCCCCGGATACCAAGTCCGCCCTTCCCACCCATAGACATGCACACGTTCCGCATGTCGCAGCTAACACACACCTAGCTGTCTATAAGCAGAACCCCATCAACACGAGAGCATCTTGCCCTACCATTGACTACAACACCTCTACATTAGCTAACCCAACCAACTCCCGTAACACTACCCTCATCCCCTCCGATCGGAATTCTAGACTTGGCGCCAGAACCCACCACAGACCTAGCAAAGGCCCTACCAAATCACTCAATAAGATCAACCCTCACACTGTAACACCCATCAACACTATCCATCCCAGTCTTAAAGGAGCTCTCCTAAATGTCAGATCATTAGTCGCCCATGCCACAGAAGTCGCTGGCATTATTCTAACAAACAACCTGGACTTCCTTGCGGTAACCGAAACATGGCTGCACGATGCTGCAGGTCCATCTCTTACCCTAGCCATACCTGATAACTACACCATCCTTAGAGCAGATAGACCGAACGCTCGAGGTGGCGGTGTAGCTATCATCTTTAAGTCCACGCTTGACATCAGACTATCCTCTGCTCCCCCACTCAAATCCTGTGAACACATTACAGTCAAATTTCAAACCTCCCCTAAAAGTACTATTACGCTGCACTTAATTTACCGACCCCCGGGCCCTCCTGGCTCATTTGAGGAAGACATCACTTCACTAGTTGCTGAAAGCTCCAAACCATCAGCACAATTGATTATACTCGGAGACTTTAACCTTGGGTTTAACGACCCCCTAGACACCCCAGCCACTGCCCTGGCCATGGCATTAGAGGAGCATGGCCTCCAACAACTTTGCTCCAAACCCACCCACTCGAAAGGCAGAATCCTTGACTGGATAACTACCCTTAACTGCAACATTACTACGAAAGATCCCACACAACTTATCTGGACTGACCACCACCTCCTCCCGTTTGACATTCTTACCAGCAACTCAGCACATAAAAGGCCTATCATGGCACCTGCCTGCCCTACTAGGAAAAAGAGCAATATCACAGCGGAAGCCCTAATACCTCTGGTGATCCCTACTTTAAACGCACTACCCGCCACAACAGACTTGAACCAACTGGTCAACGCCTACAATGAGTCCATGGCCAAAGCCATTGACATCATTGCCCCACTGAAACTGCGCAAAGGAATACCCAAAGCGCACCTGAACACATGGTTCACCCCGGAGCTCAAAACCCTGCATCAACAAAAAAACAAACTTGAAGCACTCTGGAAATCAGTGCCTTCTATAAATAACAGAACCAATCTCACCAACATCTCCACCCTCTACAAAAATGAGATTATACGGGCCAAGAAAGAATCTCTCAATACTAGGATCTCCCAGGCAAGCTCCAGTACTAAGGAGCTCTTTAACATACTAAAGGAATTAGAAAACCCCATTACCCCCACTGACTCTTGCACTAAGGATAAACCCTGGTGCACAGGGATCCAGAATGCCCTAGCTAACAAAATCTCAGGGCTCCAAACTAAAATCAACAACAAACGACAACAACTCACTCCCGATCCCACCTCCTTCCCCAAGCCCCCTCCACCTACTGCCACTAGTTCAGGCTTCACCTTCAAAAAGGTATCCATATTGGAGGTTCAGAAAATTATAGCATCCCTTAAACCATCGAATTGCAAGGGGGACAGCTGCCCCGCACAGATCATAAAAGATGCAGCTAGGGATCTCTCCCCATTTATCACCAAATTAATAAACCTGTCCTTCGCCAACAACATGGTCCCCAGTAATCTGAAACAGTCCTGGGTCCTACCGCTACTAAAAAAAACTACTCTCAACCCTGACATCCCCACGAATTACAGACCCATTACCACCGTCCCATTCCTACTAAAAATCTTGGATAGAGTGGCTTATTTACAAATCCAGGACTACCTTGAGGCCAATCACCTACTAGGAACTCGCCAATCTGGCTTTCGACCACAACACGGGACAGAAACGGCCCTTGTTGATCTCAAATGCCAGATAGACGAACTCAAAGACAAAAACAAGGCTGCCATCCTTCTACTCCTTGACCTCTCCGCTGCCTTTGACCTGGTCGACCATAAAATCCTGTGCAACCATTTGTCTCTGGCAGCACACTTCTCCCACTCTGCAGTCACATGGATCCAATCTTTCCTGGACAACAGAACCATGCGGGTCTTCTCCCCCCTAGCAGCGGCTGACCCCATCCCCATCACCTGCGGTGTCCCACAAGGATCCTGTGTCTCACCTACCCTTTACAATATTTTCACCAAGCCCTTATTCGACAAGCTGGACAATCTGGGTGTCACCTATACTAACTACGCAGATGACACCCAGATACTCCTCACCCTATCAGGCAACTACAACAAGGACGCCAAATGGATCAATGAAGTCTTTTCCATCATTCAGGCATGGATGGCCACACATGGCCTATGCCTGAATGATGACAAGACTGAATTGCTTCTTGTCGGCTCACCAAACACTATCAGTAAACTCTGTCCCGGCTACACTAGCTTCACTATTGACGGTAACACCATACCCATTGCCAAGAGCGTAAAAACCCTCGGTTTCTACCTAGACACGAACATCAACCTAGCTAAACAAATCAACATGACCGCCTCAGCCACTGCCTACACCGGTAAACTAATCAGGGCCTGCAGACCACTGATCTCCCCTAGCAACTGTCTCATCCTAGCCAGAGCACTCATTCAATCTAAACTGGATTACTGTAATAGCCTCTATGTAGGTGCCAACAAAACAGTAATCAATAAATTGCAAGTTTTACAAAATAACGCACTCCGTGCCGCCCTCAATATTCCTAGAAGGGAACACATCTCCGCCACCAGAACTGCCTGCAAATGGTTGTCCATCCAACAGAAAATTGACTTGAAAACCATATGCCTTACTTACAAAGCCCTCAATCATCTTGCCCCACCCTACCTCTCGAACAAATTTACACTAAGACAGAACACTAGAACCACCAGATCGTCCAACTCATTACAACTAACAGTTCCCAAATACTCCCTCAAAAGAGCTGGAGGATCCAGCTTCCCAACTTTGGCATCACAACTCTGGAATTCCAACCCACTGGATATTAAATCTACACCTACTTTCCAACCCTTCAGAACCAAGGTCATTTCCTGGTTAACCAACAAATAACTGTCCTACCACATATGTATGCACTCCGAATGTCCAATTTTATGTATATTGTTTGAATACTATTATCTATGCCCTATCAATACTGTACTATTGTCTTTTACCTGTAACCTGATGTTCAAAGCGCATATATACCCCTGGGTCAAGAGCGCTATATAAATAAATAAACAAACAAACAAACAAACAAACAAATATCCAATATACTGTGGAAATGGGAACATGGAATGTTTTCTAATGGTGTGTGTTTAGAATTTGTCAGAATGTTTGTTTGCTTGTGTATTAGTTATGATTACTTTACAATCTCTTATTAAAGCTATTAACGACAACAATATAACATTGATTTCCAAATGCCTCCATTTACACACACCTGTGCTTCTGTGTGTTTCCCCCCCCAAGATATTTATTTCAACTCCATACCTATTACTTTGCTGGTTGTTACTATTTATAAGTTCTACATTACACTATGTATTTGAAAGGCAGCTGACATGTATTCACATTTTACAAGTCATTGGGAGTATGTCCATGCATTCATCATAGCATTTTTCATATAATGGATATTTTTTAAATTTCAAATAAATCTGTACAAACAAGAAACATGAATAATAAGACTGTGTATGGGATGTAAACTCAATGAAAAGAAAATGATTCCATGTCCGCTGGTCAAGGGTTTTCTTGTAATCAACCTCATACTTATTAAGTCAAGGTATGCAGTATGCAATTAAAAGTTGTATTATATACATGAGATTTAACATACTTTCGACTGAAGAGTATATTGGTGGTTGGACTGGGATACCTTATGAAGAAAGACATTGTCAGTTACGTAAATCATCTATAGAATCTTCTTGGCATATTCTTATTTCTTGTGCAACGTTATATAAATCATACCAAAAAGGATATGCTACACTGGTTCCCATCATGGATTTTATCATTACTGACCAATTTTGGAACTCAATATACTGTGCCAAATCCATTGTAATCACTGTGTCTGCCTTTTTTTATTTGGAATGAGGCCTTAGCGCATAATGTAATTCATCTTAATGCTTCCTTTATAGTGAAATCATGTTTTTGCTGACATGTAATGACAGTGATTTTAAAATTACACAATGTATTATTGTAATTTTTGATCTATGTATTTATGATGTATATTTTGATCTCTCATTATGATGAATTCTTGATGCATGCTATGTATATCACATGCTTAAGGTTTTTATTATTTAACCAAATGCACAATAAACAATACATTAAAATAAATCTAGATGTATTGCTCACCTATTTATCTTGCACTATTTTCTAAATAATATTTAAGAAACTGTTTTACCATGAGGGCACCTATTATGAGTGTAACACCACAAAATATAGGGGGTGTTAATTAGAGCCCAGTTTAATTGTCTAGATTTGGCCTCTTCATAATAAAATTGGCAGAAAACCAAATGAGGCATAGTGTCCTTTCTTCCTAGATCAAGTGGAATGAAGAATGCAGTTTATTTTTATGTCCATCTTATTATAATTTAGGAAAGTGATGTTTGATTCCCACACTCTTCAGTTTGGGCACCATCTTTAACCATGTTTTAATGCACTTCTTGTGAAGGAGGAGGTTCCTCAAAATTGGTAAGTGATGAAAATAATTCCAATTCAGAAGAAACACAACTTTAATATTCTATCCAATAAACACCTGATATCATTGTTGTCGGATATAATGGGTACATGTTTTGCTAAGATCTTACAGATAAGATTTGAGACTTGGTATAATATGTGCACAAATGTATTGCTTCTGGAAGCATGTTTCAGAGGAGCATTTTGGCATTTGATCAGTCATTTAGATTATTTTGGATTGTAGGTACATTTCTTTTTTTTTAAAGTTAGTGTACATTTTTAGCATTTCTTGATTTGCAGACTGATTTTGACTCAGAATCTCGGTATACATTATTTGTTGTCTTTATCAATTATTTATCCCTGTGTATCTTATCCCTCAAATAGATTATCATATACTGACAACTTTTCAGATGTAAGAGTGGGGAAGGATAGTCCCTTACTTGTTCTTACGGTATATTCATGGCCCAATTGACAGTCTAACAGATTTTGATATTGATGCCCTCAACATGGGAGGCCATAGGTTGTTTGCCCTTTTTTCCACAGATGGTGCTATATTTTTTTCTAAACTCTTTTATTAACAAATTAGATGGTGCTATATTAATATCGAAAATGTCTTCTAGTTTAAAGTGGCACAATTCTAGTTTTGCTACATTAGTGAAATAAAGAGGCTTCAAGTTAGATATTTTGAAAACGAATGCTATGGCATGTTAACCCCCCACAGAAAAGGGGATCAAACAACCTTCTTTTGCGACAGACGGTATGAGCATTGATATGGTTATTTCATTTGTTAAATTTGTTAATCTGTGTTGAAAGATCAAACTACCTGTAGCACTCAGCTCGGAAGGAGTACCCCAACGCTAACTCGACATGTGAGGTAGTGCTAAACTTCTCAAAGCACTTCAGTGGTTGGTTTATATCTGTGTATGCACGATTAATGGCCCATCCCTTGTATTTATGGTATGTTTGTCAATCCAAATATTAAGGCTGCATACAAGGAATGGTCAAATCAGGAATTACGGTCCTTGCTCTATAAGGCAAGTCTGTTGAACCAGTATTTAGAGTCTAAGATTCTTTCTGGTTTTGAGGACCATTTGGATGTATTGGAGGTACAGGGACATTCTCCGATGTTAAGCATAGGTTAGGAAATGTTCCTATATAGGCATTTGCCTACAAACATGGCATGAATGCATCTTCAAAAAGTAGATATTGCAATTTTCAGGATGGAGCCTTAATAACTCTTCTGTGTTTATGTCCAGTTTTTTTTAACTTAGAAAGTGCTGGATAAAGTCATGTTTACTTACTCATAAAATAAAAAAAACAACAACTGCTGCTTTATTTTTATGTAAGGCTGCGCATGGATTAAGTCAATGCAAGCCAATTTCCCCATATATAGTAGAGGCTTGGCAAATATGAACACACCATATTCAGGTATATAGTAATAAGTAGCATCCAATGATGCATTATGAATGTGTTCTTTATGGGACATGAATAGATATATAAACTGTACATTTAATGTATGCAAAGCTGAGCATTTTTAAAGTTGTTTACTCACTTCTTATAAATATATAATTAACACATGCTCAAAGTTGTCATATTTTACAATTATTCATGCAATCCTAATTATGGATTATGGAACTGCTTGAGGTATGATAGTAGAGAACTCAGAAACCTTTTGTGAAAGTGCCTTTGCTCATTGTGAGAGAGATTAAAAAAAATTGAGAATTCTGCATTTTATATGACCTCACTCAGCAATGCATCCTCTGATAGTGTAAAGGTGTCAAAGTAGGAAGCTGACACATGGGTGGTATGTTGGGTGATATAAATTGCAATTTATAGTAAAAAGAAACCGTCACAGTTCCTATCTTCCAAGAGGGGTTTCCCTGCCATAAACATATACTAAAGGATCTGTCAGAATGTCTGTCAAAATCAAAGTCCAGTGTTCTGTGTCACAACCTATTTCTATCCCTTTACTACAACATAAGAATAATATAATCCAACAGAAAGTTCCTTCTCCCGGAGAATGACTCCCTTCACCTGGTATTCGGGTGATGTTCCCCAAAATGTTCTCTTGCTAAAAGATGCTAGGGGGAATTACTCCCGTACCCTGGCCTGTAGTTCCAACAAGCCTTGTACAACTCAATTTCCT
The DNA here is from genome assembly GCF_040938575.1 of Ambystoma mexicanum. Lineage (NCBI taxonomy): Eukaryota > Metazoa > Chordata > Amphibia > Caudata > Ambystomatidae > Ambystoma > Ambystoma mexicanum. The sequence goes on from NC_090925.1 coordinate 88,692,847, forward strand.
GGGCAAGGAGAATGGGTTCATTCTCTTGGTACTGGACTGCACACTCCCAATATACTTCACAACAAGGCCAGGGTGAATGACTCCCTTCCCCCAGGAATCTCTTGAGCATATTCAAAAGTATGTTGTTTTCTCACCAGGAGAATGACTCCCTTCTCCTGGTGTCTGAAAGTTCCTTTCAGGATCTTTCAAACTTGGTGTGTATTTCTCCAATCACCGTATTAGCAAAGTCCCAAATCCTTCTCTGGGTTTTGGTGGACTTCTCTCTGCCATTGTGATGAGGAGGATTTCATTGGATGTTGGTTCAACTGGCGGTGGGGTCACAGACCAGACTCTGGTCTTCAAGGGACATATTTCTGCCACTGCTGTGAGGATGCTTTCCTCTGATGCTTATTTCACTTATCCTGGGGTCCAAGACCCTCCTGTGGTGGTTAGTGGGCTTGTCCCTGCCACTGCTATGAGGACGATTTCTTTGGCTACTCACTTCACTTATGTTGGGGTCCCATACCCTTCTCTGGTACTCAATGGGCTTATCTCTCCCACTGCTGTGGGGAAGATGCCTGTGGTGTTTAGTTCACTGACGTTCGGGTCCCAGACACCTCTCTGGTAGTCAGTGGGCTTATCTCTGTCACTGCTATGAGGAAGATAAGTTTGGAAGTACAGCTGACCCTTCTCTGGCCCAATAGCCGTATCACTGTTCATGAGCCAAGGGAGAATCACCTAAGCCTGCCCCACTTGCACCCTGGTGTCCGCTCCGTGTCTCCTGTACCACCAGTTACCTTCACTAGGGCTTCAGTAAGTCACCAGGGCTTCCTGGGACTGAGGTTCATCTTTGTAGCTCTTGGGCTTCTCTCTTTCACTCACACTGCACTCCAGCGTCTCAGCATGCAGCTCCACTCGGCTCTTCTTTTCCTTGGTTTCATGCCTGGGTTAACTCCAGCAAGACCCCAGGAGGACTCTCTCAGCTGCTTAGTAGTGTCCTGTGTCCTTCCCTTCCTCAGGTCTGCCGTCCAGGTTTGTAACTCTTGTGTGGGACAGTCCACACCTCTGCTGCCTCTCACAGCTGGGCTTGACACATTCTCTGGTCCATTGTCTGTTCTTATAAATTGTTGGCAGTCCTGCCCTGGTGGATTGTCAAAGTCCTGTGTTTCTTTTGAAACCCTGATCTTTATTCCTCATTGGGGCCATCTCGTACTAATACTAGCACAGTCAGTAATCTTCATGTCTTCTGTACTCTTTGTCATCCTGGTACTTTCTGTTTTGGTTGTACCCTAATAGTACAATAATCAATAGGTGTATTCTCAATAAAGTGGCTTGGAATGGAGGGGGTAGGGAAGGTCGGGGTGTGACTATATTCCATGGGCTGTCCCCTAAGTGATCGTCCTTGTCCCCAAAAGGCGTTTCCCACATCATGAGGTCCTCCAACATTAAACCACCACTACGGGAACTATACAATATGCATGGGAAAGTGTTAATAGGTGGAGCAAGTTGGAAATCTTCCGGAATAAAGCACAGCCGAATGCAGCCGCGAGAGGAACTGTGGTATATGTGGACGATATCCTCATTGAGAATAAGGGGGAGGGCTAAGGTTGAGGGGTTATGTTTTTTGAAAACCAATAAAAAGAAGTTAAAAAAGAATGAGGACATAGAGGACATGTACATAGCCAATTAAAAAATTCTGGGGCAAAGGTTTCATTGCAGAGGGCACACCTGTGCAGAAAGATGGTAAACTTCTTTGGACATGAAGTTACAGACCAGGGATTGAACCCACAAAAGAAAAATGTAGATGCCATTCAAAAGTTGAAGAATCTCACACATTTGAAGGGTTTGAAGAGCTTGTTATGGATGACAAGTTGCAACAGAAAATTAATTTAATATTATGCAGGTATCACAAAACCATTGACTAAGCTACTGAAGCAGGGCATGCCCTAGACTTGGGGGCAAGGACAGTGGGAGGTAGTAGATAAGTTAAAGGATCATTTGGTAAGGGGGCCATGTTTGCCTTATACAAAGAAGAAACATGATTTCTGCATAGAAATAGCATTCACAGACATGTTCATGTCAGCAGCCTTGTATCAGTAGCACAACTAGAGTAACAAGGCCATTGCATATGCCAGCAACACACAAAAAACCAAATTTAATGAATATGAAAAAGCATTATTCTAGAAGAGCAGATTATTGTTGAAAATGCACATCAGTTCCTAATTTTTTTCTAAAGTAAAAGGCTCAGATCACGGTATGCAGCCCAATCAAACATTACATCATGGACATTGGCATTGCAGGGGTTCCCCGTAGAAGTGATATATGGGCACAATAAAAGAAATCCAGTGGCTCTGGGGTTGGCAGAATTATATTATTGTACATTTGGAGGAACCACAGACAGTACACAGTGGGAAACTAATTTGGTTGAATTTGAACATTCACAGCACAAAGTATTTGATGAAGAAAAATGTAGACATCTCCCAACCGTATATGTGGACTGGTGTGCATATCATATGAGTAATGATCCTAAAAAGGAATTAGTGGCAAGAATCAGAAATGTATGGGTCAAATGTAACAATATCCTGTCTTTGACCATGATGATAGGACCCAGGACTAATCAGGTAGCAGAGTTTGCTTTGATCTACCAAGCAATTTCTACAACAGTAGAAACAAATTAAAATGGATAGTGATGGTCACTGACTCCGACTATGCCCAGACTAGGTTTGTGGAATATCTACTGGGATGGAAGCTTAGGGGGATGGTCACTTGTAGCAAAAAAACTCTCAAGCATGGAAAGCTGATCCAGTCCATCAACAATCTTGTTTCAGAAAATGAGATGAAAATTAATTGAAGGAAGATGCAGCAACGTTCAAAAACACCAGGAGAAGATAAGGAATGGAATAATAAGGCTAATCAGTTGTCCAAAATTGGGTCAGTGATGGGAAACCTGTTCCTCATTGAACACTTGCTTTGTGAGTTGCAGGTAAATATAGTTTCATATTTCAAATCTCAAGGGACAGGAAATTTACCATTAATTCAATGGAGTTTTGACAGACCTGAACAGGATTTGATTAAGGCACAAAAGAAAGACCTAATTGTAGGTATGTTTTGCAATCGTAATGGTAGATGCTGAAAAAAATCTTATTACAGAGGAGGACTGTCAGGGAAGAGAGGAGTTGAAGGTGATGATGAAGAGTAAAAAACAGTTTCAGCTGCAAGACAAACTCTTGTTCCAAAAATCTGTCTCAGGTCATTTTCAGTGAGTGGTCCCTATTTCGTTTCAAGGGGCAATATTACTGCATGCCCATGATGTGATAACAGCGGGTTACAGAGTTAATCAGAAACCGGTGACATATTAAAGGAATATGGTAATTGAGCACTTATGTTCCAAGATATGGAATTATACACGTGTTTTTTTTGGTATGTGTACAGTTTCAGCCTACATCCCCAACACATAGAACACCATTGATGAAGAGAGGATTGACCCTTCCATGGTCAAATGTGTGTTAAGATGGATTTCTAAACTCTGACCTGGTGGGCAGAAGTTCAGAAGGTCAGAAAGGATTGACCCTTCCATGGTCAAATGTGTGTTAAGATGGATTTCTGAAGTCTGATCTGGTGGGCAGAGGTTAAGAAGGACAGCCTAGTTTTTTGGAACAGAGGAACCTGCTGGACGAGCCAGACCAATCAAGGTAGCATTGGTGGCGGTCAAGACTAGCTCTCAGGAATGGTGAGGGTGACTAAAAGACCTCAATGAGCACGCACAGCAAAGGACACTACAAATGACTCTCAGTCAGGTGTATATCAAAAATGCATATATATTTATTATAGGTCTTTTAAATCAAACACAAGATAAGATCAGTAGTATTACTTAAACTGATACAACACTTCTATAGAACATATGTTCAGATACCATTGGCCTAAAGGATTGGCACACAGTAAGGGTCCACAACCTACAAGGAAAGGGAGCAAACAGTGCTGATATACAGTAAGCAGTCCTTCACTTTACCAACCCTAGGCAGCCCAATCCCTAAGAAGAGTGGAGCCTTATGTTCAAAAGTACTTTTGGATGCAGGTGCACGCGATTGTGTGGTTGGGCATAAACAGGGTCTTTTGCAGGGGCTGTAGCAGCTCAGGGACGCTGGTGAGGCAGTGAAGAATACGTTCCCAAGGTTATTCAAGGTGGGTCTCCCTAAGAGGGCAGAACAGGTTCCAATAGTTGGGAATAGGACAGTAGCACAGGCTCCCTTGATAAAGGTGAGTGGCCCTCAGGGGACACTCATGCGTAAAAATGTATGGGTGTGCCAAGGGGCCACCGGGAAGGGTTTCAAGTACTCACCGACCCTAGGCGCAAATTGAGTCCACTTCAGTTGTGGGTTCAAATGCTGCAATTGTGCGGCTCTGCAGCTTTCATCAGCTGAATTCGAGGGATGATTCCATGGTGGGACAGTGACTATTTCACTGCATCTAATCTCAGGGCAAAGGTGGGCACAGCAGCAGCACACCCTAAAATGTTGTCACCACAGCTGGGCGACACAGTGAACGTGGGCACTCGGGTTCAGGCGTACTCTCCTTTTCCAGACCTAGGGTGCCTAGGTAAACGAAACTCGGTGGGAGTGCCTTATACCCAGTGCTTACAATATCCAAAGTCGCAAGAGTCAAAATAGTTATACAAGTATAAATCTGGATTTGATCTTAGAAAGATGTTTTGATTTTATGGTGGTTAAATCCACTCAAGTAAAACAGTGGATTGAAATATATAGGACACAAGCTCAAAGAGCAGTAAAAGAGATATTAGCACAGGTGTACAAGACTTTCAAGAGTACATCAAACGCTAAGAAGAAAAGGGAACGTAGAAGGCAGGATTCCTGATAGCTGCGTTTGTGGTCACATTTGTTGGTGCTACTGTGGGGACAAATGTGTCAACAGCAAACGCAATGCTGTAGAACATATTGGATGATAAGGCCAGGGAGTTAGGCCAGGGCCAAGATGTGAAAATAAAACAACAAGGACTTGACAAGGTTAGAGTAGAACAGAATGAACTGGTCCATTATGTGTATCATACTATTGCAACCATGAATGATCAGTCCACGCTTTTAGAGTATATTGTAAATGTAATGGTCAAGCAGGATGAATATTGCAAGATGTGATGAATTTTGTAAACACGATTGAAGTGTTATTAAACACATTAGTGCAGGAGGTTCTTGACATGGTATCTCAGATGATACCGGGTCACATTCCTTTGTATTTCATTTTCATCTGATATCATCCAGCAAATGATGGCACTGATAACACAAAGAGAAATAGAACCACTGCAACAATTATCGCCTTTGAGATGGGAAGTGTGATTTCCCTGTACATAGATATAGAGCAAATGGAGATTGGGTTTCTTTTGAGTATTCCATATATCATCACAGTATTGATGTATCAAATCAGAATCATACATAATGTAGACTTATGTCAGAATGATAAATGTATACTAATTGTGACTCCTGAAATTGTGGCCTTTCAAACATGGGTGTAGGGTTTGTTCTTCATTCAAAAGTTAGATACTTGTGCTAAGTTCAAGGAGCAAAATAACATATGCCCAGGGAAACCATCCGTACCTGATGCAAGGATGTGTGTTATCAATAAGTAGTCCGAAACCTGAAGAGTTAGCGCATGCCAAATTAATTGAGCACAGGTGGTTGGTCAGTACATGTGCAATGAATTATACAGTAACACACCTCAGTCATGGGTCATTAATTGTCAGGCCATTGTGACACAATCTGTTCTTTATGACAGTACTTAAAGATATTGTGGTAACAGTTGGACGTCTGACATTATTTAATGTAAGTGGTGATTTATGGGAAAACATTGTGTTATTCCAAAGAAACAAATCTCCTATGGATCCAAATATATTGACATGGGTAGTACAGCTCAGTGGCAACATGCTTGTCTTGGAAGCAAGATGACGCAGAGCAACACAGGTTCAAATCCTGGGTTCACGCTTAGAAACCTCTTATGTGTTAAGCACCTTATAAAATAACAATTATATTATACAGTATCTTGTGAAACATAAGGAAGCCCACACATTCATGTTCAATATACAAAAGGATAAAATCGCAGTGAGTGACTTGAGTTTGACAGATGGAGATATACACACCTGGGAGACATTGCAGTGGACAGAGAAGCGATTGACAATTGTACGTGTGTCTATGTTTGTCATAATATGGTTAGTGGGGTGTATGATAAAGGTACATAACAATTCAACTGGGTTGACAGCCACAGAAAAGAAGAGAACGCTTGTGAATGGGGTGCATGATTTCTATCCTTGGTGGTTAGTGGTTCTGCAGAGTACCCATGTGTTTGATCAGTGTCCACCACAGAAAAGGGGGGGATGTTAAGGAATGTTTGAGCTGAATAATGTGTGCAGTATTTCCAGTGTGTAGCTTACCATGTGATGCTAACAATTAGAGTTGGGGGTAAATAAAGGGTTTAGGCCATGAAAATGGTGGTGTAGCCACAGGAGCATGAATATGGATTAGGCTAAAAAAAATCAAACAAAGTCAAAGGCTCAATAGCAGTGCTTCATGGAAAAATGATTCATAGCAGGCAGAGCAATGTAAGCGAGGTGGTCCTTGAAAATAAATGTGCAGTGTAAAAAGCAGAAAAAGAGACAGACAAATGCAATATTTCACTCCATGTTGTGCTAGGTGGAAAACTGTCAAAGGTCGCCAGGTGTCAGGGACTGGTGTTGAATGAGGGACTTGAAATGCAGGCAGTACAATGGAGGCTGTTTCTTTTGACTGGCCTTTTTGCATGGCTTTGGTACATGGCTGGAGCTGTGGTGAAAATCATCTGCTGGGCTGCTGCTGGTGCAGCTGGGAGAGAGAATGCAGAAGGAGATTGTTGAAAGCTGTGATTGAACACAGTGGCAGTGTCCTGGCAAAGAGGCGCTGAGCTGTACCTAGCTGCAGGAGAGGAGATTAAGAGCTAAAAGAGAGACCGTCTTTCTGAAAGACAGTTCAAGACAATGCTCATTTGCATGGTGAGTATAATTAGGCATATGCGAATAAATGGCACTAAATCAAATATCTTAATAGTACCCGGTTATAGTAACAAGCAGAAGTCGAAAGAAAATTGATGGATAGGGAAAGACAAACTAGAATTAGTTAATCAGTATCTAGGGGTCAATATAAATTCGAGTGTTAGCAAATCACCTTATAATCTAGATATAGTCAACAAAATAAATAACCTGATATCTCAAGCGAAAATGTTAAACAGAACCCATTGTACATTTTCCTAGAAACACTTTTACACACAAAAGGTGATCCCAGTGCTAAAAAGACGGCAGACTATCCTAAATAGGAACAATTAGAAGCTACATTTTGGAAAGCAGTCCTGGGTTTACCTAAGGGTGTGCCTAGTTTGATCATCCAATACGAAATGGGTTTGAGTTCATTACAATCAGTAGTCGACTGGCAGACACTGGCCTTTATAGAACATCTTTAAACCATGAAGAACATAAAGGCACACTAATTCCAGTATTAGCAATTGAAACCTCAGAGGTTTATGGAACTAATGACCTTAATATTTGGAAAGATCATTGCGTGTCATTATTAAAAAAATTCGAAATAAATAAGAAACAACATATAGAAAATCCGAATGGTGCGAAACGAAAGCTAAATGAAAGTGAATGGATCAATTTATGGGCCTATTGTCAGAAATACCATGCAATGAAAGTTGGCTACTTTAGAATCAAAACATTGAAAAATACACCAAAATATTTATTAAAATTCCCTGACCATATATATAGAAATGCCCTTCTCCGAGATCGCCTGAATCTCTGGCCAACAAAATCTGTGCTGGCAATACGCTCACGATATCGGGAGCAATCGAATTCAAGTCGTTTCTGTAATAATGATTCAATAAGTGAAACCTCAAAACACCTGTTGACAGAATGTGTAGCCTTGACACAGCTAAGAAAGTAAAAAAGAAAAGGTCAGGCGCGCCCTCTAGTTCCCAGTCACTTAATCCTTAAACTAGTAATAACAGGGTTTGATCCCAGCAATGTTAAAAAATAACAGGGTTAAATCCCTGGCAGTTGGGATTTAAGCCTGGTATATTTGTTGAACATTTTGTGGGAATTAACCCTGTTACTACTACCATTTGGGATTTAACACTGTTATTTTTTTAACATTGCTGGGATCAAACCCTGTTATTACTAGTTCAAAGATTAAATGACTGGGAACTAGAGCGCGAGCCTGACCTTTACCTATAGCTAAGAAAGGCCTGCTTTTTTAATTTTTTGATGGTTTTCATTTCTCATGTGATGAAATGTGGATAAGAATTATTACAGCGGAACAAATATCTCTAAATTTAGCTACAGTGACCTTTTTAAACATTTTGAATCTTTGAAAACACACATTTAAGTATTTGTCTCATTAGATGTATTTAGACACAATTACAAGATATTTGTATTTTGTAATAATGTGTCCTTATTTTTATTTTCTGTGTAACTGATATAATGTAAATTGTGTACATTTCTTAAATGTTTTGCTTTCTTAAATGATTTTGTTAATTAAGATTGGCAGGGTGTTGGATTGGACACAAAAGACAACACGTCCTTAATCTTTAAGGAACCAAAAGATTTGTGGAGTAGCCTGAGTTCAAAGTCTTGGGTGAGGGTTTGTCCTTTCACGCAGAAGGGGTCATACTGGAACAAACCATCCAATGATAAACAGGGCAAGGAGATCGACAAAGAAATGAAATCCTTCTGCTTTTATATTGCTGTCATAACAAATGATTCTCTGGGAGGCTTTCCCAGTGTATGAAAGATGAATGCATATGCCATGCCATAGATGAGATGTGTACTTAGACTGAGCCAAGCTGTTTCCTACTCCTCCTGTTGTGTATGTACATCTTGTCTTGCGCCTCCATGCTTGAAGGCCCTGTCTTTGCGCTATATTAATAAACAATAAATGTGCCTAATGATAAATATTTAGTGTAATTGTTGTCATGCTTAAAAAATGAAACAAACAAGTTGTTGGTGTCGTGCTGATTGACATTGAAGATATAAAATGCCTAACCATGAAAGTGTGTAGTGATCTTTATTGTGTCTAGATCCTGGCCTTTTTCTTGCATTTAGAGGTAAATGGACATTATGAATGAAAGATACAGCACTAGGCCGGATGGTGAATAACTAGATGCCTGAGGCAAAATAAACGTCAGGCTATGTTGTTCCTACAGGACAGATAGAGCGAGGGGAGTTATAGTCCTTTTAATAACCCAGACTAGTGTGCGTGCATTATTATGAGTAGATTCTGTCCGCATGAACTTGAAGCTGAGGTCATTAAGATTAGAACGTTGGTGATCTTGCATTCACTGAAAACAAGATGAATGCCTTCTAGGATCAATGGTGGAGTGGTGAATTCCATAGGAGGGAATGTTCTACCTATAAGAGATCATCAATGACCTTTGTGATGTCATCTTTGATGTCAATGCTGTTAGTCTTAGCAGTGCGCATTGGTGGCGCGAGTTATGGCAGCTTAGCTTACCATAACTGGCACATTTCTGGCGGTTTTCAATTTTACTTGTAACCATAACGTGTCACGATCTCTGCTTCCAAAAGATCAGGACTTGCCCGACTCCCTTGGAAGCAGACCCATAACCCCAGTTCCGAGTGCCAGCCAGTCCCAATTGGGACCTTTTGGACCCTGTCCTGGCGCCAGTGGCACCAGGCTCATAAAGATGCCCAGTCCCAGCGCTGGAAGCGCCGGGCTCATAATGCTTGGGTGGACTTTCCTGCAGCAGACCATGCTGCTTACTTACCTGCCAGTTGAACCACTGATCCTCTTCTGTTTGGGACTACTTTTCCTGTTGGGTGGGGCAGGAGCCACTCCCTAGGTTCAGAACACTGGAACTCTTCTGGAAAGCAGGAACTCTTTTCTTACCTAGGCGTGGCTGTGGAAGGAGACACCTAAGCACTACAGGAGGCTATTTAAACCACGCCCGATGGATGAATCTTGCTTTGCGTTATTCTGCATTCTCTGCAGCAGAACGCTCATCGTGTCTTCTGCTTCTGATCCTGGGCCTAAGGGAACAAAGGATTACCATCCTGGAATCCAGTCTTCAGCAGCACCTGTAAAGACAAAGAAAGAACAGGTTAGCATTACGGTCTTCAGTGGCAGCGCATCTCTTACCTGGTCCATCGGCTGTCACCAACGCCTCGCGCTGCATTCCGGCATCTGAAAGACAAAGGCTTACCTACTCTTCGCATGCTCCGGAGGTCTTCGCACTGCATTCCGGCATCTGAAAGACAAAAGCTTACCAGCTCTTTGCACGCTCCGGAGGCCTTTGGCGCTGCATCCCGGATCTGAAAGACAAAAGAAGGTGCGTTTAAAGACATTGGGCAACTTTATTACTCACGTGCCATTACTCCTTCCCACGCCGAATCCAGTGGGTATTCCAGCACCCTTCAGCTTCTCTAAAGCTCCGAACTTGTACCTGCAAGATAAAAGGGACAGTTAGTGCGCATTGTGAAGCAGGCTACAAGCGCTTACTTACGTGCTTCCAGGCGCTTCTATTCCTCACGCGGGTTCTATCCTCAACTCTCATCAGCCCGCCATCCGCCATCGCCGGAACCCTGCAAAACAAGAGATATCATTACAAAAGACTTTTAAGACATTTGAAGTGCCCAGAACTTACCGTTCGTGCAGTTAACGACGGACAGCAGTCCTCTGAGGTCAAGAGGCCTGCACCCTTATCCAGTGAAGAAACTGGTTACGGCACCCTGCCCCGAGGCAGATGGAGAGCCCGGCGTTCACTTACCTAAGGTGAGGGTGTTAACCTTTGGGGTTCTACAGGAGAAGAGAAAGGGAAGAGGAGAGAGGCACCCAATAACCCCAGTTCATTAATCCCATATTTTCTATCTGCAGACATCTTACTCTTCGAGACAGACATACAGTGCACAGAGGTCCAGCCCAAAGAGCCAACCGTGTGTTACACATCACCTTTGAAGATACGGCATTCACCCAGTCAAGACCGGCGCCTCTGCGGGAATCAGGTGAGCGTTACAGAACGCAAAGCCTATCGCAAAACTCCCACCCAGGCGCTATGGAAACCTCGGATACCGACCAGCTAGCCCAGTTACTTGGGGAACTAAGAGCAGAAGTGCATGCAGCCCGTCAGGAAACGAATGCTCTAAGAAGGGAACTGATTATTTCCAAGGAGCGAACAGACGATCTCGCTAGACAATTGCTACAGTCACAACCCGGACAAACTCCGTTACCCGCATCAGGGGCAAATCTTCCTTCAACATCCTCTACGAACCCAGTGCAGATCAACCTACCTGGGAATGTACCTCTGGCTCCGCCCGAACGATTTTCTGGTGACCCAAAGAGGTTTGCAGTATTTATTAATCAGTGCCGGTTGCACTTCTTATGCCGGCCAGCAGCCTTTCCAACTGATCAAGCTAAGGTAGCTTTCGTGCATTCGTACCTTAGTGGCAATGCGGCAGACTGGTCGATCCCTCTAGTTAATCAAGATGATCCGGTTCTCCATGATTTTCAAGCTTTTCAGCTCAGTATGGAAAAACTGTTTGCAAGACATTCACAGGGGCAGGCCTTGGACAATGAGCTCCTTTCATTGCGACAGGGTAATCAAGACCTTTTGGCTTATATTGCGTCTTTCAGCAGACTGATAGTGGAAACTCGATGGCCTGAGGACAAAAGGATTACGCTGTTTTATAGAGGTCTACGTGGAGAGCTCAAAGATGTGTTAGCCCAAGTAGTGAATCCCCCGCAAGACTGTTAGGACTATATTGACTTAGTCGTTCAAATTGACCACAGACTGCAGAACAGGAAGGCCGATCGTTCCAAGTTTGGTGCTCGAGTATTTTCCAAACCACCAACTCCTACCAAAGGAGTAGACTCCAGGGAACCCATGCAAATAGGGGGCCTGAAAGGACCACTAACACAAAAGGAGCGGGAAAGGAGAAAACAGCTGCAATTATGCCTCTATTGCGGAAACTCGGGGCACTTTCTTCGAGACTGTCCGGTGAAACCAGCCAAGAAGGCAGTAGGAGCTGCAGATACCAGGGTCACAAACTCTGAGCAGGGAAACGACCTCGCCCGACAAGAATAGAGGTCCTCTTGCCGAGCGTTAAAACCAGTTCCGTGACCTCACATTTCGTGATACTTATGGTCCTCATTAGCCCTGAATATCCGGATCGATTACATGTGATTGAAGCTTACGTCGACAGCGGTGCCATCGGCAATTATGTGGATCATGAAATGGTTTTGAGGATGAATCTGACTCTTTGTCCAAAGGCTGTAAAGGACGTCATTACTACGGTAGATGGTACGGAGATAGCCTCCGGACCAGTAACGCATACCACCCAAGAAGTGACGCTAGTAAGTCAAGATGGACACCATGAGAAGATTGTGTTCGATGTGATCAAGGCCCCCCAGTTCCAGATTATTCTAGGAATTCCTTGGTTAGAGAAGCACAATCCTCAGATCGATTGGCGAGCAAGAACGGTTCAGTTTCCAGAATGTGTCTCTACTTGTCACCCTCGACCTGGTGTTGCACTGGCAGCAATTTCCTCGGAGGCTCCTCAGTTACCTCCTGAATACCTAGAATTCCAAGATGTTTTCCGGAAGGATCAGGCTAACTCTCTACCTCCTCATAGGTCTTATGACTGCCAGATAGACCTGATACCTGGATCTACTCCTCCTTGTAGTAGAATGTATGCCCTCACCGAGCCTGAGAATCTTCACCTCCGACAATACCTGGATCAATACCAAGCGAATCGGTTTATTCGTCCTTCCAAGTCCCCTGCTTCCTCAGCTTTGTTATTCGTTCCAAAAAAAGAAGGGGACCTTAGAACTTGTATAGATTATCGCGCCCTGAACCAGATCACCGTTAAGAATAGATATCCGTTACCTTTGATCCCTGAACTCCTGGACCAAGTCAGAAAAGCATGCATATATACAAAGCTGGATCTTAGAGGAGCCTACCACTTGGTACGAGTAAAAGAGGGCGATGAATGGAAGACGGCCTTCCGCACCAAGTATGGGCTATTTGAATATCAGGTCATGCCCTTCGGACTTTGCAATGCCCCGGCCGCCTTTCAATATTTTATGAACGATGTCCTCAGAGAGCTCATAGAGGTGTGTGTTGTTGTTTACATTGACGACATCCTCGTTTATTCTTCATCGGAAACTGAACATCGGAAACACGTGAAAATGGTCCTCGAGAGATTGCGTCAACACAAACTTTTCGCTAAGTTGGAAAAATGTGTTTTCAACGTGACTGAAGTTGAATTCTTGGGATTCATATTATCACCTAGCGGAGTGCGTATGTATTCAAAGAAGGTCGATGCAATTCTCAAATGGCCATCGCCATCCTCCGTAAAAGGTGTTCAAAGCATGTTAGGCTTCGCTAACTTTTACCGCAGGTTTATCCCCGAATTCTCTCGAATAGTCCAGCCCATCACCGCCTTGTTAAAGAAAAACAAACGTTTTGAATGGTCTACCGAGGCGGAACAAGCTTTCCAGAATTTGAAGACTAGATTTATCTCTGCACCGATCTTAAAACATCCTCGCCCAGAACTCCCCTACATCGTTGAAACTGATGCTTCAAGCCTTGCCATGGGGGCAGTTCTATCACAAAAGGACCCAGTAACCAATCAGTTGCATCCCGTGGCATTTTGGTCCCGCAAATTCTCGCCTCCTGAAATCAATTACACTATTACTGATAAGGAACTTCTAGCTATCAAGTCCGCCTTTAAGGCTTGGCGGCATTATCTTCTGGGGGCCCGACACACCGTTACTGTGATTACAGATCACCGAAACCTGCAATATTTGAAAACCGCAAAAGCTCAATCCTCTAGGCAACTCCGTTGGGCACTATTCTTTGCCGAGTTTGACTTCATAATTACCTATCGACCTGGTACAAAAAACGGTAAAGCTGATGCCCTTTCTCGGATGGGAGTGGAAGAACATTTGATCAATCCTAAACCTGTACCTATCATTCCCGAACAAAAAATTCTAGGTGTAATCGCCACACAATCCATAGAGGAAGTTAAGGATAAAGCCAGGCTACTGGTAACTCCAGCAGACATACAGAATTGGCATCTGCAGGGAAAGGACTTTACGGTGAAGGACAACCTATTATATTTCCAAGAACGGTTATACCTGCCCAGCACAGATTTACAGAAAAAGGTAATCTCTTGTTATCACGATTCTTTAATGGAAGGACATCCCGGTACGACCAAGACCTCGGAAAAGATCAAGCGCTACTTCTGGTGGCCGTCTTGGAAAAAAGATATCAGAGACTTTATAATGTCCTGTGGAGTATGCGCCCAAAACAAGAGTCAAAAGGAAAAACCAGCCGGCCTCTTACGCCCTATTGACATCCCGCCTCGCCCTTGGCATACGCTTTCTATGGACTTCATCACCGATCTACCTCCATGCTCCGGATACAATACGATCCTAGTAATCGTGGACCTATTCTCCAAGATGGCGCATTTCATTCCACTCAAAGGCTCACCAACAGCAGCAACTCTGGCACGAGAATTTCTCGAAAACATCTCCGACTGTACGGTTTTCCTTCAGTTCTAATTTCGGATCGAGGTAGTCAATTTATTTCTCATTTTTGGCGAAGTTGCTGTCGGTCGGCTCAAATTGATGTGAGACTTTCGACCAGCCACCACCCTCAAACCGACGGACAAACCGAGAGGACCAATCAAACTCTGGAACAGTATTTGCGCTGCATGCTACAACAAACTGAAAAAACTTGGAAAGATATCCTTTGGATAGCCGAATATGCCTACAATAACTCTGTCCACTCGGGAACTGGGAAGACCCCGTTTTTTCTTTTATACGGTAGTCACCCTCGAACCTCGGAGTTGGATCCACTCCAAGATCTTGGAACACCAGCAGTAGACCACCTGCATTCTACAATCACCCAAGCCTTTAAGGAAGCCGTTTCTCACCTTCAAAGGGCTAAAGAACAATACAAGAAAGGAGCAGACCAACATCGGAAGGAAGCCCCCCAATATCAAGTAGGAGATCAAGTCTGGTTATCCACCAAATATCTACCTCTAAAAGGACCACGCACATTCAACCCAAGATACCTTGGTCCCTATTCCATCACTACCATAGTAAATCCAGTAGCGGTCAAGTTGGACTTGCCCCCTCACATGAAGCTACATCCGGTCTTCCACGTCTCTCTATTAAAACCCGTGCAACCTCAAACCCGACTAACTACATCTCCAAAACCTATTCTAGTTGATGGAGAACTCGAGTTTGAAGTCAAAAGCATCCTGGATTCCAAGATCTCCAAATCTAAACTATTTTACCTGATTGACTGGAAAGGCTACGGTCCCCAAGAAAGATCCTGGGAACCTGCAGAATATGTCCACGCACCTCGTCTAATCAAAAGATTTCATCGAACATTTCCTAACAAGCCCAAACCCCCGGAGAAGCCCGGTTTGGGAGGGGCCTTGAGGGGGGGTGCTGTCATGATCTCTGCTTCCAAAAGATCAGGACTTGCCCGACTCTCTTGGAAGCAGACCCATAACCCCGGTTCCGAGTGCCAGCCAGTCCCAATTGAGACCTTTTGGACCCTGTCCTGGCGCCAGTGGCACCAGGCTCATAAAGATGCCCAGTCCCAGCGCTGGAAGCGCCGGGCTCATAATGCTTGGGTGGACTTACCTGCAGCAGACCATGCTGCTTACTTACCTGCCAGTTGAACCCCTGATCCTCTTCTGTTTGGGACTACTTTTTCTGTTGGGTGGGGCAGGAGCCACTCCCTAGGTTCAGAACACTGGAACTCTTCTGGAAAGCAGGAACTCTTTTCTTACCTAGGCGTGGCTCTGGAAGGAGACACCTAAGCACTACAGGAGGCTATTTAAACCACACCCGAAGGATGAATCTTGCTTTGCGTTATTCTGCATTCTCTGCAGCAGAACGCTCATCGTGTCTTCTGCTTCTGATCCTGGGCCTAAGGGAACAAAGGCTTACCATCCTGGAATCCCGTCTTCAGCAGCACCTGTAAAGACAAAGAAAGAACAGGTTAGCACTACGGTCTTCAGTGGCAGCGCATCTCTTACCTGGTCCATCGGCTGTCACCAACGCCTCGCGCTGCATTCCGGCATCTGAAAGACAAAGGCTTACCTACTCTTCGCATGCTCCGGAGGTCTTCGCACTGCATTCCGGCATCTGAAAGACAAAAGCTTACCAGCTCTTCGCACGCTCCGGAGACCTTCGGCGCTGCATCCCGGATCTGAAAGACAAAAGAAGGTGCGTTTAAAGACATTGGGCAACTTTATTACTCACGTGCCATTACTCCTTCCCACGCCGAATCCAGTGGGTATTCCAGCACCCTTCAGCTTCTCTAAAGCTCCGAACTTGTACCTGCAAGATAAAAGGGACAGTTAGTGCGCATCGTGAAGCAGGCTACAAGCGCTTACTTACGTGCTTCCAGGCGCTTCTATTCCTCACGCGGGTTCGATCCTCAACTCTCATCAGCCCGCCATCCGCCATCGCCGGAACCCTGCAAAACAAGAGATATCATTACAAAAGACTTTTAAGACATTTGAAGTGCCCAGAACTTACCGTTCGTGCAGTTAACGACGGACAGCAGTCCTCTGAGGTCAAGAGGCCTGCACCCTTATCCAGTGAAGAAACTGGTTACGGCACCCTGCCCCGAGGCAGATGGAGAGCCCGGCGTTCACTTACCTAAGGTGAGGGTGTTAACCTTTGGGGTTCTACAGGAGAAGAGAAAGGGAAGAGGAGAGAGGCACCCAATAACCCCAGTTCATTAATCCCATATTTTCTATCTGCAGACATCTTACTCTTCGAGACAGACATACAGTGCACAGAGGTCCAGCCCAAAGAGCCAACCGTGTGTTACACATCACCTTTGAAGATACGGCATTCACCCAGTCAAGACCGGCGCCTCTGCGGGAATCAGGTGAGCGTTACATAACGTCCACATAACAACGTTTTTCAATGAATTTCATAGGTTTTTATTAGTGCAACTTAACCATAAAGTCCCTTTAAGAAAGTTTTTCACTGATTATTATACGTTTTTATTAGTGCAATTTAATCATAAAGTCCCTTTAATCAAGTTTTTTCACTAAATTTCATAGCTTTTTATTAGTGCAGCTTAACCGTAATGTCCATTTAACAAAGTTATTTCACTCATTATACAAATAGTTGTTTTAAGTTTCTCACTGAGTCAAAAACATGCTCAATACTGTATAAGTGCATCAAAGAATGTTTTTTTGCCAGGAATAGACTGTGAACCAATGGAAGCAATGGAAATAATTTTCAAAGTGACCCCATATTACACAGTTTGAGCTACCTCAAACCTTTTCCTAAGACAAAATGTGAAAATGAAACACAAAATAGAGCCAGACTGCAAACGGACACCAGGAAAAATCTGCACAGTACCCTGTAGGCCAGTCCAGCCCTGATTGCTACCTTTTCGCTCACCTCATCCCCATCCATTCCCCTCTACAGTATCAAAAGCAGTTCACAGCTATGCTGTGCGCTTTCAAGGGGGCTGGTGGATGGGAACACTCTACTTTCCAACCGCAATGTGCACCTCAAAATGATATTCCGAACAAACAACATTGTTCAGATGACCTAGTCAAACCCTGTGTCTCCAGACTTTCCTCTTCAAAACCCAGGCAGGCTACAATTCATTTGTTGCTCGCCGTTTCTAAATTCCAGCATGGATAACCTGGAGTCATCTATCCATATAGTAAAGATTAAGTCTCTCACTCTCACAAATTATTGTGTAAAGTATAATGATATGCTAATCGACTATTACATCACAAACGAATGCACCAGCAATGTTTGTGAGACACAGCAATGGTTAAACAGTGCAATAAAAACAGTCACAATAACCAACCCCCTTTGCGCTTTGTACATCAAACAGCGCTAGACCAGTGTAAGCTGGGTTTTTAATTCAATTTTCTTGCAGGGATGATATATCCATGACCGTTCCATCAACACACACCAATCGGGAATATTTGCACGTTCACGGTGCGTATACCATTTCAATATGCTATTTAAGACTTCCATTGTACTACGTTTTTTTGTAGCATCATGTTTTCACGAAATCGAAACAACTGTCTATGCCTTGGATAACTGAGAACAAGTTATCTTGTTATTCGGCCTTCAGTGCAAGTCAGCAACAGTTTGAAGGACACAACTTGTCGAATAGCCACACAAAATGATAACATCTACTATATTGGGAGTGGGCATTCCCAAAGTTAGTTTACACTTCTGCGATCTGTTGTACAGAACGCTTCTTCATTGACAGAACTGGAATTTCCTGAAATGATGGAAGTTGACTTATTGACATTAAAAAGAACCAGAATGCTCTATGCATAACAACTAATTAAACAACATGCAAACTGAGCTTGTTCTTAGTTGTTAGCCATACCATATTGTAACATTTAATCATGTACATTCTGCAAATACCACGGTATACAGAGTACTAATAAGTGAACCGCTTTGTCCCATGGAACATACTGTTGCATCCTACAGACTCATAAAATCCCAGTTCGGTGCACTGGGTAAACATTGTCCATGGACACTGGGTTCGCTTTTCCATCATTAATGTTCTCAGTTAATTTATAATAACATCTGTCTGCACTACAACCTCAAACGTTCATATCTGTCTCCTTTTTTTCTGCATATACTTCTCCATCCCATTGCAAACTATACCTGCGCTTCTCAATGCACCACCTTTTGCCAGATCCGGAACCAGATATGTAGCCGGATCTCGAAATAGGCCTTAATAAAAACATTGGAAAGATAAACAAAAAAACAAACAAAGAGATTTGAATGCTACATTAGGGAGTGGGGGCGCAGCCGCACACAGCACATAAGCACCACAGCGCTATTCTGGCTCCGCCTCCTACCTATGTCACAGGCAACAAGAGCCGAGACAGACCCTCAGCGAGCCCGGAGCTCCTGAAAGTGAGCAGTCCCCAAAATACAATTCAAAACTCCACAATGAGAGTCAAAAAAAGGACAAGCCCTGGTAGGGAATGAGACCGGGACCAAGTGCGGGTGAAGTTAAGCGATAAGTTTATACATCATATAGTGCATATAGAGGACTATGCATACTCCGAGAACGCTCTGCCAAACAATAGAAAAACATTCATGTTTATTACAAAATCACGTCATCGGTGATGTAGGCTTAGGGGGCACATAAGTTGTGGTGATTGGACGGTGAGGTCTGGACAGTATGTATTCTTTATGGCCACTGCTTGAGGATTGTCCACGTGGTGCCAGCGTGGGGCATATGGCTCATCTGGGCTATTCAGAGTGGAGCACAGGGTCAGATGATGTCCAAGCTGTTACATTGTACACTACTTAACCATGCCCTTTCGGCCACACATACTCTGACATTTATTGGCATATTACTTATCCATTTAATAAATCTCACTCTCATCAATTACATATACTTAAAAGGGTTACTTCATGAATCAGGTGCTTTATCTTGAGGTTACATTCTAGGGCTATCTACATCAATTCCTTCATTAAATCTATTAGGGGACAGCTTAATAGTGTATTAGTACAAGGGAGGATATATTATCACTTGGAATTTGAGCGCTGGGGTGAGCTGGGGTGGCATTTAGTTGAGGGGCATACAACTGGCACATCAAAGAAAACCTAGGGTTAGGGGGATGTGGGCTGTGTCTCTGAACCTGGGGGTCTGCTGGTGCTCATTCAGAGTTATGGAGATGGATGTTTTTTTCCAGGCCAGAGCTCTGGCCAGTTCACTCACAGGGCAGTGATGCAAAAGGGAAGACAAAAGATACAAATGTTCAAAATGTTACTTATTACCCACAGACATCTGTGAGAACAAGCTTGTCGCAGCGGCGGCACAGGGGAGGAGGAGGGGGGTATGGCTGGCTTACTGTGCGCAGACATAGGGGGAGAGGTGCAGGCCTGCAGGCCAGCGCCTCGGCACGGCCTACTCGAGTTAATACAAAATGGAGTCGGTGACCATGCAAAATGGAGCCGGGAATGGATTCTCTTATGAGTGTTGCATGTGTATGTGTCTTCCCAGGGCTGCCCAGGACCTTAGCCAGTGGCGCATGGTCAGCCATGGAATGAGCATAGTGTGCCTGCAGGGATAAGAACGAAGGGGATGGGGGTCGAAAAGACCTTTCCTCCCTTAAACTCCCCTCTCTAACAAAATGAGCTCTGTTCTGTCTTGACAGCTTGTCGAGTTTTTTGCTATATTTACCAAAAATGATGGTCCCCTATTGTCTTTGTGCTCAAAAAGCAGCTAGCGAGAAATCTAGCTATGTTTTTCTATTTTTTTGTTCTTGGTGCAGAGAGTTACCCATCTTTCCATTGGATAAGAGATTCCTGTCATTTACACAACTTCCCGAACTTTGTAACACTCAAAAACAATGCAAGTACTATACCGTTGAACTGCGGGCTGTGCACCTCTGTTACCGAGTATGAATGGCTCCTACAAAAGTTGTTAATAGAATGTTAAGTAACTAAAGAGTGCGCTATGTAAATCTGCAAATTGAGTGACAAGAAAGCAAACAGTAGCGGACTACAAAGGCATGGGAAGCGCTGTCAATGGGAATACATCTAGGCACATGGACTTTAGCTGTGCGTTCCTTCCATCAATGTTAGTATGTTGCATGGCTGTGCGATGTCGCTCTTGCAGCTTGGTAGACTTTACCACAGTAAATACATTTTACCGCAGTTGGCCTATGTTGGTTATTATACTTCCATTCGTTCTCCTAACCATATTTGCATATTGCATTTTGTTCACCGTCATGAAAATGATGCCTTTTGGTAAATTCCAGTAATATATCACATTTTTGTAATGCTACCGGGAAGAGGGCAAATCTGAATGTCCCTTCCCTCCCGATGGGCCCCCCAACCGGAAGAAGCCCCCCTGACAGAATAACCACCGACCGTATGAGTTTGCACCGATCCCCACCGCCCCACCATAGGCACGCACCACGAATGGTACTAGGCCACCCAACCATACAACCCTGCGGTGGTGCAATGTCGTTAGCAATGTCATGACGACATAGCTGCGTCAGACAGGAAACACACATGCAATCCGCACATCCGGGACACACACACAGCAATCCTCACGAAGAACACACGCATACAGTTCTATAAACTAGAAGACAGTGACATATACATACTGTCTGCATTTTTATTATTTTGCCACTTAGGTACGCTACAGCACTGCAGAAACACAAGATGGCAGAAGAACTTGTGGATATGCTTGCAGATGCTACATGCTAATAACCATATAGAAGGACAGAGCACTCAAGGGACCTGACCGACCATGACATATCTCAACCTATGGACAATTACGATTAATACATAGTCAGAGCCAAATTAGGCCTTAGGAAAATCCAGAAAGCCAGAATCATCTTGCAGAATCCCCAAGCCACAATATTCTGTGTAAGCAGAGTAGCCCTAGCAGGGACAGCAACAACCAAGGTGAATGTTGCAAATGACATTCCTCACACAACACGGGAAGGTGAGACCTGCCGCAGGAGAGAATATTCCAAGCAAAATACAAATCAAATCGAGGTAATTCAGCCTCACCGATGGTCGCCTCACTCGTGACACGGCCAAACTGACATGATGCCAAGACCTGGAAGCTGGAAAGATGCAGCCGTCTCATGTCTGGGACCGAGCTCGCCACAAATTGCAACAATCCAACTACAGTATGTGCTGAGAATGGAACACTCTCATGACATTAGCAGAAACATACTGTCACATAGTCACACCTTGTACCTGAGCAGGTGTCTTGCGCGATGGGAACAACGGTAGTCCGAGGGTTGGGGGCCTGCCGCCTGACCAATGAGGATACTGGGGCTAATGGCTAGCAGTGGGACTCCCCAGCAAATCATTGTGTTCTCTAATGTAACACTTTTCAAGTAGCAATTTTTAGGGATGATCCAAGTACACCACCTGACACAGTGGCCACCAACAATATCACACACTATATGTTCCTATACTGGACCTACCACTCAGGGAGCCAACCCGGAGTGGTGGTAGGTTTGCTGAGTGACGCCGATTGTGACATCACGTGTGCACAAAAGCAGCCTGCAAGCCCAAAATTGGTGAGATGTGCCTGGACTGGATTCCTTCAAGCGTATGATCCCTGCTTGTTTGCCATAATAAAACAACAGTAACCTTTGCTCCTTGTGTGGACCTCAACCTCTTTGGGAAAAGGGAATGAGTTGGGGCCTTCCGAGAGCTGGAGGTCCACAGACCCTAGGTATGGCTCTGCCGACCCCAGAATTCACCCTAACAAGTTGGAAGCCCCAGTGAGATTGTTTGTGCTGTCAGCTCAGCCAGGGCCTGCCCCCTCTGCCGTCAGACCTCGGAGGACTGCAGGACTTGCAAGAGAACTGGACAGCGCAACCTGAGATTGGTCATTGGGAGACAACTTCAAAATCATTCTGCCCGCGGTTGGCGAGTGTCCAGACGCAGTCCAGAGGGTACGAGCCGAGAGAGAGGGGAGTCAGCAGCCGAGCAGTGCTGGCAGACGTGGAAGTAAAGTGAGTGTGGTCCACACAACCATCAAAAAAGGATTGTGTGCATGGGGGATGTGTAAATAAGATGGAGGGTAATGTAACATTGTCCTAACGTTCGGTACCGAGGCAGTGTCTTGCACGTGTACGATTGTAGGGAACGGAGCAGATATAGTCCCTTTTTGTGTTAGTGCATGTTTCGGGGGTGGGGCAGCAGGTTCCTGTGTGAAATAAGGATTGCTACGCCGATAGGTCTGGAGAGTGAACACATGTGTAGGGGTGTGGTTTTCCTATGAATCGAACGTTGAAGCTCGGTGAATAGATGTTGGATTCCCATAAGAGTTAGCTGGAGCTATCTTAGATTGTGGAAAGTGATTGATTGGTTAAGTTTCCATGGTGAAAAACATATCACACGTCAGGTGACGCAACGGGTGCAGCTTAATCACAAGACAAGTTGGCTGATGAAGGATACTCCGGGGGAGGTTGGGAGACAGCTGTGGGAATTGTGGATTATATATGTGGGATTGAAATGGTGGGATTGTTGCATAATACATGCACAAATTGGTTGTTTGTGACATCACCCATAGGCCATTGCATAGGACACTGCGTTATCAACGAATACAGGGTGAACAGGTGGCCGTTTGTGTAGAGCATCGGCGCATGATCAATGGGGTGTGTCGAACAGCAGCAGCCCTGGTAAGGTGGGGCGGTACAATATTCCCCCGTGCAAGGGGTGAGGCTGCAGGAGGCCGTAGGCATTGAAGGGGTGTGCCAGACAGCGGCAGCCCTAGTGAGAGCGAGGCAGTACAAGAATATGCCACGCAAGGTGGGAGGAGGTAGAAGGCCGTAGGTATCGACACTTGGAACTTAAAATGTTTAATAAAATACATTTTTACCCTTGTACTGACAGCGGACCGTCGAAATCCTCAACTCAAGGTCATGTAAAATTGCAAGCAAAAGATGATGTATCGCAGGGGAGCGACCTCATATGGTGGCCACGGAACACTATTGACTCCAATTCAGCACATTTGTAAAACACTGCCCATTTATAAAGACAGAATAGTAAAATACAGTGTGGAATGGACTAAGGATACGGAATGAAAGATAACGGTACCATGGCTGCCTAATAGCAGTTTCTCCAAGGACGTGCTGCAGTCACTACTCACCTATCTACACAACACATACAATGGGAAGAAGTTAGCTAACTGTTTGGAAATATTCAAGCTTTGACACATGACTCAGAGGACCAATCCAGGGATGATGAGTGTACATGAGGTAACAGAAGGGAGAGGGGATTATTTTGCTTCATCTCCTGCACCTCCCAGCGTTGTCTCAGATGACACGGAGAAGGAGGAGGAGCAGGGGTTATACCCAATCAGAGAACTAAGGGAGGCTACGGAGCTTCAAGAGTTAACCGCGGCAGAGGGTTACTCAAACCCCACATACAAACCACCCCCCTATGCCCCAAAGGTGCATGTCCCCAACACCCTGCAAGACGGGACGAGGGCAGAGGCAGACATCCCAGGCTTCGATGGAGGCGGGCTGTGGCAGGAGTAGAAAGAATTTGTGGGTATTGGCCCAGATTAATGGATAGCGGCACAAGTGCTCTTGAAGTTACAGGGGGCCACTACAGGGGAGACAGAAGGGGCCACTAAGGCCATAGGGCAGTTGGACCTGGGACAGGGATGTATAGGGAAACCAACATATAACGTAGGGGAAGGACAATTGCAGGAAGAAGAGGAAGCAAAGCTGGAAGCGAGAATAGCGTAATTGAAGGAAAAAAGGAATGTGCTAGTAAAACGGCTAGAGCTAAAGGAACTGGAAAGACAGGAGCAGTTGGAGCTGGAAATGATGGAGAGGTTGGAACGGGAAAGGAGGGAACATGAGGAACTGATGGAAAGGGAACAGAGAGAAGTAATAGAGCGGAAAACGATGGGAGGGAGAAGCAAGGTGAGTACGGAGATGAGGGGAAATACAATAGAAGACGAGGAAAGAGATGAAGCGGAATGAGAAATGGCATTCTGGAGGAAGAAGATACTTTCAGAAAGAACACGTAAATATAAAAAAAGCAGATTGAAGGAGTTAAGGTTGGCAAGGGCAGGTAGATGACGAGATCAGATGGACGGAGACAAGTGAGCATTCCAAACGGTAAGCAAAGAAATAATGGAAGAACTGGATAGGAACAGGAGGGGCAAGACGGAACGGGAAGAGCAACAGAACAGGCAGGCATCAAAGGCATACATGGGGAATAGCATAAAACCAGTCGAGGTGCATACAAAGGGGTCCGATGTCCCAGGAAAGGGGGGAAGGAAAGAAGACAACACAGGTGACTTCACAAACATCGATCTTGAAACTGTAACGGTGCGCTATGCACTCCCACGCAAACTAACATTCTCAGATGGATTCTGTAGTGAGGAAGAAGAAGACAGCAATGATGTAGAAAAAGAAGGGCTCAACAAGCTTTATATTAAATGAACAGGCACAGGAATGTCATGAGAATGCAGGACTCAAGATGAAAGGGGTGGGGGACAACAAATTAGCAACACGACTAAGAACACAACCGTAGAAGCAGCCCCACACACACCCTACACTAACAGGCTCTGGGACCTGTCCAGATACGACAGTATAGACGCACGCCTGCACTGTTGGAGAAAGGAGGGACAAGGCCACAATATGTACCCTGGAAACACAAGGATAAGGAAAACACCAAATACAGGTTGACATCTTTATGAGGGTGAGCAGGAAGGTGGATATATGAAATGGAAAAATGTATGGCAGGGCACATACTGTCAGTGGGTGACATCAAAGGGTTGCTAGTATTCATATTAGGTGACACAGCAGATGACATTTGGAGGAGGGTGGGGTTCCCTGGGGTGACCACCCAAAATACTACACATTACGGATCAACATTTGTAAATTGCAGGCATGTGGTATGTCAGGCACTAAGGACACAATACCCTGATACATCAGACATATGAGCAATTAGGTCACGCAAGATGCGTGTTGATGAGGATCCCATTAGCTACATGCAAGAGATTCATTAGCTTTGGTGCCTTGAGACTCAGGAGCCATGGGACAAACCACCAGATATCTTCTATCACATCTTAATACAAGGGTTACCAGAGCTTGTGCAAAGACAACTGAAGAAAACTGGTGGTGATGGAAGCTAAGGCATGGTCAGAAATACAACTCAAAATAGAGCATCATTGTAGACTATGGCAAGAGAAAATGAAACAAAAGGCAGAGGATAGAAAAGCAGATGAAGCTAAATTGGTTCAGAAGAAATTATCAAAATATGCCCTAGAAGGGGCACCCATCACCATCCCGGCCCCACAAACGAAGACAGCAGTATCGCAACCCCAACACCAGCTCAAGCAGCAGCTGCCAATATACAACCCAGCCCAGCAATACACACAACAACTGGGGGGGGATATATGGGTATGGGTGGGTACCAAAATAATTAAAGAGGAAGAGGAGGGTTTACTAGAGGGCAGTGCCTCAGGCCACAAGTGCACCATCCACGAGGTGCGTTCTGGGGCTACCCACAGCAGGGGCAACAGGACCAAGGGGAGGGTGGAGGTGGGTTTCCATGGCAGACACGGGAACCACCCCAGTGCTGAATGTGTGGGCAGTTAGGCCACATTTCTAGAACATGCAGATACAGAGGAATACAACAAGGGTGGGGTGAGCAAGGGCAACCGATTACCAAGGGGGACAGATTGAGTACTACCCACAGGACCGCCAACAGACTGGGCAACTGCAAATTATACCACCGCAAAACATAACCAGCCAAAGATGCAATACAAAACAGTGCCAGTGAAACAACAACTACAAACACAACAAACACAGCAACAACCACAACAGTAAATGACAGCACCATCACAACAACACATACAAACAGCACAGCAACTGATTCAATTGCAGGATGACTTACCACAACCCATGGACACAACAGCGGTGGCACAGTAATGAGGAAGGGAGGGGTCAAAATAATGGGACACAACCCTTACACTGGGAATGTTAATGTTAATGTTAAAGGACATTTGTACCACACGATCACCACCAGAGTGTTCCCCTGGCGCACTGGCGGCTCTGAAAGAGGAAGGGAGCATGAGTTAGTGGGAGGAAGCAGGAAAGGTACAAAAGAGCAGTGATGTGCTGTTGGCGGCCACAGCCCGGTGGGTCCCTTGGCTGGGCCTGGAGTGTTTGTGGCTGGTAGTCGTTGTGTACTGTTGTGGAAGTCTATGTGTGTTTCTTGTTTTGTTGTTGCAATGTAGTGAAGTTTGTGCTGTTTGCTGTGCTGTAGGTTTGTGCTTGTGTTTGGTTTGGAGTTTGAGAGGTGTGTGCAGAGGTGGAAATTGTTAGTGGAATTGGTTAGTTGGCATCTCTATCCTGAATTTGAGGCGCTGGGCTTGTGTAGTGTCTCCTGATGCTCCTCTGTCCTGATCTGGGCACATCTTGCACTAAGGTCCCTTTCACATCTGGCCCTCACCTCATCCAGCCTCAATCACAACCCCACCTGTCCTCCCTTCCTACTCTTGTGGCCAGTGTACCTGTCAATGCCCATCCCTCAGCTGGTGTGGGGAATGCCAGTGTCTCAGCAATTCAATTGATACTTTGGTACCTGGTAGCAACTAAGGGGGGTGAAGATGTTGGTGGGATTGGCTGGGATAGTTGACTCAGTCTCCATGGGTATCACCTGTGTTTCAGTCTATCCGGTGTCACCCACCCGGTACTGCGGGAGCTTCCATGTCGGTTCTGGGGCTGTCAGTGTCCTTTCCAGTTCAGTCATCCTTTTTCTCTGTTGTTTTCAGTTTGAGTCTGTGGTCTTGAAGAGCCAGGTTTTTAAGTAATTTCCTGAATTTGTGGTGATCTTCGGTGTTTCTGATCTCTTTTTGGATGTTGTTCCAGGTTTTTGTGGCTAAGTGGTAGAAGGAGGTGCATCCAAGTTTTTTTTTAAGGTATGGTTTTAGTTCCAGGCGGATTTCATTGCTGGATCGGAGGGGCCTCTTTGGTTTGTAGATTGCTGTTTTCTTTTGTAGGAATTCTGCTTCTTGTCCACTCATTGCCCTGTGCGTTATGCACATGGTTTTGAAGGTGATGTGGTGTGTTACTCAGAGCCAGTGTAGTGTTTTAGCGCAGGAGTGATGTGGTCGCTTCTGGATAGTTTTAGGAGTAGTCTGGCTGCTGCATTTTGGATCCGTTGTAGTTTCTTCAGGAGGTATTCTGGTATTCCAAGGTAGAGGCTGTTTGCATAGTCAATTCTTGACATGATGAGGGCGACGATAGTGAGTGTTTTGTGCGTGAAGGAGAGGAAAGGTCGGATTCATCACTGTTGCATTTATTTGTGTGTCTAAGGTTAGGGTGTTGTCCATCAGGACTCCCAGATTGTTTACTACCTTAGGTGTGTTGGTGCGGTTCCCATTTCCGTTGGCCACGGGATGGAGGTTTTGTTCTCTTGGTCTTTGGATGTGATCATGATTTCTGGCTTTCCTGGGTTGATTTTCAGGTTGTTGGCATTCAACCAGTTGAAGACTTCTTTCAGGCAGTCGATTAGAGCTGAATAATCCGTTTCGGTGTCTTTGATTTGGTAGATGATTTGAGTGTCATCCGCGTAGTTGTAGCAAGTAATGTTGTATTATTTGAAGATTTTGATGACTGGAATCTGGTAGATGTTGAAATGTAGTGGTGATAGGGAAGATCCTTGTGGCACTCCACAGTTGTTAACCCGTGGAGTGGATTTGAAGGGTTTAATCCATACGGTTTCTGTTCTGTCTGCTAGGAATGATTTAGTCCAGAGTAGTGCTATGTCTGTTTGCCTATGTCTTCTAGTCTTTTGGTCAGGGTGTCAAGGCTAACTGTGTCAAAGGCTGCGGGAATAAGGGTTGAGGTTGTGTTTTAGTCTGCCTTGATTTTTAGGTCGTCCCAGATGGATAGTAGTGCTGTTTCTGTTCCTCTTGCTGGTCTGAAACCGACTTGAGCTTGGTCTAGCAGATGGTGTTTTTCTACGAATTCTTGGGTAAGTTTATACACATAGGTTTCCAGGAGTTTTGCCGGGTAGGGAATGATTGAGATCGGCCTGTAGTTTGTGAGGTCTTCTACGTCGCCACTTATGTTTTTTTTTAACTATGCTGATTTGAAGATCCCCAGTACGGTCCCTGGTGCTAGTGATAGATTTAGAAGGTTTCTGTAGTATTCTGCTGGCATTCCTTGTGCGAGGATTGATTTGTAGATGTCCGGGGGACAGGGATCCATGGGTGATCCAGCTTTCTTGCTGCATTTTACCAGCATTGCAAATGCCTCTGCTGATATTTCTTGAACGTTTTTGAGTGTGTGCTGTGGTTATGTGTTAGGTTCCTTTGGTTGTATGTTGTGGTTGATTGGTTGGTTGCTTTTGTATAGTTTGTCGGATGTCGTTGATTGGACAATCCCTATACCCACAATAGGACATCCCACAGACTACTTGTTGTGTCCCATCCTATCTGTAACACCTAACCCTGCGGAGGAACCTTGCATAAAGGTGACAACACTGTGTCCTTCCTGGTTGACAAGGGAGCCACTCGGTCATGCGTATGGGAGGGGAAATATACATTGTCAGGCAATGCCATGAACACTGAAGGATTTTCTAGGGCTCGAGAAGTGGTTCCCTTTACTGATAACATCTCCTTATCAATAGGAGATCATGACTTATCTCTACGCTTACTTTACTCCAAACAAGAACCTATAAACATATTGGGATGCGACATAATGAGCAGAATAAACATGACATCTCCTTTACTGACAAGGGCATAGTGTGTGCCACACCAGACATCTACATGCTCACAGCCAGGCAAATACTTCAGGCTTATTGCAGTAAAAGTGCACAGAGACGGGAGGCAGTACACCCTGAAATATTCCAATACGGGACAGACATGACACTAGCATGGCTGCCCGGGATTGCAGGGAAGGTGTGGAGAAGGCCGGGTGAGTACCTCTTTGGGCCAGAGACACCAACGGATGAGAAGGAAGGAACATTTGTATCCATATACATAGAAGGAATTGCAGCAAGGGAAGATTGGATTACAGTACACACCCTAGACGATGATTGACAGGCATGGAGAGTGGTCAGAAGGGTGCAGATTAACACAAGTGTCAGACAAGGAACCTTTCTCGCAAGAAAAGCATTAGAGCGAGATGATGCTGGAGATGAGTGCATACGTTTGGTTACGCTTGACACACAGAGAAGTGACTCAGAAAATGTCAGTGGCACTGGAAGTGCCCCTCCCTGCACCCACCTCCGTTCTGCGAGGAAGATTTGGCAAAAGTACCCAACTCACTATGGATCTCATGATGTAGGGTGTATCAAAAGCATAGGAGGAGTGAAAATAAAACTGAAAAAAAGAGCAATTCTGCCCAGAGTAAGACAATACCCCCTATCAAAAGAAGCAGATGAGGGCATTTATGAGATAATAAGTGCCCTCATACAAAGAGGCATCCTAGTGCCATCAGAATCCCCCTGCAACACTGCTGTGTACCCTGTCCACAAGGCAAACAGGGGTTTGTGGCATTGTATCCAAGATTTACAACCTATCAACCACTTTGTAAAAGCAGAATACTCAGTAGTGGCTAACCTGTCAATAATACTTTGCGGCATTCCAGCTAAGGCTACATGTTTTACTGTGATTGACCTGAAAAATGCCTTCTTCTCACTACCATTACACCCAGAGTCACAGAATCTAACAAGCTTTATGTACCACAACACAAAGTGGAAACATAATAAACTGCCCCATGTGTATTGTCAGTCATCATATATTTTCAATAGGGTGATCCAGATGGATCTAGGCATCCTTGTCGGATCCCCCTACACTACCCTGAAACTCAGCCCCAGCTATACTAGCTTCACCATTGATGGAAACACTATTCCTATCGCGAAAAGTGTAAAACCTCTCGGTTTCCATCTAGACACCAACACTAACCTCTCCAAACAGATCAATATGACTGCTTCAGCCAAGCCTACACAGGTGAGCTGATCAGGGCCTGTAGACCTCTGCTCTCCACAAATAGTTGCCTCATACTAGCCAGAGCACTTATAAAGTCCAAACTGGATTACTGCAATGGCTTATAAGTAGGTGCAAACAAATCTGTAATCAACAAATTGCAGGTCCTCCAAAGTAACGCACTCCGAGCTGCTCTTAATATTCCTAGGAGAGAACATATCTCTGCTACAAGAAAATCTTGTAAATGGCTCTCCATCCAACAAAACATTGATCTAAAAACCATCTGCCTCACCTGCAAAGCTTTAAATCACATGGCCCCACCATACCCAACCAATAAATTCACCCTGAAACCTGCTACCAGAATCACCAGATCCACCAACACATTATGCCTAGTGGTGCCCAAATATTCCCTAAAACGAGCCGGCAGTACCAGTTTCCCAGTTCTAACCGCCCAACTTTGGAATACACTTCCACTAGACATCATATCCATCCCTACCTTTCAACCATTCAGAACACAGGTTGTAACCTGGCTCCTGAACAAATAACTTTCACCACCTTAGATCCTTCGAGAGACCTCATATTCATACCAACACTCACTTTGCATTACCCTGCACTTCTTCATACCAGTCTATTAAGCTCCTGCATATCTGTGTATCTTTTATATAAATGTATTGAAACATATCACAACTGCTGACCGCTAGCTGCAACAATTTGTATTTTGTAAACTTTATTACTGTGGCACAATTGCTTCCTATGTATATACCTTTGTCATGTAACCATTTCCTTGAACGCCCATATACCCCTGGGTCTGGAGCGCTTTACAAATAAAACAAACAAACAAACAAACATTGAGACAGAGAGTAAGATTTTACAATATGTGGATGACATTCTCATCTGCAGCACAACAGAAACAGAGTGCCAGAAGGACTCAGTCAAAATGCGCACTGTGCTAGCAGAGAAAGGGTCCAAAGTGGACAAGGCAAAGTTACTATATTGCCAGAAGGTAGTACTGTACATAGGCCAGCTGATATCTCAAAAAGGCAGGCACATAGCACCGAAGAGAGCACAGGCAATACTTGACACTCCCCAACCAAAAACAGTATGAGAATTACAACAGTTCCGCAGTCTATGCAACTATTGTAGGGCATGGGCCTTTGACTACAGCACATACACATGTCCTCTACCTACAGCCCTCAAGGAAGGGGAGGGAACAATCTGGGATAGAGACCGGAAATGACAGGTGTCTTCCATGAGCTAAAGAAGGCAATATCGGCAGCCCCTGTCCTGGGTACCCCAGATTACAAAAAGGAGTTCTTCATATTTTCACACTCTGATGGGGTGTTCATGAAGGCAATACTCACACAAAAAAAACAGCATTGGTCACAAACCAATTGTATACCACAGTGGACAACTAGACCCAGTAATGGCAGTGCACTTCCCTTGCAAACAACATTTGGCTGCTGCAGCTTTCGCTGCAGAAAAAGCATCATCAATAACTATGGGATGCTCAACCACACTTCACACGGAACATGCCCTCTTTGCGATTCTGCACAAGCCGAAAAGCACATTGACAACACAGAGAGCCACAGGATATGAAATTATACTGTTACGACCCGAACTAAAGATAGTGAGGTACAAAATTGTGAATCCAGCACACTTCCTGGAAGAAGAATATGAAAAAGGAGAATATGTCCATGATGGCACAATAGCTATTGCATACTATACAGAGACACGTAAAGTACAGGAAGATGTACTTGAGGGGGGAGAGGTACTTTACATTGACGGTTCATCACAAATTGATCAAGGTGATTGGTTGAGAACAGGGGCGGCAGTGGTAAGATTGAAAGAGGACTGGGTGAGCTGGTAAGTAAAATGTGCTAAATTACCCCCTCAATCTTCGGTGCAAGCAGCAGAATTAGTGGCACTGATATTAGCCCTCAGAGAAAGCAAAGGGAAAAGGGTTACTATATATTCGGACAGTTCCTACGTAACTTTCACAGTACATTCCGGCCTAGCAAGGTGGTTAAGAAGGGGGTTCAGAAGAGTGTATGGGACCACTGTACAGCATGCCCTTTTGTTGGGAGAACTAATAGAGGCTGTAACATACCCAAGATAACTGACATTAGTAAAGTGCCAAACACATACTAATGGTGAATACCCAGTATCAAAAGGGAATGAAGCAGGAGATTTTTACGCAAAACAACCTCATATTTTGGGGAAATGTGGAACCTAAAAGAAGAAAAAAAAGAGAGGGGAGGGGTGAGACAAATGCTAATGAAAGAAGGCTATAACCACCTACCAGAAACACAAATCATTGAATTACAGGCAGCACCACCAATGACTGAAAAGGAACTCTGTGTAAAAAGAGGGTGTTCGAGGTCCCCTACTAATGCCTTGTGGCAGCAAAACAAAAGTGGAAAAGTAGTTATTCCCCTTGCACTATTGAAAATAGCCTTGACACAACTACACCATCCTACACATACAGGAAAAGAGGTGATTGCAACACGCATTGGAGAATCATGTTTCTGTCCTGAGTTAAACACCCATGTGTCCAACTTGATCGGCAATTGCCTAACATGCCAACAATTCACTGCCGGCCACACACTAAGAGTGATAAGAGGAGTAATAGCTGGCCCGAAGGCCCATTTCTA
The DNA here is from genome assembly GCF_040938575.1 of Ambystoma mexicanum. Taxonomy (NCBI): domain Eukaryota; kingdom Metazoa; phylum Chordata; class Amphibia; order Caudata; family Ambystomatidae; genus Ambystoma; species Ambystoma mexicanum. The sequence goes on from NC_090925.1 coordinate 88,725,993, forward strand.
CACTTCCACATTGACTACGTTGACATGATAAACGTATGTTAAGGCTACCGCTACATGATCGTGATGGTCTGCCCCTTCTCAAGGTGAATTGAGGCTGGCCTGTGCTCCCATGCTGACGCATTAAGGGCAGCCACATTTCTGATTAGAGAGATATTCTGTCAAAACCAATACTAGAGGAAAGTGTGTCGTCGACACTCTCCCCCGAACCACAGAAGCCCAATGAAGTCGTCCCTCCACCCATGGTTGGCACAGATACCTGATATATATATATATATATATATATATATATATATATATATATATATATATATATATATATATATATATATATATATATATATATATATATATATATATATATATATATATATCAGGTATCTGATCCTGTCCAACGTAGGTGTTCCCTAACCCTCTATCTGGTTTCCCTAACATAGATATATATAATATATATACACAGGATACCACGTGGCAGCCAATGGGGGAAAGAAGGTTAGGAAGAGGTTGTGGACAAGGAGGGAAATGTTAGGGAAACCAGATAGAGGGTTAGGGAACACCTAAGTTGGACAGGATGAAGGACGCAACCAGGAAAAAACCCTACTCTGCCTAACATGAAATAAAGTACCAAGGTGTCTAAAGTAAACACTGGTCAACGGTAATGTCCTCTTAATACTGGACACTACTACACAACTACTAAGGTTCCAGCACCTCTTAGTACCTTCTTGCTACAGGTACTCATAATGCTCTTGTTACATGAAATAGAGATTATGCAAGCACGAAATGAAACAAACTCATGGGAGAGTATCCCAACATGAAGAACATAACACCAGCCAGAAACTCAACACGGGGGGACTGGACAGTGCCCCCTGGGAAAACAGGCCCAGGGGCAATCGAATTACCCCTACCAGTACTTCCACAACATGATGGTTTGTACTGGTTCTGTTCACAATTTGAGACTAGTAAAGCCAATGGTGACTTTACATGCCCTGGGAGACAATAGTCAGTCCCAGGGTATGGACTCTAGGTTTGGGGGTCACTATGACACCCCTGTGTTACTGCACTGAGGGTGCTGTGTAAAGCACATACCAAAAACACATGAAGCCCTATGGAGTAAAAGACCCCATAGTCCATAAAACACATTACATAGTCAAAGGGCATTCTCAAATCATGCCTAAGAGTGGGAGAAAAATAGTCTCACTCTTAGCAGGAGAAAAGAATAAACCCCAAAAATCCAGCAAAGCTGCTGTGGGACTCACTAGGTTTGGGAAATTAGCCTTAACAGAGAATTCTCGCTACCACTCGCCCCCCCCCCCCCAGACTAAGGGACAGGAGGATTTAATCCACTCCTGGATGAATCTCATACCTCTAGTCGGGTACAAACACCCTAGCGAGACCATCAGCATTTTGGTGGTGACACCCTGACCTATGTTCTATGGTCAAATCAAAGGTTTACCTTTGTAAGCTATATGACCTACAAACCCTTTGAGGAACATCAGTCTTTTTAAAACTACAGGGGATCTGGTTGACCAGTCCCTCAGCAGTTGGTACAACTTTTGAACCTGTGTTAGACTTTTTCAAGGGGCCCTTATAAAGGATTCCCTTAGATCTAGAGGGGCCTCCAGAGTTCCTCACCACCTCTCTGTTGAGAGAAGGTTGGGTTTTGGGCCTCTTGGTTGAAGGGGATGGAGATAAGCAAGGTACATGCTTCTCCTTCCTCTTAGATCTACCCTTACCTACTTTAGGAGTTTCACTCCCAAGACTAGGAATTGAGTTGGAGTCTTCAGTGGAAGGTCCAACAGTCTGAAGGTTTTTGGCCTTAGACTTTTCTTTTCTGGTTTTCCACCAGCACTGAGAATTACCAGTTCTCTTAGGCCTAGTTAGGGGTCCAGTTGTTCTATCGACCTCTTACTCAGAAGCAGGGGGAGTCACAGACTCTAAGACTGGGGGAATAATGATGGAGCTGGTTCGGGCTCCCATTTCCCTAATATTTCAGCCTGAAATTTGCCTGGGTCAGAGTTCAATTTACCAACACCAGGGCTTGTAGTGGAATTCTCTGTAGAGGTTCCCACAGGCTTAGAGTGGTTACTTAAGGTGGCCTCTCTAGCCAATTTGGTTTGGTTCTGGGTCTCCATACGGGGAGGCCTGGTGGTACTGGATACTACTCCTAGAGTTCTTAGATCATTCCCCAACAGGACTCTCCCAGGCACCTCAGTCTGAACACTGACAGGAATCATCACTGTCATGTTGTTACACTGTATGAGAGCTGGTAGAATTGGAACCATTTGGACAGGGCCTCCAGACATCTTAGTGGGACCTTTGGGTGCCTTAGCAACATCCTCAGGCCTGAAAAAGCTTTCATCCACTACTGTTCTGCTGGCCCCAGAGTCTCGCCTGGCAGGGGTATCCTGGCCATTGACAAGAACACTGCCCATGTAATCAACTTTAGAGTTTTCTGGTATGGAGTTATACACACTCGTATTCTGATTACTAACCAGACACATGGACTCTACTGTTACACTTGCTTCAAGGCACTAGCCATTTGGACGTCCTCCTCAGGAGTGAAGGCTAAGGAGAATGTTCTGATCCCTGCAGGTTTACCCTTACATCTGGGATCTCCTTTGATGTGGTCAGTTGCCCCGCAGAGGAGATAGCATGTTCCAAATGCTCTCTGGAAGGGTGACTTGTTCTGACCTCCTTCTGGTTTGTGGCCAGAAGGTACACTAGCTGGCTGTGGTTTACCTTGGGTCTTACCCTGGTTATTTTGTTTTTTGGGGCCCTCTTTGGGTTGGGAGGTATTAGAAGTCTCTTGGTTCCCTTTTGGCGTCTGCTTTCCCTCATCCCTTTTCTGAGTGACCCCTGAATCCTTGTGAGTAACCCTGTTGGCAACCCACAAGTCAGCAGCCTTAGCCAGCTTCCTGGAATCTAATTCCTTTGAATCAGCCAAGTGCTGTCTGAGCTCAGGAGAGCAGGCATCATAAATTGACTCCAACATTACAAGATTTCTCATTCCCTCATAAGTGTTCACCTTGTAACCCTTAATCCATCCTTCTAACTTTTTCAAACACTCATTCTCCCAGGTAGCAAATCTAGCTATTAAAGCTAGCTTCACACATTCATAGTCCCTTCTATCCACCTCCCCCAACTCCATTACCACATCAGATGCAACAGGGGGGAGCCTAGAGAACAACCAGGGAAGTAACTCATTCCCTGAGATGTCCTGGATCCCATTATTATACTCAAACATAGCCAACCAATCCAACATATCCAACCTAGGCTCATACATACCCACAATCTCTTTAGGCATCCGGGGTCTTTTGGGACTGGTACTCCTAGAGGATCCGGAGAGAGAAGCATTTTCAAGAGACACTTTCTTCATCTCTAGCTCATGCTTGAGCTCCATTTCTCTGAGCCTTAGTTCTTGATTCAGTTCTTGGTGTCTTTGTTCTGCTTGAGCATTAAGTCTCTTAAACTCCAATTCAAGCTTAATTTTCTCTAGTTCAAGACATTGAGGACTAAATGTGGGACCTGGTACAGGTCCAGTAGGTACAGCTGGTAGTGCAGGCAGAGGCCCAGGGGGGACAACTACATCATCCTCACCCTCCTCGCCTGACTCTGCCTCAAGATTATCTATACTTTGATCAATATCAATGTCTTCACTGTTATCTACATTTTCTGGGAGAGTGGATTCCTCTGAACCATCACCCAGACTTTGGTTTGCTAACAATCTTTCCATTAGCTCCATTTTCTTGCCTTTAGTCAGGAGATTCTTATGCTTACAGAGAACTCTTAAACAATCAGCAGTTTTTGCAGCAAGGGACTCTTGATTATAACTTTCCATAGTTGACAGGTTAGAAAATAAACTTTCTGGTGCTAAGCTTTGTGGTTAGTTGCACTAAGGTATCTAAAAGCACACTAAAATGTATACGCAATACAAATCCCACCGCTGTACACCAGTGTTTGGCAGAAACCTGTGCAGTTCCCTTAGGGACCACTGCAAAAAGTGTAAGACTACAGGAGTAAGCAGTAAACCCAATTGGTAGCAGTCCGCACCACCCAGATGTGCCTGGTAGCTGTGGCTGAGCGGTCAGACTCCTCTCAAGAAGAGTTAGGCAGTATGTAGAGTATACACAATAGGGCTAAAAATACAGTAGCCCAAGCAAACATTGACCAGTGCTTTGGTATAACAGTATATAATTATGTATTTAAAAACACAATTGTAAAAATACACCAGCACTAATATGTCAAGCAAGTTCAAACACAGTCACTAGAAGTATATACACCTCCCTAGTTAATTATTCAACAATTCTAGGTTAAGACACCACTTATTTAGCAAAACAGAGGTGATCGTGTAACCGTAGATGGCACTCCAATAATGTGTTTAAAAAGGGAGAGAAAAGGCATAATAGGAAAAACACACAATACCAACACTTTTAAGAAACCACAGCAAGTCAAGAAAGGCAGGGTCTACTGTAGAGCAAGAAGTTCATAGGCCAGGCCCACTCTTGGATAGAGCAAGGCGGAATGTGCCCAAGATCACACAGTGGAAATGCACTCAAAGTCTTTGCAGAAAAGTCAAAGAGGTTGGATCAAGTCAGAAAGGTAATGTTAGCAGGTCCGAGGTCACCCCAGGATAGAGAGTCAAGGATTTACTGGACACCTTGGACAGTCTGTTACAAGGGAGACCAGGCGGGACACAGTACCTGAAATGGTGAGAAAGCTCCAGCGGGGGCAGTTGTTCCTGGCAGTGGGTGCAAGTCAGAGCTTTGTCCAGGGGAAGAGATGATCTTGACGTGGAGGAAAGCTGGAGGTCATTGCACTGCCAGGGAAGAAACCAGCCGTGGAGTTTCCCGGTTAAAAGGTATGATCCTTTTATTCGCGGTAGTAGTGAAGCGTGGCTATCCGGCTGCCGGGGTGCTTGGCACGGGTGATTCGACCATGAGATGATCCAAGAAGGCGAAAAAGGCAAACTGGTTGGTCCCACCAGCTCAATGGGAAGAAGACTCTCCTGGAAGAAGATCTCCTCTGTCGTCGGGGAAGTGGTGAGTTCGTATAGCAGGGCTCCACCGGTGGTGTCATCATTGTAGATGGCTCAGCTTCTCCCCTCTTCGGATTCTTTAAGTCCTGTGGCGACTTCTGAAGTTCCAGTCCCCAAAGTCCTGCTTTTAGGCAGCAAAACCCACATTCATCAGCCTAGTTGTCACTGAAACATTCTAAGTGGTGAGCCGGGCAGCTCACCACTGGGCCAATCACACAAGAGTGCGACTTGAGTTGCCAACGCAACTCAGTCCAGGGTGCCTAATCCCCCTCCCACACATCCTGTTGACCCCAGACAGAGTGGCACCATTTGGAGGGCTTCTGTGGAGAAGCCCGCCAAAAAGTAGAGCAAAGGGCTCGACTTGGGTTAGAGTTTCATAAGCGAACACAAACGCCATTTTAAAACTGAGTCCTGGCAAAAAGACCCAACTGGGGAATAAATATTAAATAAATAACCCGGTGGTATCTTTAACATTGCACCAAAAAGTGGTGCGTTTAAAATGAATGGGAAAATCCCATAGGAAGTATTTCGGTGGAATATTTTGCGTGGTATCCACTGCCACCAGCCAGAAACTCGACAAGGGGGGACTGGACAGTGCCCCCTTGGAAAGCAGACCCAGGGGCAATCGAATTACCCCCACCAGTACTTCCACAATATGATGGTTTGAACTGGTTCTGTTCACAATTTGAGACTAGTAAAGCCAATGGTCTTTTTACATGCCCTGGGAGACAGTAGTCAGTCCCAGGGTATGGAGTCTAGGTTTGGGGGTCACTATGACACCCCTGTGTTACTGCACTGAGGGTGCTGTGTAACACACATACCAAAAACACATGAAGCCCTATGGAGTAAAAGACCCCATAGCCCATAAAACACATTACATAGCAAAAGGACATTCTCAAATCATGCCTAAGAGTGGGAGAAAAAGAGTCTCACTCTTAGCAGGAGAAAAAAATAAACCCCAAAAATCCAGCAAAGCTGCTGGGGGACTCACTAGGTTTGGGAAATTAGCCTTAACAGAGAATTCTCCCTAACACAACACCAGCCTTGTGCTACCAACACGATGAGGAAATTGAAGTAGGGACCAATGAGGGGTATTAAAGAACTGAGAAACTTGCTGAGATGGGGACAGGTACACTGGTACTCATTGACCACTATTGGGCATGTGGTTCAAAAGCATACAACAAGCTACCTCCAAATTGGGGAGGAATATGTTCCCTAACACACGTCAACGTACCTGCACTGGTAGTACCAAAGAAACACATTAAAACAGATGATTTTTCGAAGATGGATGAAGGCAACAGCAGGAATAAGAGATCAATATCACAGGCAGAGCGTCCAACAATAACATCACACGGCAAGAATGGAAAACTAAGAAGCATAAAGCAACAAGGAAACTACTTCTGGGGAAAGACTGAAACTGCCCTCGACAAAGTACCACCATCGCACAGGTTCTTCAACCGGACTGCCATGTTTTTCTCAGCACTGATTCATCCAGAATTTCAAACATACGCCAACACCAAATGGCTTCAAATTACCAGATGGGAACTTATGATGACAACAAATTCAACAGTGAATGGATTCAATGCAATAAAGAAGGAGCTCCGAGCAATATGATTACTGGCATTACAAAATAGATACATCTTGGACCTCCTCACAGCAATGGAAGGAGGAGTCTGCAACAAGATTGGAAGTTCTTGTTGCACGTTCACACCAGCAAACAGCGAAGACAGTGGGACATTATCAGAAGGAGTATCCCAATTAGCAAAAATGCATGCTAAAATGGAAGAAGAATCCAAGGACGGAAGCTGGTTTTCGTACCTCTGGTCCTGGATGCTGTCCTGGTTATCGGATGGCCTAAAAATACTGGCAGGAGGTCTGATCCTGGGAATGGCCTGACTATTTGGGGTAAAAGCATGCATGGCATAATCCAAGACGACAGCAGAGGAAATGATGGGAATGAACTTACTCCTGCCTGTAGAAGATGACCAGCAGACAGATATCATACATATGGAACTAGTGAGACTACGGCAACAGCTAATAGAATCAGACATGTATCCACCATCAATGAAATTAGAAGATCCAAGCAATCTGAAAATGTATGTTGGAAAATGGGTTTACTGCAAGCCTGGAGGAGGATATGTGTATATGTATTGGTCATTTGAAGATCGTGTAAATCATGTTGGACATCTATCTAGGATAACAAAGGTGGTGTGGTGCTTGAGTGATGACAAACGGAGCAATCATTTTTTGGTCGACAAGTCGACCAGAGGGGGGACTGAAGAGGGAAAATCTGAACGTCACCCAACCAGAAGAAGCACAACCGACAGAATAACCACCGACCGTATGAGGTTGCACCGATCCCCACCGCTCCCACCATAGGTAAGCACCACAAACAGTACCCGGCCACCCGACCATACAACCCTGCAGTGGTGCGAGCTCTACAAAAAGCAAGCGAAGATAACCAAGACCGAGCTGGAGATGATTATATGGACCGAATTGACTGACATCTTCACAAGCCATGCTGCAAGTCGTTAGAGACATCATGACGACATAGCTGTATTAGACACAAAACACATGTGCAATCCACACATCCGGACACTCACACACCAATCTACACAAATAACACAGATAACACAGGCTTACAGTTCTATGAGCTAGAGGACAAAGCACCTACGGTACCCGGCCACATGGCCTCTGGCCATGCACCCAGGAGTCTAGGCACTGGCCACAAGCACCACAGCATAATACAGCCATGCACCCAAGAATCTAACCAGTGGCCACAACCCACACACATCACCCAGGCACCTAGATAAATGATTGCTGCTATGGCCATATGATACTGCAGTAGTTGTGCTATTGCCTAGATTCATCTGTGCAGTGCCTATCTCTAACCCATGCAAACATCCTTATATCACGTACATTTCACTCACCTACCCTAATTAAGCCTCCCTGCATTCACCAGACAATCCACCCAGTAGTCCTGTCTGCGGACTACTGCTGCGTCCGCGGACTGCCGCGCCCCACATGGTTTTCTTCCTAAAAATAAATATATCATAATACCATCTCTCACTCCACGACCCTTCCCACCCCTCCTTCAAATACTAAATACCCCGAAATATGTTTTCCAGCCCTGTCCCCCACCACGCAACCCGTGGATATCTGAAAATACAACATGGCAGCATTTTGGGAAAATTTGACACACATCACGCTTTCCTCCAGCCAATCAGGGGGCACGTCGTCTGTCCACAAACATCACACGGCCCTCCGGCCAATTAGAGTTCTGTTCGTGGGGCAAACAGGGAAGTGGGTCCATGAAGCAGAGCAAGATATCACTAATTTATTCACACCTTCATTTGCCTGTTTTTAAAAAAACTGCTGAACGCATTTCCACCAAATTTACAAAAGCACACTCACGGGACCAAGCCGCAGTGGAAATTTGGTGAAAATCGGTCCAGCAGTTTGGGCTGTAGGCGTGAGCAAAGCGTTTTTCCATTACATCAATTTTGGGACCCCCTCTATAATTTTGCCCACCCTTGACGAAACCTCACCAAACTTGCCCAACAAAAAAATAGAGCAGGCCATATATTTTTTTTGCAAAGTTTGGTGAGGATTCGTCCAAGTGGAACGAAGTTATGAGCCACCCAAAAAAGTGCTCTTCCAATGGGTTTAGCAACTTAACCATAACTACACATCCTCTACCGCAGGCCGTGTAATGTTTCAAAATTGAGTCACACGGATGAAGATTTGAAAGGAAGTTGCAGGTCATGAGTTCCATTTTTAGTAATGTTTGTGCCTAATGGCATACTGCAGGGGTTATCAAGGTGACCATTTATGCACAGAAAACAAAGTAAACCTGGTTTCCTCTAATGATAAATTAATTGACAGCTGCAGGAAAGAGTATTCCTGAACTGATGATCTTGCCTATGAAACACTGCAGAAAAATTGCTGTGTATAGTTTGATGCTCATGGCAGAAACTCCTTTTAGGCAGTGACCTTTTCCCAGGTGTTGCACCTGTGTTGGTGCTGTTGGCTGGTCCGCCCAAACTCTACTAGCAGAGCTGCACCATTGTCACGCAAGATGACTGGAGCACCTTCCAACTTATTTTTATCCATGAAAACTAGCAGTATCCTCGCTATCCGGGTCATTAGGTTCAGGAATAACAACGAACGGGTCTAGAATGAAAAGACAGTGCTCAGTGCAGACTGTTGCGTATTGTGTAGCAACTAGTGAATGAGAGTCAAAATAATAAAGTTTGGGATAATCCTCATCATACTCAGATTGAGTCTGACAAAATAAGTGCCGGTGCCCAGAAATAAGTGCCGGGGCTGAGCCCTGGCAAGCACCACCAGCATGAACAGATCATGGCAGGCTTTGCACAGCGATGCCTGTGGGGCACTCAATAGTGTCATAGGATGATGTATTTGTATATGACTGTACATTCCCGGATGCATATAGCTACTCTTGAAAAGACAGAAATACTGATTACTAAAATAGTGTGTATATTGAAGCCATGTCAATAGGCACTACACAAATAACATAACATATATTGAAAGTAACTTTTTTGCTTATACCTGTGATAATTGTACAAGCAATGCTGACAGTAATGCTGAGAGGTTTTAGATGGTCATGTCTGGTCTGACCTTGTACATGTAGGTCACTTAAGAGCAGGCAGACTCGAGGTGGCAATTTCCTGAATTTGACCATGATCACATCCGTGTGGTTCCATTTATCAAGGAAGCGTGTTATGTTAGCCATGGCATGTTTGCCAGAGCAAGTGGCTGGTGGCTCCAGCTTCCCAACCATGGCAGCAACATACTGCAACACCCTCCCAGCCCAAATCAGATTCATCGAATTTCATGCAGCCTTCCGTAAGGTATTAAAAACTAGCCTCTTTGTATGACAGCCTCCCCAACATGCTTTGTGCTTTGTGCCCTCTGTTGTTCTCATACCATGTACTGTACCGTGACATGCAACCTGTGCTGGGTCAACGGACTCTCTGTAACTAAGCAATTGTATCAAACTGGGGCCGCTCACCTGTAACCCCGAAGCAAGCCTACTTTCATCTTCTTGCAGCACCTTGTTGCCCATTGCCTGTACTGTGCTATACAAATCCCCAAAAAATAATAATAATAAAAATAAATAAATAAGTGCACATGGAGACTGCCAAACTGTCTCACTCCTCCATCCGTATCTATTTCCACCAGTCACTACCACCTATTGATCACAAAGCGAGTAGGCAGCATGGTGGTAATGGTTTGCCAAGAAAGATCATGGATCTGTGTATTGTTCTCACTGTGCCTTTTGTTTCACCATTCTGGGCATTTTCAGTGGTGTGGGTAGTGTGGCAGTACTGGCTACTGGCCATGTATAGTAGTTGCCAGGTTGAACCCATTCTGTACATGTTCTAAACATGCACTCACCTTGCCCATCCCGACCAAGTCCCCAAGCTGTCTGCATGCATCCCATGTGTGAGCATGTGTTCATATAGCTGGCCATTGCTCTGCCCATATTGCAGTTGTGAAGGTATGTCCAGGTAGCTTGCACTTGCCCTCTTCTGACCTAATATAAGCTTGCACTTTCCCTGGCCATGCACTATGTATCTGTGTGTGAGGAAACATGCACTGGCGTTGCCACTGCTCCACCTGTGCCCATGCTGCACCTGTAATCTTTTGATAGGTAAGTGTGCACTGTCCCTTCCCATCCTCTGCATCTAACTGTTTCTTGTCCATACAATATAACGGCTTGTCTGCAAGTAAAGCTTGCCTGGGCCTTTTTATGCCACACCTGCCCTGCCTGTACTGTGCCAGTAGACGTGGAGGAGTGCACGTGGCCCTACCCTAACCTATTCAATACCACTTGCCCTACCAATGTTCTACCTGTACCCATGCTCCTACCCTTTATGTCCCTGTTTGGTAAGGTAGGTTCCAAATATATGTATCTCTTTGTCATGGAATGGTGTGCTTGCCCTGCCCACGGCACACAGTGCACAGTTTCATGAGGGAAGGTTGCACTGGCTCTGTCTGTGATATATCTGTAAACATTGTGAGAGAGGTTTGGCCCGGTCTTCCAAAGGTTTAACCTGTTAGATTTGTTATGGATGCACTTGCTCCATCCCTAGGGTGAGTTCTGGAGACATAGAGGTTTGTCCACCCACCACATGAAGGACTGGGCCTACACTCAGTGGTGCCTGGGGTTGTGGTATATAAGAAGATTCAATTCAACACTACAGCTAAGTCAATGCCTAGTCTGGAATACTGAATGGAAACACTTATTGATATATCTTTATGTCCAGTTCATGAGTTCTAGATGACTAACCCTATATAACACCCCTCTCTTAGAATCCCCCTGATCCCACTGAGCCAAGAAGTAGTTCTGTTTTGCAAGTTTAAAAGGTTTATTTGAGAATTTAAACAATATATATATATCACACTTTATAATAAATTAATATCTGATAGTACACTTAGACATATGATGTTGATCAACAATGGGTAATCTGGCACTAGCACACTTCTTTACAATCAATGAGGAGTTAGTATAGGATGGATAAAGTAGCAAAACTACTTTTATGATTTCAAGGGAAAAGCAATGAGGAATAAAATGCAGTACAGAAATACTTTGTATGATTTTAGCAAAAGATAATATAATCACTTTTTCTCTGGCAATTCACCCCCCTCCCCTATTCAATGTAAGACATGGAAGTAGATGGAAAGAGGAGCACTCAGTTCTCAGGAATGCAATCAAATACAATACGAAATTCAGTTCCCCCCCAGCAAGCTTAGAGAAAACCGGTATGAGTTTTAAAACACAGGCCCAAGTGCTTTGAATGTGGTGGCAATGAACTGAGAAATATGCTGAAATGCTTTTAATTCCCTTTAGGAGGTTCAGGGGGAGTGGTAGCTACTTGGGATGAGTTCAGGCTCACTTTAGCAATGATTCAGGGATGGTTCTTAAGAGGCAAACAAATTTTAGCAGTTCAGGCAAAAGCAGCTATCTTTTTACAAGTAAAGAAATCGGGCCAAATCGCGGCAAAATTTGCGAGTGCGTGAATCGTGATTGCGGAAAAAGTATAAGGAGTGCAATGATTTGAGGCCTGCTGCAGAGAACTCAGCTTGTGGTTTTAGGCCTCTGATTTAGGTTCTAAAGTATAAGTTCTAGGTTCTGGAGTATGTAGCTGGAGTCAGTCTGGAACTGGTATCTTCTGGATGTTGTGTGGTCCGGCAAAGCTTCCCGCAAGAAAATGGAAAATGAAGTCCTCTCTAGATTTCAGTGGTCCCTTTTTATGTGGTTTGAAAGTGGGTGGAGTGGCTAGCTTTCTAGGTCCAACCCCTTCAGAGTTCTGATAGGTTGGAGAATTATTTGATTTGATTCTTTGAATTCTCTGATTTAGGTTCTAAAGTATAAGTTCTAGGTTCTGGAGCATGTAGCTGGAGTCAGTCTGGAACTGGTATCTTCTGGATGTTGTGTGGTCCGGCAAAGCTTCCCGCAAGAAAATGGAAAATGAAGTCCTCTCTAGATTTCAGTGGTCCCTTTTTATGTGGTTTGAAAGTGGGTGGAGAGGCTAGCTTTCTAGGCCCAACCCCTTCAGAGTTCTGATAGGTTGGAGAATTCTTTGCGTTCTCACTGGAGAGCAGGATTGTGTGTCAGAATGATGTCATTTAATGGCTTGCAGAAAGGACACTCCCCTGTCAAATTACACACAAATCTATATTTGACCTAAAGACATATTTCATAGATACACAGTGTTTTGAAATTGCATGCACCCATCACATATCACATGAGGTATACTCTGTTCAAACTCTGATGTTTCTAAGAGCTTGCATCCAGAAATGGCAATATTTTGCGCTTTTTAGTGGGTTATGCAACATTGGTTTTTCATTAAAATTGATACACATATACACCCCCCCCCCATTACACATATCTCAGTAACTTTCCATTTGTCTAGCTTAAATACAGTGTCTACAATATCAATAAATAGTGGGGTTTTGCCCCAGAACATCACACAAATTGGAGTTTGGGCTTGAATTGTAGGCAAAGTTTCCATTTTAAGGTTCCCCACATTTCACATTTCTGTCATCCGGTTACCAAGAGTTATCAGTGTTTCTGTAAAATATATATTTTGCTTTCAATTCAGTTCTCAGAGTGTTGGAGTCCGCCTCCAAGACTTGGGTGGGTCAGTGATCACATGTGTCTCCTGGCCGGCAGGTCTTTGTTGACAGGAAACAGTCAAAATCAACATATTCTATTCAAGTGCAAGAGCCTATTGTGTGGTCTCCAGGAGGCTGCCAGCCAGTCTGCCTTCTATCAATCAAGAGGTCATGTGAGATTCTAACTCCTGGTGTGAATCTCTGGAGGTGAGAGGTTTCCCAGCCTTCTGGCCTGTTAATCAAATCAGATTGTCTCTGGGAACAGCAAGTGGTTAAGTTTTTAATTAAATGCAGTCTTTTGATGTCTCAGTTGTCACAGAAGGCGAATTGGCTTCTGAAGTAGCAGTTCTCCTGTCAGAGTTTAGACCGCTAGCGCCGCCTTGAGGTATTTATCGGTACTGCGTCCATTTTCTGGATCAGTCTTGAATGAATGCATTCCAAACAAGAGATTTTACATGGAAGTATATTATCCAGGTTCAGCACATGGCACTGGTGTGGTTCTGCAGTAAAATAATTTTGTGCCCATTGAAGAAATGAATTCCCAATAGTTGTGGGTTGCTTTTGGCAATCAGCATTGCCCCTTTTGCAATGGTTTCAGGCTACTGTGTGTAGCCCAATGGTGGTTTTAGGCAGTGCCCTTCTGTGCCCATAACATCGGCAAAAATGGGTGGCAGCCTATTCTTCATGCATTTCCCTGTGCATTTTCTGGGAAGCTCTGGCCATCATGATGTTTTCAATGGCAGTAATGCACAGTTTTTCTGGTAGGGCTCGGATACATGGGTAAAAACATCCCACAGGTAGTGGTACAATGACCTTACATTGCCCCAATGAGGCAGCCTTTGGAATGGAGATGAGAGCTGGGGTCCTCCACTTGCTTGGTCTCTGTCTGTTTCACAGACAGACTAGAAGGTAAAACATGGCAGAATCAGAAGACCAGGAAGCAAATCCTTTCCTGTTGAACATCATCGCTGTAGAGTGGTGTCCCTCGAAATATCTGCATGGCTCAGACTCTCATGCAGTCCAGGAAAGAACTGAAGAACTTCCCTTTAAAATGTTTCACCCACTCGAGCTGTCGATTTATATATTATTTAGCTGTTCCTTTAGGTTATTTTCTGAGTGCGGACCACGAAGCAGGTGATCACTGTACGCCACTGGGTTAATAGGAATACAAGTAAGGGGTCATGTAGTTCTGCAGGCCTGAGTTACACTACAGGAGCTGTAATTAGAAGTTAGATGTGTTTGGATGTGTTAGGGTGAACCCTCAGGCAGGCAGGGCCATGCTAGGAGTCTGTGGATGCCGAACCCATTGAAGGCCTAACTCCTTCCCCTTAGACCAATAGAACTCAGGGTCCCATATAGATGTAATGTGATTGGGCTACACAATGTCACGTGTCAGACTTGGACTGTCCCGTAAATTTGCTACTCCAAATAAGTTACAGTGCGCAGCCCATGTGATTGATTAGTGACTCCCACCATATACCCCGAGGACCCCAGTGTGTGTTTGGTCAAAGTACGGGCCCCCAAGCCGGGAACAAACTTTGTTTCCAGCCCGCAAGTCACCTGTGAACAATTCATGTGCAAGTATGTGTCTGCTTGATGTAATTTTGTATCAGTGACATAACTGGTGTGTGGACCATTGCTGCCGTGTGCGGGCTGCATTCCCAACGCAGGAATGTAGCATAGGTGCAACTATATTGTTGCAACCAGCGTCAGGGCCGTGAGACGTTGTGCTCTTTCCAGCTACCAATATTGGCACCCCTTAGCTCAGGCAGGTCACATGTTTGGAAGACCACGTTTGTGAGCTCTGGAGCTCTGAATTATCCTGTATTTTGCTGAAAGGGCTCAGGATGTGGAATGTCCCTTGCAACACTGTGACCTTGGCATCGGTTTTGTCCTTTGCTAAAGTGATTCTGATTGCACGGCAGTCTATGGGCCTGAAGTTTTGCTGAGCTCATTGGGCCTACTGAATTTCTCTAGCCAGAGTGTGGCTCTTGTTGTATGTGTCTTCTATAGTGTCCATATGTTGGTGTCATGGCTATCAGGTCTCTCGAGTGCTCCTGTCACCTCCTGAGGTTATTTGCATATAAGCATATGCAAGCATGTACACAAGCTCTTGTTGCTTCTTGCGTTTCTATGTTGCTGTTGCGAGCCTATTGACAAAATATTAAACATGCAGACAGTACGTATGTGTCACTGTCCTCCAACTAATAGAACGGTATATGATTTTTATTTGTGTAGTTAGATGTGTGACTTTTCCAGCTGTGCAGATGGCACATGTGCTTCCTGTCCAACGCACTGTTAGGGAGAATTCTCAAGAATGGGTAATTTCCCTTACCTACTGAGTGCTTCAGCAGCTTTGCTGCATTTCTAGGATTCATTTTTTTCACCTGGTAAGAGTGTGACCCTTTTTCCCACTCTTACATGTGTTTTGCTGTGTGTGTTTAACATTTTTGTGTTCATATACTGTGGAACCTCACCTACTCCACAGGCATCATCTTTTTACTGTGTGTTACACAGCACCTTCAGTGCAGTGACACAGGGTTGTCTTTTAGACTTCCCAACTCAGACTGAATTTTCTGGGACTGATTACTGTCTCCCAGAACATATAAAGTTGCCATTGACTTTATTAGTCTTTTAAAACCACAGACCCAGTACACACCATCTTCCATGGAGTACTGGAAAGGGTTAATAATTATCCCTTTTTGTCTGTTTCTCTTGGAGCCTTGTTTCGCTCCCTTTCCATTAAGATTAGGCTGGTGGCAGTGGTAACTACGCTATTTTTCAGACCGCGGTTATCTTAAATAACCCTGGTATTGTATTAGGCTATCTTGATAGCCTCGAACATAAACCCGCTTGACCATATTGTTTTTAATATTGTTCCGGCTGGGTTTAGTCGCCATTTCTTTTTGGAAAAGTCTTTCGCGTGTTCGTCTCTATGCACCAAACCGGGGTTGATTCCTTTGTTCACCGTCTTTTCACGGGCTTCTAAGCAGAAGCCCTCCTTAGGCGCCTGTATGTCTGGGGGGGACAGGATTTGAGGGAGGGGTTTAGGACTCCCTGCACAGGGTCTCCTTGGAGACCCATATCGAACTCTGAAATGATTGGCTGTGGTGACTGTCCCGGCGGGACAACCACCCTGCTGTGTGATTGACAGCTAGGCGGTGTGAATAGGGTAAAACTGCATAAAAAGCAGGTCTCTGGGTCTGAAAAGGAAGAGTCACCACTGGAACGAATGAACCAAGGAGGAGCTGAGAGAAGAGGACCTCTACAATGACTGAACTGCCCGGTGAAGTCCTGCTGCAGGTCAGAATCTTCAGACTCCAATGACAGAGAGGATCCTCCAGGAATCTTCTTCCCCTGAGCTGTGGGACCAACCAGTTCACCCAAACTCCAAGCCAGGCCTCCCTCCTCTGGTCGAATTTGCTGTACAGAGCTACAGTGAACCGTATAACCAGGAAGGTCGGACCCTGCTTGGATTTTAAGGAGCACACCTTTTATTTGTCGTTTTGCTCTGCTGCTGGTTTCTTCCCTGCGTAGTGCAGGACCCTCCTGTCTTCCCCTTTCATGTCAGTCCGACAGTTGCTTCAGGAACCGTGAGCCTGCAGGAACTACCAGGAACGTCCGCCTCAGCTACAGCTTCTTCACCATTTATGGTACTGTTCAACATCTAGTTATTCGTTTTGTCCAGCAACGGTGAAAGTGTGTGAAACCTTTCGCCAATTCGAGGGCTTGTCCTTCTCCATTCTTTTAACTAACTTTTCTGCCGATCAACTTCGTTCTGAACTCTTTGCAAAGACTTAACCACAAACTACCCTGAAGTGTGTGATCTTGAGCAAAATACTTTTGTCCTATTGACTTGGCCCTAAGCCTTTTAATCTGATTTCCTCACTGTAGTTCCCTTTTCTAGATTGCCCTGCTTGCTCACTTGTTGCTGCTACTCAATTTCTGCCTAACCTTGTCTTTCCCTCCCTTTTTAATTATTGGAGTGCCATTTTGTTCTTACTTCCTTTGTAGAACTTAACTTGTCCAAAATCTATTGGGAGTGGCGTTGTGTATTAAGAGTGTGGTTTTTTGACTGCTTTACTGTAGTGAAATGTTTTATAACTGATGTGTAAATAAATATATATTATTTTACTCAGAAACCTTGAGACAGTGTCGGCCTGAATCATAGCAATTGCTGTCCTTTGTTTAACTATCGATACTGCTCACTTGCTCTTGAGATAAGTCTGGCTGCAAAGACTTGCTACCACTTTTACTGTGTAGTACAGGCTTGTACCAAAGGTGAATTTGTGCTGCCACTTGTGGTCCTAATTGTGTGTAGTGTTCCAAAAGAGTACTGCATATAATTCTGCCTAACACGCACCTACGTCATCATGGTGTCTCTAGCGACTTGTGGCAGGCTGCTTGGCACGCTAGTCCATGCTATCCATACAGCTGTCTCCAGCTCCTTACTCGTCTACCTTGGGTAGGGGTCATACTACAACCGGATTGTACGATCTGCTGAGAGGATATCGTTGGTGGTATATGTTAATTGGGGGAGAAGTGGGGATTGTTGTTAGTTTGTATGTGCAGTGGCCATATTGCTTTTGGTGCCTCTTTTTGTTAGAGGGTCTTCCCGGATGGGAGGCAGATTCTGACCTTCACTCTTCAGCCCCCCCCTCTGGTCAACTTGTTGACCATACACCATTATTTCTATCATCTACTAGGCGCCACACCATCATGATTCCTGCCAAGTGCCCATAGTAGTTGATATGATCTTCGAAGGACCAGTACATGTATACACATACCCCATCTGGCTAGCCACAAATGGGTGTGACTTGCAACACACCCATTTTCCAACTTCTTACGGTTACAGGGATTTTCTACCTTCATCCCAAGTGGGAACATGTCTGATTTTGCTATCTGTTTTCTCAGCCATTCTCTTTTTTTCAAAATTTCATCCATTGCTTCGTCATTATCCAAGTCCATTAGTAGCTTCATTCCAATCACCTCCCCCATCGTCTTTTTGCATCTTCCAATGCATATTTGTATGCCACATAATGATGTTGTTCCTATTATTAGGCCTCCTACTATCACCTTCATACCATCAGCCAGCCAGGATGGCATCCAGGACCATAGAGAGGTGAACCAGCTCTGATCCTTCGCCGTTCCCTTGGATTCTCCTTCAATCTTTGCATGCATCTGTGCCAATTGTGCTACCGCATCCGAGAGTGTCCTGTTGTCTTTGTCATTGGCAGGTATGAACATTCAGGAGGAACTCCGTATTTTTGCGCAAACTCCTCCTTCCATTGCAGTGAGGAGATCCAGAATGTATCTGTTCAGTGGTGCCACCAACCTTACTGCTCTGAGCTTTTCCTTTATTGCATTAAACCCGTTCACCATTGAATGTATTGTTAACATCAGCTCCCAATGGGTGATATGGAGCCATTAAGCATTTGCATATGCTTGTAACCCTGGGGATATCAGTGCTGAGAAGAACAATTGAGTTCTGCTGAACAGTCTGTGAGACAGAGGCACTTCATCCAGTGGTTCTGCAGAATGTCCCCATAAGTAGTTTCCTTCTCTTTTCACTCTCCTTAGGCCGTGGTGGTGGTTATGGGTTGTCGGGTGTGTTGTTGTTGATGCAGCATCCATCAACCTTTTCTTTCTACTGTTGCTTTGCATCTTGGGAAATTTGTCAAGTTTGACGTCCTTCCTGGGTACTACTAAGGTACTACTAGGAAGTGCATGTTGACATGTGTCAGGGAGCATACCCCTCCCAAGTAAGGTGACAGCTATTGACTTCATCTCAATGTTGCTGTCTTATGATATGATATGATATAATATGATATGATATGGCATTTATAATGCGCCTATACACAAGTGTTTCAAGGCGCGATGAGGCAAGGGAGTGGGAACAGAGGGATGACAGAGAACGATCTTACTAGGCCAGGTGACATTGAGATCGCGCAAGTGCAGGGGCAGGATAGAGGGGAAAAGTGCTGTGGACAAGAGGGAGGGCTCAGTGCAATACATGAGATCAACAGTAAAATATAGAATAAATAGAAGCCTTAGGTGACGGGCGAGGCCAGCTGGTGGCAAGTGCAAGGATAAGTACAGACATCAGGTGTCAAGTGCAGGTAGTGGACTGTAGGGATATAGAAACAGTCCACAAGTTTGGGGGTTGCCAGGGAGGCAGTGCAGGTGTGCAACTGATGGGGGAGGGGACCTGGGCTCGAGATCTGAGGGTGGCCAGGTGACCAGTGCAGATTAAGTTTCATTCAGGAGTTCAGTAGGGGAGAGGAGTAGAGAAAGCAGAAGCGAAGAGGAAGGTTTTGAGGTGTTTCTGGAACCAGAGATGGTTCTCCTCAAGTTTCAGGGGGGCAGGGAGGCTGCTCCAAAGGGAGGCCCCGGCCAAACACATCGATCTACCACCAAGTCGTTGCTTGGAGAAGCAACTGACCCTGAGGGAGCTGGAGGCGGAAGAGTGAAGAGCTCGAGAAAGAAGATATTTAGGAAGAGACAGTTGAAGGTAGGCCTTGTGGACAATGCACAGGGATTTGAACTTAATCCTCACAGCCACTTGGATCCAATGCAGAGATTTCAGTCCTGGAGAGATACGATCCCTATGCTTCAGGCCAAGAAGAAGTCTCGCAGTCCTGTTCTAGATGAGTTGCAGAGGGTGGAGAGTAGAAACAGGCAGATTTAAAAAGAGGCTGTTACAGCAGTCCAGCCCAGAGAGAACCAGAGCTCTGGAGACAGTGAGCTTCTGGGGAAGGAGAGGAAAGGAAGAATACCTCTGAGGAGGTGCAGCTGGTAGTGTAATTTCTTAGAGACATCTGAGATGTGAGGAGAGAAGGAGAGTGTTGAGTCGAATATGACCCCGAGGTTTTTTGCCTCACAGGAGGAGGGCCAAGAAAGGCAGCCAGATGGCGACAGGATAGGAGGGAGCAGGTGTGCTAATGAGGAGAATCTCAGTCTTACTGGCATTAAGGCAGAGATAATTGGCGGTGCACCACTCCTGGATAGCAGACAAACAGTCAGAGATGAGCGATGGAGAAGAAGTGGCAGAGGGGAGCATGAAAACGAGTTGAGTGCCATCCGCATAGAACTGAAAGTTGGGGCAGAGGGCGGCAATGCAGTGTCTTACCTTGGAATCTTCCTTGTGTTTGGAACACTGCGAGATACATCAGCATCATGTTTTTGCTGCTGGTATTTCAGTTGCAATACATTTTCTCAAGGAACTCAAGGAACTCAAGGTATAGGGGATTAAAGAGCAGAAATGACAGCTCTCCCCGGTGATGTCCCTACCAACCTTGTACGTGTGTGTATACCACATGTTGTTGTTTACTCGTGCTGTATATGTGAGGTGTATGCTTACTCCCTTAATGTCTGCTTAAACACTGCGCTTACCTCTCCTTGCCTAGGCAGCAATGGCTTCCCTTCCCTCTGACACAGTAGGCCTTCCTGCTTGGGTTGGGGAAATGTTAGTAGAAGGTACAGCAGTAATGCTCACAATTACATATAATTTCAAAGGACCACTGCCATTATTCTACTGATTATTAACAGTTCCATCAGGAGAAGGCAAGTCCTTGTTATCTTACCCATAACCACTTAAACTGCTGGATCCTTGCAGCTGATGAGATGATAAAGTGTCCCACCTGAAAATTACAAGAAAGGCATTAATAGGTTAGTAAGTGTCAGTACCCTCAAGCTCAATGAACTAAACAATCACTAAGGGTAAAAATAAAACCTCCCCCAGACCTTCCTTTCTGATGGGTATCTCAATGTGGGTAGGACAGTGTATGCACTATATTGAAGTTGGGGAAACATTTGTGCTAGGTGTTCAGTGAAAGCAGGGAAATATACTTCAGGTAATCATTCTCAGAAGCTTCTGGGGCTTCTGATAGAGGGGATGACTGGTTGGAAAATGCTCTGGGGTGATTAATGGAAGTTTACATCAAGGAAATTCCCTATAATACGCAACAACCTGCATGTGCGAGGAAAAGAGAGAGAGAACAAAGCAGTGTTACAGCTGCCGGGTGCACAACTATTATTTTCTGCTTCACGAACTGCGTGTGCAAAAAAAAAAGTGTTAAGTCACATAAAATGTACTTCAGCTGTTAGTGCACACAAGTGTGTCTGTCTCTAGTCTAGCTACTTGGGAGCGTCGGACCATAGAATAGCCAACTTTCCCTAACTCAAGAATGTCTGAGTTTTTGAAGTTCATCGAAATTTGTTGTGTTGGCATGTCGATTGTTGCTCCCTAGTTGCCAGGGTGGCTACTGCTTTGTAGGACTTGACGTCTTAGGGATCCAATAAAGTCTATTAGAATTTTGGTGCAGTCTCTAGTTCTTAGACATTTGAATGCATTTAATATCTGCGCTACACTCACAATATTTCAGTGCCCTAGTGGGAGGAGACATGGGTAAATGCACGCACCGTCCTGTCACCACCTTGTGGGGCATTAAATGGTGGTTGGACCCAAGCTTGTTACACAATTCAAAATCCACCTGAAAAATGTGCAGACAGCCACTATCCTGTAGCTGTATCCTTAGCACATTTGGATCATATGCACTTCATTTAGATGAAGGTGTAGAAATGGCCCTTTGGGTCTTTGTATGCCTCCTCTCACAACTCTCAAGGTGTGCCCAACAGTGAACCGTTGGTACTTTAAGCTGGGACTAATTAAGTTTGCTACATTTCCATTCAAATTTTGCACAGAAGCATTATTCTCCAATTCATGCAGCAATTACCTCTTTCCCTGTGTTTGTCTGTTAATGCATTTGTGCCAGTGCTGTGTTCAAAAGCATTAGTGATTAGTGGCATGACTACTTTTCCTGTGTCATTCTGTCACCAAAAGGCGTCTTTTGGGCACATGGAACTTTCTCTCTTTACCCAGAGTTCTCTCTCCTCCTGTGGGTGCAGCTCCCTGATATTTCATGATGTCTTTATCTGGTGGATTGTTGTACCCTCCTCCCATCACCATGTTCCTTACTTCTCTCGGACAGTGTGTCTCTCTTTCCGTTGTCTACACTGTGTTCTAGTGCCAGTGTCCCGTCTTCCCTCGGTCTCAGTACAGCAGTTCCTAACCTCCTGACTACCTGAGTCTGATCAACGGTAGATGAACCATCAATGTAAAGCATGTGTAAAGGCTCACTGACTTACACATGCATATCCAAAAAATATAAGACACCCCACGGGGAATGAGACTAAGAGAACAAGTTGCAAGATATTAGTAAGTTTATGTAGAGTTGGCATCCAGAGAAATCTGCTGCCTCGAGAACGCTCTGGCGAACAATACGATTACATGGAAATATAAAGTAAAACAGCGTCACAGATGACGCAACTAACATAGGGTACTAAACCAGTGCAGGATTGGCTAGACAATATAGATACATAAACAAAAGTAGGTGCTGCTCCATCCGAATTGGTTGCCCAGTTGGCAAGAGGGTGAATGTCACGTGGTCCAGCTGCCAGAATCCAGGAGGGGTGAGGGTTAGGTCGCAGTGAGATAGGGCGGACACTAACTAAGCTAGCATGAAAAACTACCACTAGACATACAATAAACGATGATCATTAGTATACCTTTGAATAAATCTAGAAAACCTAAGCTAGCATGAGCGCGCTGTGTGCGGTGCGGCAGAGGGGAGAGAAGCCTTTTCGTACTATCGAAGTGAGGCCTAGTCCAAAGATGGAGTAGAGAGCACACAGAATGGAAGCCTCTCGCAATGGCCCCACTTATGTTAATGTTAGCATAAGGGCAATGGCGGTGTCCCCCACCATTACACGAGCACATGGTCCATAAAGTACAGAATGTGCAGGGGGGCCCAAACGACCCCTTACTCCCACACACACGCCACCCCCATATCCTCAAAATAGTCCCTGATTGTGGTACATCTGTGGTCTAAAACCACAACCCTCTTTGGAGTCCTCCCCTTCCCTTGAACCCCTAATGGAACCCAACCTGCCCCAGGTATCTTCCCCACATGGGTGGTGTGTATTGTGGTTGTTGTTGATACTGCTTTTGGGGAGCTGGTGCTTGTGAGTTGGGCTGTTTTTGTTGCCCCTTCCATTGTACACTTTAATAATTTATTTTGTACCAACTTGGCCTAATCTGCCTTTTTCTTCTTTGCCTTTTATTTAACCTTCTCCTGCCACAATCTACAATACAAAAGGTCACTCTCTACCAGGCTATACTTGCTTCCTCCCTTTCATAACCCCATACATGCTGCAGCACTCCCTACTGAGCGTCTTTTATGTCTGACTGTGCTATCTGGTTCTGCCCTTCTCTCCTCCTCCTGTCTCTTCCTTCACCATTCCAGTGCAAACACATTCGGCTGTAATTCAGAATGGGTAAATATGGGCACAACACATGTGGGCTACAACCGCCCTATCATGACCTTTATTCCGCCCAATGTTATCCATGCAGATTTGTTTTTTGCTAAATGGAACTGTATATGTCTATGACAGTAGAGTGGGTGGCATCGCTCATGCAGTCTCTGACATACCTCATTTTGTATCTGCCACATGGTTGTGGGTACCACTTACTCCTCGAGATTAAGAAGTTTAGGGTTACTGTACTATTATCCAGACATTGTGACCATAGCATGCCTATGTGACCTCCTCCCCCACCTCTACCGACAGATAAAAAACGTGGACAGTTCCAAACAATTGGGCTGGGAGGATAGCTCAGGGGAAACATGGCTCGCCTTCGGAGCAAGATGATGCTGAGCAACACGGGTTCAAATCCCAGGTCCACCTTAGAAACCTCTGGTTATTAAGTTCGTTATTAATAACAATTTACAATTACAATTGCTGCCACTGTCCACTGTCCTTCAGGGTGACACAATGGTGCTCATTCTGTTTCATCTATCATGTTGTCTCATGTCACAGCTACTGATCCTGCTTTGGCCTGTCCTTCATGAGCCATGACAGGGACTGTGGGCTTGTGGGATGCTGCCTTTGCAGCTGCGGTCTGCAAACAGTGCAGTTGTTGCCATGGAATGGCACAGGCCTGTGTGTCAACAGTTAATGCCTGGTGAGTTTGGCATTTTACCAATCAGGGCCGGACTTGGGAACCAAAAGTGGCCCTGGAAATGTTTTTATCAAAGGGTATTGGGAGTATCCCCCAAGAAAATGTTGAATAAAATAAGTCAAAATGAGTGCATGTTTTAAATAACTTCAGGATCTCTCAAAGTAGATCTTCAATGATAGAGGGAGCTGGGACTTTACATATTTTGAAGATGAGAAAAACAAATTCTTCCGGTACTAACGGTGCCCAGATAACATCCATCCCTAATACATTTCATCCCCATTTCCCTGATGGGAAAGGCACACAGATAAAAGGCATTCTTAAAC
Source organism: Ambystoma mexicanum (assembly GCF_040938575.1). Classification (NCBI taxonomy): domain Eukaryota; kingdom Metazoa; phylum Chordata; class Amphibia; order Caudata; family Ambystomatidae; genus Ambystoma; species Ambystoma mexicanum. The sequence goes on from NC_090925.1 coordinate 88,750,510, forward strand.
GAGCGTTGGAAATGCCAACAGTTTTGTCTTTTTTGTAGGCATGGCAAAGGCATTTGCCAGGCAATGCCGTAGTGGTATTAACTGTTTGTTGATGGTAGCAACTGCAAAGTGGTGAGAGTACCTGGGCTTATAATAGAATGTGTAATATCGATGCACAAGCTCAAACTGTTGGCTTTGCCATTGCTTGTTTTCAGGTGGACTTCAGTAAAGGTCAGCATTGTGCTTATAAATCGAGTGGCTGAAGGCAGACTTGGTTGATATTTTAATTTAACCAGTAGCACGTTTACAGTTCCAATTAAGTCATTAACTCTCAGAAGACACACTGGCAGGCATTATAAGTACAATGTTTGATGGCAAGCTTGATATAACTAGCTCAAATGCATCCCAGGAGGACGTGTTTTGGGTGGAGAGGGGCAGAACGCGGGTTGAAATGGACATAGAAATGGGCAGTCAATGGGCGAGTAGTTAACCCAGCAACATGTACAAGGTTTGTGTCCTGCCTCATGTGTTATTTCTCTCTAGCTGTACTCTAATGCAATCATTTGAGCTTATAGGTGGCACTTAGCCAAAACTAACAAAAAGGTTGAGTTTGTATGAGAACAGTGAGTCATGCCAAATGATGCAGTGCCCATACAAAGTGGCTCAGAGCCTATGCGCTCATACGCTTATCAGTGCTTCCACTTCGCCAATGACGTGTTTGCATGTTGCACTTTTGATTAGCGTATTAAGAGTTTGGGGCTTCATTCAGCACCATACATGCAGCAAAGGGGGAGTATTTCTTATCTGTTTCAACTTTTTGACTAGGTTCACTGTTGTTTTGTAGAAGTGAGAGGGCTGAGTAGACGGGTTAGACACTACTCATCCTGGTACTTCTGCGGGACAGTAGTCATTTTATCACTAGGAGGAAAGCGGAAGGCTGCTTCGAACTCTGGTGGAATGAGTGGTTGTAGAAAGGTCAGATGCACAAAGCAAGGTGATGAGTCAAATGGAACAGAACGAGGTCGCTGGTGGCTCCCAGCACGCGTAGGGCACTAAGTTTGACACCTTGCTGACTACAAACCCCACATTCAAACAATAGCTACACATTTATTTGAAAAAATGACTGTTTAGCTCAGGCAATTTGGCAGACTGTCATGCAGGACTTCCTGTTGCGTGGTCCTCCCAGTGTAAATAGCAAACAAAAGGCACTGTGCCTGACAGTGGCAAGCACATAGCATAGCAGGCAACGGCCCAGCTCTGCTAGACTGAAAGGAAATAGATTGCGTTTAATGTCCAAATGGGTGATACCTCCAGCAGCAATCACTTCAAGCCGGTGATCCCACCTCCATCTAAGGAGAGTCAGTCCAGCCATTTCCCAACCTATGCCATGCCTCCAAAAACCTCAATCTCGCTATGCAATGTCACTTCACACCCTGCTGCTGTCCTCTCACTATTACACTCCAGTCTTCTCCAGATAAGCTAAGTAACCATTTACAGCAAGGCTGCAGGGTGGCTGCTTGTCGCTGCACCTCCAAGCACTGTTCCGGTTATCTTCCACATGGGCCATCCAGCCAAAGCAGGTTTGGAAACGCAGCACGCCATAGATTGGTTTTATATTTTGTATTTCTGGTGCATCCTCCACCATTAGTGTTTCCACTCCCTGTACCACCCAGCCGTCTGAGGCTTTGATCCCGGCCAGGGCTCTGCCACTCCTCTGCCCCCCACAACACTGCTTTGATCCTTAGCCCCCATTTTGAGCTCAACCAGTAGAACAACTGCAGGCCCCCCTGTCCAGCCCAATCCACAGCTAGCAGACTCCACTTGGCCGAAGGTGTAGGGCCCATCCACACCACAGATACCCCTGGTCTTTGAACGAGGGGGAGACCAGAAAACACCACAAAGAGTGGGGGTCTCACATAATTGAACCCACTTAAACGTGGGAGTGAGCTGCCACTAGTGTAGACACGTCATTCCTTACAGCAGCTGTATGCAACTTGGGAGTGACAGTCTCTATCTCACACAGTGGGGGATTACAGGGTGGGTACAGCATGTCTGTCCTGATTACTGGGCTGAGAGGAACAGCTGTGCATTTTATGGATTTCTGTGGAAGCTGTACGGCCTTCTGCAAGTCTGTTTTATGGGGAACTGTGATGAATTATCGAGGCATTATTCACTGCACAAGAGGATGGCAGTGCCGGGAACAGTCACCCAGGCTCAGGGGCGTTGCTATGGGGGGGCTAAGGGGGCTGTAGCCCCTGATCTTTTGGTTGTAGCCCCGGATAGAATCTCAGCAGCTACAGCCAAAAGACTAGCTAGCCCCCAGTCCCAACAGTTCCGACATCAGCTTAGCCCCGGGTCTTTTCCAGACCTAGCAACTCCCCTGCCCAGGCTTATGACAGGATGTGCGCGAATGGTGACTTTGGATTTTTGCATTGACTATACACTGAACATCGATTTGCTGTGATGAAATTGACAGGGTGTGCAAATGGCATGTCCCCTCATGTGTTCAGATGCATGAAGTGCACCGGAGTTTGACGATGGATAGGCAGGGCAAGGCTTTTCCAGGCAGAACACATCATGCAAGGCAACATCTCTCTTTAGTTTTTATGTCTTCGTGTGATGTGTGTAATAGAATGTCCTGATAGCTCCTGTCAGATTGTACTCCATAATTGAGCTATTCTTTTCCTTATCTGTAGGTATGTCGTGCCAGTGCTGGCATGTGGTGGCACGCATATGCCAAGCAATGGTGCCTACTGCTGTGCACACGCCTTGCACATTCTAATTGGGTCTAATTGGGTCTACTCTGCTGATCATGTTATGTGCTGATAATTACGTGTTCCTTTGGACATGGCTGTGTATCGCGACTGATTCCAGTGTTCGGGAGCATTGATATTGTTCCTGACATGTGCTGAAAGTGAGGCCACCTGGCCTCAAAATGCCATAGTGATTGTGCAACTTACTAATTGACGGGGTTCTCTCCTTTGCCTTTGGACTGCACTTCGTGTGTCATGAGTATGTAGGAGCGTCTAACAATGCAGGGGGGTAGCACGACCTCTCGCTGTGAGAAAGAGCTCTGGTCAGCATCACCTGAGCAACCAGGTCTTCAGTTGCTTTCTTAACATTGTAGTGGCTCCCATTTCCCTGAGATCTGGAGGGATAGCGTTCCAGGCACTTGGAGCAGCCATAGATAGAGCATAATTCTTCACCTGCATCAATTTGCTGGCCAGAATTTTAAGTTGATTAGTATTGTTTGACCTAAGAGTCCTTGTGCTGGATTTATTAACCAGTGCTTCGCGGCTTAACACCCGCCAAGAATTTATGAGTGATCAATAAGAGGCGGAATTCAATTCTTGCCTCAATAGGCAGCCAGTGGAGTCTACATCTGTCCTGCGACACATGATCCCTCCTGTTAGACCAATTATCACTCTGACTGCACTATTTTGCAAAGTTTGCAATCTAGCACAGTCAGACGTGGTGATGCCCACTAACAAGCTACTGAAATAGTCAATGTTAGACCCTATAATTGCTCTCGATATAGTCTCACAGCTGATTTGGGAGATATATGGACAAAACTGTGCTAGAAGCTTAATATAGTAGGCAGTGGAAGAAACCAGGCATTCACCTGAGCCCGCATACTGAGGTTCTTATCCAGATAAACTCCCAATGTTTTCACGTTATGTTTAGTTTTTATGTTGCTTCCTGCCACAAGAAACTGAGTGTATTCAGTACCCATCTTCTGTAATTTGGCCTTTGTGCCTACTACCATTAATTCGGTCTTTACTTTGTTCAATGCAAGACCATTACTTATCATCCAGGTTTGTATAAGATTATATATTTTATTGATAGTCTTTACGTCCTCTAGATGATTGCTCGACAGAGGGATGACACATTGCGTGTCATCTGCATAATTTGTGAAGCCAACACCGTTTTCTTCCAGGAGATGAACAAAAGGGGCAGTGAAAATGGTATACAGATAGGGGGATAGACAAGCCCCTTGTGGAACTCCGAAGGCCATGAGCATAGGTTCAGCATCTGCCTCCTTGCTAACAACTCTGCACCACCGGTTGTTCGGAAATGAACTAACCCAGAGGGCAGCACTTTCAAAGAAGCCTGCAACTTGCTTCAGCCTGGCAACCAACAACCTGTGGTCCACCAGGTCAAAAACCATAGATAAATCAAGCAGCATGAGCATTGTGGTTTGCCCTCTCTCCAAGATCTGTAATAGCCTAGATTTCAAAATCAAGCAGGGCTGTTTCTGTCCCATTCCCCTGCCTGAAACCTGGCTGCCATTTGTTAAAATTCTCACGGGCATTCAGGTACTTTGAGATTTGAATGTCTGCTACACGTGCCAACATTTTTATCAAAAACAGAGGGTTGGTAGTTTGTTGGTATTTCAGGGCACAAACCTGGCTTTTTTAGTGATGGCAATATCCTGGCTTTTTTAGATTTGAAGGAAAGTTACTTTCTCTAAAGGATGTATTAACAAGTTTACAAAGAATGCTTATCAAGGTGGGAGTACAAGCCTTTATGACCATTGCCGTCAAACATCCCCTTTTTCAAATAGTCGGTTTAAGGTTATCAATAATTAAGCCAAGATTATAGGTTCAAAATATAACTGATTGTGTGGTGTCTTAGATGTATATACTACTGCATCAGGGGTATCCCCCACCTGTTTGCTAGTTTTCTTTTTGAGCTCAATATTGTGATTTATTCAGTTCGGATTATCTAACATGGCTTCCTGGATAGACGAGCACCAGGCAGCATCTTTAACAGTTGTGTGTACTTCATTCGGACAAGGTCCTCTTAAAATCTTAAAACGTTCTTCAGATTCACATTGAGCTTTATCAATCTAAGCATCAAAAGAGGATTATTTTGTTTGCCGCTATAACTGTTGTTTTAAATATCTTAGCCGTCCTCTTATTAGCTTTCCTGTCAGAAGTGTCTTTTGAGGCTCTCCCGGTGTAAAATCACTTAGTTTTGGCTGTTTTGAGTTTTTAGAGGACTGGGTAAAACCAAGTATTCCCCATTCTCTCCACCACCTGTTTAGTTTTCAGTGATGCTAGAGTGTTAATTGCCTCTTCAATGGTCTATTGGTAGGCATCCAAGATATCTTTGGTTCATGTAAAATCCTTAACTTGCTCTCCCAGTGGCAACAGCCTTGGATCCAGTGTGTCTTGTGTGAGTTTTTTAAGATTCCTGGATACTATCCTTATGTTTTTCACCTATCTCCCTTTGAATACCTTTTCACTAACTATAGTAAAGTGAACAAACAGATGGTCCTACCATGGTAATGTAGACACCATTACATCGGTTGTTTCAATCTAGTGCATGGCCACCCTATCTAAAGTGTTCCCTGTGATATGTGTGGGAGTTTGATGAGTTGCTCAAAGCCCAGGTTCCCTAATGACTCTTCGAGTGACGGGGCTTGAGAATTATTCTTATTGACCACCCAATAGTTGAAGTCTCCTAAGGCCAATGCTCTGGTATTAGGTTTAAGGGGAGGTAGCAAAATATGACAAAGTTGGGGTGCAAACTCTGGCATAGAGGACGGGGCTCTATAGAACAGTACCATATTAAGAGTTTCTGCATCCATTCTGATTTTGAGTAATACCATTTCACTCCCCAAAATACCTGATATCTCAATCTGCCATACATAGGGCCTCATTAGGACCCAGGCGGACTTCGCGGTGCTAAATGCACCGCGAAGCATGGCGGAAAGCCGCCGATAGCGCCATGGGGGTTGGCGGATTTACCGCCCCATTCCGACCTCGGCGGAGCGGTAAATCCCCAATCCCCATTCTGCCCTTCCCCATTCCCATTTTTGCCCCATAGGGTATAATGGGAGTGGGGAAGGAGTTAATTACGCCACCGTAAAATACGGTGGCGTAATTAACAACGAGGTCCCGTAGCGCCATGGTTTTCTCCGCCTGGTAAAACCAGGCGGAAAAGGCCGCCATGGCGCTACGGGAACTCGTAGTATGGCGGAGAGGTACGCCATGCACTACGCTGGCGTAACACCCTCTCCGCCAGGGTCCTAATGAGGCCCATAGAGATTAATTTTAAAAATGAAGGCCCCCCCCTCCTTTGCCCTCTTGTCTGTCCTGGTGCATGGTATTAGTCCTTGGTCAGGTGTTGTTGAAAGAGCCATGTTTTGAAACATTGGAGAATTGTGGGGGCATTCAGAGCCGACACCAGGATCGAGTTTCAGAGGGTGGGTACATGACAAGAGAATGATTGTGTGTGTGTCCTCTCTTTGTGGACGAGTTGTGATTCAAGCCGGTTTGTCGATTTGCTGTGCAAGGCTTGCCTGCCACCAGATATGTGGAGCTTATCACCCAGGTATGCTGTTGTGCTGCTTGTGACTGCTTTGTGGAAGATACATGCATTCATGAACAGTATCCTCGCTTGGAGTGGAAGCCAGTGTAGTTCGCGTAGGATGGGTGTAATTTGATCAAATTTCCGTGCTGCCATAATAAGATGTGCTGCAGCGTGGTTGACTGCTTTTTATGGGAGCCAAGTGAGCAGCTGGGAGCCCTGTCAGGAGAGCAGAGTAGAGCCGCACTATGGATGAAGGGTTTGATTTTTCAAAGGGTATTGATTCTGAGCCAGGCTATCTCGGCCTTCTTGGCTGTGTATTTCTGTAAGGACAGATTGCTGTCAATGATGAAGCCTAATTATTTTGCTGAGTCTGTGAGTTGTGGATCAAATCCTTCTAGGTACACCATGGTGGGGCATCTGAAGAGTGTCATGCAGTAGGGATAGAGAGGGTACTGTGAGAAGCCGGGAATGAGACACATACACAGAGAACACATGAGTGTGGTTACAAGGTTTATTCAAAATAATAAAGGGGTTGGAAAATGGCACACTGTGCCTACTCTAGTAGGTATTTCCCTACCTCAACCAAAACTAAGGGTCTGTCCTCTATCAAGATGTCCGAAGCAAAATGTCCTTTGTCCAAAATCCTATCCTAGCCCTCACGTTCTAAAAGTAACTCTAAGGTGCTATGGGTAATGTCTTTGGCCTTGGAAGTGCACGAATGTTCAAGTTCAAAAGAAAGGTGTTACTCTGACACAAAAGTTCCCAAAGGATAGTGTTCACAGTTGCAGAGAATGGCTCCCATCCCCAGGTTTCACTTCACCAATACAACAGATCAACGAGACAATCTTTGTTCTAGTCCAAGAGGATAATTCCCTCCTCTTGGTGTTGCACTCCACTCCTAGGGAAATGCCTCCTTTCCCCCGGTCTGATCACACCATTCAAAATCTAAAGGGCATGAGACTTTCTTGGGATTCTTTGTTCAACAAAACAACTTGGATGCAAAACAACTTGGATACAAAACAATACCCCAGTCTATCAGGACACCTGGTATACCCCCCTTCCAAATTCTTCTCTACATTCAATGCAATTTTACTCACAAGCTTGTCTTTGCCTGGTGTATGTTCCTGCCAGGCTTTTCCCATACACACTTGCAAACCTGACTTTGCCTGGTATACTCTCCCGCCAGGACTTTCTCGTACAGTTCTCTTTACACACTTGCAAACTTGACTTCTGTTATTATTCCTTCATATCAGGCTTCAAATCCATCTTCATTCACCTCACTGACTCTTATCTGCCCTTGGTAGAGGTGCTGATGTGCCCCGGATTCCAGCTTCCCTTCTCAGGACTCACCGGCTCTTTTCTGGTCCTCTCGCTGTAAACATGAAGCAACGCTCTGGCGTCCCGTATCTGCTTTACGGGATCACCAGTTTCGCTTAGAGGCTTCCATGTCCTTCCTGGCTCCCGCTCTTCTGCTGAGCCCTTCTCCATGTTAGGGCAGCACTGGTTGTGCTTTCCCGTTCCTGTGTTCACCAACAAGACTTCCCTTCTCTTTCTGCTACGTTCCCATCATGGTGAACCTGTTTCGACAGTCCTTCTTCTTCTACCATCTCGCAGATACTCCACAGAATATTTAAAGATGTCATCCGTAGGTTTTATGGGTGGTTGAAGGGGACTGTCACAGTATGGCATAAAGGCATGAAGAATGGAGGGAACATCCCTAAAAGGGAAACGTGAATACGTGTTTTCATCTGATGATGCTGGGTCATCTCCCTGAGTGTCGCCTCCCCCCATGTTGTCCTCCCCCAAATCGCTGCCCCCAGGCCTCATTATTCTATGTGTGAGCACACTCTTATGATAAATTTATGTTTTTGTGGTCCTGGTTCCAGGCGCACATGTTTGCATGAAGAAGTGAGTAATCATGCAAGCATGATGCGTGTACAGCTTGTAAAATGTTAAGTTATCTACCAAGCAACCACATGTCCTGAAGTCTCCATCTGGCAACTGGGCATAAACCCTTGTTCACCAAAAATGTAGCTATCATGTGTAGAGCCCAGGAAATTGGCATATACATCAGTGAATACACCTACAGCATCAGACAACACCTGCACTTTGATGGAGTGCCATTGGTGGTGGTTTGATTAGTCATATGCAACTGCCTGTGAACGGTGGAGGGAAAAGGGCAAAACAAGTGCAGACAAAGCACTTAGCAACAATGGAAATCTTTGCATGGCATAGGAAAACCTGGCTATCGTTTGCTTTTCCTTCTGAGATTATAAATGTTGATGCGTTGGTAGCTGCATGTTGTGATGCATGCCACTACCTAATCTAGTATGCTTGACAGGTTGGGCTATGATATGCCAGATGTTATGGCAATGGCCATCTGGAATAAATGTGTGGCAAAGAAATGCAGGGCTATCAATAGTTTCCATTGCTGCCTGACAGCCTGGGAACAGGTATCAAAACATAGAGACCTTCCACCGGGAAGTAATACTTGTTTCAATCATGCATTCTTCGTTACATTTGGGGCTCTAAAAAAGTCACCCACTGATCATCAGTATAGTATGGAAACGTTGAGTTGTGACCGTGTTTTATTATTGATCAATCTTGAGAAGTTATGTAAACAGTTGTAAACAAACATTCATACAAGGGTAGATAGATTTGGAATCTAGAGAATAATTTAAAATTTTGGACAGAAAGTAAAGGAATACTGGACCCAAAGTGTGTTGTGGCACAGATTGGGCACAAGGAATTGGAAACAAAGTGCCCATGCATGGTGATATTTGAATAAGAAAGAAAAGCTATACATTTTTTTTAAAGAAATTGTTTCAAAAGTGTATGCAAGTATGATCATTAATTTCATCAACAAATGTCAGCCAAATTGAATCATTCTAAGCAACCCCATTCAGTTGTTCGTTTCAACATATATACATTTTACTAATCACATCATTTTTATTTAGAGTATTTGAGTTGGTGCTGGATATTTCGGTTTTCAGCGTAGAACATATAATTGGGTCTGTCAAGGTGAGCGCGTTATCACACGTCTGTCCGGGTAGACCAATTATGTATCATATTAGATGTAGTTCCCAGTATTCCACATTTCAGCTGTGTTAGAGGCAGTTATTCCACCTTCATCAGGGCTGATTGCACGACCCTGCCATATGAGAATATGTGTCAGGGGTGTACTGTCATACTGTGTCGGTGACCTAAGATTTGAAGCCTATGGGTTGCCCCGAAAAACGTTCCCTTTGAAAAGTACTCCAGGCAGTCAATCCTCAGTGGGGAGATGGGAGGCAGATTGGTGGAGTAAGATCTAGGTTCCCAGTCTGTGGGGGACACAAACAAAAGAGAAGGCATTATCGTGATCCCCTATCAATTGGTTAAAGTAATTACGTGTATACATATGCAGGAAGAAGTATTTTACTAAAGGCGGGTCAGATCCACGTATATTTCCAGAAGAGTTAGATCTGCAAGGTGGCAGGCATGGACAGGTCTATTATGTGTAGTTCATCTTATTGAACTTTTTTGCAGGATAATGTTGGTAAAAAGGTGCTGCAAGAGAGGCGAAGGATGGAAAATAAAATAAAAAATAAAAAACATGCCCTGGTGAGCGTGCTGCCATTTAACAAAAGGGCCTCTATATATAGCGAGAGAGAGAGACACAGGCAGAAGTGGTTTGTGTGTTTAGCCATAATGGCTCATCAGGAGAATTAAAATGTTTATGGAATTCTATGTCAAGACCGGAGGCAAGCATTATCTTCATGCTTTCTATTTAAAACATACACATTTTATTTAAAAAAATGTAAATGAAGAAAAACCATATACAGACTCCATTTGCCATGAGCCCCCATGTCTCTGGTAGTCTCTATGCTCCTCCTTAGTTCCATGAGGCAGGTCTCTTCCTCTTCTTTTTCTGCTCTTGACAAGCGTTAAGTGTGAATTCATGTCTCTTTTGATAACAGATTGTATTGACATGGTTATTTATGTTCCAGATCGAGTTCTGGCATAAAATGGATAAAAGCAAAGGGGTGCGAGCACGAGTGGGACCTTCTGACCACTTGTAAACCATTTTTTTCCTCACAGCGTATGCATGCTGACTTTTATCCCTTGCCTCAACCCGAGGTCCATGCGTGCATGCAGCGAAAGAAGAGACAGAACCTGAGCGCAGCCTAGACCGCAAGTCTTTCACTGATGCAATGGGGCTACGGCGCGCTCTCCATCATCAATATTAGATCTACATGGATTTAGTAGCCTGACAAGAGTCGGGATGCTGTGCGCATGCGCAAGGCACTCAGCCCTATCCTAGAGCCTTTCCTCTAACAAAGCAAGGATCCCTAATGGCTATTTACACAACGCTGAGGGAGATAAAGCAACGCACTTTTAAGAAGATCGAAAAACCACAGGCAATGAACACAAGCTGCAACATCCACACTCTCAAACTGTCAAAGTCTTTATTTTTTGCACATTTAAAGAGCAAGTAAAATAAAAAAAATATATATAAATACTGACATACAGAAGCCCAGCTTCCCAACAGAAACTCTTACCCACATAAGCCCCCCTAACCCTTCCAGGAGGACGTGCCATACAGCTGCATCATCCAGGCACCCAGGCACACCTTTACTATGGAATCAAAAGATGGGAGTATTTGGAGTCAGGAGCAAATATACTCCGAGGAAGAAGATTCAGATTTGACTCTCAGTTTTAAGAGAGGGTTAGGAGATTCCCTAACCGATGCAGTGGCACACGGGGTATGCCCACTCCAGGATAGATTAGATGCTCTGTAGTACCTCATTAAGGAGAAACTAAAAGATGCAAACTAAATAAATAAATAAATAAATAAATAAATAAGTACATTCTGTTTTAAAAAGAAAGTGTGAAGATTTAAATATGCTGAAGGGTAAAACTAAAAGAAGAGAACTCATAATGCTTGCCCATATGTCTTTAATAGGATCAAGACTCCCTGCGCCATTGCAGGGGTCATCGCTATTTTTCATCATCAATTAAATGTGTAATTGAAAGCTCTATCGAGCATTCCACAGCTTATGCATATTATGGGGCAGCAACAAAGTTCATATATAGACAATTTGATTTCATACATCTTTTATAGCTTGTGAATTCCATTTCACCACAACTATTCCTATCCAGATAGAATTACTGGTAATATGTTCTCTATTCTGTTTGTCTAGTTCACAGAAGAGATTTTCTCCCTGACTCCTGCATGCACAATTGCATGCCATTGCCCCACTGTTTGGAATGGTACAGGTGGAGCTTGCAGGAAATAGTAGGCAGCAATAGATTAATTATTGATAATAATAAGTCAAAGCACCTCTTGTCTACTCCCATCTGCCATAGCTTTAGCAAGAAGTCTTATTATGCCTCACATAGTAAATTTTGCGCAATTTGAGATTTGAGATTTGTGAATCTCTTCCAAGGAGATTTTTTAAATCCTGCATAGTCTAAGAACCCATCCTTAGAGTTCCGATATTCCCTCTTCTGCACAAGTTACACATTTCATCACAGGGAACAAAATCCTAAAATTAAGAAATTGCATAGTTCCCTCTGAGGGGAATTGATCACTGGTAGGAGACACTGGCCCATCGATTTTATCTTGCCTGGGTCAGGATACCCAGGCTCTGTTTAACTGTTGCTCTAGCTCTAAAGATCCTTCTTACGGTCAATCAAGTCCACTAATTCACCTAATAATCCATGTCCATCTATCATAATAAAATAATGTGCAGAGTCGTTATGCCCTTTTATATCTGAATGTATCAATGCTCATTTTAAAGAATGCCATGTCCCAGAGGCATTGAACAAGTTTGGGTAACTGCTAATAAAAAAAGCCCAACCTTCAACCAGACGACTGTGCAAGCTATCAACACATTACCTACGTCCCCTTCCTATTAATAATTCTGGATCAAGTAGTGTCCTTGCAGCTTCAGTCACATCTTGAGAACACTGCTCTTTTAGGAGATCACCAATCCGGATAACGGCCAGGAAGAGTAGTAGAGCTGGCATTTGTAGATGTGAACGATGCACTTATCCAGATACTTGGCCAGGGTCAAATTGGATTGGTGATGCTCTTTGATACATCAGCAGCATTCAATACTATCTACCATGATATATTGTTACATCTATTCAAAGAGGTTGCCGATGCATCAGACAAGTCTGTGGAATGGATAAGCTACCTGTAATGTAATAGAATATTCAATTAACAGCCAAGTTTCTGAAGCATAACTGTAGGGTTGTACTGTTCTTCAGGGTTCTTGCATCTCCCCTATGGTGGTTAATATTTATATGAACTCCCTTCATGATTTACTGGCTATGCACAGTGTCATCTTTCAAAATAATGCATATGATACCCAAATCGTGTTCCGACTAGATCAGGACCGAGATGATAATAGAACACATTTTCAACACATTTCTGGGCTTGTTGACAAATGTATGAGTGAGAACTGGTTGAGACTTACTATGTACATGTGGATTATGCTTGTAGCTTTGTCCCATCAATCTTACTAACACCTTGGATTTATACAAAAACTTTCTTATTGATGACCATTTGACAAAAACACAAGCATCTGTACAATTTATTGATTTGGTTACAAAATGAAACCTGTCAATACAGACATTTTCATAGAACACAAATCCAATTTATAAATACCAACATTATCCTAAAACACAACACAATTTAAAATACACACTCATCTTATAAAAATCTATGTCATCACATGATACAATTTAAAAATATCATTTCATCAAGCATTTACATTTGTATTATTATTCACCAGGGGCTTAATTTAGGGGTCGCAAATGCAACCCATGAGGTCTCCCTTGTTACCCCTGTGGTCTCCCTTGCTACGCCTAACAAAAAAATAAATGTTTTTATTTTATTGTATGTTTTTAATGCAAGGTCCTGGGCTGTGGCTAGTGCCATGTGGCTCTTTGCTTCTGGAGTGGCTGGCTTTCTTTTTGAGGCCTCTTTGTCTTTCTGGAATTCTTTACAATAATTGCTAGCCTCATTAAAGGTTTATTTCAGGCACACTTCAGGGGGTGAGCCACGGATTTAGTATGTTCTTAAACACCTCGACTCAGCCTTTCATCGTTCTGAGGTCCATAAATCAGTACCAACACAGGTTGGGTGTATGTATATTTGTTCTATATAAAATGCCTAAGCATAAGTGCTACATAATCATTTTTATTAAAATGTGTTTTTAGTGCAAAAGCACCTTTACAAATCAAAATTACGATGTACAATCTTACAAAATTTACAAATAGAAATAAACCAGCTTATACAACAATAAACTCATACAGTATAAAATACAGCTATACCACCCTACAAACACAAAAAATGTCTACATTCAGTCAAAAATATCTTTCAAATACAGCATATTCCATCTTCTTTTCAGGATTTCAAAAGTAAATTAATCAGTTTCTAATTGGGTTATAATATAGTTAACCAAGCGTACCGTTGCTAGTATCATTGTATTATTAGATCCCCACATGCAGTTCATCCATATAAAGTTTCTTGCAAAGATAGTTTTTGCATGTTCAAATTCTTTCAATTTATGTATACGGGTGTTTTCAAAGAAAGAACAATACAGAAACAAATGGTTAAGGGATTCTTTGGTCTCTTTGCAGAATCTACAAGTATCGTCAATCGGAATATCTTGATTCTTTGTCCAATACTTAATTCTCAATTTTGTATGAATGAGATCAAGTCTAAATAGAATATATGTTCTACGGACTTCTTTATCAGGACAGAGCATTAATTACAACAACCTAGGGTTTTGTGGATGAATAAAGTCTGCATAATGAACAAAGGAAGATTATGCATGCAGTTGGTCTACACATTCTGCCCAATCGTTTGTGAATAGTTATTTTTTCACCTTATTTATATGCACTTGGTAACATATTAATATTCTCTAATAGTATATTCATTCTGTCTTTGAATTGTACAACAGATGAAGGATTATTATTCATTAACATTTTAAGGAATTCTGTGTAGATCGAGTTCTTTGGAGGAAAAAGTATTTTTGAATAGTTTGTTAACAGCCGCCAATGATAACGTGCAGCTAACGAGGTTAACCCTAATTTGTGTCTCAGGACAGCATTAGGAAGGGATAACGGAAGACCTAATGCGTTCTTCCAAAGGATGCCCTGCAGGCGATTAAGAAGCGGACCCAGATCACCAAGACACACTTCCACGCCATACAGGAGAATGGCTTCTACTTTTTTATTGTAGAACTCGTAAAGAGGAATAAGTGAAAAATAACAGAATTTATGGAAAATTAATTTCATCTGACCTTTGAGGGGTTGGAATTTTTCCATCAGTGAGTCCTTTGTTCTTTTAAAAGATGTGTTATTTGAGATATTAATGCACAAATAGAACAGGTTTTGAACAACATGTACATGGTCTGTGTCAATGTTCCAAGTAAAGTGTTGTATTTTTTTAACCATTCGAAAAAATAATAATATTAGATTTTTGCAGATTGACCGAGAGTTTGTTGGATTTACAATAAGAAAGGAAGCTCTTCAATTTAGCTTGGAGGCCTGATTGAGTTCTATCAAAAAGGAGAACGTCGTCGGCATACGCTAGCCATGATAGCCTAAGCATCCCCAATCGTGCTGCAAAGGATTTTTCTCCATTCCAAATGTTGTCAAGGTCAGCCATACATAAGTTAAACAATATGGCTGCCAGGTTGCAGCCTTGTTTTATATCTATCCAACTAGGGATAGCTTCAGTAAGAGTGCCTTCACGGTTAATCCGTTTGTATGAAAATGAAACATGGCAATAAAAGTGACCAAGTAAGGCGGAAATTTGGCATTCTGCATTTTTTGCAACAAAATACCTCTAATGATGCTGTCAAAAGCAGCTTTCAAATCCAACGATGCAACAAAAATAGGGCCTTTATCTGGTAATTTGATAGAATCAATTAGGTGAGCTAAAATGCTTGCATTCAAAGAGGTGCCCATAATTTTTCGAAAGCCTAGTTTAGTTTAGTTTAGTTTAGTTTATTCATTTGTATTGCGCACCAGACCCGAGGGTATGAGGGCGCATGAGCAGCAAGGTGATTCAAAGCTTGGTTACAGGATGCTTATACTTTACATTACATAATTATACTTTACATTACATAATTACAGTGTGACGATGAAGGAACATGTGTACAATTTGGCAGGAGAGAATGCAGTAGATGTATTTAAAGAATTACAAATATATACAAGTTTAGTATTACAAATTTACAGAATCTCTTAAAGCATGCAACGCGGAGAGCAGCCGTGTGGTGTTAGAGGTGTTAGTGGTTCGTGTTCTTTAACCAATGGATGTAGTTGCGTCTAAAAAGTGAGTAAGGTTGGGGAGTTCTGAGCGATGGTGGTAGGGAGTTCCAGTGTTGAGGTGCTTTCACCTGGAAGCTGTTGCCACCCATTTTAGTGCGTTTAAACCTGGGGACGGTGAGCAGATTAGCATTGGAGGTTCTGGTGGGTCTGATGGGGGTGTGTTTGCATATTCTGTCTGCCAGAGAGCGTGGGGCAGCATTATTCAGGCATTTGTGGGTGAGCGATGCTACTTTAAGTAGGATTTTGTCTGTTGTGCTGAGCCAGTTATGGGATTTCCTGATATTGGAAATGTGTTCCCTCCTGGGAATATTGAGTGCTGCCCTAAGGGCGTTGTTTTGTAGCATCTGAATTTTGTTGGTGATTTGTTTGGTGGCTCCTATGTAGAGGGCGTTGCAATAGTCCAGTTTGGATAATACCAATGCTCTGGCTAGTGTAGTGCAGCTGTGGGTGGAGAGGAAGGGTTTGGCTGCTCTTATGAGCTTACATGTGTAGGCCGTAGAGGATGCCATCGAGCTAACCTGTTTGTGGAAGGTTAGGGAGGAGTCGAGGTATATTCCTAGGGTTTTTACTTCTTTCGAAACCTTGATTAGGTTCCCATCTATGATGAAGTTGGCATAATTGTGGTCGAGTTTGGTTAGGTTGGACGTGGAACCAAGGATGATGAGTTCAGTTTTGTCATCATTCAGGCATAGACTGTGCAAAGCCATCCATGCCTGGATGATGAGATACACCCTGTTCACCAAGGCCAAATCCTGGTTGTAATCTCCCATCAACGGGATGAGGATCTGTGTATCATCGGCGTAGTTAGTGTAGGTGATACCCAGGCCATCTAGATCATCAAACAGGGGCTTTGTGAACACGTTGTACAGAGTGGGGGAGACGCACGAGCCCTGTGGGACTCCACATGTAATGGGGATGGGTTCGGCGGCGGCAGAGGAGGAGAAGACTTGCATGGATCTGTTGTTGAGGAATGACTCAATCCAACTGATGGCTTCTTGTGAAAAGTGGGCAGCTGAGTCTAAATGATTACATAGGATTTTATGGTCAACTAGGTCGAACGCCGCAGAGAGGTCTAGCAGGAGTAGTAATGCAGTTTTCCCGTTATCTCTAAGGACGTCTATTTGGGCTTTCAGATCTATCAGGGCTGTTTCAGTTCCATGTTGGGGTCTGAAGCCGAATTGTCTTATTCCTAGAAGGTGGTTTGTTTCAAGATACTTTTGAATTTGTTGGTATGCTGTCTTGTCTAGTATCTTGAGCAGGAATGGGACGGTGGTAATCGGTCTGTAGTTGGTTGGGATGGACGGGTCAAGGGAGGGTTTTTTGAGGAGAGGGAGGACCCAGGACTCTTTAAGGTTACTGGGGACTGTTCCTGAGGAAAAAGAGGCATTGATGAGTCTGGTGATGAATGGCGCGAGGTCTCGTGCCGCGTCTTTAATGATTTGTGGGGGGCAGAGGTCACCTTTGCAGTTGGAGGGTTTAAGGCCAAGAATTATTTTTTCTACTTCGAGGGAAGAGACTTTGGAAAAGCTGAAGCGAGCAGTGTTAGGTGTGTGGTGTGAGGGTGGAGGGCTCGAGTGGGCGTTGATGGGGTTGGTAAGATTGGTGAGGGAGTCTTTCTTATTTTTAATTTTTGTTTGAAGGCCAGTGACTTTGTTGTTTAGTGCATTTTGGACACTGGTGCACCATTGTTTGTTTTTAACGCAAGTATCTGGGATTGTTACCGGGGTTTCCAATTCTTTCAGGATAGTAAATAATTCTCTGGAGTTGGAGTTGGATTGGGAGATTCTCTGGTTATAGGATTCTTGTTTGGCCGCTATGATTTCTTTTTTATAGTTGGCCGTTATTTTGTTAAGCAATAGTTTGTTGTGGTCAGTCGGAGATTGTCTCCAGACTTGTTCCAGTTTACTCTTTTCCAATCTAAGGGTTTTAAGATGGCTGGAGAACCATTGGTTGAGGTGCTTTTTTGGTTTGGATTTTCTAAGTTTCAATGGTGCAATGGCGTCTAAGGCTATGCGCATGGTGTTGTTATAGCCTTCTACGAGGTCATAGGGATTAGAGTCTTGGAGTTGGCTAAGTGTAGGAAGAATGAGTGGGATCAGTTTTTCTACTGTAATATTTTTTTTGCTTCTCGTGTGGATGGCTGGGGCTAGTGCCATGTTGGTTGTAGGGCTTGAGGCCTCAAGTGAGAAGGAGAGGAGGTGGTGGTCGGTCCAGGATTGGGGAGTGTTGTTAGTGATCGATACGGCACAGTTATAGTCTGCTATCCAATCAAGGGTTCTACCTTTGTTATGGGTGGGGCCGGTTACTTTTTGTGTGAAGCCTAGTTCAGACAGGGTGTTACTGATGAGAGTGGCTTGATTGTCTTTGGGGTCTTTGTAGCCTAAATTGAAGTCTCCTAAGAGAAGGCATTGTGAGGAGTTTTTTAGGTTGTCGGTAAGGATGGCATTGAGGTCTTCCTCGAAAGATCCCGGGGGTCCGGGCGGTCTGTATAGTAAGTGAATGGATATTGTTTGGGAGTTAGCGATGGGTAGTTTGGCTGTAAGTGATTCACATGATGGGAGGTGTGTGGCGGAGTTGAGTCTGATGTTAAGGTGGGTCTTGGCAATGATGGCCAAACCACCGCCTTTAGCTTCAGTTCTGTCCGCTCGGATGATGGTGTAGTCAGTGGGGATGGCTAGCGAAAGGGCTGGGCCTGCGGCTGCATGAAGCCAGGACTCTGTTATGGCTAGGAAGTCTAGATCTTCAGCTAAAATGAGATCAGCGATATCCGTGGCATGGGCAATCATGGAGCGTGCGTTGATGAGGGCACCTTTTATAGGTAGGGTTTTGGCTTTGGCAGGGGTGGCTTTACTTCGGCAGTACAATTGCCACTTCTTGTAGAATCAAGGCAGCAAATATTTTAGCTGCAACGTTGATCACCGGGCCTAAAGTTGTTGGAATTGTTTATGGGTCCTTTTCTGTGCAACGGGATGATAATGGAAGTGAGCCACGACGAGGGAATCTTTTTGCTTAAAAATATTGATTTAAAGATTTCTAGAAAAATCTGTGCCCAAAAGTGAGGATCGTCTTTAATAATGCAGGGGGGCAAACCATCAGGTCCTGCACATTTGGAGGCTTTTAGTTTGTGAATGGCAACTAGTATATCATCAAATCCCCAAGGACAAATACCTGGAATACTATGGCATTGTGGAGGTTTTTCTAAGAACATAAAGGCTACAGGAAGTGCATATTTATGGAGAAAGAAAGAAGTCCAAGTTGCTCCATCGATCGATGAATCAAACTCTAAATTCCTCTCTTTGTCAGTTGTTCTGAGATGTTTCCATATGTCTTTGGTTTTACGTTTGCATAACATCTGAACCATATTTTGGATATGTTTCAGTGAAATTATGGAATGTATTCGTTCAATAGCATTCTTGAATTTCATCTATATTTGTTTTTTGTTCTTAAAGAAAAGATTTGGGTCGCAGAGAAATAGGGACTTATTTGCTTTTCTCAATTCAACATATTTTTTTCGTTTAAGCTCTGAAATTTCTCGTGAAAGCTGAGATATAAAGGTTTTTTTATAGGTTCCAGAATTTGTTTGTGATGTCGCAAGAGTGCCAAGATGAATGGCAATCATCTTCAGATTCCATTGTAGAATACAATCCATCTCATTAGGGACTAAACTACTGCATTTCCATAAATCCCAATTGACAAGAAAGGAAGGTTTTCTACATGTACTATGGTTCCAATTAATCGAAAGCCTATTTATATCACTCTGAATTAGAACCAGTGGAATCGTGCACCAATGTTTCGATCTGACCAGTCATCGAAGATGTGACCATCAAATGATCCCCCAAAGTGGGATCCAAGGTCTTTGTCAGTGATAGCATCCCCGATAGTGACTTAGAGCCTACCAAATAGTCTATCCACAAACAATGTGTTCCTCTTTTCCAAGTAAATGTCTTGTGGCTAACATCAGGTTGTATGGTATACAAGTCCCAGCTTTCTAGAAATTGCAACCATACTTTCCCTTTTTCGCTCGCTAGCCTCGAATAATTCTGGGCTCGAATTTTGATACTTGAAGAATGAGGAAAAAGGCTGCATTAAAGTCTCCTCCAATAAGAATTTCTGCTTCGGGTGTGTTATTAAAGGCCTCCAAAAGGGCTGTATCAAGAATTTCACATGCCTGAGGAATGGGCATAAGAGATGGGTTCCAATATAATGATATCAGAAATACATTCAAATTACGTAAAAAAATCTATATTTATATCTATCAGTAGAAACAAATCGTATTAATAAATGTGATTTACCCTAAACTGAAGCCCATTGTTAATGAGGATAGCCAGGCCGCCTGCAGGTCTACCTCCTTCGCCACTGGCTGCTTGGGTCACAAAGGAGGTATACCCATCAAAGTGCAATTTGTCCATAGACATAGTTTCTTGGATTATAAATATGTGTGGCAAAAGGTCTATGTTAGTTAGCAAAAGCCATTTTTTAAGGTTGTTGAAGCCGCAGCAGATCCATATTTTTAGATCCTTCAATTATGAAGAAGCTTGATTTGGGATAATAGCAGATGCAGCTTTTATAGGGGGCTCTACCCATGTTAGGTCATTAAGACCGGTGGTACGGGAAGCTAATTGTTCCAACATCCGTTTAGATGTGTCTGTGTTAGTGGCAGCCTGCAAAGCATTATTTTCAGCAAAAATCAAGTTGAGTGGCTGAAAATCAAGAAAGGCCATCGCGTCCTCAACTAAAGGGAATGCATACATTTCTAGACCCAAGTCAGTTTTATGTTCCAAGAGTAGCTTTGTAATAATGGAAGAGAGGATTTTTGAAAGCGCATACGATTATTATTTATATTGGATAGTCGGATGCTTTCAATATCATTGGAAACTAGGCTGTGAAGCAAAGGAATTTTATATAGCAACTTCATTAAGAAGGAGCGATTAATACATTACTTCCCATTAATAGTATGATCACTCTTCCAACCAATAATTGTTTTCATTGCAGCAGGTATGTTAAATGATAATAAGGTTGAATCCGAGAATGCCGAAGGGGGGGTTACTACATTTTTTCCAATGATATTTGCAGCTTTTCCATCAGATAAGGATCTTCCCTCAGGTAGTGACTCACTGCCTGTTGGCCTTTGGAGTCCATGTACTCTGTGAACATTTGAACCTTCTCTATTTTCATCAGAATTAGAGACAACAGAGGGTCCATTCTTAGTAACAGTTAATGCCTGAGCAGATTCGGCCAACAGCGGCAGAGAAAAGGCATTCTTCAGGTCTACAATGGGTTCAAGAAGTATAAGTTCCCCTGACGCAGATAAAGTTTCAAAACATATTTGAATGTGAGTGGAAAACTTAAGAGGTCTTTCATTAGATGGTGAGGGAGGAGCTATTTCCTCGTTGGGTACTTTCTGGGAGGAGCTATTTGAGAAGGACTTTCCCCCTTCAGTATGGTACTCAATTTTTTGAGATTTTCCAGTTTTCTTATTTAACTTCTCAGGAAAGTATGCAGTCATGTTTGCCTGTGTTAAGTTTGTAAACTTAGCACCTACAGAGGCCATATGTAGGGGGTGTTTACCCCCAGATTAGGAGTACTTAAGTCTCCAGCTGTCTTCGAGGAGTCTCTGTCGGTGCAATCTGACCGACCATTAGGTGTGGGTTCTACCTTCTTTGGCGGGATCTGGAGTACGATTTTGCTCTCCTCATTCAATTGGTTCAAATTTAGTGCATGATTGTCTACATTTTGTATGGGTAACTGTTTCTGTGGTTTTATTCTCCCAGGCCCATCTATGATTTTCTTCAAGCCTGAGTGTGCCCCAATATCAAAGCGTTCGTTTTGTGCCTTTTTAATGCATTTTGATTTTTTTTTGGCTCTTCTAGATAAATGATAGAACTCTTCTGAGGAGGCTGTTGTCATGTTTTCTCAGTGATTCTTTCTAACTCCTGTTCCTGTTCTATAATTGCAGTGATCGCAGAGGGACTGTCGGGCAAAACATCATGCCTATCTACCACTGGCATAGGTTTATGGTCCACTTGTGGATTCTCAGAGAGATGCATCTGAGGATTCATTTTATACAAGAATTGTTCTATCTGTAGTAGACTATCATGTTGCAGTCTAGCTACTTCAAGTATGTCAATTGTTTCGCCGTTAACACCATTATTACATGAGTTTATAGGTTGCACTACTATTTGAGCAAATGACATCAGCTTACCATGAGCAAGAAAGGGGTCATTTCATGTTTGTGTCCCCTTAGATCTTCTTAAGATTGTGTCAGAGACAGTAAACTCGCATTTTACTATCAAGGCAGCTATTTTGGGGCAATCCAGATGGAATGTATGGCAGGCATCTTGTGATAGAATAAATCCTTCTAGTTTGTTTAACTTTTCATTGTTGAGCAAGATGCAATTTTTTTATATCATGCAGTAATGCATGTGAGAATTCATGACCCCTATCTAAGAGGTTTAGAATTCGGGTTATTACAGGGAAGTCATGTGTTTCTTTCTCTAGTGCTTCTGAAAGCTTTCGCTCTGATGATAAAGGTATCTCCGGCGAATGGGGCATATTGGAATCTGGAGCGGAAATATCTAATTCACCTGGAACTTGAAATTCAAACAAAGGTTTTACTTCCATTTGTCTGTGTTGACGTTGGCAAACTAGTAGATCTTTGCGAAAGACTTGGACCCTCATTCCGAGTAGGGCGGTAAGTATAGGCAATTACCGGTATGGCATAAAGAACGCTTCCGTGCTGGCACAAGACCGTAAAAAATGGCCTATTCCGACTCTGCATGCACGCGCTTTGCACCATGCCGGTAACGCACCTCAGCGCCATGCCGTAAAAGGGCCCCAAATGCCCTTACCGGCAACAAGAACACCGTACATAACACTACCGACATAGAGAACTTAGAGGTAACCGTAAATAGCGGTCACCGCTATTTACGGTCACCGTTAAAAAACGGAACCGGAAAAAACGTCATCGCACAGGAACGGGAATTAGCACGGCGTCCATCTTTAAAATCACAATCCATTGCCATTCTCTCCATATAGGACCCCTAGCCATACATTGAACAGAGAAATAGGCTTTGGAGACCAGCATCATTCCCAAAGCATTAAAAAAGGGTGCTGCACGCATAAGAAAGGAGTGCTTTACCCAGGATAGGCTCTAGGTACTGGTCGACACTCTGCACGAACATGCAGACACTGTATTCAGCAGTGATATGCGGAGACCCACCGTCGTCAGGAAGAAAGAGATCTGGGCCTTGGTGGCACAGAGGGTGAGTGCCGTTGGAAACACCCCCCGCACCACCAAGGACTGCAGGAAACATTGGGATGACCTCCGTCTCAGGGTGCGGGCCATCCTCTCGGCAAACCGAAGTCAGGCTCTGGAGACAGGAGGATGGCCAGGTTCCCCCATCAAAATGATGCCGTGGGAGGAAACGTGTGCGGCCATGATGGGCACAGAAGCCATAGAAGGTGTTGGAGAAATGGAGTGCGGTGCAGCGTCATCCGCTGATGGAGGTGAGTGTCATGAGTCAAGACAGAACATGCATTCCTAACGTAAGTCACTGCCAAGGGCTGGGCAAGGTGTCATGTCATGGTGGGGCAACCCCTCCAATGAAATCATGCTGTAACAAGTGGGACCCAGGCCGATGTCAGGTGCAAGGCTGTAACCCATATGGCCCATACCACACAAAGAGGTCGAATCTGTGAGGCACACGGGGCTGTGATTGTAAACATTGTGAATGTGAGTCAACATGAGTGACCCAGACATCTGCATGCATTGACCATCCAAGCCAAGATCACTGTCCCACTCACCACCGAAATGTCAACAAGCCGCTGCAATCCCATTGTGATACCATAGGCATGTAGAAATGCTGAGCCCCAAATTATTGCTCATGCCGTCTCTCTTCCCCCCCCACAGGCAGCGAGCATGACAGCGAGGACCAGGAAAGCACCCGGGCCAGTACCTCCAGGGGCAGAGTCAGGGGCCGCCGCATACCTGCAAGCAGGAAGACAACACAGGCAACACCACCTGCCTCAGCAACCCCCATGGAGGGTGCACAACCCCCACACGCACCCCTACCCATGCCTGCAGTGCCGCTGGACACATGTCCCATGCTGCACTCTGAGGAGTGGCTTGTGAGAATGCAGCCATGTGCCTCGTCGATATACCAGACAACCCCCCATCAATATCGGGAGCCAACGTGGAGGACATCATTGACATTGGCCATACCCCTGACACAACATCATACAGCCAGATGGCACACAGCGACTCCAGGGAGAGTGAAACAACAGGGCTCACAGGGCAAGGAGTACAACCTGCCTTTCCTGTATCTACTTCCCCTGCAGAATCTCTGTGAAGGCCTGCAGGCCCAATACCAAGCCTGCCAAGCACATCGGCCACATCGGCCATGGATGTAGTGCACTCCAAGCATCTCACAGGCCTCATTGAGGAGTTCATCAGGGACAATCGCGAATCAAGGGTGGAGTGGCGCAATGACCTTCAGGCTCTGGGCGCGGTGATCACAGCGAACACAAACCAGCTCTGCAACTTCCTTGTCCGGATCGCAGATGCCCTGGAAGCAGCACACCCACACCACAGCTCCAGCGGGAGGAGCCACCTTCACAAAGCTCCTCCACCCAGACCAGCCAGGTCCGTCGTTCACTGCGTACATTGCGCCACCACGACATGGATCCCCCTGGCTCTGGGAATGCACATTGACCATCCCGGCACACACATGTGGCCTATGTTGGCCCAATTGAACTATTGTGGGGTTGTTGTGGGGGGAGGTGGAGGGGGGGAGGGTGTGTGTGGGAGTTGTGGGGAAGGGGGGTGAGGGTGTGTGTGGGAGTTGGGGGGAGTGGGAGGGGGGAGGGTGTGTGTGGGAGTTAGGGGGGAGGGGGAGGCGGGTGGTGGTGTAGGTTTTGTTGTACACGTTAGAACTTTATCATTCAATACACCGGTTGATCATCCAAAAAAAAAAGAGTGGACATTGATCATTGTGCATGTGTCTTTTAATGTTCCACAGTGCATGGTGTACATGTATCCACACACCCAGTGCCTGATGTCCTGTCATCCTCACACCCTCAGCCGACTAGTGAGTCAGAAATATTGTCCGATCAATGATTGCCACACGGCACGTCCCTCCTGTGCATCGGCACCGTGATGCTGTCCTGCCATTCCTGCATCCTCCCCCTCATCATCATCTGGTGGTAGCAGTTCCACGTCAGTGGGCAGTGGCACGTTCCAACGGATGCACATGTTGTGCAGCATTACACATGGCATGGTGATCTTGGACACCTTCTCGTGGCTGTAGATGAGTGCCCCACCCGACCGGCTGAGGCAATGAAATCGTGCCTTCAACAGGCCAAAGGTCTGCTCTATCACCACCCGTGTATGGGTATGGAATCTATTGTAGTCCCCCTTGTGCCTGTTCTGTGGGTTGCGGACCGGGGTCATGAGCCATGGCTTCAAAGGGTAGCCAGCATCACCTGCATAAGAGTGGAATGAAGCTAAGTGTTTGTAAATTCATGGTGGAGAACTGTACTAGTCTTACATGTCAACAGGTGATTACTGGCCAAACACACATGTCCCAGGATGGATTCACCCCATTACTGGCCCGGCAATGTGTCCTGTACAATGGAATGATGGAGGGGGTATCTTCTTCATGATGGGTTATGGTGTGCGCTCATGTCTTGTTGCATGTGCATCGTATATGCATGCAGCAGTGTTGGACTGCATTCATTGATGTGTTGTGCGAGTTTTGGTGACGGGGGGTTGCCTGTAGTTAGTGGCATACTCATCATTCTGCACTGATCTGTGCCATGGTGACTTGCAACAATCCTATGGGTGTGCAGGACCAGTCACACGCTGTGGGATCCCTGTTGGACTCACTTCTATGCACTCCCAGGGATGACTGTCCTGTGTGGTGAGATGCAGGAGTCTGCGACATGGTGCTATTGCACTGCATGGTGCAGGATGCCCTTATGGTGTGTAAGGGCAGCCGATGAATGGTGCATGTGTTGTGGTATTTGGGCAGGTTTCCTGTTAGTCATGTTGTGTTAGGGTCAGCTCTAAATCATCACTGTGTGGTTAGGTAGTCATGTGCCGTGTCACTTGCCTTGGGGCACAGTGTTCTGTGAGGTGCACATCGTGCACTGGCGTGAACATTGCTAGCCAGGTGAAGTAGGCATCTCCCCCCCTTTCCCAGCCAGGTGAAGTAGGCACCCCCCCCCTTTCCCAGCCAGATGAAGTAGGCATCTCCCCCCTTTCCCAGCCAGGTGAAATAGGCATCCCCCCCTTTCCCAGCCAGGTGAAGTAGGCATCACCCCCCTTTCCCACCCAGGTGAAGTAGGCATCTCCCCCCCTTTCCCAGCCAGGTGAAGTAGGCATCCCCCACCTTTCCCACCCAGGTGAAGTAGGCATCTCCCCCCCTTTCCCAGCCAGGTGAAGTAGGCATCCCCCACCTTTCCCACCCAGGTGAAGTAGGCAGCCAACATACTCACAGCCCCAATGCACTGCCATGGCCCATTCAGGTTACTCACCAAGCAGCCAGGCACATCGTCCGGCATGTCGCTCCATGTAGCATGGTAGTGTGGAGTTCCGCAGGACCAAGGAGTCATGAGTTGATCCGGGGTATCGGGCATTGCAATGTGTGATGGTCTTTCTGGCATTACACACCATCTGGACGTTGATGGAGTGGTATTGCTTGCGGTTGCGATACGGCACCTCCATGGCATGCGGGACCACCAACTCAACGTGGGTGCAGTCGAGGGCACCTATGCAATTTGGCATGCCTACCAGTGCATGGAAGGCAACTTTTTTTATCATATATCTCCTGGGGAGTACGGGGTAGGGATATGTAGTCCCTTGTGTGGTTGAGGTGGGCATCCAGCACTTGGTTGAGTATCCGGGAAAATATGGGCTGTGAAATGCCATGCATGTGTCCGACTGTATGCTGGTAGGTGCCTGTGGCAAGGAAGTGGAGCACAGACACTACCTTCAGTAGAGGGGGGGTGGCAGTGCTGATTTCTATGAGGCTAACTATATCGTCATGTAACAGGTCCACTATGGTGGTAATGGTGTCCCTGTCAAGCCGGTTCATGGTGTGGATCTGTTCTGGTGTGAGGTTGAAGGGGGTGGCTCTGATGCAGGGGATTGGGGGCTGGCGGCGTGGTAATGGTGGCTGCACCGGTAGGGCATGCTTGGCCTGTCTCACCCTCCTTCTCCTCCTGGGTATCCTCTGTGGTGTTGGCTGTGGTTGTTGTTGTTGCTGTTGTTGTAGTTGCTGCCTTGCAAGCAGGGCCTCCAGCTCAAGGAATGCTGCTACAATTGGTATCATCTTGGTGTGGGAGTGGGTGTGGTGTGTGGGTGTGCTTTTTTTGTGCTGTGCCAGACTCCATTGCCTCCACCTGTGCTGATTGAGGGCACCTGTGCCTCTTGGAAACACTGCTCATGGTTCTTAACACCTTCTCGGCGATGTCGTTATTTACTCCATGCCGGTAAAGTACTTTGCGGTCTTGTGGAGGCCGTTTTTTGCATGTCCGCATTACTTAGGATCAGCTCTGGTTTACGCCATGCCGCTAATTTCAGCATGGAGTGTCGGGCGCGCGCCACTAGACCGCTATTTACGACCTCGTACTTTACGGCGCCGTAAATAACGGTCTGGTAGGGCAGAATAGTCCGTAACGGGAAACGATGACAGTAATCCTTTTCCGCATCGTTTTCCCCTTACCTCCTAACTCAGAATGACCCCCTAGGTCTAGATTTGGCAAGGTCTTTTGGGTTGGGCTTATGCAAGTGAACGTGAACGAAAGGGCCCAAAAGTCGAAACTGGTGTAGAAGGACCCAAAGAAAGCCGCACACGTTTGTCAAGATCGGCCATAATGACCGGTGCGAGCACTGAAATATCTGCAAGTGGAGTACACTTATCTACGTGAATATCAGCAGCCACACGATGTGTGTTCTTTATGATTTCTTTATCGGCAAATGGATCAAGTGTAATGTCCTCATTTGCTGCTTTTAGCGAGCATAACGCTTTACATTCTGGAATATCCATATTGATGTCATTTTTATCAGTGTTGTCAAGTACATGGTCATCTACATTTGATTGAAGTGACATCGAGAGAAAAGAACGTTTCCCTTTTGAGAAACCAGTAGCACTCAGCATTGTTTTTTTTTTATTTTTAGATTTAAGGATACTCTCACAATGCTGCTCTTTAACGGGTATATCTTTAATTGTCTTCCCGTTGCGCAGCGTAGTTTCCATATTGTAAGAGAGAGCTGCACCTGATACTCCAACTATTATGTTATGTGCTCTTAAGTTAAATTGCTAGAAAGAAAAAAAAAATGTCGAGGGCAAGTCTCTTCTTGAGTGCTTTCACTCCATAGAAGAATAACAAAAAAACAAAAAAATGAAAAAGACAGGGGCAAAAAGCATAGAACAGATGAAAAAAAAAGACAGATGGGGTTCTATTTTACCTTTTGCCTCTAGCCTCTCAGCCAAACAGCTGAACAGCTACTACTTTAGATGCTACTTCGGATGCACGTGCGCGATGCAAATTAGCATCTAAAGTAGTAGTTGTTGAGCTGTAAGAGCTGTTACTCTGCCCCAGCTAATGTCTGTTTGCAGAAACCTGGATTCCGCCTAAGAAGACTGCCTGAAATATCACCAGCACAAGTGCCGTCGACATGCCTCTGACCCCGCATCCTGCCTGCCAAACTGTGTGTGCTTTGCTACTTTACCTGAGGTGCATGCGCATCGCGCGTGCGCATCCAAAGTAGCATCTAAAGTAG
This sequence comes from Ambystoma mexicanum, assembly GCF_040938575.1. Lineage (NCBI taxonomy): Eukaryota > Metazoa > Chordata > Amphibia > Caudata > Ambystomatidae > Ambystoma > Ambystoma mexicanum. Next base: position 88,778,921 of record NC_090925.1, read on the forward strand.
TAGGTGTTGAGCTGTAAGAGCTGTTACTCTGCCCCAGCTACTGTCTGTTTGCAGAAACCTGGATTCCGCCTAAGAAGACTGCCTGAAATATCACCAGCACAAGTGCCGGCGACATGCCTCTGACCCCGCATCCTGCCTGCCAAACCTGTGTGTGCTTTGCTACTTTACCTGAGGTGCATGCGCATCGCGCGTGCGCATCCAAAGTAGCATCTAAAGTAGTAGGTGTTAAACTGTAAGAGCTGTTACTCTGCCCCAGCTACTGTCTGTTTGCAGAAACCTGGATTCCGCTCATATCTTCCTGAGTGGGAATTTGGACTTGTTTCAGCGTTTACATAATAACACATCATTATCATTTAGCCATGGATGTCTGCTTGCATTCACAGTAATTTGGTAATATGGGCCTATATACACTGATCTTAATGATACATATGGTTATCCATTCTTGTATGAAATGTATATAACATTATAGTGATATCACAACCATATTTTTCGTAGTGTACTTAGGACCAATATGTGATGTACCTGTTTTGTCAAGGGGTGAAAGGTCGTGGTCCATCGCTTCCCGAGATGTCACTTCGAGGTAAGGGTGTGGGAGGGGGCAAATTAGATCACTTCCTGTGATGTCATCAGAGGTCATGTGATGTCACTTCCGCTACCCCTGCCATTTTGGTGAAATGACGTCCTTGCTTAGAATGTCTGTGCTGCAGCATGGATCACACAGACTGCTTCCTCTAGTGCTGGGTCTCCAGCATCTTCCCCTCAGACACAGGGGAATGAGTACTTTGAATCGAAAGGAACGGGGCAGCTTTCCAACATGGCTCCCTTCACCTTTCTTGCTCTGCTCCAAGGAGTCCTCCCTCCCATGCCATGCTGAACGGTACTCTGCTCCATGCACTGGCCTCCTGGTCCTTCTCCCATTGACTCTCTCTGCCACTGGATTGGGATCCATGTATACACATGCAGTCCCTTGATAGGCTGCAGGTGTGAATGATTATTCAGTCCTGCCACACTCCATTAAAGGTATATGTTCGACCATAACTACTCCTAGCAGGCATCTTCCTCTTCTAAGTATTAGAGTGGTAAAAGAGCAGAGTGTTAATATCTCTTAGTTGCCTCATCTTCGCCCCAGTAGTTTTACCAGGATGGGGTTAGTAGAGACAGGGCGATAGTTAGCTGGGCAGGATGAGTCAGCATATGGCTTTTTTAAGAGAGGATACATAAATCAGCAAGAGAAGAGATGCTGTTCTTAATGGTTCCGGAGGAGCAGGGGAGCACCTGTTTGGAGGAGCCCTTCATAAAGCGGACCACTTAAGAGACCTCATCCGGTGCTATGGGAAGTAGGAAGGAAAGTCAAAGTGGTAGGAGCAGGGGGCATTGCGAGGCAGAGGAGCAGGCGTGGGTGAGGAGATGGGGTGGAAGAGAGTGAAAAGAGGATTTACTGAATTTTGTCTATGAAGTGGAGGCCAAGGCAGTGCAGAGAGTTTGGGAAGGATGGAGGGTGGCGGAGACTGCAAGTGGATTGGCAAGTTCCTTGCGTCCAAGGACAAATGATAATGATATATTACTATATAGCACTTACGCTTAAGCGCTTTATGTAGATCAAATATACATACAATATCACCAAACCTGGTTGGTACTCATTTATCGACCTCAGAAGCGTGAAAGGCTGAGTTGAGGTGTTTAATAACAGGCTAAAAAGTGATTCACCCCCTGAAGTGTGCCTGGAAATAAACCTTTGAGTCTAGCTATTATTGGATAGAATTCCAGAAAGACAAATGATGTGTTATTCTTATTCTTTCTTATTTAGCGTCACTGCTCAAAGTGATACACTTGTGGAACCCCTTTTTTTTTTTAAAGATGCCTGAACAAGAAAGTCAGACACTCCAAAAATAAAGATCCACATGACACTGGCCACATCCCAGGAGCATACATTTAAAAAAAAAAAGTAAGAAAAATATATTTTTTTCCTAGGGGTAGCAATGGAGACCACAGGGGTAGCAAGGGAGAACTCAGGGGTCGCAACTGCGACCCCTGGTGACCCCTAAATGATGTCCATGATCCTAAGAAAACAGTGAGTTTCTGGGGCTTAAGAATCCCAGTGCACGTATATGAATTTAAAGGATAGTTCCGGTACTTTTTTTTTATTGTCCCTACGGTTCGGCCATGTGTTTTTAAGCATAACTCGGTAGATCGTAGAAAACTTTCCTATGGACCTTACCCGACTTTTCGTCCATTAACGCACTCGAAATCAGCCGCCATTTTCTGATAATCCTATCATTTCCCCCCATCGACCTGGCTCACCTGCTTTTGCGGCACTAAATCAAATCCCCCGCCCCTGAAACAGACTTTATCAAAACATTCATATTCCCCGCCTCTATCCGTGACGTGACTGTGCTGCGTAGGCAAACGCGCCCAGGCGTCTTCTACGCGACTCCACACAGAACCCGGAAATCAACACAGATCAGCTCACAACACAGCGCGCCACAATTGGGAATATGAAACTGTACTTTTAAATCAAACCGCAAGATTGTAAATTTGGTAAAGTATATTTATTTGACATCAAATGTTTAGAGAATATTCAGCGATTTTCTTTTTTATTTGCTCACGTTCCAAAAAGTTCGTTTTGAGGCACGCAATGTTCCTTTGCTGTACACAGGGTCTTAGATCATCTCACAATACAGCGCCACAATTCGGAATATGTAACTGTGGTTTAAAAGCAAACGGCAAGATTGTACATTTGGCAAAGTACATTTATTGGACATCAAATGTTTAGAGAATATTCAGCGATTTGCATTTTTCTTTGCTCTCGATCCAAAATAGTTCGTCTTGAGGTAAGCGATGTTCGTGTGCAGTACACAGGGTGTTGGTTTACGATAAAATAAGCTCTTCGGTCGCACTGATAATCGCATGGCTGTTCCAACAACGAGGCACTAGGCCACCACAACGGTCTGTATGTTGCATCTAGCCGTTAGTACCGCATAAGGGCATACTTGTACTTGGCGATCGTCCCATAAAATGGTCAGGGTGGTAACGTTGTTCACGCGGAGAAGCAACTGGCGGTTGAAAAACCCATCCGCCGGTGTCTGGTACTCGTGACACATACAATAATGAAGGATGTACCTGTTTTAAAAACATAAAAAATGAAATTAGTCTCACCATCAGATCTTTATTAAAATTATTCATTTTATATATTAGGTCGGGAAATTATTTCATAGCTAGGACAGTGCAACTGGGTATTATACGTCATTTCCAGTAACCCATCCCCTCTCCTCCGCCTTTTTCAGAGCCGCCTGAGCGTCAGTGGACCACTTCGTCACTGATATGATATAATATGGCATTTGCAACGCGCCTATACACAAGTGTTTCAAGGCGTGGCGAGGCAGGAAGGGGGGGGGAACAAGGAGAAGACAGCCAACGATCCTACAAGGCCAGGTGTCATTCAGATCGCGCAAGTGCAGGGGTAGGGGGAAGGTAAAAGTGCAAGGGGAAGGGGAGGGGGGAAGTGGAGTACAAGGTAAGTAGCATAAAATAATAAATACATAGGGCCAGCTGGTGGCGAGTGCAAGGTAAGTGCAGAACAAGTGCTGGGAAGGGGGGGCTGTAGGATACTGAGACAGTCCCCCAGTGCAGGGGTTGACAGGGAGGCAGTGCAGGTGGAGAGTGGAAGGGCCCAGGACTGAGGTCGCAGACAGTGGACCAGTTGTAGCAGGGGAGAGGGAGAGAGAAAGCAGAAGCAAAGAGTAAGGTTTTGAGGTGCTTCCGTAAAAGGAGATTGTTCTCCTCAAGATAGTGCGCGGTACAAAATTTCATCCGAATAATAATATCAATCAAACAACTATCGAATACAATGAATTTGGCCTCTTTCCTTATACTGTCACTCTGCATCCCAGCTGGTTCGGCCTGTAACGTTGAGGATATGTCACTCACATGAAAGGTAGAATCTCTGATATCGTATTCCGCTATGTTCAGTGATATTGATGGTGTTTCATTGTTGTCCACTTCATTCTCTTCCATTGCATCATCTGTTCCTTCTCTGGCGATGGGTGAATAAAACAATTTCTTCAACTTTCTCGCGGTCTTAGTTTTTGCGGGTGTGGATTCTGTGAATTGATCTCCGACTGCATCCGAACTACCAGGATGACATCCACTATCAATGGCTTGTGGTGGTATAGCTCCGTTGTCAATCACTTCATATTCTTCCCATTGGCACGATGCATCTCCAGTCTCAAGTCCCTGCCAAAAGGTTTGACAAGCAACATCTCTCGTTCGCTTCACTGTCTGTGTAGATCTAGTTCGTACACCCACTCGCAACTAGAGGACAGATTTGAAAAGGGATGTTCAGTTTAAACACAACTTACAGTATAGAACTATTAACAGTGAAAAACAACATAATATAGTGACCAGGACACTAACCTTCTTTTGCTTTCTTTTCTTTGAAACTTTCTTGCCTCGAACTTCAACATCCGGACGCTGTTGCTCCGACTCGTGTGTGCATGTCTCCACTTCCTCTTGCGCTGCAACGACTATATTTTCATGATAAGCACATCCATCCCGCACTGACGCTCCATCGACTCCCTGAAACATAGAACTTTCATTAGTATGTATAATAATATTGAAAACACAAAAATGTACTTGGGGACCAATACCCACGTACATCACAATAGCAAAACACGAATGAACGCTTTGTGTAGAACATTCAAATGACAATTATTCACGCATTGTTGATCTAGTTAGATGGAACTGTCAAGATCCATACCTCGGGCTCCTGATAGACTTCCATTGATGATATTATTGAAGATGATGCTTCAGTAACTCCCTGAAACACAGTAATTGCATTAGTATGGTTTTCTATTTTGTTAAAAAGAACATAAACTTTGTGCAGGCGTCAACGGCTCATCTAAATAGACCTGCACAAACGATCAGTTGTCTAAAATAAATAATGGATATGTAAATATGATTCGATTTGCTCGATCGTTGGAAGTGTCACCCCCCAGAGATCTGCATCAACTACTAGGGGTGATGTTCTTGTAGAAGAAGCTCCGTCATCTCCCTGAAACATAGTACTTGCGTTAATAAAGAAGGAAGTATAGCGGATGTAATCACGTCATATGATTTCGCTTGATCGAACTGTCAGTATCCATACCTCGAAATGCATAAGAACATCAAGGGACGATGTAACTGCGGTGCACACTTCTGCAAGCTGTTGCGCCGACCCGTAACTGCATGCTCCCCCTTCTTCTTGGACTAATGCTCCATCGACTCCCTGAAACATAGGACTTTCATTAGTAATGAACACAATATTGAAAAAAGAAGACACATAGGAGGGCGACGACAGTAGGACATATCAATGGCTAAAAACGAAAGAAACATTGTTTGTAACAATCACGCTACAAGAATGCAAGATCTGATGATCTCCATCGATGGAACTGTCCGGAAACGTACCTCGAGCATCTGAGTGACATCAACGGTTGTCGTCAATACGTTGGACTCCTCAGCATCTCCCTGAAAGACAGTACTTGCATTATTTTGGATAACAATAATTATAACTGAAAACAAAGACTAGAGGACGAGTACAAGGGTGTACCATTAGGTAAAATAATTACACGATAAATTAAAACTATTGATTTACATGCCTAAAACAAGTCAGTGGCAGAATAGCCAAGTAAGATTACCCGATAGGCGCTTGAAGTGGCTGATGACTGCAATAACGACACGGATGGAGAATCTTCCGCCTTCATATTGAGTGGATACATAAATGGGGAAATTATTGTTAGCTAATGCTACACACTACCGCAAGGCCGAGAGATAAATACATAAACTTGACTCACCAGTGGAGGGATGTGGACGAATAGAGTGGGAATAGCGGTTGAGAGCAATTTTCGCCTCGCTCGCGGTGTGTTCTTCTTTATTAGCAATGATGTGGAGTACATGTCTGAGCTAAAGTGCCTGCTGCAGTTGCGGTATCGATCACCCCTCTTGTCCGCAAAGACTTCTAGGACTCTACTTTCAAGCTCAGACGGTGGATATCCGCAATATCGGACCCATTCTCTTATCTGATCTATTGTTTTAGGGAAAACATGCATTATAATACCTTCAGATTTATTATGGGTCTTCGAAGGGCAACCGCCAATGGAACAGGCAGGCATTGTGGAAAGTTCTGAAAAGTAAAGATCAACAATTCTCTATGAATACCAATGTGTTAAAAAATTAAATGACACATAAAAGGTTCAATGCAAGGTTCTTTTTGGTTCTTGGAACTATACACGTTATTCACATGCGGATAAGTATTTGAATAACTTTAAAAAAATAGAAAAATAATTTCACTAAACTCAGAACATGTGACTAGTTCCTTGCATGTACTGTCTTGAACGAAAAGAAATTGGACGCAAAATGATTATGGTACATGGCCTTACCTTGACGAACAAACAGTTAGATGCAGGGATCAGAGTAGTTTCTTGTCGTAGATCAGGGAGCAGTTCACAGGTTGCAAACTGACGAGTTTCCTCGAAGTGGTCACGGAAGTTCACAGAGACGAAGAGCAGATAACCAGCACCTTCACGGGTTGACTAGCAAAGCGCAAAGAAGTTCTCATTAGAAATATGAAGTGGGTTATAAAGAATTCGAAACAGGGGTGTGTTTGTGAATGAATGACGTGTATATGTCGTGGCATTATGCGGTTTGCAGGGGGCCGTCCATCGTGAGGGGGGATGCTTGGCAGGAGACACGGGGTCTGGAGGTAGACATGGGAACAACAACCCATGCTCTATAGACCACTTTGAAGTGTACATGGTCTTTGGCACCTCTTGGCCTTTATCGCTCCCTGACAGCTCCACTTGCCAGCGCAAGTACCCCGGTGCGAACTGCCTTTGATAGGGCGGGGGGTGGATTGGGGCGGTGGTCGTGCAGACAAGACACAGGAAGACTCGTGAATGGAGACACACTTATGTGGATTGCAGGGGGCCGTCCAGCGTGAGGGGGGATGCTTGGCAGGAGACACGGGGTCTGGAGGTAGACATGGGAACAACAACCCATGCTCTATAGACCACTTTGAAGTGTACATGGTCTTTGGCACCTCTTGGCCTTTATCGCTCCCTGACAGCTCCACTTGCCAGCGCAAGTACCCCGGTGCGAACTGCCTTTGATAGGGCGGGGGATGGGGATTGGGGCGGTGGTCGTGCAGACAAGACTCGTTTGCCGCAGGGCCTCACCAAGGAGAGGCCATCTAACTGCTTGTAAGAGGCAGGCTGCAGGATCTAGTACATGGAAGGCAGGGGGGTGAGTTTATAAATACCTCACCCTCCCAGGAGAATATATGGGTGCAGTTCACCCTGGAGACCCTGGATGCCTAGGCAGTTAGTCAGCAGCAGGCTGGCCTGTGGTGGCAAGGCGGCACGGGCCAGAGGGGGTCATCTCTGTACCCGGTGCCCAAAAGGATGATTTATTATGATCAACCATATTGATTATTTACCTATAACCATGTTTTGTATCAATAAAATCCAATGGCCTTTTATTGCCAACGATTGAACAAAGTGGTGTGGTAAGTATTTTTGGGGGAGGAGGCAAGGCCGGGAGGCTTGATGCCAACCCGCAAAATAACATATGTATGTCTGCTGCATATGGGTTCAACGGTTATGTGGATTGAAGATGGGCGGCCAGCGTGAGGGAGGATGATGGCCGGAGACATGTGGTGTGACAAGACAAGGCACAGGAAGACTATTCAATGGAGACACACTAGATTCATTTAAAAAATCAAAACAACCATTGTTAAAATATATGTTGGGTTTTATTTTAGATCTTAATTTCAATTGAACATAAATAATAAACATTACACATTGTAAAGTTCCGGTTGTAGCACATCTAGGGAAAATCTGCGGTATTGTCCACTGTCGCTGGGGAAATGTTGTCTAATGGCAAGTACCGCACAGGCAGGTATTACTCTCCGAACGCGGTGTCCGAGCCTCCCGTGAAGCCACCAAGTGAAGCAACGATAGGCCACCAGCCTGTACCACCTGTGAAAATGAAAGATGCAAACTGTATTAAAATGACAAAACTTTCTTATCACTGTCGATTCAGGTAAAAAAATGTCATTCTGCTTTGAAAAAAATTCTATCTAGAAAATGCACAATATGGAACCAATTTACATGCGTTCGAATGATATGTAGATGTAATTTTATATGTGGGAGACGACCATGAAATAGTAGTGGCATCACTGACATCACAACCAGAGTATACTTACTCGTTACTCGGATTACGCGGACGAACAGTGCCGCGAAGTTCGTGCATAAGCACCATCATCATCCTCAACACGGTCCGTGAGAGGCAGGCTTCCCTGAACTCTGGCAGCTCGGTGATGCATTGCGGACTTGGCTCGCCTTCCGAAATGTAGGCCAAGCACCCGGAATTTTCACGGCAGCAGCAGTTCTCCTCCTCAGTTGGCATTAGCTCGCACCGATTGCACGTGCACCAGGTGGAGACGCCGTCCATGCGACATGGTCCAGGCTCTTCATCCGTTGACTGGTCCTCCCAACTGCCGTCCGAATCCCCATCGTTTTCGCGTGCTTGCCTTTCCAGTAGTTCTTCCTCGGTGTACTCGGGCTCGTACATATACAGCATTATTGTAGCCGTTGTGTGGTAAAGAAAGTAAAATAATTTACAGAGATGGTACAGGTGTTCACAAGGCCTAGAAGCGGCGAATGTAGCTGACCAGAGCACAGAAACGAGTCACAGAATACTCAAAGTAACACAGAGAGAGGAATGGAATAGAAAATCTGCTGCTGTGTGTTGTGAAACGGTGTGTTTATACTTATTGAGGAAAGAGGCGTCCTGCCATTTCCATGGCGACACTTCATTAGCTGAGGCGCAGCGATTGTTGACACGAAATGTGCTTTGGCGTTGGGAAATGGGCGGTATGCGTCTGCTGATGTCAGGCTCAGGGGCGGGGGATTTGATTTAGTGCCGCAAAAGCAGGTGAGCCAGGTCGATGGGGGGAAATGATAGGATTATCAGAAAATGGCGGCTGATTTCGAGTGCGTTAATGGACGAAAAGTCGGGTAAGGTCCATAGGAAAGTTTTCTACGATCTACCGAGTTATGCTTAAAAACACATGGCCGAACCGTAGGGACAATAAAAAAAAAGTACCGGGACTATCCTTTAAGCATTTTTTATGAAATGCATTGGGCCTCATTAAAAGTGTGGCGGTGTGGAAATAGATGTGCTGGTCGCACTGCATTGCACCCTTTCTGTCTGGACTGCCACACTACAACTCTGTGGGAGGGGGCCATTGCGCCCTACAGGTCTGACCTGGCGGGCATAATGGCAAACATCTACAGAGTTTTCATGGAAGCACTGGCACCCTTAGCAAAGGTGCTTGTGATTCAGTGTCCCCATTCCCACAGAGTCCTATTGGACTTACACTTTCTGGTGCCTGATATGATGGGCCACCAGGACTTGTAATGTCCCAGTGGCACAGGGTTCTACGGCAGTGGAAATGGTGTTAAGAGTCTGGCAGGATCCTGCCGGTAGCACCAGCGGGTTACCGCCAGACTTGTAATGATTACCGATGTATTGGAGTGGTCATATGTCATTTTTAGAAGGTCTCTGAACAGTGAACAGCTCAATTAAAGTGGAATGAACATTTATGCTTGTTAAGTATACAAGAAAGGGGAATAATTTGCATCAGAGTGGTCACATGTGGCAAGGTGCATATTCTCGAAAGTCGCTGCACACCGAATAATCCAATTAAAGCAAAAGGAGCAGTTATATTGGCCTGCCATTAAACAAAAGGGAATATCTTACACATTGTACATCAGAACTATCGTGTGTGATGAGAAACACGTTTTCAAAGGTCTCTGCACATTGACTTATACATTTAAAGTTAAATGGATAGCACCAACGCTTTGAAACCAAAAGGTGACAAGAACAGGCAGACAAGGGACACTGCAGCCTGGTAAACAGAGACAATTTCAACCTGTTGGAAAACTCCAAAATAATGTGGAGAATTCCAACTTGTGCAAACACTACAAAATCACTTAGTCAATTTCAACCTGTGGGAGACTACACAATCATTTGAACTGTGCATTTGAAAATAAAATCAACCAAACTGTGGAAGATAAATACAGTTTTTGCTTCCTATAGAAATGTTGTTTTGGAACTTGGGGGAAGGGAACACTAAATCCTGATTAGTAACCTTTCATTTCAAAGTCATTTTGAGTGTTTTGGAACTTGGGGAAGGGAACCCAAAGTCCTGATTAGAAGCCTTGATGTTAAGGAAATTTTGTGTGATTTGGACTTGGGGAAGGGGATCCAAAGTCTTACCTTGGGGGAAGGAAACCATGAGACCTTAAGAGACTTTGTTGCATTCTAATTTAAATAAGGGGATTTTGAGACTTTACTTTGTTGAAGTGTATTATACTTGGGGACGGCAGCTGAAAGGAAGCTAAGAGCTGGAAGATGCTCAGGACTTAGTTTTAAACACTGTTGATTTCTGATATCTCTATATATTGTGTAGTTATAGTTGTTAGGTCAAGCAATTGTTTTGGACACATACAGATTCCTAAGTTGAACTCTATGACCCAGACTCTCCTTAGTTTTATTTAGGGAGGGAAATCCCACCGTGGCATAGAATAAGGTATTTTCTACATTTAAGTTAAAGAAAAATGATTGTTTGAATTTGGAATCTGCTATTTGTGTCCTTCTTTATGTTGCCTTCACATAGCTTGGCAGACCTGAACTGATTGACGATAGTAATGGTGGCAATCACTTTTCTTGTTATTTACAGTAAAATGTGTATAAAGAATTACTACAACAGCACTAATGTAGGCTGTGTGGGGAGGTTACATTCACAACGCACAACACATGTGCATGCCAGAACAAATCAGGGCATTCCATACCCTAGGGTAGGATTAGGGCATTGATGTATACAGTGGGAGCATTTTTCTTCTGAAGGAAATGGGTGGAGGGGATGATGAGCTGCAGGGCAGTTTGATGAGATTTGGACATGAGGTGGCAACCCTCATTTATACATCCTCTTAAACAATATGGGAGGGGAATGTCCATATCCTCACTTGGATAACAAACAAGAAAACACATGTAACAATAGAACCACTCACACATCCTTCATTTTGTTTCAGAGCACAGGACACCATTGACATGGGGAGAATGAGGACCGCACCAATCTGATGGAGTTATGCGGTATGTGAGAAGGGACCTCTACCATTACAGACCTGTGGTGGGCTTGCAGGCCCAAAGCCTATCTTCAGTTGCCAACATTTGGGCTGGCCCATGCTCTCTTGTAGCTCTTAACACCCCAGCCCTGGTAGCACCCCACTCAGATGTTGCCCCTCTTAATGTCCACAATGTTGCCAAACATTCAACTGATGCATGTTCTTTCTCTAAGGATCTGTTTGCTGAACATTTGGGACAAATGGTTTGTCTTTCCAGTAGAATATTGGACATTCACAACCTAGGCATACTTACGTCCTGGACATTTTGACAGCTATGGAAGGGTGAATATGGCCAACAAATGATGCAACTTGCTGCACCCTGAGACCAGCTAACAAATAACAGAACAGCAGATGGACCGCAGCCATAAATACCTAACATAAGTTACACACAATGATGGAAGCGGAATTGAGCATATGGGTACCCAAAGAATATGGGTATGATGACATTTCTTTATAGCTGCCATTGTGGTTGGCTCATGTCATGCAGGTTTTTGTGACTGTCCTCGTAGTGGTGTTCATCGTTCTCTGCACCACCCATGTAGCATCGGGTTGTTGTGCAAAGGATGGGGAATTTTGGGCAAGGGAGTAAGGAGTAGATTTTGGAGAACTAGGGGAAGGACGTTTAATTTGGATGTTAAGAAGTGGGGAAAGGAGTAGGAGATGAAGAAGAGTGGAGGGTTAGGACGGGTCCGAAAAATGGTTAATAGCATGGATATACAATTTCCAGAACCGCAACATAAAGAAGATTATGAAATGCACTCACTGAGTTGCATTGGTGGAGGAACTGAACTCAGCTAGATTTAACCCCCCTTGATCAGCTCCCTATTGCCTCATCACATTAAAATTAAAAAAAAGATGGGAAGGGCCTTGGGTGGCTGGAAAAAGCAGTCAGAGAATGTGTATTCTCGCACACTGTCCCATCCATCTGATTGGCTAAGTGCCCTTCCCCGGTTGTGAATACACAGGAATACCAGAATTGACACCATCATGAGTGCGATAGGATGGACTATCGAACATATTTCAAAGTATCTTGATATGCAGTTGAGGAAATGTGTATACAAACGTAATGCAATTCTATCCAAATCCTAAATGAGCAGGTGACCATTGAATGGAATGAGTAATTCTGGCTAGTAGCACATGATGTGAAGGCCCTGTACACCTCAATCTGGTATGATCTAGTGATTGAAACACTAGATAATTATTTTAAAGATGAATCAGCTTCATGTTACATGTATTGTGATATGTTGAAAGAAATATTGCATCTTAGAAAAAGCTGTAGTGATGGGGGTGAAATATGCCTGGCTTTGGTCACTCAATGTATGGGTACATTCGAAATATTTCATGTCCAATCAAAAGAAATTCAGAATATGTTAAATATGTACATACATGGAGGAGATGTATTAACAATATGTTAATGATATGGACAGGGAATCCTATTCTGCATGTCACCATTGGACATAAACAAAGTCCTACCAAAAATATTCCCAAGGGGGAACTGATAAGGGCTGGGAGAACTGTAACAACAATGACTTGAAAAAGAAATTGTTACTATAGACATAAGACTTCAGGAAAGAGGTCATAGTAATAAGGTCCAACAGACATTCAAGGAAGTAGAAAGCTAAATAGAAAGGCTCCAATAGTGGCAAAATAGATCCATAAATCAGGACATAAAGATGAACCTGCATGGTTCATTAGAGAGTATTCAGCACATACACAAATATACAACATCTTAAGGAAACAAAGAGACAAAGATGTTGCTACATTCATAGATGAAACAGCAGCTATTACTTTTGTTGGGGTAGTTTATAAGGGTCCCACGGGTAAAGAGAAGTTTGAATTGCACGCACCATATTGGTGGCTGGGGTGACAGCGATGTTGAAATGATGTGGCTTTTTATCATGAATCCAGTGTAGTTAATAGAATGTGAAATGTGTTATTTTTAGTGTTGTTTGTGTTTTAGGTTATACATTTTCGAATTGCATGTGCGCAGCAAGATAAATATCAAAACTGCTGAAACAATGTAAAAGAAATATAGGTCTTTCATGCCATATAGCGCTTAACAAGCAGGCCACAAGGAGCTCTACATGTGCATGTGAAGTAGGATATTTGCAATGGGAAAATCTGTGTGAGAGGATGCAGTAGTCCTGAAAATACATGTACACATACATCAGGGTCTCCAGGGAAATAGGTTTTGGACAGTATGAATATATAGATCTGTTTGTCCACAGTTTGTTGGTAAATTAGGAATTGTGCTGGCTGAAAACCTGTGTTTGGCAATTGACCTCTGTATGACTGAAAAACTAGTTTTACAAGGTTTGGAGAAAACAGCAGCAGATGCGTTGAATATCAGACGGTCAGTTTCGGACAGGCCTTTTATATGGCCTAGGTGCATTGTGAAGTTGAAATACAATCTCTGTAAGTATATGGGAGTCTGTTTTTGAATCACAAGGGATTCTGGCCACCTCGTAGGGCTTTATTTTAGGGCTGGACAAATAAACTTGATGTCATTTGCTTGTAGGGAAAGGAGCATTGATAGATCATGGATTTTCAATAGAGTTGTCGAGGTGTGGGTTGGGACCATGTGGGTTGGAATGGTAAGTCACATGGTTTAGAATTAAATATGGACAAGAACACGTCTGGACAATAAAACCAGCAACAATAGATCAAAAGGAAATGTGTTTGTTCCCCTCCTCTTCACATATATGGAGCCATGTGCGTCATAGGTGGGGGTAAAGCATAACAAGTGACAGAACTTCAGTGTAATTCTCATGTTTTGAGTGCATAGAATTTTGTCGCAGGACTCTGTAAATGACGTGTTTACTACCAGGATATTTGTTGATATTGTGCAAAAGCAATAGTCAGTTTCAAAATGAATTACCAGCAGTGTTCTGCTTTGCAGTTGGTCTAAACAAGGGTACATGTTATTGGGATTCTCCTCTCCTTTTCCCAATGGACGAGGGTAATCAACCACTTGCTCTTCTAAAGCTATGTGTTTTAAGGGAATGACAAAAACAATGTGACCCTAACTCGTTCTACACACAATTTACAGCCAGGCAGTATGCCTTCTCCAGAACCCTTCAGCACAACGGAAACAAGATATCCTCTGCTAAGTCACATTTCTCTATCATCCTCACTTGTAATATACAGGTGCTCAAAACAACATTACTAAACGATATCACAGAAGAAACATCAGAGCAGCACTATTGGGCATGGAGGACAGCTCAAAGGCAAAGTGCTTGGCTTGGCCTATGACTCCAGAAGCACAATATAAAAGCCAAACTTAATTTCTTTGAATGCCAAACAAATCACCTTTTAGCCATAGGTCCCCCTATCCAAACTCACTCTGGCACTTACCGGCACATAGCTCAATACGTCTAAAGCAGTATACCAATATAGTCAGCTATTTCACTCTAAATAAATATACCTAACCTTTCACTCAACACCTCATTCTCATCCCAGCATAAACAACAACCCTTATCCTCCTCAACACCATCTCACCATACCCTCACAAAATCATAACCTCATAAACCCAAGCCAACCAAACCAACACACATCACCTACTCAATCTAACAGCCTTTACAGAACACTTTGAAACTCATTTACTCTATACAAACCTCATCACCTCATTAAGACATGGGCTCACATAGTGGGTTCACTCTATGAACAGATGCATACTGTTGCAACACCTGTGCTTCATGGAAGGCCCCAAAGCATGATTACCTGAGTCAGAAACATACCAACGTCATATCCTAAGCTAGGCCTGAAGCCCCTCCACAGGGGAATCTTTCCTAATGCAAAACAACACAGGGCAAATTCAAAGCTTGCCTCCATGACATACATCAATGCCGCAAATTCCTGTTACAAATACGCATAACATAACATCTCATCAAATAGTTTTTGAATATCCTGTAGTTTGTCTGCAGCCAGCCTTCAGAAATGTGATTTGAATTGAGCTTGCGACTGAAACTGTTTCTGTTTTATTTGCTCATCTTAACTAATTGTGACTTGTTGTCAACATTTTGAAAATGATCTTAAATATTTATTACTTGAATGTATCTAATACTTTGCACAGTAATTCCTACTTCAGTCCTAGTTTGAAGTTGAAGAATGAACCAAGCCAATGCTTCTTTGTAGACAATATTGTCTTTGTTTCCAACTCCGGAGAGAGCCACATAAAGCTGACCATGAGAAAAGCATGAATCCCATAAATCGGTTCCAGCTATATCCAGTTGGAGCGTTGAGATTGTATAGCAACATTATTGGTGTTGCAGTCTACAGCCGAGGCAAAAGTGACCTCAACATAAGTGCTGTTCGTGTAGGGCTAAAGCCTGTAAGCTTAAAGTGCTGTACCCGTACGTGAACAGCTGAAGCATGTAAGGTTTGTACTGTTGGGATGGCCCACATTCAGCAACTTCCTTGGGAAATGAAGTTTCTGTAATTATCATGAGAGAATTGCCACGATGTGACGGGCAATGTTATTGCGGACACTATTAAAGAGGCATGCATGGTTTCCTGTCACCCGCATTACAACAAAGGCACCATTTAGTGTCACCCACATGATTTTAAAAGTGTTTGCTGCTAATATCAGAAAGAATGTTGATAGTGTGGAAAGTTTAGGAGCAATGATCTGCTGAAGTTTTGATGAAGTGATATACTAAGAACAATGAACGTAGAACTAAGGCAGAACTATGACGCAAAGAGCAATATGGCAGGGGTAAGCATTGCAGAAAAAATAAATCATTGCGAAAAAGCTATATTTTATACTGGTTACATGGGGCCTCATTACGACCCAGGCGGTAAGTTACCGCCTGGGCCGTGACTTTACCACCATGGCGTAAACTACGTTTACGCCATGGTGGTTGGCGGACTTACCGCCCCATTCCGAGGTCGGCGGGGCGGTAAGTCCCCAATCCCCATTTACCCTTCCCCATTCCCATTTTTGCCCCATAGGGCATAATGGGAGTGGGGAAGGCGTTAATTACGCCACCGTAAATTACGGTGGCGTAATTAACTCCATGGTCCCTTAGCGCCATGGATTTTAACACCTGCTAAAAGCAAGTGTTAAAAGCGCCATGGCGCTAAGGGACCTCGTAATTGGCGGTAAGGGGTCGGCGCAGCTAACGCTGGCGTTAACCCCTTACCGCCAGGGTCGTAATGAGGCCCATTGTCTACACCATGGAACCTACCCACATGCCGAATTTCAGGTTTGTAGCATTTTGGGAAGTATGCTAAAGATTACACAAACACACACACAAACACATGCACGCACGCACGCACGCACACGTACATACACACACACACACACACACTCACACACACACATCCACACATTTTCTTTTTATGTACATATTCCAATAAGTTTCCACTGCTAAAACCTGTTAAAATTCAGGACTTTTATTTTGTTTTGATCAGTGTTCCCATAACTATAGTATGCCTTTTCATGTTTTGGGAACCACACCTCTACCCTCACTCAAAACACCACTGCTATTTACAAAATGTCTATCACCCCTGCCTAAACCGATAGCCATACAGTGTATATCAACTTTGCTTTGTAGTAATGCAGTCCTCATACTGGGATTAAATGGGATTTGCAGAAAATGAACAGTGAAATAAATGCAATTTGGAGGAGGAAGAAGGATGAAATTAAATAAGGAGAGAGGTAGGTATGGGGGATAGAGGACACCATGAGCAATGTGGGAGTTGGAAAGTCGAGCTGTGGACCCAGTTCAGAGCTCAAACATTTTCGCATAGCCAGGATTATTGGTAGTACATTGCTGGTATAACCGTGGTTATGGAAAATATGTTTAAAACAAATCATTGGGGTTATTCTGTGGTCAACCGGGGTTATAAGAGAAAAGGCAATCAGGAATGAAAGTGCATCACCCAGATAACTGGTTATTTGTAGTACATTGCTAATATAACCATGTTTATGAGGAACTTTAAAAAATAAATAAACAGGGTTATTCTGGGGATAACCAGGGTTATAATAGAAAAGGTGATTGGAAATTTAAGTGCAACAGGGATAAATGTGGTTATTTGCAGGTGTTTACAGATAAACAAGGTTATTTGTAGAACATTGCTAAAAGGTAAAAAAAAAGTGTTTAAAACAAAAAAAAGTGAAATTGTATAGCTACAGTGAGGTGTGGTAACCTACTGGGGCAACATGTCAAAGTTATGTAATAGGAAAAGTGGATAATGGCCATGGCCGAAGAAACGTGTCCAAAAGAACCACAGTGGTGTGGCCACTTGCTATTGGAGCAATAAGTAGGGATGGCGTGCTCAAAGGCCACGACTAGTGGGACCAGAAGAATGCTATTGAGGATGCATGTAAAGGGGCCATGGCCAAAGGTCAGGGCTAACGTTTATGGGCGAAGGCCATGGCTATTAGGCCCAAATGACATGTATAGTGGCAAAGGAAGAAGGCACCTAGTGGGCCAAAAAGAAACATATTGGGGGAGTGTGTACACTGGACATGTCCAAAGGCCTGTAAAAAACAATGATATAAAAAAAATTCTAATTCACTTAAAAAAAACCTAGATACTGTGCAGTTAAGTTTCAGAAATGTAGCACAACAACATCCTTGAAATTCAGCAGATGTGGGATCTCATAATCAGCTTAACTGGCACGTTCCTGTTGCAAGTAGGCTGAAAACAGCGTTTTTATGTTTCCTTAATAACTGTTTCATTGTCTAACAAATTGTTCCCAAATTAACCTCATTCAGCCTCTTTGCTGTAAAAAGCACCAAAGCCAATATACATGTTTTAAGGAACAGAGGGAACCCCCTTCTTTGTGAAATATTTTTAAGTCAACACTTTGTGCCCAAGTTGTTTTTTTATTTATTCCAAATCTCCCCCAGAGGTTTTCATGCTATGGCTGTTCAAAAACGGAATTTGTTTTCTTAATAACATTTTCATTTTATAACATATTGTTCCCAAAATGTACAGTTTGGGAAGGCATTGACAAACTTTTTGTTTTGAGAATGACATCCAAATCCATCCAGCAAGTTATTAGCAAAAGAATTTGGGAACAAATGGCTGCTTTTTTATTTGTGAAAATCCCACCAGCCTCTCTGCTGCAAAGCACAATTCAAGAAATAGCTATAATGTTGGGAGGAGGAGGCACCCCCTGCTCTATCAACTATTTAAAAAACGACTGGATGCAATAACACCCAGACCTCTCCCAGAAATTGAGTCAAGTTGTTTTGTACCTGGTCCAATTCTGTCTAGCTGTTTAGGCTGAAACAGCATTGTTTTACTTTCTTAATAACAGATCTTTCCCAAAATATACCCATTTATAAAATATACAGTCTGTGGGAGCCCATGAGTACAATTCTGTTTGCATAATTTCAGCCAAGTCTGTCATACAAGTCAAAAGTTATTAGACATTCCTTTTTTGGGTTTCTTATGGAACTCAAAACTGAAATATAGTGCAGCATAATATATGTGCTTTCATCAGTGATTTCATTGATGATGTAATGTGTGATGTCATCTTTGATGTCCTGGGTGTTAGTGTTAACAGTGCATGGTGGTGGTGCGAGTTATGGTTCCATAGCTTAACATAACTGGCTCATTTCTTGGGGTTTTTGATTTTACTTGTAATCATAATGTCCCTTTTTCACTGAATTTGCCAGGTTTTTATTATTGCAATTTAACTATAAGGTCCCTTTAAGAACGTTTTTTCACTGATATATATATATATATGTTTTTTCCGAACCCTTTTGAACCTGGCATTCATGTTTGTGCCTGCGGGAGTGCGATGCGCTCTTTCCTCCTTTTTTTCCATTTTGTCCAACACGGAGCGTTCCGTGTTTGAATCTGCACCAGGGCCGTTATATTGTGCGCGTCCTGTTTTCATGTTTCGTGTTCTGAAGAGGATTGCTGCCACTGGAGGCAGATGATACTGCCGATAAGACTGGAAGCCAATACACAAATGGGAATATTACAACTGAGACCAGCGTGCCGGCTGGCGCTTTCACGTGTGCCGGAGGACGCACAGGAGATCGCTGCAAGGTAAGCGTGTGCTTTCAGTTTGTTTTCATTTCCCCGTTGCTTTATACATATTGATACAAGTTGGCTCCTTGCTCAGTCCAGTTATTAGGGCTCTTTGGTTACCGTTTTTTATCACTAATAGACGGTACTCCGCTTTTTGGGTTCGTGTTTGGATACAAGTTATTTTTGAATATATTCATGATTTTTGCAGCCATAGTATGACAAGCATACAGGACGCCTGGGTAGCAGCCCGGCTACTCCAAGCCAAGGATTTATTCTGTGAAGAGCAGGAATCTATCCCCACACCACCTGTTAGTGGGATAAATAAAAAAGCCAGCAGTAATGTGAGCAAGGAAGTGCTCCTGCTGAGGGAATACGAGAGACTCCGACGAAGAGAAATTTCTAAATGGTGGGAGGAGTACTCTCTTCAAAATTATTTAGATGTTGAGAGAATACCACGAGGCCTACGCATTATGACTACTCCGTCCTTTGAGGACCAAAATCCACTAATGCTTGAGGAATGGGGAGAAGCAAGCAAAGGTTGTTCTGGCAAGTTTTTGACCATCTTAGTTAAGTATGCCAAATTGGATCGTGAACAAGCACTGAAAGAATTAGGTATTGTAGAGCTTGATCTTACTAAAGTCCCCACAACAGAGGAAGGCAAATCTTTACGCAAAAAAATTGATGAAGGTTTAATTGTATATGAAGATGAAATCAAACAGCGTAAACACAGGAAATTTTTACGAGATAAAACAGACTATGAGATGGGTCGTGTTTTTACTTTTGCTAAACGTTTTGACTCTCTTCGCAAAACCAATGCTATACAGTCTATGTCTGTCCCATCGGTTGACCTGGCCGCGACCACCTCCGAATCAGATATTTCTGCATCTGAGACTGACGAACCCATTCCCAAAATGAATTTTCTAGATGAAATGAGACTTTTATGTCAAGATGGGAAAAATCAAAAAAGAGGTAGAGGTCGTGGTAAGTCTAAAGGACGAGGAAGAGGACAAAAATTGCAGGCAAAAAAGTCATTCGCCGAGGCCGACGTGGGAACCGGTCAAAAGGCGCAGCAACAGGGCAGAGCAACACGCTCTGGGGCCAGAAACCAACCATAGATAATATGAAGATTCACCAAATTATCAACCTGTCGTCTCATGTCCTCACAAAATCTCAGACCTCGTTATTATCATTGGGTCTTAATTTCTGTCCCACTGTGAACTATGATTACGCCCAAGTACGCATAGACTTTGACAAGTTTTTGCGCAAAATCAAGCAAAAAAAATTCTTTGCCAACATTGATGCCCCCATGAAACGTCCAATACCTCGTATGGGTGGCACTGATCTTTTAATTTCAGACATTCCTTCACTCATGGATTTGGCATGTCTTGAAGATGATCAATATGATCCATCTAATATTGATTTTTCTGATTTTGACATCAATCCCAATTGGGATATACGTACCAAGCTAAAAAGTAAATCGAGATTCAATCCTCAATTTCCTGTGGGCGGCTGTATTGAGGCTTTCCATGACTTATGCATCGAGGACCTCAGAAAACTTCGTCATAAGGCTGGAACCAGCAAACAGAATCTCACTATTGACCAACGCCAGGCCTTGAATGAACTCCAGCTGCTATCTAATATTGTTATCAAGCCAGCCGACAAGGGCTCAAATGTGGTCATCCAGGACAGAACTAAATATGTCATTGAAGCCAACCGACAATTACATGACCGTCAATGCTATATTAAAATGTTGAAAGACCCATCAGAAGAAATCAGGACAGATTTGATTGCTCTGTGTACCAGGTGGATGAATGAAGGTCTACTGGAGGATGATTTGGTTAAATTTCTCACTCCTACATGCTACACTATTCCTACCATTTATTTCCTCCCTAAAACGCACAAATGCCTCATTAATCCCCCAGGTAGGCCTATTGTTACTCTCTGTGGCTCATTATTGGAACATCTAGCCCAATTCATTGATGAAACATTGATCAAATTTGTCACGGGATTACCTTCCTACCTGAGGGATACTAAGGATTTTCTACAACATGTTACTAATATACCTTGGGAGGAAGGTTTACTTTTGGCCACTTTAGATGTAGTTTCGTTGTACACATCTATCAGCCACATTGTTGGTATATCTGCATGTAAATACTTTCTGGACACTCGTTCTTTAAATTACCTTGGACACAGCACTATGATCTTGGATATGCTTTCATTCTGTCTACACAACAATGTTTTTCTTTTTGAAGGCCATTTCTTTCGGCAAGTAAGGGGGACTGCGATGGGTAGTACCTTTGCACCATCCTATGCTAATCTCACAATGGGGTGGTGGGAGACTACTTTCCTTTCTGACCTATTACTATCTTTCTTTCCGACACAGATTATTTCTTGGTGGCGGTTTATTGACGATGTTTTTATCATTTGGAAGGGCACCGAAACTGATTGGCTTTCATTTGTTAAAAGTATCAATAATAACCAGGTCAATCTCAGCTTTACTGAATGCCACAGCCGTACTAAAATTGTTTATCTGGATGTAACCGTCATGATGGATGACTCAGGTATCAGTACGGCATTACATAAGAAATCTACTAATACTGGCTTGCCACTCCATGCCAATAGCTGTCATCCTACACCTTGCAAAAAATCAATCCCTTATGGGGAATGTATTCGATATCGTCGCAAATGCTCCAACATTGCATGTTTTGATGATTATTGTGCACAAGCAGCTATGGATTTTTTGAAGCAAGGTTACCATAAAAGAACAATTGAAATGGCATATCTCCGAGCTCGTGGCATGTCTAGAGATACCTTGATTTATGATACTGGTTCCAAAACTGTTTGAAATGATGATCCTAGACTCATCATTACATTTGATACTTCGTCTAATGACATTCGTAAAATCGTAGCAAGACATTGGCATGTTCTTACCCTTGATGCTGACTTGAAGCCCATTTTGGGCAAGCGTCCGACTGTGACTTACAAACGTGCTCCCTCTCTAAGGGACAAACTTGTGTCTAGTTTTCTACCTCCTATGGGCAAGATCCAGCTTTTCAATACATGGCTTCCAGCCTCTCATACAGGATTCACTAAATGTATGAAATGTAAAGCATGTGCCCATGCTATTGTCAAGAAATTCTTCCTGCATCCTATCACACAAGTCCAGCAGATGATATGTCATTCTATTAATTGTGACACTAATTTTGTTGTTTATGTGCTTTCGTGCCCTTGTGGACGTTGGTATGTGGGCAGTACTACCTGTAAACTAAAACTCAGAATTCTTCAACATCTGAGAGCCATCAAGAATTCTGATCCGACATATCCTATGGCCAAGCATTTTAAATCTGTACACAACAATGATGCTAATTTATTAACATTTTTCGCTGTGGCACATGTACCCCCTCATCCGAGGGGCGGTGATCGTACTTTGAGGCTGAGACAACTCGAAACCAGATTCATCTTGGATCTTGACACTAAATTTCCCAGAGGTCACAATGTAGACGAAGAATTGCATACCTTTCTGGGAACCTAAGTTTGTTCCTATGCGTAATTTTCATTTTCATTATTGCTTTTTCCTTGTCATTTATGCTATGTGTTCCATGGTTGAGGTTATTTTGTCTCTCTGGTTTATCACTTCTGTATTTTTGTATTCCTGCTCTATTTTTGATGGTTTATTCACAGGTATTGACTGATCTTTTTCTGTTCTTGCACTTATGCTTATCATTTTGTCTCACCTGTTTGTTTTAGCTGATTATTTTGCAATAGGGGGAGCGTTGTCTCAACTATGTTTTGCTTATTTTGGGGACTTGTATGTAGTCCTTTGTTTTAGTTATTCGGGTCATTCCCTTCATTTCCTGACACTGCTCTTTATTATCCTTCAATGCTTCGAAATCTCTGTTCTAGTTCACTGTATGTTCTGGATCTGTCATAGTACGTTTGTGCCTTCAGCTTTAGATATTTTGACATCATGGTTTGCACTTGCACTTTGATGACTTAGCTGCTAATTTTTGCAATTTTGCACAGTTTATCAGATTGATGCACCAGCACCTTATTACATCCTCCATTTCGGAGGTTGGATAGGCATACTGTTGCCATGCTGCTTTATTTTGCTCATTTGCACTATATTATTGACATTGGATGTTTTAGCTGCTATCTCTGCTGTTTGCACCAAAAAAATATTTTGCCGGCTGTATTACCCTGCTGCTAAATTTTAACATTGAGGTCCAGTCCTACTGTTTTTAACCTGATTTTACACCTAATCGTGGTTAACCCGTTTTATTGTCATTGTATTGCATTGTCTATTTTTAGTGTTGGGAATGACTTTTTTCACTGGACTGACTATGCATTTACATGGGGTGTTTTTTTAATGTTGGTTTATTTATTTTGAGTGTGGCTCATTATATCTTTTATGCTATGCGATTATCACACTGTTATCTCATGCACTGTGTATTGATATGTTGTCAAGTCCCCTTATATGTATTTTTACATGTTTGAGGCCCTTTTTGCTTAATTCAGAGACTATGGTGTTGTACTATTTAATTTAACACCCGGGTCAGTCTGAGATTTTCTCTACTGATCATTGATAAAAGCATCTGCCAAGCACTGTGCTCTAATCTTTTAGGTTTTAGCATATATGCACACTCCCTTCCAACATGGCCGCCCCTGTTCCCTTGCAATTGGTAATAGCTATTGCCATCGACATAATTGAGGGACCATCATTGATGATGTATTTACACTGTCCAGCCTTCTCCCCCTTACGTGACCAAGTGCTCAGTATAGCGCGAAACGCGTTGTTTGCAGGCTGCTGCCCCTAGGCGTCCTGTTGTTGTTCTGTCTTCTATGTGCTGCTATGTATCGTGTATTTGCTTTTTGCACGATGCGTTTGGTTTTTAACTTATCAAAACATTAAAGACATCAGTAATTCCTATACTGTGTCTGTTTGTTTTTTCCGAACCCTTTTGAACCTGGCATTCATGTTTGTGCCTGCGGGAGTGCGATTCGCTCTTTCCTCCTTTTTTTCCATATATATATATATATATATATATATATATATATATATATATATATATATATATATATATACATATATATATATATATATATATACATATATATATATATACATATATATATATATATAAAACTGAAAACACTTTGTTAAAGGGACTTTATGGTTAAAATGCAATAATAAATATCTATCAAATTCAGGGGAAAAACATTGGTAAAGCGAAGTTATGGTTACAAGTAAAACCAAAAAACCCAAGCACTTTGCCAGTTATGGTAAGCTAAGCAATGATAACTCAAGCAAACACCACCCACTGCTAACAATAACACCCAGGACATCAAAGATGACATCACACATGTTGGATATATTCATCCGCCAGTTTCAGTACTACAGCACATTCAGGCTTGTTTATTTTATCCACATCTGCCCAAAAATAAACAGACTGTCAAATAAGGCAAACAGATGTGTAACTAATAGCTTTGGCCTTCTCCTTTATGGAAAAAAAAACATGTACCTAATGCTTCTTTGGACTAGCACCTACAAATCACATGTGGGATTCTGACTGCTTTGTCCTTTTCCTCAGCCTACAAAACTCATGTGTGCCTATTAATGCTCTGATGTTCTCCTCCACTTATAATCCACTCATAATACATGAGACAAACAATGACTTGCCATACGTCCTGGTGAAACAAACAAAGGGTTCTCACTGTGTTGGCATTCTACTCCATCTACAAAATAGATGACCTTCACTGCCAACGATAAAAATGTGTGCCAAACACTGCTTTGGCCTTCTCCTCAGGGTTCTCACTGCTGAAGCCTTCCCCTCTGATGACAAGGTACATGTGAGCCTGAAATCAACTTAAAGATCCCATCTCTTAAAAATCACACATTCGAGGGGACTTTTGGATTCAGTCCTGGTTTCTTACCAAGGGGCGTTACCACCACATCTTTGATCTCGTTAGGTACTAGATTGTAGAGAAACACCATTATCAAGTCTAAATGTTTCCAGAAAAGAGTCCATCTTTAATATGAAAAGAAAAGGAGGCAGAGGGCAGCCTTGATCCATAAATCTAAATAGGGGAAAGTATGAATAAGTTAGTCCATTTACAAATATAGAAGTTTTGGGGCTGTA
This sequence comes from Ambystoma mexicanum, assembly GCF_040938575.1. NCBI lineage: Eukaryota > Metazoa > Chordata > Amphibia > Caudata > Ambystomatidae > Ambystoma > Ambystoma mexicanum. The sequence continues at coordinate 88,804,271 of NC_090925.1, forward strand.
TTATAACACAATAATCATGGAAAGAAAGGGGCCACCAAACCCATGCCATTTGAGAGCGTTAAACATATAATCCCATTCTACCCGATGAAATGCTTTTTCTGCATCAAGAACAAGAGCAATGCATGTATGTTTGGATCTATCTAGAAATATCTAGGAATGATCTTATATTTGAAGAGGACAATCTACCTTTAACACCTTTAACAGAACCCACTTGTTTTTTTGTTTTTTTTAATCAAATTGTCTAGAATCTTAGCAAAGATTTGGTCAGTGTTTATGAGGGATATTGGTCTGTAGCTTTGAGGAAGTTCAGGATCTTTTTTAGGTTTGGGTAACAAAATCAGCATGGCTTGTGAGAAGGTTCTTATGCTTTACTTAAAGTAACAAAATGGGAAAAAGTTTGTCAAGTTTGGACATTATTAAAGGGTGCATACAAATATAGAGAAAATCTGTCTGGGCTTTACTTTTTTAAGGTCTCTAATAGCTTTAAGAATGTCATCTAAGGAAATGGGCTCATCTAGTGACCTAAGATCAACATTAGGATATGTAGAGTGGGATACATGCGCAAGTATATCATGTTTGGTATAGTTTACAGAAGATGGCAAAAATATCTTTATCATGACATTTTCTATGACGTAAATGATCTTTGATGACTGCAACTCTAGCATTTTCCATCTCAATTATAAAATATAAGGCAAGTAATTTGCCTGTCCAATTGGAAAATTGATACGTTTTAGCCTTGTATTTTAAAATGTTAGCACTCAAACATTCTGAAGCAATTTTGTTGTATTGAAGTCTCAGATAAATATTATGTTTAAGCATGGAAGGAGTAGGATTATGGATGTATTGTATATCAATGGATTTCAATTTTTTTTTTAAATTGCTCCTGATTCCTGCATTATTTCTTTTCTTTTTCCTGGCAACAAATGAGATAATTTGGCATCTTAGTACTACTTTATAACAATCCAAGTTATTGACAATGGACATATCTTTGATTTTGTTTTCAGCAAAGCTATCCCTATGCATCTTAGTTAGAACAGCATTAAATAACTCATCCTTTGACAGAGCTGTAAAGAATTTCCATCTGTTAGATTTCTGGTTATTTCGTACAAGCGAAAGTTTTATATGAGTTGGGGCATGATCTGATAATGATATACAGTCTATAATGGCATCTAAAAGGGAGTTTGACATAGATTTAGAGAAGAGAATATAATTGATTCTGGAAAACGAGTTATGGGGGTTGGAATAAATTGTGAACTCTAGATCAGAAAGATGAGATATGCACCATGTATCAATGGGTCCTAATTCAGATCTGAAATTCAGGAACTGCTTATGTGACTTATTTGATTTTTTATTCTGAAAAGGGTCAATAACCTCATTACAGTCTCCACAACCAATATGATCATGAGCGTTAGATTAAAAGAGATACTTTCTCAATGACAGTCAAAAGGAAGCATCTGGAGGAGTAGGACCACATACATTGAGTATAATTGATTCCACTACAATTTGCACTAATACCCACCTCCCCAAATCATCAATGTCTGTTTAATAACTTTACATTTAAGAGTTTATTTTTTGTAAAAATAATCATCCTATTTTTCTTGCCATGTGCCGCACTTGTGAAAAATTGACAGGCACAGAACATCTTAAATTTATCAGCTTCTACTTCTGAAAGACGAGTTTCCTGAATGCACACAGTGGATTGTTTGGTTCTGTTTAGATATGATATAACATTCTGGCTTTTAATAGGATTATGTAGGCACTTCATGGTCTAGAAAGTTATATTGATTGGTATGTTATCCATCTAGTTGCAGATAAAAAAACATGATCCTTTATATTGAAGGTATACATAATCATATTAATAGCTATTTTGACAGTAGAAATGAAACTGCTGTAGAAAATACCCTTACATTATAGAAGTAAAGTATCCTGTAGAAATAATAACATGTAGGGAAAGACACCTAATAATTCTTGCCATTGAAATCCTTAACAGATGAAGACAGGCATTCTGTTTAAATATAACAAAATAGAACCACATTTAATGTGCTAAATCTGTGAGTCAGTTTACATTCTCATTATTGAACTAAGCTGTTTTGCTCCAACAACAAATCTCCAGAACATATATTGCTACTGCCGTTATGTGCCGTATGGACCTCAAGAGCTGTCATTATCGCTATTAGGCTATAGTACCATCTGCATAGGGACGTGTTTCAATGTGCTTAGTGCCCATATGAGGAAAAAAGGTCTAGGCTATTGTTAGAGTAAACATTATCTACAAAGTGCAAGTGAAAAAGTGCAAGCACTAGGATTGAAACCACAAAAGGTATTGATGTCATCAACACCACAGATATACTGCAGCCCATCACTTTGGACCACTTGTGGGAGCATATGAAAGGCAGCAATACACTCTAAAAGTAACACATTTAATAGCTTCTGATCTGTCATGAAATCGTACTTGTTTAATAACATTAACAAGCAACTATAAGCCAAAGTAGACACACTCAGTCACAGACATGTGATTGGGATAATTGATTTACTCTGAGGCACAAATGTCAAACTCTAACAATATCACTTATTCCAAGTCTTTTCCAGGCACATCACACAGTGCTCAAGGAGTGAAATGATGGTTCGAGGAGGGTACTCTATACCATGTTACGCATGCAGGGTAGTATTTCATCATTATGAATAGTTTGGTGGCATGGTGTTATGCAGGGTGGGACCTGTGGATGGCTGAGGTGCTATATGGTAGGAGCATCCTGCCTGTGTATGAGAGCAGAATACTGTGGAGGCAGTTAGTGTGCTTGCCAGTCTGTGGTGAGATAGATAAAGGTAGGTTGATGTGAGGTGGAAACCTGTTATACTGCAGAACATATTTTCTGGGATCCCTTTTCCCCTAGTTTCACTATGCTATAGATTTGCAATTGTTGTTCCTGCGCTACTCTCCAGTTGTTTTAAGTTACTGTATTTGCCAAGATCACTCCACTTTCTGGTTCATTTTCAAAAGGTTGTCAATGAGGGTCTAGCATCTGGCAGCAATTTTCTCGAACATCATGAACTTCTGTGGTCCAGAATTGTGGAATAGTATACCTATCGAGACAACTGGAATTCAGTTATAGTCATTGTTATTGATGGCTTTCACCAGTGGCAGTGCACCTGCAGTACTTCAGGTGTTTGGCCTACAACTCCAATCAACCCTAGCCAGCATAGCTGGAGGCAATGGATCATGGGAGTAGCAGGCCGAAACATCTTGAGGTTTTATTTTTTTCAAAATCTAGGATCAAAACTAAATACCCATGTACTAATACCAAAGCAGGTGTAACAGGTGCAGGAGTGGCAGTCTTCCATAGATGGGACCGTGCCTTATGGTCAAACACTTGATGCTTGCGGATACACTCTAAAATTCAATACTATGCAGAAAGCCAAGCGATCATACTGCCCACACAAGTGTATGTTTCGAACGAGAAGGTCTTGTTTCAATATGACCGGGTATTTGCATGGACTAAAGAATTTGAGGTGTGAAGATCCGAGTGATAAATTGCTGAGCTAACCTGTTATTTAAGTAATTGTCAATGTAGCCCAAACAATTGTGACATTTGTGTGAGGAATAACCAAGATTGGTTATGTTAAAATGTCCCTTGCGTACAAACACATCTGCTTATTTTGCGGGTTAATACATTATAAATAGTTTAACACATTTATCCTCAATTCATGTTGAAAATTTTCTGTTTTGTTTTTCAGATTCTTGTCAAATCTGAATTAATCTACATCGCTGCACAAATGAGCAATGAAAATATGACCTCAGCCAAAGATTTCCTGATTGTGGGATTCTCTGATCTTCCGCAGCTGCAAATACCGCTTTTTGTTGCATTTCTGGTGATTTACTTTGTAACTCTGGTGGGAAACACTTTAATCCTGGCAACAGTTTACTCTAGCTCACATCTGCAGACAACGATGTATTTCTTTCTTACTCAATTGTCCTTCCTTGATATTAGTTACACTTCCGTAATTGTTCCCCAGACACTGGCATTTTTCTTTCTAGAGGGCACTCATGTTTCCCTAAGTCAGTGTCTCTTGCAAATGTACTTGTTTCTGGTTTTGGCATCAGTGGAGTTCCTACTGCTCACGGTCATGGCGTATGATAGCTACGTGGCCATCTGCATTCCCCTACGATACATGATCATCATTAATAAGGCTGCTTGCAACCAGCTTGCTACTGGGTGTTGGGTTTTTGGTTTCTTGAATTTATTACCACACACTATACCAGTAATGAAAAGCTCCTTCTGTGAATCCCACACGATCAACCACTTTTTCTGTGAAATGACAGCACTGATGAAGATCTCGTGCAGCAATGCAAGCCGAATTGAGACCCTTACCTATATCATTGGTGTGATAGTAGCAGTGACGTCATTTATTTTCTTCATCATCACATATTCCAACATTGCCTCGTGCATCCTGAAGATCAAATCTAACCTTATGAGGCACAAGGCGTTCTCCACTTGTGCCTCCCACCTCACTGTGGTCATTTTATTCTACAGCTCCTTCTGCTCCATGTACATGCGACCAACGTCAACATATTCAATGAAAGAGAACAAAATTATGTTGTTATACATTGCTGTGACTCCACTGTGCAACCCTGTTATATATTGTCTGAAAAACACAGAGTTTAAGAATGCCCTCAGGAAAATAACAAACATGTGATAGGAATGCACTGCAGAACAATGAAGCCCAAAACATTTGGACAACTAAATGCTATCAATGGTAACTTAGATAAAAATAGATTTAGCAAAAATTGGCTTAATATTAAGTGAGGAGAACTATAATTAATATTATACTCTCAGCTGTAAATTTCAGACTTTACATTTTTGTGAACTGACTGCAAATGAGATGTGAAATAACTGGATTTCCTCTTCTGTAGCTATTTGGCCATTTGGGTAGTTAGGCGAGATCTATGTGTTATTTGAGCACAGATTGGTGTATTTACTTTCGCTTTGACATTTCTGGCATCTGTGGGTTGAGGAATACACAGCCAGCAAAGAAATCCAAGGGAGATGAATCTGTTGTTTCTTTGGTTGGAGCTGGGAATACTTGATTATTTATGAATAATCTATAATTAAAAATTAATGAACATCCGGAAAGTATCAGTAGCTCCTAAGCAACGCAGTCTCTTGAGCTGGGAAAGCCAATGCACACTGGCAGATAGCTCCAAACACAGGCTGAATCTTCCAATGGCAGCCTGGGTTCGGAGCTCCCCGAGTGGTTGCTGCACCTGATGCAGCTGTTTTCCCTCCTCCACTGCCTGAGCCCCCAAATACAGCACCTCGGCCCCATCCGCACAACCTGCCCATTCAAATCTCCCTATTGCTTAAAGGCTCCTCCACCCGGGCTGCACGGCTTCCTGTTGAAGCCATGGAAATGGAAAAGGAGCTCAGAGGGAAGCTGCGCCTTCCATTTCAATGGCAACCCTGATTCTTCCCAGCTGCTGTTGCGAACAAAGCAGTGCGGGTATGTTTTTTTTCTATGGCTATTAGCCAGCCACGTCATTTGGGGGTTATCAGGGGTCGCAGTTGCGCCCCCTGAGTTTCCTTTGCTACCCCTGTGTTCTCCCTTGCTACCCCTAGAAAAAATATATTTTTGCTTACCTTTTTTTTTTTTTTTAAATGTAAGCTCCCGGGCTGTGGCCACTGTCATGTGGCTCTTTATTTTTGACGTGGCTGACTTTCTTGTTCAGGTCTCTCAAAAAAAACGGGCTTCCCCAATTGTATCACATTGAGCAGCGACGCTAAATAAGAAAGAATAGGAATAATACATAATTTGTCTTTCTGCAATTCTATCCAATAATTGCTAGACTCATAAAGGTATATTTCCAGGCACACTTCAGGTGGCGAGTCGCTGATTTCGTCTGTTCGTAAACACCTCAACACAGCCTTTCACCCTTCTGAGGTCAATAAATGAGAACCAACACAGGTGGGTGATATTGTATGTATAAGCGGTTAACCGTAAGTGCTATATATAACTTATCTTTATCATTTGGCCTTGAAAGACTGCTTGCATTCGCAGTAATTTGGTAATATGGTCCTACACACACTAATATTAATGATACATATAGTGGTCCATTCTTCTATGAAATGTATATAACATTATAGTGATATTGCAACCATATTTCTCGTACACAATATGTGACGTCCCTTCCTGTTTTGTCAAAGGGTGAAAGGTTGTGTTGCATTGCTTCTCGTGATGTCACTTTGAGGTGGGGGGTCAAATGACATTGCTTCCTGTGATGTCATCAGAGGTCAAAGGCCATGTGTTGTCACTTCTGCTACCCCAGGCATTTTGGTGAAATGACGTCCCTGCTATTAGCACCTCAAGTGTTTACCTTGTGGAGCTAATAGCAATAATCACACAGTATGCGGCCTTCGCCATCCTGGTAATTCCACCACCTTAGCCCCCAAATCCAGCACCTCGACCCCATCCGCACAACCTGCCCATTCAAATCTCCCTATTGCTTAAACCTCCACCCGGGCTACACGGTTTCCTGTTGAAGCCATGGCAACCCTGATTCTCCCCGGCTGCTGTTGCGAACAAAGCAGTGCTGGTATGTTTTTTTTTTCTTCTATGGCTATTAGCACCTCACGGGTTTACCTTGTGGTGCTAATAGCAATGATCACACATTATGCGGTCTTCGCCATCCTGGTAACAGCACAAGGGTTCAGCATTATGGCTCTTGATTTGCTCAGACCTGTAAATTGGGCCCAACCCTTTACCAGCCGGTGGTGAATGTTGCACAGTTTTAGAGAGACCGGTCAGTGAGGAGCTTAATGGATGGTGGACTTTGTCAAGAATGGAGCTAGTGGCATAAATAAACTGTCAGAGCAAGTATGAACCTCTCACAGAAATTAACTAGGGATAATAGGATTCTGAGAAGGACTTCATCAGGGAATTGATTAGAGAAATGCATTTGACTTTCCGCAAAAAATGTGCACGCCTAACTGCTTCAGATGACTGCTGGCAAAAACCTTGAAAATGAACAGAGTGTGTCTGAAACCAATACACAGCAAAATACCTGAACCGTCTGCTTTGTACGGTACCGAGCTAAGGAAATGACACGCAACAGCTCCCTTTGGCTCAATGATGTCAGTTTGGTTGACAATGAGCATACCATTTTTATTTCTGGGATTTCAATGCAAATTGAATGGACACACGCAAACAGTTTCAAAAGGCAAAGGAATGGGGTATAGAGAAGAAATGATCTTCTGCATGAAATACCCTGTTATCCAGAAGGGGATGGCGGATGGCTTAATACACCTCTGCAGTTATCCAACATGCAATGATGTGTTTGTGGGTATCGCAGCCCAAGAACACATTGAGCTGTCATCTGAGCACAGTACATATTGAGGGGGAATGCGAAATGTAGAGACCATCGCAGTAGGAATATTGATAGTAGAAATATATCATTATTACTTTGGTGATGCATGCATTCCATCTAGTGGCCAGAGACTTCTCTATTTAGGTAATGACGAAAATGCAAGTAATACACAGAGACTTACAGAAAATAGAGCTCCGTCTATCAATTCTATGCCTATGGAACAATATATTATGCTCTAACTGAGCTACATTGTGCTTGTTGTAAATCAAACATCAGACATTGTGATAGTATGATCATCAAGCAAGAGCCAACACAACTTTCCATAATGATAGGTATGAAAGACAATTTTTTAGTGTGACAGCGCTGGACTTGAAAAAGTGTGTGGGCATGGGGTAGGGTGTTATCACCCAGATTGCACTTGAATCCTGTGCTACCATATAATAAAATACAACTTCGCAGAAGGAACTATTGAGCTGTTTGGTAGATACCACTCCATGGCCAGAAGTGTGAGAGATATCACTGAGAGGACAGTATACAAAACTCTTAAAAAAGAAAAAGTGCGGTAAACATGGGAAATGTGGCCATGTGGTATTCCATGCTGCTACACAATGGGCCTCATTATGAGTGTGGCTGTCCGGAAACAAGGCTGCCAGTAAGCTCTTGTTTCTGGATCGCCACACTCCGAGTCTGTCTGCTGGGGCTGCTGCGCTAGACAGGTCTGAACTGCCATGTGAAGCGGCCCCAGTAGGAAGACTTTTCAAGGAAGCACAGCCAGCGTTTGCAACGGTGTCAGTCCTTCCGTCTCCCCATGCAGAGTTACAAAATCCGGCACTAGATTCGGTGTTATGGGGTTAACACCAACCTTGTAATGAGGCACTATATCTTAAAATAAAGTAGTTACAATGTCATACCACTGCATGGAATTTTGTGGTAAGTCCATGGGCAGTAACCAATTTTGGTGGTAGTTGTACAGTTTTACAGCCGGATGCCTGCCACACTCGGAATGAGGCCCTATGTCATGTATACAGTGGTTGCAGATCACCAGGTACATTATTCCACTGAGCCATCTGACTTGATTTAAAACTATCAGCCTGAAGATGACACACAGATTTGCTCTGCAGGTACATTACCTCCTGAGCTAATATACTGAGATCAAATGTTGCAGGGATCTATACCATGAACATATGAACCACCTGCTTATCTTAAATGGTGACAGGTGGGGATGGAATCTGCAGGTTAGTCATAGCTTTTGATCAGCAGAAGAAATAAAATGTATAGAATAGCCATTTTCATGTTGCAATTTCCTAAACTATTCACCGGCGCAATGGTTTTCAATAGTAAAGTACATATTAGATTAGTGTCTTCCCTTTGCATCTTTACAATACTGAGAGTAATACTTCTACCTCAGCTCACCATCCACAGCAAATGACTTAATAAAAGGTTGGTCTGTCCACACTCAAACTACAGAGACTGTGCTCTCACTTCGAGATGATCTTCTGCCTACCCTGCATGGACAGAAGGGAAAGTATTCCTTGCATATTTCTCCTTTTCCTAGTCATCTGAAGATGGAGAGGCTGGTTCCTCTGTAGACAACCATTACCACATGTACTATAATTATGTATGATAATATGCAATCCCCAATGCAATCCTTTGACCCAGAATCATGCAGCCCCTTCAATCTTCTGCAGCTCACTGTGTGCAGTAACAGTTATCATTTAGCAGCATTATTTGAGATAGTACCACTAATCTCTTAATAAGGACCAGGTGTTTTTCAAGCCCACAATCACAGCTCTAGGTTTCTGTTAATGAAGAACCTACTCTGTGGAAAGTGACAAAATATCCGAGTATTTAGCTCACGCCAAATGTCTTTCTTTTAGCTGAAATTCAGCTCAATACTTACTCATAAGATTATGTACTTTGCACCCATATCCGTAACGCTGGCTTGAAAATGGGGGTTCTCCATTGCGACTGACTTGAAAAAATATCCCTATGTATGGGGCAAGTGTTATGAGTTGAGTTAAAGGAATAAATATAACATAGTGAACCAGATCATTAGGTTACTCTAAAATAGAGACATTTCTCAGGATAGCAATATCACAGGTTTATTGATGTTTACATGAAACAGAGAGCAAACATAGGAGAAATATATCAATGATTCAATTACGTCTACATCCTAGTCAAATAGCACCACACTCTGCTACAGAAATATAGGGGAAATATTCCACACACATTTAGCATCTGGTACATAATAAGTGACGCGGATGTATACACATCTTAATTAATTGATTTGGTTATCTTAATGTGGGATCTTCTTTCCACAAGTTATGTCCCACTCCCCAGGAGACATTTGCATTGTTAGCAGTCATCTGTTACAGATAAGCAGCCCTTCTGAATTGATCAGCAGCAGAAGAGATTTCCCTAGGTAGACCCTTCCTTTTTGACAATTAACAAACAAAGCAAATTAGATGAAATGAAAATTGAATAAACAATACCCACCAGTGTATCATGCTTGGGTCGAATAACACTATATTGTGCCAGTGGTTGCTAATGAAGTCCCCTGCTCTGTATGATGCTACTTGGACAGTTATTCTGCTGTGTATTAAGGTGTGATATGCTCAAGCTACCACTTCCCACATTTCACTTGTAATAACTTTGGTCACCACTTTTCCTATAATAATTGTGGGTAGCTGGGTAGGCAAGATATAATTGTGGTGGACCCAATGGTGGTCATTTTCCAGGACCTCGTCAGTTGCATGAACAGCACCTGTTATATATGGACCTCTTTGTGCAATTTTCATCATTGACACCACAAAAGGTTAATAAGGTCTAAAAGCAGGCACATTCCCATTCACACCTTGTTTTTCACTTCAGAGTTCAAAATGTCTTTAGGCTGCATTCAAAATGGATTCCTATGTAATCCATCTGCTTTTTCTTTAGCAGGTATAAAAAGCAGGCCGACTCCAGAGGAACCCAATCCATTACCTCAAGTATCAAAATCAAATGTTGGCAGAAGCTGGACTTTACAAGAAACAACACCAAAGCATAAGCCCTGCCAAAAGTGAAAGTGAAAGTGCACCGCGTACAAATTAACTATTTAATGGAATTGCACCTACGCAGGTGGTTGTAGAAGCATGTGTTAGGTGTCTATGCAGAACAAGAGAAGAACACATCCATGTTTATAAACATATTATCTTTAAATATTAAAAGTGTCAGACCAATGGACTTTAATTGACCCTATAAACATTTTAGGCACTCAAAAAATGCACAGAACTATCTGGGATACATTTGCAAAGAAAAGGAGAGAACGAGATGTGCTTGAATGCAAAAGCCATGGACCCTGAAGTGATTTTGAGGTTGGAATCCATTCTCCTGTTGATAGATTATGAGCTGCTGTCAAAGTAATTACCTTTAATAAGTAAACTCTGGCCATTGGCTTAAAAGTCATTTGCCTCATTGGTGTCTGAATGGTAGTTCGATGAAATTGACTGAAATGGATTGACCGAAGTCTTAGACCTTGGCGGGTTTGGCTAAATACAGGAATGAAACATTGAAACAGCCATATATAGTATGATCTGGACTGGACAATTGTGAAGAAAATATTTCGACTGATTTGAAAAATGAATTATTTTGTAGGCATCATTTTTCTAGGGAATGTTAATGCATCATATTTTGCTGTCTTGCCATTTTAGGATTGTTTTGCACAATAGTCTATTGGAGCGAAAATAAATTTCGAATTTGACTTTCTATTCTTTTAAGTGTGTAAGGGATTTTACAACCCACAAAACACTTATTAAAAAAAAAATGATTGGCTTCAAAAGATGTGCAATTCAGAGATTCAGAGAACTTGGGAAAGTCATGCCCACATATGCCATCTATGCAATCCGCCTGCTTGCCACATCAGCAAATGAACTTATATTGATACGGTGAAACATTGCTGGCATAGGGTAGAAAATGAAGATGAGAATGGTTGGATTATATTAAATCATTTGATGGTAGCTTGCTGCAGAAGACATGGGCAATAGAAGACTTGTATCTGGATGAGTTAAACACTTTTATGCACCCTGCAATAACAGCTCTGCTGGAAAAGGCCCCAGGGGTAAGCAGAGTGGGGCAGTGTAATGGAGTTTTTATAGGATCATGTTGAAAGGTGACACAATAAGATACAATTACTCCAATGTTGCACATTATTGAAGCCTGGTTTGACCATTTTAAACATCTATATGGTGAAACTGGATTCCAAACCAGTTCTCAAAAGAAAGTGGCGAAAGGTGAACATAGTGACTCATAGGTGGATCACCGTCCTTTACTTCTCAGTAATGAGGATGTAATTCAGGCCCTAATGAATAAAAAATAGGAAAATCAGCAACCCCGGAAAACGTCATAAGGAGTCTATGGTTTGGGTACCATATTTTACAAGATTATTTAATGCAGTCCTTGATTCCAGTGTTGTCCCACCAATCTGGTTAAGGGCCGATATGGTACCATATACATGATCACCTTGAGTATAGGCGCCTTGTGTATAGGCGCGTTACAAATGCCATATCATATCATATCAAAGGGTCCTGAACCTACCATGGAATTGCAGGCCAATCTACATGAACAACGCCACTCGCTACATTTTTGCCAAAGTAGTTTTGGGCCATTTGGAGGCATGGATTAATTTATTTTATTTATTTGGATTTGTAAAGCGTTCTACAGCCCTTAGGCATCGAGGCTCTGGTACATGCCGTTTGTAAGGAGGCGTGATTCAGGGTTACATTAGCAGCTGCCCAACATTGGGAGTTCTTAGTTACACATGTAGTTTGACAAAAGACAGTGGACGGTTCATGCAATGGTTAAATATTAGATACATTGAGTGGGGCATTGAGCCTGAGCAGAAGGGTGCATTCATATGAATAGCCTGGTTTTGACAGCTTTGCGGAAAGCTATGTGGGAGTCAATAGATCTGATGTGCGCAGGTAGAGCGTTCCAGTGTGAGGCGGCCATGGCTGGGAAACTGGTGCATCCTGCGCAGACCCTATGTGTCTTGGGAATGGCAATCCTGTTTGCACAGGCTGTTCAGGTTGGTCTGGATGAGGTGTGCTTGGATATTCTCTGGACTAGGTACAGAGGGGCTTGGTCATGAAAGCATTTATGTGTAAGGGCGAGGGTCTTAGAGATAATTCTTTCTTTGACGGGAAGCCAGTGGACCTTTCTCCTGACCTCAGAAATGTGGTCCTTTCTAGAGATCCCGGTAGCAGCTTGAGGGCATTGTTTTGGACCGGTTGGAGTTTGGCGATGTTATTGCACGAGGTACGTATGAGGAGGGCATTGCATGGATAGCCAAGTGTAATAGAGCCTCTCCAGGCAGGGTTTAAGCCTTGCTCTAGTGCTATCGACCAAAGTCTCAGCTTGCAGCTGTTATGCAGCAAGCAATTGACTCTGTGGTAAATATTTCTGTACACTTTTTAGCAAACTAAAACGGCCTTTGATATAGCTTCGAGGGCACAATTGTGGAAATTCCTAGTAGATTTTAGAATTACCATGCGGAGGTCAATTCAGGGATTGTACATGGGTAATAAGATCAGGTGGAAATTGGAAGAGAGTGTAGCAAAGAGATTTGGGGATCAAGATGGGAGTCTGCCAAGGGTGCGTCATTGCACCAAAACTATCTTGTCTATTTATTAATGATGTAATTAAAAAGTTGTTTGTGGTCTGTATAGATGCTTCATCCTTGATGGGAGATGTTATCCTGATCGTTCATTTTCCTGACAACGCAGTGTTAATGTCACTCTCATCAAATGGTCTAAAGTTGCACTTATCTAGGTTCATTGAATTTTGTGCGGCCAATGGCTTGTCAATGAACCTAAGCAAAACAAAAGCCCTGGTATTTAGGGGCAAACGGACTAAGCACAAAGCAGGTACAAATCGGATATAGATGGAGAACTATCGCGCAGGTTCTAACCTATGATAACCTTGTACTACGGATGAAGGGTGACTGTAGATGGACGGGCCAAATTGCGAAGTCTGGCATGGTTTTATCAAGATATAGAGGAGTGATTGGCAGATTTAGCAATGGGCATGGCAATGGGCCAGTTAGAGTTTTCATAGAGGCTTACAAGATCCAGGCCAGACAGGCAGCTGTTTATGGGGCACAGCTATGGGGAATGTGAATAATTCCTTACTGTCTTTGATAAAAAAAAAACATTATAGGGTTACCAACTAGCACCCCAAATTTGCCAATCTACCTAGAATTAGATCTACAGAGGGTAGATCTGCTGAATAGATCCAGACTTCTGCTTTATTGGGTAGGACTATGGACTACCCCAAACCTACATAGTGCAAAGATGAAGTAAGGGATCATAAAGCAGAACCTGGCGGGACCTCACTCCTGTGGCTTTCTCATATCAAAAATGGTCTCGCTGATATTGGACTGGGTGCATTCTGGGCTGGCCCCGAGATGCTGTGTGCTGCATCTAAGTGCGAGATTAAAAGAGCACTCAAAGCTAAGCCTGATTGATCAGCAACCGAGGTTAAAAGCATATTGGGTTTGCAAAAATACCCATGGTTATGAGAGTTATCTAGTTGCTGTGCAGCCTGAAAGGTTGAGAACTCTGTATGTTAAATTGCGACTGGGCACCTTACCAGTCAGACAATGGAGCAGCAATTGGTGTAATGGAGGTCGGGATGATTGTCCATTCTGCAACACCATACCAGAGAGTGTCATCCATTGTATGCTGATCTGTCACGATATCTGGTCATTAGAACAACCTATTTAAAAACTGTGTTTTATTCAGGTTGATTCGTTCAATGGCTCAGGCAATGATATTGCGTCATAATTCAAATGATGCTTTAGGGGTGCATTCTGTGCGCAAATAGCTGTCGAGAGCTTGGAGAAGGAGATTGGTTAAAATAGGAAGTATTTAACGATAAGTAAGAAAAAACTCTTCTTCCCTTGTCTGAATGGATATTTTTATGATTGAACAGTGGTTGTCCTTATATGTCCTACTGTGAATTAAATGTACTTTTCTCTGATTGGGATCGCTTGGGATTATAGTTCTTTCATTAAATTCTGGCTTAATAATGCAGAGAGAATGTATGGTTTTATGAATTGTATGGATTGCAATGTTTCTTACTATGTCATGTTTGTGTATGTATCAATTTTCCATTTTTGTATTGAGTGTTAACTATGTGGTATTATTTTATGTTTTGTAGGTGGTTTTATGGGAGGATGGCCGAAATCAAGTTTACATACAACACAATTATTAAGTGTGACTTTCAGGGTCCACACATATATTGTATTTGATAACAAGTTTGGGATGAAGAAAGGATGCACGGAAGAACTGTCCGCCTTACTACAGGCGGATAGTTCTGGCCCGCTAAGGGTCATCATTGGACAGTTTAATGCCAATGTGTGCAATGGGTGATGTTTAGCTAAGGTCTAAGAGCTCGCACTGGATGAACATGAGGATATTGTAGGGGGCATCCCTGATAGGTGATGCCCACCACCCATACAAGATGAAGAGGGCAAGCCTTGCATTGAATCTTCCAAAGAGTTGACTTAATGGACAAACACAAGGTAATAGTCCTGCAGGTTTTGTTTTCTCGTGGCCCGACTTCTACAGTTCATTATTTTTTAATCGATAGTGCACACCAGGCATGTGTTATACATATGGACATTGTAAAGAGGATGCTCTACATTTAAGTCCAAATAGCACCTGCTTAGTTTCTATGATTACAATAAAAATTACATGGAGACATGGGATTGGATTCAGATGGGACAGTGTTGAGAATTGTGGCTCAATATGGAGCCAGGGGAATGATGGACTACCCCTACAAATGACATTGTTGCAGGCTATGAGGCGCTAGAAAGTTAAAGCACTGGATTGTGTAACACATATTCCAAAATTGAATGGGGCCAGGAAGACCTCTCTCTTTGGCAAGTACACACGACAATGCTTTAACTAAAAAGTTAATAACAATTTTGTATACATTTCAGGCACCAGTCGTAAGCAGACAAACAAAAAAGTACAATGAAATGAGACATGCATTAGTGTTTTTTTTAATGGGATTGAGGTAAAATGCCCAAGTAAAGACACATGCTTATTTTGGGCTTTAATATTTCCAGATAAGCCTGAAGAAAGCCAATACATAGTGTCTACATCACCTGCAGGCTTGACCGAAAGTAAAGCAAGCAAATGGGTCATGACGGAGCTTAAAAAAGAGGATACAAGTGTATGGGCTTCTCTAATTGAAAACTTCAAGGTCATTTTACTTACATAGACATTATTGTTGCCCTGAATAAAGGCATCACTGTCTACATCTGTAAAAAGAGATCACATGATCAACCGATTTGTCACAGAGCACACCGATATATGCTTCAATTAAGGTCATGGGTGCATGTCGGCTGGCACAAAAGACTGATGTGAATAAACTCATTAGTATCAATTGATTGAAATGATTATAACATAACTCTGCTCTTATGCTGCTGTCTTTCTATCTGTTTTGGTGACATAGGGTGCAGTGCAACAGTGGGTGCAGTCGACAGTGTCTATATGATACCTCGGGTGACTTGTGCCCTACCAGGTGTCCTTGAGAAGAACACTGCATTCCGAGGTAAATGGATAAACCCTGTCCAGTTACACACCAGTGAAGAAGAAACTGTTACATGAGCCCCCTGGGTCATGTGCCAAAGAATGCCATTGTTTGTTCAGAATGGCACTGTTGATATATATGGAAATGTTGTGAGACTCGGGCTGAGGTCAGCCCACTGAGTAATGTTGTGTAAAAGGCCGTCAAACGTGACAAGGACAGAGTTCCTGCCTGCCCATGATAATAGGTGGAGCTTTAAAAAAAGCTTTCAAATCCAGATATTAGTGTCTGTGGTGATCCATTCGTGGAAGAGTGTGCAGGTGTGCTTCAGTCTGGTTCCCGGGCTGACCACTCCGCAAATCTGATTGTTGACAATATCTGAAGCACAGTGTTGATTGTGAATTAAAATGGCTACAGCAGAGCAATTATTCAATCTTGCATTTCTCTGTTAAAGGTGCTCTGCTTACTGAATGTTCCATAGCAGCTCTTGAGGTTGTGATTATACCCTGACATGGTGATGGAATGCCAGTGAGGTAAAAGACGATCCAAGTCATGGCGTGGAAGAAAGAGTGAAGAGAAAATTGGCCATTCTGTGCAAGCCAGCCAACAGGTAGAGAAGGATAAGAGTAGAAAGGATATTGCAGGGGTTAGGACTGGTCTTCTGCGGAGTGGCTGTTACAGGACCAATATTGAAAGGGGTTGAAATGTCAACTGGTCTACAGGAAGACAGTGATACTGTAGAACTTCCCCTAATCGAGAAATTTAGAGTAGTGAGGCATGTCGGAGACAGGTCGATAGCTTGGTGTACAACTAAAGGTTACCAGTGATTGTAACTAATATGGTTGTGCAACAGCAACCAGTACTTTATGGCTTCATTGGGTGTTTATGGAGATTCTGTTTTTGAAAAAAACACATGTGGCAATTGAGTTACCCATGCAGCAGTTCTATGGTCCATAGGGTGTATGGTAGTAAAGGAACAACAGTGAGGTGTATTTCAAAAACAGCAAGAGCAACAGAGAACACACTCAAAAAGGTAAGCAAATTACAACTACATTAATACAATAATTAACACTTTAAAATGTTCCACACAGGCGTTCAATTGAAAAAGGGTAGGGGGATGAATCACAGATGATTCCCCCAAAAACCTAGCCTGGGACCCTTCTCATGTGGCCAGAGAAAGGCAGACTCTTCCCGATCCAGACCCTTGGGTAGTGTTCTGAAGGAGGATCGGTCGGGGTAGTGGAGCAGGTCAGGAGGAAATTGGAATCCCCCATTAATAACTTTCCCAGAGAGCCTACCATACTAATGGCCTATTGTAAAATTGAAACTGTGGAAAAGGGTATGGACATTGGGAACTTCAAGTCCCATAATGCCCAAAGTATTGGGACGAAGAAGAGTGATGCAGAGGCACAGGACTGCAAGTTGCAGCCTAACAGGGTTAATCAGTGCTCCAGATAAGGATTTTGAGGTGGGTACTCCCTATTTTTAAACTTTGATAGTAAATGTAATTTTAAGAGAGTAAAAATTACCTTTCTCCTTTGCAAGAGAGTAAAATGTATGTGACATCCAGCCGACGTGTGCAAAACACTGTATGGGAACAATACCATGCGGCAGCTTTCTGCATTGTGACAGAATATACCTTTCATTAGTTCTCTAAGGTCTGGCCGTTTGATCTCTCCTGTATATATTTAAATGTTGAAATATAAAAACCTAGGAAATTACATAGTGAAGCAAACATGAATTGTATTGTGTGTTTTGAGGATCGAGAGCAGAATTGTCTTTTGATGTTTAAGTAAAGTCCTCATTTCCTGGAGTTATCCATACCAAAATGTATGCCAATGTTATCATACAACATGCTAAATTCTATATCTAATCTCATGGTCAAATGTTTATTTATACAGTGCTTTCGCCAAAGCGCTGTACATAAGACATATTTATACCCAATTATCATCAAACCGAAGTGGGTACTACTTTATCAAACTTGAAATATTTACTTGACTAACACTATCTTGAAAAGAAAACGCCAGCAGGACGCTCAGATCCAACAACAATTCGTTCCTTGCGGTCCCTCGGTACAAAAGTTCTAGAGCAATAGGCAGCAACTTCCAAGTTTTGACTCCTAAACAGTGGAACACCCTCCCACTAAATATAATAAAATAGGAATCTTTTCTGGGCTTTAAAAAAATATTTAAATAATAATAAACTTTAATGTGATATAGAATGAAAAAATTCAAACTTTACACATAATAAACAGTTATTCATTGATAAAATAACAAACAAAGCAATAGACAAATGATATTCAATACAGTGAATATGAATTTAAAAGAACAATATTGTTAACAACTTTACCTCAAATGTTAGACAAATTTATACTTATTTGATCAGTAATATACATATTTACACAACTACTCTTCTCAAAATTATATAATGGACAAAATATGTGGCAGGCAAATAACATGTCTCAAAATATCAAGGGATTTTTCCTTATTACAATGATCAGATTGTTCAGATCAAATGGCCCAATTTTGATTACATTTTTAGCCATATATTATAGAGTGCTATAAACAGATGCATATTGCAGGTGTTTGCACAATATAGCCAGAACGACATTTCACAGATAGTTAGGGGGTTGTGGGCGAATTCAGCAAGGTATAATACTATTGTATTAGTCAATGTCAGACATTCCGTAAGAAGATGTTTGGCTGTCTCCAAACATTCTGGTAACTTACATAGGCGCAGATTCGCTCATGGACAGGAATATTTTCCCTGACTCCCAAGTTCCTCAGAGTAGGTAGTTGTTCCAATCTTAACAGATTGATAAAACGTCTGAGTCTTTTCGTAGGACAGAGTTACAGATATACTTGGGGCTTCATATAGGTATACAATCTATATTTAATGAATTGCTAGCTTTTAAGGGTGCTCAAATGGGCAAAGTTCTCGAGCCAGTCCCAAAGGTCCACCCTTTTCCTGAGTGCATTTTGTACTTCCTTAGTATGAATTGTGCCTCTATGTGTCCAACCTATATCTTTAAAAACCTGGTTATTTAACCAATTCTAGTAAACAAAAGCCACAGGTCTCATTGGTCCATCTAGGACTACAAGGTCACACATCGTTTGGTAGGTTTAGTTTAATTAAGCAAATAAATATGATTCCGCAATGCATTCCTCCCATATATAAGAAATGCCTACTAGCTGAATGTATGTATTGTTTGCCTACTGTCTGATTATATATATTGTAATTGTGTCTATGTTAATTCCTGCAAATGCTTGACTATGTCCAATCATGCAAATGTATATCTTCACTCTTAATGCCAAAGAGCTCTGCAACTAAGCTCTGATAACCCAGGGTCTGGGTGTGTAATAAATGTAATAAATATATAAATAAATACAATAAAGGATGAAAGGGTGAGTTGGCCTTTCCGGGATTCGAACCTGCAAGATCAGGCACAGATCACAGCAACGAGTGCTCAACCGGCTGAGATATCTTATTGGCTAACATCCTTCAGTGCTCGGTTAACTGTTGGACGAACCATGTATGCAGTGCACCATAAAGTTAAATAGCTATCTGGATTATCACAGGGACACGTTTTGTTGAGTTTCTATTTCAATTACAAATGTAACTTTTTTTTGTTTGTTTTTGAACAGCACTTCCTGGAGTCAGTGGGCCTCATTACGGGTCAGGCAGTCCAGAAATAACAGTGGCGGTAAACCCGCTACCACTGTTAATTCCGGACCGCCCGATCCCGAGTCCTGCAGGCGGGAGGTGATGTTCCCGCCAGGTCTGACCTGGCGGGATTAACACCGCCCGCCTGCAGGCAGACGTGGAAACACCAGCACCATCACGAGATGGTGCTGGTGTTTCCACTTCACCATTCCCATTGAGTCCTATTGGACTCAATGGGAATGGGGATTTACCGAATTCCGCCTCTGGAATTCCCGGGACACCAGGGTCATAATGCCCTGGTAATTCCAGGAGTCACGGAGGCGGAATGGTAATACGAGTCCGGCGGTAACTGAGCCGGAAAAAACAGCTGGTTGCCGCTGGACTCGTAATGAGGCCCAGTATTTTGATGTTTTAATTGTAGTCTTTAAGATTTCAGAGGCTAACACAAATGTGATTTCTGTAATGACAATCACTCACCCTTGAGCAAAGACTCTGCTGCCACTGATCATTTATAGTAATGTACCCCATTGACTATAAGGTTGAATGGATGTAAACTAGACCGTGTATAGTCATCATTTTAAACACTGTTTTTATAATTAGAGATTATGGGCCTCATTACATGGTAGGCGGTAGCCATGGCGATATTAGCGCCATGGCTACCCCCTACCGCCGTCGGAGTCCGGGTTCCCGGAATAGGGACTTACCCATAGGGCTCAATGGGAATGGGGAAGGAGCTAATAACGGTACCGCAATTTGCGGTACCGTTATTAGCTCTGAAGTCCCTCAGCGGGTCCTGTCCTTAACGTGTGGTCTGACCACACGTTAAGGACGGGACCCGCTGAGGGACCTCATAGTAGGGCGGTAAGGGATTACCGGCACTGGTGCCCTTACCAGTGCCGGTAATCCCTTATTGCATTCCGTGTAATGAGGCCCTATAAGTGTAAACACGGTCTGCCTACGGATGATTATGCACACAGCACAGGAACTCTGAAAAATACAATTGTGAAATACAGATTTGCTTTCACCAGAAAAGAAGCATATTTTATTTTTACAAAATCTTAATTCTCAATTGCAAAAGACTGTCTGATTCATGGAATTATTTGTGTGAAAAATGCAGATTTGCGTGCATTTCTGCCTGAAAATCCCTGTTTGGAGTATGGGGATTTTCGGGCAGAAAGGCGCGCAAATCTGCGTTTTTCACGCAAATAATTCCATGAATCAGGCTATTATATTTCCATCTAATTAATTATATAAACCTAAAATGCTAGGAAAATAAATATGCACAGTGCTTCTGTTTGCTCCATGAGAAATAACACAGCAGAAGCTGACTGGAAATAAAGCATTCATTTAAACACAGTGTGCGGTTTCTTTTTTTGAAAGGCTTCAGAGAAATACATTCTGTTTCAGAGGATTTTCTCCATGGCTCGCAATTACATTCAAGTAAATAAAAATCAAAAGAAATCTTCTGGTTTGTGACAAGTAACCTGACCTTTGCACTGCCCTCTGCTGTCAACGTGTGTGTAAATGTACACAGGAAAATAATAAAGCTGTCGTATTTACAAGATTTTCATGCATGAAAATGCCTGGTAAGCACCTTATCTGGAGCCCTGAGGTTAATGATCCACAACTGAGGGAGACTAGGAGGCATACTAAGCCCCCTCAGGTGGAGGACATAGGGAGAAGTATTGGGAGGTGGAGTTAATGTAGTAACTCCACAGTGCAGCTGCAGATGAAGGAGAGCAGTTGTTTGCCGATTGGGTGCCGGTTCTCGGAGGGTCTCCACCTTCAAAGACCTTTATTGCAGAGGTTGCACTGTGGGAAGTGTAAAGTTTTGAAGCTTACCCCATTTTGAGTCAGGAACCATTGATTGGCGAGCATCAGATAGCCTGTGGAGCCTGTGGAGCAAGCAGCACTCCTTTTCCGATGGTGCAGCCACATAAAACACAGAGAAGCAGTTTGCGAAGCCAAGCAGAACAGAATAAGCGGAAGACCTGGAGGCAGCTAAGCGAATGGACAAGTATGCGAGACCCGGTGAGTTCACTAGCACATTTTTTAACCTCCGGAGCGCTCCACGATCACCTGCTGGCCAGATCTGGGTACTTTGAGTACCAAGCTGACGTAAAGAGAGAGAGGTGGCAGACAATATGCATTTTGAATACCGAACTGATAAAAAGAAGAATAATATATATTTTTTTACCAAGCTGATATAAAGAAGAGAAAGCGGCAGTATAAGAACTTGGTGAACATGCCAGAAAGGTGTAATTGTGCTTCGGGGGTCAGAATAATTGGCAACAACAGAAGAGGGCAATATTATTAAAAACCAATGCAAATAAGTATTGCCAAAGTCAAGAAAGGGCACTTAATCATAAAGTTGTTTGTTGACCCTTTTGCCAGCGGGAGAAAGGAGTAATAGAGGCAACTGACCTAAACAAGCAATATGTAAGCCAAAGGAGAGCCAGAATAAGACAAAACCGTTATCAGTAGTGGATTAATAAAAGAGTGGGAAAACAAGAGTGGCAGGGGAGCTGCCCTTCTGACAGAAATTAGTCAGGATAAGAGGAGCATAGCCTGCATTGCATGTGGCAATCACAAGAGTGGAATAAATAGCACCAATGTGTTACATGTTTTCCCAGCAGAAGTATTCAAAACTGATATTTTGGAAAGCGAAGAGACTTTACAAGTTGTTTGAAGTAAACTGTGCCACAGAGGTAACTGTTGTAGTGTTAGGAGTTTAATTAGTCCTGGCAGGTGAGTACACAAGGACAAGGGACCTTATAGTAGTAGACCTGGCAGGTGAGTGAACCATGTGGAAGTCATTGAAGTAATGTGGTGTGGTTAGAAGTGTTGAAGAAGAAGTGGCAAGACCTCTAAAGATAATTATGAACTGTTGTGGAATCATCCTGATAAATCAATATTGTTGATGCCAGTATGTTGTGAACTGTTGTGGAATCAACCTGACAAAGACAATATTGTTGACACAGAAGTAGAAGTATACTTGTTTTCTGAGAAGCATTTAGGTGGAACTATTTACCACCAGTGGAGAGATAAAAGACTTGTTGAATATTGTGAACTGTTAGTCAAGTCCAAGTGACCCCTCACAGTACGTCCTGGTACCCTACAACAACATACAGTAAAGAAATGTCTGAATGTAACCAACTCTAGTGCTCAATTGCACACTGTATAGAATGAAAGTCAGCAAATTGACATTAACTAGAACAAACAACTTTTGTATACATGGTGATGGTGGATCAACATTAGGTAATATACTTCCAAAAACAACAATCAAGATAAAGTATTTGGTGAAGTTAGTGAAAACACAGCGAAGATCAAGCATTAGAGGTCGGCAACCTCTAGATAAAGAATTTTCCATGAGAACCTGATGCCTATTGAACACTTTAAAATAAGGATCAACTTAAATAACCCAGTGCATTCAGGGACGCAGCCCCATCTTCAAGGGTACATCCTTATTAAATTCCTACAGCATAATACAAACTACCATTACCACTACCACTATCAGCATCACTTACTCCCTTTCAGAAATGTACTTTGGCATTGGCTCTGTCCTTTGTAGGCATATACAACACCAGTATTCTATGAGAGAGGTTTGACTTTCACTGTTTTCTTTGGAAATTGTGACTAAAACTTTTCATTGTCGATTGTAAAAGGCCGCCTTTACATGCAGAGTCAGATATTGAATTGTTGGAATTTAAGCCAAAATGATTTTTTTGCCCCACTTTAACCAACAAGGTGCCCTTACCAAAACGTCATATCAAAGTCGTAAGGCAAACAATTTATCTGCTAATCAGAAATAAAATCTGAGCAGAGGATTACCGTGAATGTCAGTGTGAATTTAGTGACAGTGATACATAGTCGAGATTGGACTCTGACCCTACACACTCATTGCAAACCTTGATCAAAAAAATACGAGGCACCGCAGAAAATGTAGATCTCATTTCATATGACACAAAAAACGTTCTAATGAACATACATCCTATGACACTGTTTTTTTATAAAGTCCACACATCCCTTATACGCACACATGGAGAGCCAATTATGGCAGCTATCGATCACTATCAGAGCCATTAGTGCAGTACATTGAATGCATTATCCATCCCCCGATTACACAAACTCCCATATACCTTAAAGATACTATTGACTTTTTAGAATAAATTACAGAATTTGAAATTTTGACTTTCAGGATTTACAATATTTATAGGGGATGTAGTGAGACTCTACACCTCCATACCTCATGAAGAAAGGCTCTCGGCTCCAACCTAAGTCAGAGCTGATAAAACGTTTGAAGTCAGTTTTAACCAACAATTTATTTTGCCTTGGCGAAGAGTTATTTCTTCAAAACACAGGAACTTCAATGCAAGCCACCATGGCTCCTTGCTATGCCAATGTGTTCATGTATGAGTTTGAGCAACATATTTTACATGATTCAAGATCTGAATCACATGTTTTGTTTCATACTCGGTACATTGATGACATCTTTGGCATTTGCGGTGGTACACCATCAGAGTTACATTAATTCCTTGATGATTTTAATCTACAACATAAAAGCACTAAATTCACTTGGAAGTATAATCAGGACATAATTTACTTTATGGATTCTCAAATGTCAATCATTGATCAGACTTTATCATCAGGGCTATATATTAAGCCCTTTGACTGCAATTGCTTATTACAGGCCAGCAGTTTTCACCTGAGAAGGGCATTCAAAGGATTACCCTATAGCCAACTGCTAAGGTTGCTACAGATCATTTCTGATCCTTTTATCTACACCAACCGGTGTCATTAATGCTAGATCATTTTAGACACAGAGGCTAGCTACTACAGGAACATCCTCATAAAGAAAGTCCATCTCTGGTTTACATACACAAGTATGCCCGTCAGAGTGACAGGGTGAGACAAATTATAAAAAGACACTGGGCCTCATAACGACCCAGGCGCTAAGTGGTTAACGGCGCCGTAAAAGACTGCGGCGCCGTTAACCACTTAGCGCCTTACTACGAGGTCCCTTTGCGGGACCCGACCTGAACGGCTGGTCTGGACCAGCCGTTAAAGTAGGGACCCGCAAAGGGACCTCACAGGCAAATACGGTACCGCAATTTGCGGTACCGTAATTGCCGCCTTCCCCATTCCCATTGAGCCCTATGGGGCAAAAATGGGAATGGGGAAGGGCCATCGTGAAATGGGAAAATACCGCCCCGCCAACCTTGGAATGGGGCGGTATTTCCCCCATTTCACCATGGCGGACTCGTTACAACACCAGCACCAACCATGGTGCTAATAGCGCCATGGTTTAGCACCGGTGTTGTAATGAGGGCCACTGTGAGATATTACAGCATGAGATAGTCATTTATTTCCCACACCTCCACTTTTTGCCTCTAGAAATCTGAGATCCATCCTTGACATGTTAGTCCATGGAGATATTAGCAGGGAATTTTGTTTGACCTCTAGATTGGGGACCTTCCCCTGCTATAATTGCCAACATTGCACTAACTTGATCAAGGGCCCCACAATTAGAATTCCTTATAGTGGGAAAGAAATCCAACTGTCAAGTTTTGATAAAACTGATTCTGTTAACGTTGTGTTCACTTTACGTTGTTCGTGTGGCCTATACTATGTTGGCTTAACCACTAGATCTGTCAAATTTTGATGGACAGATCAATAATCACAAATTTGGAAAAAGAGCAAAAAGTCACCAGCTGCGGTTCATTTTCCAGAAAATCAACATACAGTGGCTCAATTAAGATTTGTTGTCCTGGAACAAGTTACAGTCTCCATGCGCGGTGGGAACATTCTTCAATGTCTCCAACAACAAGAAATACATCAGATAGACCTATTTTCAATATTGTCTCCTAAGGGGATGAACATTGACTTTGATTTGAATGGTTTCATCTGAATTTGCTGAATAACTCTCATGCTCAATTGTTTTTACAATTGCATTGCTGATGTAGCTTACCGGCTTTGGAACTATCATTATCAGGACACTACTGCCATATACCAAGTAATGCGGGTCATGTTTATTTCAAGATCTTGTGAGTTCACCAGGATGACTTGGCACCACGCGTCTTTCCACATTTGACTGCTCGGAAAAAAGGGGCACCCAAGTCAGTACCGTGCCACGATTTTGACTTTTGCAAACAGTTACTAAATTTCATAAAATCAGAAACAAAACATTGTAAGAAATGATATAGAATGATTACTAACTGTATTATCAATGTACATCAAGGGACTTTATTATGTAGTTTGTCAATGTACTTGTTTCGTACTCTAAGGAAAGTTACTTGTGTTCAAATGTGGTTCCTAAATCTTGTATGACCTGAAATTGAACTACCTTTACAGCAGGGGCATTGTATGCCCGTATATGTGAACTTTGTTATTCAAATTGCCCTTACTTTTGGGTGAAACACTTCACTTAGTGGAATCCACATTGGCCTCAATAAGAATTGTTCAGGAGGGCCCATGCATTATTTCTTTGTATTCAATTGTTGGTGTCATAGCATGCTGCAACTTTGTTTTACACTTCCAAGATGGTGCACTGAGCGCCATGGTGATATTGCCATTTCTACAGTAAGCACATAACTAGTCTACAGCACGCCATGGCACGTATGGCATTGCAGCCACTCAATAGCATCCACAGCATACACGTAACTTGCTCACGTGACAATGGACACTTATAGGACCATTGTTGGGAGTTTCTTAGTTTGTTTCAGAGTTTGCTAAGAACTAAGTTTATGAGCATTGGTTCGCCTTAATTTCAGGTAGATTAATTACACCTATTTAAGACATGTGTTGACTATGTGTAACTTTGTGAGGAGAGTTAGGTATGAGTGATAGACCATGCTTGTGGTCTCTCAGAATTTATCAGCAACGTGAAGTGAGGCCCTTCCCACCATCTGTGGATAAGTGTGTTCAGTTGCTGTCGATTATACGAGAAGAGGTATGTTCATTGAATTAAATGGAGTGAATTGTCCAGATTGCTGGGTTATTAATTTAGTCTTTAGTAGCCCCATTTTATTTTACAGCTCGTGTGGATTTAATATTGACAAGACATTCGTCGCTGTTACCATACACTATATTACGTGATGCCAGAGACCATTTTCTCTATGGGACCTTTCCCGACTGAGTCTACAAGTTTAGCTATGTCTGTTACTCAGTAAGGGGAGTCGCATACTAGTTGGTGGCCCTTGCTGTGGTTTTCTTTTGAGTCTACCAGTAACTACTCGTATCTGAAAAGTGACAGACAGCGACTATTTCGATTAGCCCTGGTACATGGTTCAAGATTTCTTAAACAAATGGTTGCGAACCACATGACAAAGGTTATGCCGTCTTCACTACGTTAAGCAAATCATTAGACTCTTTGGACGCATATTAAGTCATATTAAGTCATATTGAATGTGATTAAATTCCACGGCTGGTACTTCCAAAAAGAGTTTCCATCTCCATGTACTGTCAAAAATTGCAGTGGTTGCTTGCCAGTGCAGCAATTACATTCCAACTACCATGCCTGATTTTCAGGTGCATTCAATGAACTGAACCCAGGTATCCGATTTCAAAAATTAAGATCTATCAGCCAGCGCATACTTTGGCCTACTCTGGAAAAAATCTCCTGACTGTCCCCTTATTCAAATGCCTCTCTGGGGGAGACCGATGCTTCTCCATCTGGGGCCCCCAATTCTGGAATGCACTTCCAGCAGAACTTCAGACTATTGTCATCTATTATTTGCTTTCAGAAAAAAAACTCAACTCATACCTGTTCCAGTGATTGATGGGTTCTGTGACTGTGTCCGGATGTGAGCAAAGGATTTTGACACCTGCTCCTAGATGCAGTTTACTGCTTGGTTCCGAAGGGATATGCACATTACAAATCCCTCATCTAATCTAATCTAATCTACAACCAGCTCTGGCATTTTCTCCAGACCGTGTTACTCCGAGTCAGAAGGCCCGGCCTGCCGGTAGTTCAGACCCCTAACAACAGAGTTTTCACTGAAGCACTGGCAGCGTTAGCAACAGTGCCAGTGCTTCAGTTGTTCCCATCCCATGGAGTCCTCTGAGACTCCATGGAATGGGAACTTACCATCCTTTCTGCCTCTTGTAATATCCCGGGAATACCGGGCTATCAGGCAGTGAAAACGGTAAGGCAAGTCTGCCGCTTACCCATCGGTAGCACCTGCGGTTTACCAGCAGACTCGTAATGAGGGCATTGTTTCAGGAGTTGTGAGTTTGGATGCATGTTAATTAATATGTCTATGTTTGTATTATGTTGTAGGGATGTACCCATGAAGATGGGACTGCGTTCCGAAATGCGTTGGGTTATTGATTTTTTGTATACTTGTTTTAAGTTGTTCAATAGGTGTCAGGTTCTCCTGGAAAGTTCTTTATCAAGAGGTTGCCTACCTCTAATACTTGATCGTCACTATTTTTGCACTAATTTCTTTATCTTGATTTTTGGAAATATACCATCTATTAGTACCCGGTGAGGGAGAATCAGAATGAAAGAACCATTGTGAATGGCCCTCACCGGGGCATTACCCGGCCGGGAATCCCTCAGATTCCACGCCTTTGTCCCTTTGAGGGGGGACGTGGCAGCCCCTCAGCCAATGAGGAGGCTCGAAGTAGGGCCATCCCTGCTCCGAGCCTCTACACGGCTGAAGGCCGCTTTCGTCCCCCTTTGGGGATTCAGGAATGTTTTTTCTTTTGGTTGTTTTTCCTCCTCCTTCCCCACCCTCCCAACCCCACATATCTTCTGCCTGCTTTGTCCCCGGCGGGGGACGATGGCAGCCTCCAGCTGTGTGGAGACTCGAAGCGGGACCACCCAGGTATGTTTCCTTTCTTCTATTTTTTCCCCTGCCCTCCCAACCCCACTTTATTTATTTATTTTGCATTTTTTTAAACGCTCACACAGACCACAGTCATCGAGGCGTTGTTACAGGATTTGTTTTGTTTTAGTTGCGTAATTGTTTTTTTTGTCTTAGTTGCGTATTTATAACGCACTTAAATACTCAGAGGTTTCTAAGCGTGGACCCGGGGATCGCACCTGTGTTGCTTCGTGTCGTCTTGCTTCCAAGGCGAGAATGTTGCCGCTGAGCTATCCTTACCTTCTTCTCTTTATTTTTTCGGGAGCAGACGCTCTTGGTAAAGAAGTGTTCCCAATGTGTTCGCTGCTGATGGCTGCCATGGAAAGGGAAAACGGACTCCGTTTTCCCTTCCCCGACAGCCATTTTTTTAATATGTTCTGAAACACCGCAGCATTTTGCGACAGAAAAAACTGCTTTTAGTACCCCGGTCTCGCAGGCCCGGGTACTAATAGCAATATGCCCCTTGTGGCGGTGGCATTACCGAGTCAGGTAATGCCCCCGCCGCTCGGGGCATATTGCTTAAATGTTGATTCGCCATAACTATGTATTAAACATTGATTTTCTTCTAGTTAACTGTGGACGTTAATTTATTTTTAACTTTCTTTCTATATGGTGTGCAATTGAGCTCTGGATGTGGTTACATTCAGACCAATATCCAATTTTCAATTCAACTAAAACATGCCTTGTCATTACTGTGAAAGGAATTGAATGGCATGCAGATAAGCAGAGGTTTTAACCGCTGCTGATTTCTGGGCAATGCATAGGAGGGTCAGTGTGCGGACTTCTGAACATTGCGCATTGCCCTGCTCTTGTTCCTAACAGACACAGGGGAATATTGCACTCTTTAAGGTACTACAGTGGGCCCCCTATTTTGTAGCTACAGGACACACATTACTATGCCCCTCTCATCCCTTTATTGGAGCAAATCCGCACAAGGATGGAACAATGGAATCAGAATGTGTGCATCCACCACACACACTTCCCGATGCCCTTGGCTGCAAGATGATTTCCAACATTGTTGCCACCTGTCTCTTATTGGAAAAACCTCCTTAGTTACAGAGCACTACTTCTGTGGCATTACCAGGAATGTCCAGCACATCGCCTAATCATGAACTATTTACCACATGCACTAGTCTTTCATAAAATAAGACATGCATCAAATACCATATGCAGGCCCTCCACCACTAATGGAACATGCTGGTGAAAGGGTGTAGCAAAGGAAATAATGCATATGTGTATTGTCTCCCATGACCTAATAATGTGTGTTAATAATGGTGAGAATCAGTGTTCCTTGTCCCAATGAAGCAACCTCTCTCTGTCTCTGCCTCTTTCTCTCTCTCTCTCTCTCTCTCTCTCTCTCTCTCTCTCTCTCTCCCTTTTTTCTCTCTCTCTCTCTCTCTCTCTCTCTGTCTCTGTCTCTGTCTCTCTCTCTCTCTCCCCCAGATACCATGTTGGCAATGCTGATAATGCAACAGGCATAAAGGAGACCGCTAGTACAGTCGTTAACATGGATGCCGCATGCAACAGTCTCCATTGTTTACCTTTTGGTCAGAGCTAGAATTACAGGAAGATAAAGCAATATTGATTGGCTAAGCCCTGTAGATACATATTTATTTATTTGCATTTATGAAGCGCTCACACAACCCAGGAGCATCGAGGCGCTGCTACAGGAATATGTCTTAGTTGCAAAACATATACGTGGGCGGTTAGGTTACATTAGCCCGCAAAAAACATGTCTTGTTTATAGTTTTTCAGGTGAGTGGCTTGGTTACAATCGCCTTTCATTGTTTAGATAAGCGTGAGAGGTTCTCTCATTACAGTGTGCCGTTTGGTTACATTGTTAAAAACACGTACAGGAGGCAGCAGAGTTACATTTGAGCTGTGGTCATACATAGTACAGTTTTAGACAAACATAGGCGTGATGTTGACCAATTAAATAACTTTAAAGTCATCGCTCAGTGTTACATGATGGTGATGTTGGCTGCTACTGTCCTATGACCCCAAGGAATTCACTCCCTCCAAAATGAAAAATTAATCTGACTCATTGATCGACTTCAAAAAGTTTCACACTGGGAAAGACAGTCAATAACCAACACACATTTCATAATTGTTCTGCTTCTGTTGAGCTGCCTGCCCATCTCTGGAGATAGAGTGCCAGGGGGATGCAGCTGGTGCAGAACTGGCTTATATAATTCTGCCAAGGAAGCGAGAGCCTACTGACAGCCTGCAAAGTGATTTGAGGCTACGCTGCATCTTCCCAGATATGTGTCACTTCTCTCCCCTTGGATGCTCTGCATTCAGATCTGGTTGATGTCGCCTTCTTCTTAGAGTTGTCTGCCTTCAGCCCTGATGATGTCAGTCTAAGATGGCTACTTGACTTGTCTGCTATCGCCATTACTTTGAAATCGGCTTACCCAAAGTCTGATTTCTGCTTGTAATCTTCCCTTAACCAATTTTAATTTCTTTAAGGTAAGTAGACCAACCTCAGAATATTTATAGTGGTAAGGGGGAGGGTTCTGTATTTCATCCCATTACTTTTTAAAGGTATTTGGGTAGGCATATGAGAAGAACCAGTGGTAAATTCCCTGTGAATATTTTTTTTTACATTATGTATTTATTCGGTGAAAAGGGGGTATACAGCAAACAACATAGTCAACAGAAGTAACATGACACGTAACAAAGAAATAAAAAGATCCATGCAACCAGCCAATAACAAAGAAATGTTCCCGAAACCCATCCCAACCCACCCCTACCCCAACCCAGTCCAATTAGAATTACAATGTGACTAGTACATATCAAGAAACTTTCTCCAGATCTTATCAAAAATCTTTAAACCTCACATCCTCATTTAAGTGTGTGTAACTGGTTGTAACCGCGCCTTGAGGCCCCAGGGTTGTGCACGTTTAACAAATGGAGAAATAAATAACATGACAGGAAGGAGCACGACCTCACATGAAACAATTCTGAACGGAGGATAGCACAGGGGCAACGTGGTGGTCTTGGAAGCAAGACCAGGGAGAGCAAAAGAGATTTGAATCCCGGATCTGCGCTTAGAAACCAAACTCGTATCGTATTGTGCAAACGGTGGACACTGAGGTCAATAGGAAAAAGAAAGTGGGCGGAGTGATTTGGACGTCACAAGATATATGCAAGGAACGGGAAGCAACGTTACTTCAAACCAGCAAGGCGTGGGAACCGATGTCACAGGAAACAAAGGAGGACTAGTCAAGGATGTGAGAAAAACCATTTGATAAGAGAGGGGAGTCCATTCCGAAGAAACTAGCAAGGAGATGCATGCCACATGCATCGGTGAGAGGTGGGCTTGAGTTCAAAAACACAATCAAGCAGTGGAAAATGATGTCACAGGAAAATAACGAGGAGAGGGCAAGCATGACTGAGGGAACAGGTCTGGGATATAATCTGGCATCACAAAAGCAAGCAAGACATGGACATTGATGCCACTGGGAAAGGGGAGCAGTGGGCGCCGTTTTCACAGGAAGCAGCACTCCTAGAGGAAACAAGTGAGGAAAGCCAGAGAGAACTGGTGTCACAAACAACGTGCAAGGAGGGGGCACTGATGTCACAAACGTAAGTGACGACTGGACACTGCAGATGTGCTCTGTTGTAATGAAAGAAATCAGAGGGGTAGGCATCGCTATCATAAGAGTGAGCGAAAGAGAGTGGGATCTCGAGCACCGAGGGATGAATGTGCCACGATGCTGTGAGCAACCAGTGTGAGCCAGGCGCTGATAGCACAGGGCCATGTGCGAAGTAGGGACAGATGGCACACGATGGAGGCAGGGGACGGGCCAGATGGCACACGATGCAGGCAGGGGACGGACCAGATGGCGCACGATGGAGGAACGGGAGGGTCCAGATGGCACACGATACAGGCAGGAGGCAGGGGACGGGCCAGATGGCACACGATGGAGGCAGGGGATGGGCCAGATAGCACACGATGCAGACAGGGCACGGACCAGATGGCGCTCGATGGATGCACGGGATGGGCCAGATGACACAATATGCAGGCAGGAGGCAGGGACGGGCCAGATGGCACACAAAGCAGGGAGGGGACGGGCCAGATGGCACACGATGGAGGCAGGGGACAGTCCAGATGTCACACGATGCAGGCAGGGGACAGACCAGATGCCACACGATGCAGGCAGGAGACGGGTCAGATGCCACACGATGCAGGCAGGAGACAGACTAGATGCCAGGCAATGCAGGCAGGAGACAGGCAAGATGCCACACGATGGAGGCAGGGGACGGGTCAGATGGCACACGATGCAGGCAGGGGACAGACCAGATGGCGCACGATGGAGGCACAGAACGGGCCAGATGGCACACGATGCAGGCAGGAGGCAGGGGACGGGCCAGATGGCGCACGATGCAGGCAGTGGACAGGCCAGATGGCACACGATGCAGGCAGGGGACAGACCAGATGCCACATGATGCAGGCAGGCGACGGGTCAGATGCCACATGATGCAGGCAGGAGACGGGCAAGATGCCACACGATGCAGACAGGAGACGGGGCAGATGCCACACAATGCAGGCAGGGGACGGACCAGATGCCACACAATGCAGGCAGGAGACAGACTAGATGCCACACTATGCAGGCAGGAGACAGGCAAGATGCCACACGATGCAGACAGGAGACGGGGCAGATGGCACACGATGCAGACAGGAGAAGGGGCAGATGGCACACGATGCCGGCAGGGGATGGGCCAGATGGCACACGATGCAGGCAGAAGAGGGGTCAGATTACCCACGATGCAGGCAGTGGACGGGGCAGATGCCACACGATGCAAGCTGGAGACGGGCCAGATGCCACACAATGCTGGCAGGAGATGGGTCAGATGCCACACGATGCAGGCAGGAGACGGGTCAGATGCCACACGATGCAGGCAGGAGACGGGACAGATGCCACACAATGCAGGCAGGAGACGGGACAGATGCCACACGATGCAGACAGGATACAGGCCAGATGCATTGAGAAACTTGGCTGGAAAGTGAGAAGGGAGGGTACAGATATAACCCAGCACTTGGCCGGTTATATCTGCAAGCTGCATTTGGAGCACAAACAGCATGTATTATTTACATGACTGAAATATACCATTTCAATTGACAGCACTGGCTCAATGCAATGAATACCCCTCTCTACTATAATACAATAAAGCACAATTTTCTTTTTCTTTTCATATCATATAACCACCAGGTTTGGTTGTAGTGCAGGGCACACCTGGCTTGGATACCTCCAGTAGTTATTGCATCTGCAAGTAACAATTGTGGCCTTATAGCTCGGGGACCGTAATGCAAAACCTCTCTTGACACAGGATATAATAATAATAGTCTTTATTATTCTTATTTTAAAAATAAATAATTGCTCCATTCTTTTATATTTTCCGATTGAGTTGCACATTGCAATCTTCCCGCCATATTTTAAATGTAACCTTTGTGGAAGCATTTTTTAAACTAGTAGCGTGCATTCGAAGAGTACACACTTGTGCATCACTGCGTTCATTCAGTGAGTGATTCAGAAAATCAGCCAGTGGGTAAGTGTGAAGGGTGTGAGTGTGTGTGTGGGTGTGTGGTGTGTGCGTGTGCACGCTAACAGCAGCCAATGTACAATTTACTTTTGAATTACTGAAAGTGTTCATCAAAAGAATTGGACAAGTGAGCATCCAGTGTGAATCCCCACCAAAGGAGGGGGTTATGGGTAAACATGATGTTCATGCAATGATGCGGTTATTGAACTTTCTGGCCCAACTTCTTTTCTTTTTTTCTTGTTTTTTGTGGATTTAATATCTTGTGAAGCAGTGCAGGATTAGTCCTCTACAGACCAGGATGACAGGCATTCTGAACTATTATCCACACCAGGGGTACACTGTTGTGTCTGCGCTACTGCCCAAAACGTTCCTTTTATCAATCACACTAGTAATGAATATTCCCGATGGAGCAAATCTCCATTAGCAATATAGGGAGTGCAAGCCCATCAATCACACTAGTAATGAATATTCCCGATGGAGCAAATCTCCATTAGCAATATAGGGACTGCAAGCCCATCAATCACACGTAGGAATGATTTTGTTGGGCACCTTTTGTTGCTATGCCATCCAAAGAGTGCGCCAATAACAGTGAAGGTTTTGAGCAAAGCCGCTGCCTGGCTACACCTTGGAAGCAAGACAATGCACAGCAACACGCGTTCGAATCCCCTTCTCTCGCGCTTAGGATCTGGTTTCTGGTATTACGCGCGTTATAAAAGAACAATTATTGTTCTAACATGAGACTAGCGGATATTGTTAAATGACAAAAAAAAGCAGCAGGCAGCTTTGAATGTCTACCAGGAGCAATTGCCCACTATCGAAGACGATGAGAAAAAGCGTTAAGGATTTTGCATACACCATGTTAGGGAAAATTCTTCAGAATGGCTAATGTCCCTTACCTGCTGAGTCCCTCAGCAGCTTTGCTGGATTTCTAGGATTTACTTTTTTCACCTAGAAAGAGTCTGAGCCTTTTTTCCGACTCTTACATGTGTTTTGCTGTGTGTGTTTAACATATTTGTGTTCATAGACTGTGGAGCCTCACCTACTCCACAGGCATCATCTTTTTACTGTGTGTTACACAGCACCTTCAGTGCAGTGACACAGGGTTGTCTTTTAGACTTCCCAACTCAGACTCCATTTTCTGGGACTGACTCCTGTCTCCCAGTACCCATAAAGTTGCCATTAACTTTATTAGCCTCTGTAAAACCACAGACCCAGTACACCCTATTTTACATAGAGTACTGGAAAGGGTTAATACTTATCCCTTTCTGTCTGTTTCTCTTGGAGCATTGTTTTGCTCCCTTTTCATCAAGATTTGGCTGGTGGCATGGTAACTACCCTATTTTTCCTACCGCCGTTATCTTAAATAACCTTGGCATTGTTTTAGGCTATCTTGGTAGCCTCGAACTTAAACCCGCTAGAACATATATGTTTTATTACGGTTCCAGCTGGCTTATTCGCCATTTCTTTTTGTAAAAGTCTTTCTCGTGTTTTACTCTGCACGCCAAACCACGTTTGATTCCTCTGCTCACCGTCTTTTCGGTGGCTTCTATGCAGAAGCCCTCCTTAAGCGCCTGTATGTCAGGGGGACAGGATGTGAGGGAGGGGGGTTAGGACTCCCTGCACAGGGTCTTCTGGGAGACCCATGTCGCACTTTGAAATGAGTGGCTGTGGTGACTGTTCCGGTGGGACAGCCACCCTGCCGCGTGATTGACAGCCAGGCTGTGTGAATGGGGGAAAACTGCATAAAAAGCAGGTGTCTGGGTCTGAAAAAGGCGGAGTCGCCACCGGAATGAAAAAACGATGAGGAGCTGACCGAAGAGGACCCCTACAACAACTGAACCGCCCGGTGAAGCCCTGCTGCAGGTCTGAATCTTCAAACTCCAACGACAGAGAGGATCTACCAAGAATCTTCTTCCCCTGAGCTAGTGGGACCAACCAGTTTGCCCAAACTGCAAGCCAGTACAGATCTACAGTGAACCGGATAGCAAGGAAGGTCAGACCCTGCTTGGGTTTTAAGGAGCGCACCTTTTTTTCGTTGCTTTGCTCTGCTGCTGGTTTCTTCTCTGGGTAGTGCAGGACCCTCCAGTCTTCCTACTTCATGTCAGTCAGACAGTCACTTCAGGATCCGTGAGCCTGCAGGAACTGCCAGGAACGTCTGCCTCAGCTACAGCTTCTTCTCCATTTGAAGGTACTGTGCAAATCTGGTTGTTCATTTTGTTCAACCGCGGTGAAAGTGTGTGAAATCTTTCTCCAATCGGCTTGTCCTTCTCTACTCTTTAAACTAACTTTTCTGCCGACCAACTTCGTCCAGTTGGGAATGACTTAACCGCGAACTACCCCGGTCTGTGTGATCTTGAGCAAAATACTTTTGTCCTATTGACTTTGGCCCTATGCCGTTTTGATTTGATTCCATCACTGTAGTTCCTCTTTCTAGATTGCCCTGCGTACTTACCTGTTGGTGCAGCTCAATGTCTGCCTAACTTTGTCTTTCCCTCCCTTTTAAATTGCTGGAGTGCCATTTCGCTCCCACTTCATTTGTGAGCTTAACTTGTCTGGAATCTATTGGGAGTGGTGTGGTGTATTAAGTGTGTGATTTTTAAACTGCTTTACATTTGTGAAATGTTATACAACTGATATGTAAATAAATGTATATTCTTTTACTCAGAAACCTGAGTCAGTGTTTGTTTGAATGATAGTAATTGCTGTCCTTTGTGTAACTATTGATACTGCTCACTTGCTCTTGAGATAAGTCTGGCTGCTCAGCCATCGCAACCACTTTACTGTGTAGTACAGGCTTGTACCAAATGTGAATTTGTACTTACACTTGTAGTCTTAATTGTGTTTGGTGTTCCCAAAGGGTACTGCATATGATTCTGCCTAACAGACCACAGTCACCCACTTCCCTTTTTGAAACATGTGGTCTCCTTTCCTTTTACTACACCTAATCTGTATGACCTTTTGCGTGTAAACACAGGTAACAGTGTGTGACTCTGAAAGCAGCTTTGATTAGAATCACTATGTCCGCGTTGGACATTCTATTGGACAGTCTGGTGAACTGCATAATGTTCCTGTGACCGAGTTAAGAATGGTGCTATTGACCATCTCAGCTGGAAGTGATATGGACATGAGCGGCACCCATAGGGTACGTTTGGAAGGTGTGTCTCCTGCCTTATGGCATCATCTGGTAAAACCTCTTCTTTTGGACCAGCATCTCCCAAACTGGGACATTTCTGTCAGATTCCAGCCTTGTGGACATTCCAATTGACCGGTTAAAGCAGGTTTTTCCTGGATCCACTTGTATCCTAGAAGTGTTTGCGTATCAGGCTTTATAGGATCCATCGGAAAGAGTAAGGTATTGGCCCTCATTACAACACCGGCGGTAACCAATGGCGCTATTAGCACCATGGTTGCTGCTGGTATTGTAACGAGTCCGCCAATGGTAAATGGGGAAATACCGCCCCATTCCAAGGTTGGCGGGCGTTAATTCCCCATTTACCATTGGCCCTTCCCCATTCCCATTTTTGCCCAATAGGGCTCAATGGGAGTGGGGAGGGCGGTAATTATGGTACCGCAAATTGCGGTACCGTAATTACCTCAGAGGTCCCTTTGTGGGTCCCTACTTTAACGGCTGGTCCAGACCAGCCGTTATGGTCGGGAGCCGCAAAGGGACCTCGTAATCAGGCGTTAAGGGTTTAACGGCACCGACACCTTTTACGGTGCCATTAAACCCTTAACGCCAGGGTCGTAATGACCCCCTATGTCATCTTTTGTGTTTCCCTGTATCATGTAAATAGTGGGTTTCAATTCCCCAATGGTCCTTCCGTTTGTTTATGTGTAAGCTAAGGTTTCTCAAGATATAGATACTAACTTGTAGCTGATTGAAGCCGGTCAGATAGCCCAGTGAGCTAAACACTCGCCACTGATATCTGTGCGAAGCCTATTGTGGCAGGGTTGATACATTGAGTACCACTTTTTGGGATAATACCGTCTTCTGTTATTTCAGTGCTCTGAGACCTATGTGTGGGTAGCGCTTTTTAAGAAATACATTATTATATAATAAAGTCTTCACAATCATAATACCAATGTATTAACTAATACTCCGAAAGCTATGGTCACGGAGAGTTTCACAGGTACAAGTCCTCTATAAAATGGACGGGCAGCATGCGCCACAGTACTGGGATCAGCCAAAACTCGTATATACTGAATATGCAATGCATCTGTTGACATTTCACGAGGCCAAAGACATGGGGCCTCATTCCGAGATTGGAGGTAGCCATGACGCTATTTGCGCCATGGCTGCCTCCAATACCGGGTCCGACACCAGGTCTGGTTCAATGGGGATTTACCGGTGCATTCCGACCCTGGAGGGACCGGTAAGTCCCCATTGAACCAACCATTCCCCATTCCCATTTGAGCCCCCATAGGGCTCAATGGGAATGGGGAAGGCGCTAATTACGGGCCTGCTCATGGCAGGCCCGTTATTAGCGCCCTGGTCCCTTAACGGGACCCATAAAGGACGTGTGGTCTCCTTACCGGTGCCAGTAATCCCTTACCGCCCAACTCATAATGACCCCCATGGCCTTTGAAAACACCTTGCATGAACTATGAAACAAGCTCGACAATGTTTGATTAATGCTGATGCCTCCATCATCATGTCACCTTCCCTTATAAATAATGGGTGTGATGATTGACACGTAATTTCTCAAATTAATACATGACTACTTGTATAGATGCAAAGTTAATGCCTCTACCCGAAGCCAAATAATACACATATCAATTCAAACACAATGTATAATTTCCTTGTATCTGTGCAGGCCTCGTTCAATGAAATAGGCTTAATCGCATGTCGGAAAATACATGGCAAAAACGATTCCTCGTTTTAGGTCAGGCTGGAGTGAGCTTTGATTGCTACCAGGGAGAGCAAAAGAAGATAATCCAAGGGTGGGCTGCTGGTGTGAGTCAACTGCTCGGTCATGCTCAACTCCTATATCTTGCCCAAAGCATAGTTACAGCAGTGGCCATTTTGTAAGGGCCAGTGAAGCTGTCTATTTTGGGGGGGGATTTGCTTTGAAGGAACAGGTGATGCTTCCTCTTCTGAGAAGGAATTTACTAAATGATGCATTTTGTACAATAATTTTTTTAATTGTTTTATTTTATTGTGTTTGATCAAAACTATGATCTTTCACAAAGTAGAACACATGCATAGTTAATGCTATACAATTTTACAATCACACATATCCATAGAAAGTGATCAAATAGTAAACAAAGTACACATCCTTAAAATCCTTATTCAAATCCTACTAATACATTAATCAATTCATGCATAAATCAGTACTAAATTACAATATTCCATTTTTAAATTAATTCAAACCTATTTGTATCAGAAATGAATTTTCATTATATTACCGAATTCAAACAAATTAAGCAAATTAAACAAATTATTTCATTAGCATAAGATCCTTCAACTTTAGAGATATGCAGTAGACATAGCATGCTAACTAAAGAGTTCCTGCTCTGTATTCATAAGGTCCCAAATTTCTTCTTTATCAGAACCGGACACATTCTAAAGAAACACCATAGATTTTTTTTCCTAATCTCAATTAACAGTGAACATTCCGCCAAAATGTGTTTCAAAGTTTGGACAACACCAGAACCTTTACAAAGAGAACAATTGTTATCCCTCCCATTCCTGTTTTTTGAGCAAATACATACAATTTCCTCACATGCAAGTATATTTAAGCGGAAACGCAAAAATGGTTCTCTTTTACCCAGACAGGGAAATCGGATTAGATATTTAGGTAGAGAGCCCAGTGGCTTATCTGTTTTTGTGATTGGGGAATGGACTTTATATGACTGTGTTAACGCAATCGTATCAATCCAATCCATTTCCTACACTTTCTTTTTTACTCCAAGTGGTTTGTCCGCCAAATCTTTCCACCCCTGCCCACAATGTTCAAGCATACTGTATAAATGAGCTTTCATGGTGATTAATAGGCACAATGGACCTCATTACGAGTCCAGTGGTAGCGTGCCTGAAAAACGGCCAGACTCGTAGGGAATTACAGCCTCCGCGATTGCCGGAATCACTGGGGCATTACAACCCCGGTGACCCGGTAATTCTGGAAGTGGTATTCCGTTCATCCCCATTCCCATGGAGTCGCATAGGACTCCATGGGGATGGGGACCATGGAAACACCAGCACCGTAAATAATGGTGCCAGTGTTTCCATTTCCGTCTGCAGGTGGTTGGCGTTACTCCCAACAGGGCAGACCTGGCGGGAGTGACACCACCCGCCTGCAGAACTCTTAATCTGCCAGTCCAGAGACAACGGTGGCGGCGGGTTTACGGCCACCGTTGTTTCCGGACGGGCAGCATCATAATGAGGCCCAATGTCTCATTATATAATTCCACATTGAGAGTTTCATACCAGGTGTTTTTCTTTGGAGAATACATTTTCCCTAAAAGTGAAGCCAATCTCAGCATGTGCCATGCCTGTAACGAGGTTAGCCCTAGCTCATACCTCAATGCTGCCATGGGCAAAGTATCTGGAAGACCAATAAACGCTAACATACCCGACCTTCTAGCCCAGTGATCCCCAATGTGTAGCTTGTGAGCAACATGTCACTCGTGGCACCCTAAAATGTTGCTTGCCAGCTGCTCTGGGCAATGGTATGGAAGGAGGTGCTGAAGGCAAGAGACCACAATAACATTATAGACAGGATTGAGGGTCCTGAACTGTGCGGGCATGTTAGCCAATGTACTTGTTGTGGTTCCATTTGGCTTATTATATTAGATGCAAAATTTGAGGTTGTCATCACCATGCAAATTATTTTTCAGACAATGTCTTTA
The DNA here is from genome assembly GCF_040938575.1 of Ambystoma mexicanum. NCBI lineage: Eukaryota > Metazoa > Chordata > Amphibia > Caudata > Ambystomatidae > Ambystoma > Ambystoma mexicanum. Next base: position 88,845,128 of record NC_090925.1, read on the forward strand.
CACGTTGAAGTGTTATTCTTAAGAAATTGGCATCTTAAGATATTTTGCCCATTTGGCAAATGCTTTAATGTGGAAAATAATTAAACCCTGTGCCCATGTTTATGTCCTAGAGAAAACGGCCATCCTTTCATTTGAACAGCTAGAAAGTGCATAACGGACAAATAAGTGGCATTCATAGCCAACTTTCTTTAATTAAATAATTTGCATATGCTGATTTGTGCACATGTGAGGTTTTTATTTGATACCCCCATGAAAGTCTCTTCTGCCTTTGACACGGTCAACCATGCCATCCTGCCCAACCATCTCTGTGATAACCTGAGTATCAGCAGTATCAGCAATCTGGCCCTGGCTTAGCTGACTTCTTTCCTCTCTGATCGACCCTCCCAGGTTCAACTGGTGTCCTTCCTCTTCTCTATCTCTATCTCTACCTGCTGTTCCTCAGGGGTCTAACCTCTTTCCCTGGCTGTTCAACCAATAACAGGCACTTCTTGCTCACTACATTGCCGCTCTCTGCCAAAACTTTGAGTGCTGTGTAGATGACTCAACTCGTTTCAGGCTACCTTCCGCCACTTCTTCTCCTTCTCTCATCTCTGACTGTCTGATATGCATGAGTGGTGTGCCGCCAATTATGGCTGCCTTAATGCCAGTAAGACCGAGATTCTCCTCATTGGCACACCTGCTCCCTCCTTTCCTGTCACTCTCTGGCCGGCCTCTCTTGGCCCTCTTCCTGCTTCCACCTGTGTGGCTAAAAACTTTGTGGTCATCTTTGACACCACATTCTCCTTGTCTCCTCACATCTCTGAGAAGTCACACTACCAGCGGCACCTCCTCAGAGGTAGTCTTCCTTTCCTCTCCTTCCCCCAGAAGCTCACTGTCTTCAGAACTCTGGTTCTCTCTATGCTGGATTAATCCAACCGCCTCTTTCTAAATCTGCCTGCCCCTACTCTCCCCCCTCTGCAACTCATCCAAAACAGGGCTGCAAGACTTGTCCTTGGCCTCAAGCCCAGGGATCGTATCTCTCCAGGTTTGAAATCTCTGCACTGGCTCCCAGTGGTGGCAAGGATTAAGTTCAAAACCCTCTGCATTGTCCACAAGGCCTTCTCAGCCTGGGGCCTCAATACCTTCAACTCTCTCTTCCTAAATATCTTTCTTCTCGAGCTCTTCGGTCATCCTCCTCCAACTCCCTCAGGGTCAGTCGCTTCTACAAGCAAATAGTTAGTGTAGATCTCTTTCTTGTGCTGTTGCCTCCCTCTGGAACAGCCTCCCTGCCTCTCTGAAACTTGGGGAGAACCATCTCCGGTTCCAGAAGCACCTCAAGACCTTCCTCTTTGCTTCTGCTTTCTCTCCTCCTCTCCCCTGCTGATCTCCTCGCTGAAACTGCACTGGTTACCTGGCTACCCTCTGATCTTGGGCCCAGGTCCCCTCCTCACCAGCTGCACACACTTGCACTGCCCCCTGGCAACCCTTGCACTCGGGGACTGTTTCTGGATCCCTACAGCCCCCACCAGCACTTTACACCTTGATGTCTGAATTTACCCTTGCACTTGCCACCAGCTGGCCGTACTTTTTATTTATTGTCTTTATTTATTCATGTAACTGTTATCCTATGTACTACACTGTCCCCTCCCCCTTTCCCCATGCACATTTCCCCTCCCCCCATCCCCTGCACTTGCACGATCTCAATGCCACCTGGCCTAGTAACATTGTTGTCTCTGTCTTCCCTCTGTTCCCTCTCCCTTGCCTTATCGCGCCTTGAAACAACTGTGTATAGGCGCGTTATAAATGCCATATCATATCATACCATGCATTATATTTATCAGACATTTTACTTTCATTGTCACTTACATTTAGTGTTGCATAGTATTGTGGTGCACAAATTGCCATCATTTAATGCTCTGTACACCTGGCATGAGGAAAAAATGGCAGATAAGTCAAATGCATGCCACAATTTTCAGAATTAAATAATTTGCCTTATGTTCAAATCCAATGAAGCAACTAACAAGCCAATTAATTATATCAAATACCTAGTTAACACCATTGCACCCCTCTATAAAGTGGTTTACAAAGGCTCAGACCAATGTGTGCCACTACATGTAACACATAATCCCTTTTGGGCAAAGGAAGGAGGAACTGAATCCTTCAGAATGTTTTTATTTGCATTCCTAACAACTTTCCCCCAATATAACAGGCTGCAGGTGCTTTAAAATACACTGTTTGACATTACATGTCAAAAGAATTCTTAGGGGGGGTAGTGATCTGTAAAGCCTACCATGTTCTGATCAGTATCACTGGTATTGTATGCTTAGCAGTTCGCCGTTTGCCACTAAAGATCACAGAAATTCCTTGGGAAGAACCCCAAAGTACACCTGAATATCAGCGGTCCATTTGTGACCAATTTGAATGTGCAAATATTTGCACTAAACCTCTTGAAAATATTTTTTAGCAAGAACCAAAATTCCATGGTAATTCAGTCCTGCCATATTTTTGAACAACTCTGCGTGTCCTATCTGTCTAGAAATGTCCCACTTACCACATAATTCCCTCAACATTTCCTGTAAACAACCATTTAATGTCAAATTATGTTAAAGGTCATTGCACAAATCCTCGACTAGAATGGCACATGGTCTACATACATTGAAGTTTGGCAAATTAATAAGTCCTGTTAGCCATTTTAAATGTATTACATTTATAATTTGTGTTGCAATCATTTGTCCAAAAACTGAGCACGGAATGTTCTGTCAGATAATGGATGTTGCTCACCATTTCTTTTTATAAGCGCCTTTTTCTCATTGCACTCAAAAGGTTGGGGACTCCTGTTCTAGCTTCTCCCAGGGTGGATACATAGCTGATGGTTCAATTGCAAGGCCATATAATGCTTTGGGGATGACCTTTCCCACATAGAAGCTCAATAAAAGATTGCTTGAGAATGTGCAATATTTGTAGTAGATCTTTTTCATTTGATGGCCAATTCTTTTCAACATAGCCAATCTATTAACAATTCCTGATAGACAGGAGCCCAAATAGATGGTCTCTCTCAAATTGGCTATTCTGATTCCATTTATAAATCTTTTAAAGTTACAACAGACATTCGTATGTTGCTGAAATCTTATAATATTGCACTTTTTTATGGTTGGATGACTGATGTGCATCCTTATGTATTTTAGGAATAGTGTAAATTGCTGGAATGCGGTATTCTGAAGTTTTCTGTCAGTCATCCCTTTGAAGTGCCAAGGACGTCACCTCTAGGATTTGCTTCTTCAATGCATCTGTGGGGTTCTTACACAGTTTATTTTTAGCTAGACGTATCCTGAATAAGATCCATCACCATCTGGTGATATTGTTCTGTACTGAACATTACTATTCCTCACCCTTATCTGCAGACTTAATTGTCAGATTGGGATTATTTGCTAACACTTTCAAAGCATGTCTTTCTGCTATGGATAGATTGTACCTGACATCCTGGTTAACATGTCCAAGCTTCCTCAGTTCTTTGAGTATGCATTTCTCAAACGTCAGAATCTCTCTGGGTGTTTGGTTATCCGTGGGTGTAAATTTCGATGGACATATGCAGCCATAAGGATGCCATCAAACCACGGGGTCGCCCAATTGTGTCCAGCTGTGGGTCAGTATTAGAGCCTATATGTAAATACATAGATATGTTTCTGCAGCCCCTTACCCAGCAAACTGAGACCGATATTTGGGACACCACATCGGTTATCCGACTATTTGAAGGTAGGCGGTTCAATCAACCGAGGAAGTTTTGGTTGCCCTTGATATATGGGCACTGTATAGCAGTATCCCTCCAGAAAAGGTATACCCTTGTAAAAGAGCCCCTACCCAGACACAGTTTGGCAGAATTCATTCTAGTACTCCTGTCCTGTCCATTGGATTACAAAAACATGTATTTAAGTATAAAGAACAGTTCTTTCTGCAGACACAAGGGACAGCTATGGGTGCAGCTTTTGCTCCGACGTTGGCTATCATGTTTATGGAAGCATAGGAACAACAATTCGTGCTGCCTAACATCAATCCTTTCTTCAATCATATAAGGTTGTGGTGTCAATACATCAACAACATTATTTTCATTTGGCCAGTTTCTGAGGCAGACTTAACTGATTTTTGATCTTGGCTTAATTGGTGCCATAGCAATATCCAATTTACCATGAATACTAGGAAAAAAAGAAATTAATTTTCTTGATCTGATCATCCGAGAGAATGGCAATGTGCTGGAATGCTCACTGTACAAAAAACAAACTGATAGCAATACACTATTGCATTTCTCTAGTTTCCATCCGAGGAGTCTCAAAGAGAACCTCCGTATGCACACACTTTTGCAGTGAAGAAATTGATTTAAAAAATGTTGGCCCGTTGTCCAACTTGACATTGCAAAAGAACCCACACCTTTGCTTGCTATGAGACAACAAAAAAACATGCAGGCCCATTTTTCTGCATTCCAGACCCCAGGAAAATAGGTCGACCAATACAGGATGGAACCTAAGACCCCTTGTGGGTCATTTCCGTTGTGGCAACTGCTCGGTTTGCAAATTCAGCAGGAAATTAAAATATTTTGAGGTACAGGGCTGACAATGGCAGGTATGTAAACATACCAATTACAAAATCACCATTTTGATCGCATTCAATGCTCATGTGGGCTTAAATATGAGGGGAACACTATGTGACCAGTGCAAACCAGGATTGTAGAGCACAGATCCCTTTTCCAATGCTGGACCATCAAGGCACCACTAGTTTCACAATGCATAGAGTACGGCCACTCGAAAGAGGACATCCAGTGGTAGATTGTGGATACTATCCCAAAAGACCCATGTACAAGCCTTAACCTGTCTGTGCAGGAGGCTAGATCAATCCACAGTATGGACAACCTAGAGAACGGCCTGAATGAGACATTGCCAAATTATTGGTGATCACATATGAGCCCTCAATGGGGCTGGGTTAAGGTTCTGAGATAGGCTGCCCATTGGATCCACTGGGCAGGTTCTGTGTGCAATGGACATGTGAGCCACCCAGCAGGTGTGCACAGTACTGTGATGGCCTGGAGACACCCACACACTGATATCTCATATATATGTGCTTATGGATGTCACGCTTTACCTCTCATTTTCTTTTGCGTGTTTCCCCTCCATTGATACACCAATTCTATTTTTCATTATTTATTAATTAATTCCTCAACACCTACTTATTTCTTGTCCACCCACCCATTGCTGCAGGCAGTTTCTTTTGCAGTACGGTTTAATTATTGTCTTAGATTAGACCGTTCACGCCATGACCTGTTGGTCATGAGTGGGCTTTCATACTAGCCTCCCCTTCATCCCATGACCAGAAGTAAATATATATATGATACTCACAGCCGCTAGTTTTCCATGTCTCAAGTCCTCGGAAGGTGCACAAATGGCGATTCGCCCTGCTTGTGACAGATAAAGTATGCATACATTCCTTTGTCCATCTAGAGATAGGTTTCGCTGGTAGCTGCTGTTGCTTTGGAATGATTTATAGCAATATGAATAATGCAGGACAATAAATAGGGTGAATGCATATAGTCAGCCCTATGACGTGCATACTTCTCATCATCTTAGATATGTAATGACTAACTGGATTAATCTGGTTATGTTGCCCGATTTAGGTTGCCCCTGTACAATGGGCCATTCCAGCCCTCTAGCAGCATCTCCTGCTTACCAATGATTAATTGTATCTTTGAGTTTGCTTTGGAGATGGGATACCATCCATGTGTGATTGCCACATCGGAAGATAAGAGCTACGATATTAGCCCCAGCAATATGTGTTGGAAGATGCATATTCTGGCTCACAATTTAGACTTTCTCCAAAGACTCGGCTCAAGCATCTGCGCGAGAACCATGAGACGGGAGTAGCCTAGCTCTTGGCTAGGTGAACTCACACACATGGACATCTTGGCTCAATCATCTGGATTTGGCCAGAGTGGGATGCAGTGGTAAACATTTGGCGTCCCTGTATTTCCTTTGGTGGGTTGGGCCCCCCTTTTTGGGCCACTGGTATTGATTCTAGTGGACATATATACTCACTTAACGTGGTTTCTGGAGAGTTGGGAGCAGTGGGGGCGGGGTCAGATGCAGGTTTCCCCTTCTTGGGTAACACAAAGTTTATTGTTTTGAAGTTTCATGTTGTATTTCCACACATTCTCCTTCTGTTGGTGATGGTTCACTTAGTGGGCCATTATGGCTGAGAGTTTGGTTATATTTTAACTAGTAAAGGTATATAACCTGTTTCTTTAGCATATTTTTATTGTTTGTTAATTCTGTCACATCAACATTTCTCCATATTCTTGGGGTCCTGAAGAAGGTGGTGTATTCCAATTCTGCCAAAACCTCTGTAAAAGCTTTGCTAAATAATTGAAAACACATTAGCCACATCTACGGTGCAATTGAGATGTGCATTGATATGTAGACATGGGATGTGCCTACTGGCCTGGCCTTCAACAGTTTCCCCTCCCCCTCACTATTTTTTAGATTAGGAACAAGAATAGGGTCCTGAAGTCGAATAGGGTATTGCCTGGTCGTGTATTTGATATCTCTGTATTACGTTGCTTGTATGAACTATTTGTCAGTTCTTCACTTTTGTATTAGTGATCTGTATTCATGATTTATGTTTCTAACAAATCAAACTATCTATTTGTTCAAAAATTATACATTCAATGCATGACTCAGCCAATGTACGCAGTATCAATTGACTTGACTAAGCCTAAAAATGCATTTTGCCTCATTTATTGAATAGTTCGATTGCTTATTAATTGGCAACTCTTTTTCCCTGTATTGAGTTCAGGAGGTGTGGCAACCTGGTTGCATGTGTTGTGTACTTTACAGGTGCAGTGACTACTGTGTACACGCTCAAGTGGCCGTGTACTACTAATAAAGAGCTCATTGGTGCACACATTGGGGGTCATTACAACCCTGGTGTTAAGGGTTTAACAGCGCCGTAAAAGGTGTCGGCGCCGTTAAACCCTTAACGCCTGATTACGAGGTCCCTTTGCGGGACCCGACCTTAACGGCTGTTTTTACCAGCCGTTAAAGTAGGGTGCCACAAAGGGACCTCGGTGCTAATTATGGTACCACAATTTGACATGCTTCAAGCACTTATCAAGCATTTGAAATATGTAAATAGAAGTGCTTAAGCATTTCACTTCTACACGCCGTTTGTTTATTGTCGAAAGTAGTGCGTACATAACCAATTTCCATGTGTCGTGCCCTACACGTGACTCGGTAGGGTTTGGTAAGTATTTCGGTATCAGTTGGATTGCTCAGTCGCTGCTCATGAAATGCCTGTAATTTTGACAAGGGGTAGTTTATACAGTCTTAGCAATGCAATGGATTTCTAATATATCCCAGTGTTTTTATAAATAGGGCACACTTTACCCTAGTTCTAATACCATGTAATTTTGCACTTGCACCGGTGCAAAGTTTCTGTAATCTGGCAGGAAATCATATATCATGACCCATACATGTTAACGTTCATTTATATTGTGCTTAATGCCAGAGTTTTCCAGTTTATAAACTCCTGACCAGGGATTGTACCATGTTACCCGGCATTATCATGGTCCAAAGCAAGCATGTTGCCCCTAAGCTGAGCTACACTCCCATCCTCATTTAGTCCAATTACATGGCTCTGTGGCGTGGACAAGTCTGGATTGTGCTGTGCTGCATCTGTGCACCAGCGACTGGCCTGTTAGCTGTGTGAAGAGAATTTCAAAGGGACTCATTACAAGTTTGCTGTGCAGGAAAACTGCAGGTAAAAGCGCTGGTAATTTCATGGCCACTGACCACTGATATACCCGATTGACCGCTGGGAGAAAACTGCCTTTATTACTGGCACCAGTGCCGGTAATAAAAGAAATCCCCTCCATGGAGTCCTGTGGGGCTCGACAGAATGGGCATTTACCGCCTTATCCACCAACTGTAATATCAGGGAAATTCTGGGATATCAGGCGTCAGCAATGGTAGGAATTACCAGCGGGATATTGGCAAACTTATAATGAGACCAAAAGTATTGACCACTAACCTATAAACTTGATTCAGTTGTCTATTTTATAAAATTCCAAGAAATATATTTAAAGAAAATATGGAGCATGTGTCTGATCATTAATTCTAATCCTGTCCTTCATGATGAGTAGCAATTGGGTGATATGAACAGCTTTTCGAACAGTGTTTAGAATCAGGAGGAATCTGCCATGAACAACTTTAGAACCCTCATATTGTTATTACTATACGCTTGTTATTTCACATGCTTTGTGTGTTAAGCGGAAAACCTGTGCAGTTCCCTCTGGGACCACTGCAAAAGATTTAGGCTTACAGGTGTTGGCAGTAAACCCACTTGGTAGCTGTCCATACCACACAGATTCACCTGGTAGCTGTGGCTGAGCAGTCAGACCTCTCTCAAGAAAAGTTAGGCAGTATGTGGAGTATACAAAATAGGGCAATTTACACAGCAGAACGAGCAAACACGGAACAGAGCTTGGGTGTAAAGATATATAGGTATTTATTTATAACAACACATCTATGGAAAACACTCTGGCACTAATACGGCAAATAACTTCAATTACAATTACTATAAGTAAATCAATCTCTCTAACAATAGTACGACAAGTCTAGGTTCAACGGCATCACTTATTTGCAGACAGAGGTGAATGCTTTAACCTAGATGGCACTCTAATATTCATTAGGATGGGAGAGAAAAGGCAGGGTATGAAATCAACTCGGTACCAACACTTTTACGAACAAATGCAAGGCAAGTAAGGCAGGGTCTACTGTAGATCGCAAAGTTCAGAGGCCAGGCCCACTCGGAGAAAGGCAAGGCGATATGTCCCAAAAAGTATCACAGTGGAAATGCACTTCGAGTCTTTGTCGCAAATTGTTATAGAAAGATTGGACCAGTTCAGAACAGAAAGTTAAGAAAGCTTGGAGGCGACCCAATTGAGAGGCGAGGATTAAGACACCTCACGCTAACCGTCACAAGGGAAGCCAGGCAGACACGGTACCTTGTATGTGGAGAGACAGCTCCAGCGGGGGCAGTTGTTCCTGGTGGTGGATGCAAGTCGGGGCTTTGCCAAGAGAAGAGATGATCTTGTCGTCGAAGGAAAGTTGAAGATCGTTGCACCACCAGGGAAGAGACCAGCAACGGAGTGCTCCGTCACAAGGCACCACCTTTTGGTCGCGGTATGGCTAGTGGCTATCCGGTTGCCGGGGTGCTCAGCACGGGCAATTCGACCACTACGCCCTGGAAGCGAAGAAAAAGCAAAGGGGACTGGCTGTGCCCACCAGTCAGGGGAAGAAGACTCTCCGGCGGGGAAATCATCTCTGTCGTCGGGAAGTGGTGAGTCGGTTCAGCAGGGCTCCACCGGAGGTGTCGTCGTTGCAGGTCGGTTCAGCTTTACCCTCGTCGGATTCTTAGGTCCTGTGGTGACTTCTGAAGATCCAGTCCCAAAAGCCCTGCTTTTTTGCAGAAAACCCCCATTCATTCAGCCTAGCTGTCAATCAAAACACGCTAAGTGGTGAGCGGGGTGGCTCACCACTTGGGCCAATCACACCAGAGTGCGACTTGAGTTGGCAAGGCAACTCAGTCCAGGGTGCCTAAACCCCCTCCCACACCCCCTGTGGTACCCAGACAGAATGACACCACTTTGGAGGGCCAATGGGCTCAACCTTTGGTTTAGGAGTTACAGAGACGAACACAGACGCCATTTTAAAAACCGAGTTCTGGCAGAAAAGACCAACCGATAGATTTATTTAAGACAAATAAACCGGTGGTATGTTAGAGACTAACGAGAAAAAGTATTAACCTCCAACAATGGGAAGAATCCCATAGAGTTATATTCGGGGTCGAATATAACAAGTAGTTTCCACTGCCACCAGCCAAAACTCGACGACGGGGGATGGGACAGTGCCCCCTCGAATAACAGACCCAGGGGTAATCGAATTACCCCTACCAGTATGTCCACAATAGGATGGTTTGTACTAGTTCTGTTAGTAAATTTAGGTCTAGTAAAGCCAATGGTGACTTTACATGCCCTGGGAGACAGTAGTCAGCCCCAGGGTATGGAGTCTATGGTGGGGGTCCTCTAGGATGCCCCAGTGTTACGGCACGGAGGGTGCGTTGTGACACACATAGCAAAACATATGAGACCCTATGGAGTAAAAGACCCCATAGCCCATAGAACACATTGACATTCAAAGGAATTAACCACATTCATGTCCAAGAGTGGGAGAAAAAAGTCTCACTCTTGGCAGGATCGAAAAAAACAAACTCCAGAAATCCAGCAGAGCTGCTGGGGGACTCACTAGGTTAGGAAATTCAGCCTAAACAGAGAATTTTCCCTAACACTCGCCCCCCCAGACTAAGGGACAGGAGGATTTAATCCACTCCTGGATGAATCTCATACCTCTAGTCGATGACATACATCCTAGAGAGACCATCAGCATTTTGGTGGTGACACCCTGACCTGTGCTCAATGGTAAAATCGAACCCTTGCAGGCAGATTGACCATCTCAGTTGTTTTGGGTTTTCCCCTTTCATTTGCATTAACCATCTGAAGGGTTGGTGGTCAGTCTGAATGACAAAAGTACAACCATACAAGTATGGCCTAAACTTCTTCAGAGCCCACACAATAGCAAAGCACTCTCTTTCGATTGTTGCCCACCTTGTTTCAGGATCCTTCAACTTGCGGCTGATGAAGCAAACGGGGTGCTCCCTACCTTTCCCATTCAGTTGACTGAGTACTGCACCTATTCCTACATTGGAAGCATCTGTCTGCACAATGAAAGTTTGGCGGTAATCAGGAGCTCTGAGTATTGGGGCTTGGCAAAGAGCCTTTTCTCAGGTTTTCAAAAGCCTGATTGCACTCCTCGTTCCATCTAACCCTTTTAGGAAATTTGGGAGAGGAGATGATGTTCAGTGGAGAAGCTATGGTCCCATAGTTCTCAATGAAATTCCTGTAATACCCAGTGAGGCCTAAGAAGGCTCTCACCTGGGTCTGAGTAGTAGGTGTTGTCCAATTTTGCACAGCTTCAATCTTACTGAGCAAAGGCCTTATTTCTCCACCTCCTACCTCATGTCCAAGATAGACTACCTTACTCTGTCCAATTTGGCATTTACTCGCCTTTATGGTCAGATTGGCCCGTCCAAGAGCCTGCAAAACATCTCTTAGGTGGGTTACATGTTCTTCCCAGGAATTGCTGAACACTGCTATGTCATCCAAGTATGCCATGCAGAAGTCCTCCATCCCATTCAGAACCTGGTCTACCATCCGTTGAAATGTAGCAGGTGCATTCTTCAATCCGAAAGGCATTAACATAAACTGGTATAAGCCAACGGGGGTAGAAAATGCAGTTTTCTCCTTGGCATGGTCTGTCAGGGCTATTTGCCAATAGCCTGACGTCAAGTCAAATGTGCTGTGGAACTTGGCTGCGCCAAGTTTATCCACCAACTCATCTGTTCTTGGAAAAGGGTGGGCATCAGTCTTGGTGACTGCATCAAGAGCTCTATAATCCACGCAGAATCTAAGTTATTTAGATCCGCCCTTTGGTACTAACACAACTGGGCTAGACCATGGACTAGTAGAGGGCTCTATTACCCCGAGATCAAGCATCTTGCTGACCTCACCTTTGATGTGGGGTCGTACGGTTTCTGACATTCCGTATCCTCTGCTTTTGACTGGCAGACAGTCACCAGTGAGTATGTCATGCTGGCTCCAAGGGGTCAAGCCTGGTGAACGTGAGAACAGAGAGGCAAACTGGTTTAACATAGATTTGCACTCTTCTTGTTGCTCAGGTGTCAGATTTGAAGAGAGATTTACTCCTTCAATTTTTCCGTCTAAAGGTAAGCCTCTGAGGAGATCCGGAAGAGCTTCACTCTCTTCTTATTCCTCGGATGATGCTAGAAGCAACGCTCCTACATCAGGTCTCGAGACCTACGCTTTGAGTCGGTTGGTGTGGAAGACTGTCGGAGCCTCCTTGGGATTGTCCAAGTCCACCAGATAGTTGACTGTTAGGAAAGATTTCGTAATTGTGGGTAATATTCCATCCATGTGGCAACCCCTAAACTTTTTGCTGTTGTTTTTCACCATGATCTAGACTTTGCCAGAGAAGTGCAGCCTTCTGCCGCACTCCTCTGGGCTTTCGCTCTATTCTTACGGGGAAACTGACATGCCCTTAAGACAGTCAGTACCGGGAAACGCTGTTTTCTGTAGTTTCTTTATCATGTTGCGGCTTTCGTGCAGCATGACACAAGAGGGCACTGTAAGCTAAGTTACTGCTCTCTTGGGTCTCTAGCCTTCTACAGGCCCTAGATACTCTTTTTGGATTGTAACTGATCGGTGCAAGTGAATCACGGACGGGAATGGTGGCAGCGATCGTTTCTTGTGTTTTGAGCTCCTTTTGGCGTTTTAAGCGTGTTTCACGCGCTTAGCCCAAAATAGTGGCCTGGCTCCCAAAATGGCCAGACCACGAGGCTCCTTTGTCCTGTCCGCTGACTGTCTTGCTCCCTTCACCTTCCCCAGGTCGAGCCCACCCTGGGCCTTCCTTATTTGGGCATGTACTTTCCCGCGAAACACAGATGCTTTCGCGGGCTTCTACAGGCCTTGTGTGTGCCTCCAGGATGTGGGCTGGGATGTCTGGTCCCAATACACATCCTGGGTGCCAGAGAGTCTAGGGTGGTGTGAATGCCTGGGATCACCGTGGTCCATGATAGGTCCACGTATGGTGTGAGTGTTGATGAGCGGATCTCCCATTGGGTCCCCTCCGTTTTGGCGCGAAGGGAACCGTGGATAAGAGGGGGCTGGAAACGCCACTACCATGTCGATCTCCTGAGTTCTCACGAACGAAGGAATACAGGAGCCAAGTATCCTGCAACCACGAGGATGAACCGAGGAATCGCTGGTGACCCGCTGAAGGACTGCTCCTCTGCACTACTGTCGCCTTGTGAAACCCTTTTTACCTCTGATCGAACCAGAAGGCCTGTACTGGTACTTCGTCCCTTGGAATAGCGGGAACAGCTATTCTCGGCATCTTGACCATCTCCTGCTCGTAAGCCTTCGGAAGTGTCTCTGGGCCATCCAGCAGACTGACCAGCCTACTCAGGAGTCTTGCTCTGTAACCGCCGCCAGGTTGTGTAGTATTTCGAGTCCTTGTCACTCTCACACGATTCGTACACTTGGCGTTCCCAGGTCTGAAGTGAGTAGTGTACATTTGGCTGAGATACACACGGCCGCTCCGTTGCCCTGCTGTGGTAACAAACTCTGCGGGTTCACTTCGTTTGGGACATCTTTAACTCAACTCTGCTGCTGCAGAATCTACACGACGACGAGACGTCTCCTGCTCTCCTGAACCTGCCAGCACTGAAACTGATGCAAAGAAGCCTGGGTCTGCTTGCATCGGGGACCAGTGAGTAGCATCGCTAGGAACTGGTCGCCCTCCTGCAGGAGCCCATAGCTTTTCCCCACTGTGTCAAAACAGCACGCCTTTCCGTACTCGCGCTCTGCTTCTGCCCACAGTGGAGGCTGCGCTTGAGTCGCGGAACTCTGTTCTTCTTCATTTGTGCACCAAACTGAACTGCCTAATTCCCTCGAAGAGACTCCCCTTTTTGCCCGTTGGCACCAGCGTGTGCAGGTACTTTTGAGCACAAGGCTCCACTCTTCGTAGGGCTCGGACTTCCTTTTAGTTAGGTGCCTCTGAAGCGGGCTGGGTCTAAGCATTATTTCGCACTTCCTGTTTTCCTTCCCTTCTAGGTGGACTACACATTTCATGCATCTAACGCTTTAGACTTGTTTGTATTTGTATATATTGTATTGGTATGGTATGTGTTGGTTTACTAGAGTTGTATTGTAATTTCTCGCTACGGTCATTGTTTTAAAGCCTTGGAATAAATGTGTATATATTTTTAATATAACACCTGTTTGGAATAGTTTGTAAGTGTCCTTGCTTTGTGTGCTCATTGCGGGCTTTCAGTCACCCTCACCCCTCTTGAGACCTAGTCTTGACCGCCGCGATCGCTACCCTGATTGGTCTGGCTTGTCCAGAGGTTATCCTGTTCCAAGTAATTAGGTTGGCCTTCTGAACTTCTGCGCCGCCAGGACAGAGTTCAGAAATCCGTCTTAACAAATTGGTGTACAGCGGTGGGATACGACTGAAGGTATCCAGTGTTGCGCACGAACTAAGGCATTTCAAGTTATTCCTACCAGGACATGTAGTGAATTGTTATAGTATAACTTTAAAAAGGCCATAGTCCTATCTAACAGTATGGAAACAAATACCTTGTTAACTTTAAAAGCTTCCAAATCAGAAACATTGAAAAAGATGTGTGCGGAGAGAGGTGTTTCCTCTCAAGGCACGAAATTGGATATGATCCAAAGAATCGTGGCGTGGCAAGAAGCGCAGCTTGACGCTATAACTTCTGAGGACAGTGCGGAAGGAGGTGGGGCTGCTCTCACTGGTAGAACCGACGGTTCTGCCGCTGCACTGATCCACCGCGACCACGAGGACAGGGAGGATGAGATGTCTAATGTTTCCTCTGCCAGTGCTGATGGGGAGGCTATGCTTGAATTCAAGAAGCAAGAGCTGCGGTTTAGGCAGAAGGAGCTTGAATTCAGCATAGCCAAACTAAAAATCGAACAGGCAGAAAAACAGAAAGACAGGGATCACAAGTTGGAACTGGCCAAGCTTCAGGTTGCAAATGGATCCAAGGGTCCTGGACATGGGTCTGGGGCCTCCTCTCATCCACGGTTTCCGAAAGATCTGCTCAGTGTGTATGAGGAAAGGAATGACATTATGGACTGGCTGAATAACTTTGAGTATGCATGTGAAGTTCAAGAAGTTGACAATGCTGATAAGATTGCCTGGTTACTCAGCAGACTGGCCCATTCTGGCTGTAGTGCCATTATGGAAATGTCGAAGGCTGAGCGAGCTGATTTCGCAATGTTAAAGCAAATTCTTATTTTAAAGTTTGGAAAGACTCCGGCCCAATATTTAAAACGATTCCGAGAGTACAAGAAAAAAGAAGGTGGTACTTGGGTATCTTATGTAACTGAATCCTTAAAAAACTTAACTGGCTGGGTCGAAGGTTATAAGGTTTCTACCTTTGAAGGCATGATAAATCTTGTCATGCTGGAACACATTTTTGCATCTTCTTCCCCGGAGCTTTCAGTCACCCTCACCCCTCTTGAGACCTAGTCTTGACCGCCGCGATCGCTACCCTGATTGGTCTGGCTTGTCCAGAGGTTATCCTGTTCCAAGTAATTAGGTTGGCCTTCTGAACTTCTGCACCGCCAGGACAGAGTTCAGAAATCCGTCTTAACAAATTGGTGTACAGCGGTGGGATACGACTGAAGGTATCCAGTGTTGCGCACAAACTAAGGCATTTCAAGTTATTCCTACCAGGACACGTAGTGAATTGTTATAGTATAACTTTAAAAAAGGCCATAGTCCTATCTAACAGTATGGAAACAAATACCTTGTTTACTTTAAATGCTTCCAAATCAGAAACATTGAAAAAGATGTGTGCGGAGAGAGGTGTTTCCTCTCAAGGCACGAAATTGGATATGATCCAAAGAATCGTGGCGTGGCAAGAAGCGCAGCTTGACGCTATAACTGAACACATTTTTGCATCTTCTTCCCCGGAGCTTAAGCAGCATTTGGCCGATTCGAAGGAGATAGATCCTAAGAAGCTGGCCATTGCAGCAGACTTATGGGTGTCACATCGAGTGTCCCATAAGGACAAAACTCATCCTGGGAAGCAGGAGGAAGGGAAAAAGTCCAAAGATAAGGAGGGTGGAGAATCTGATAAATCTTCTTCTCAAAAGGGCCACAAAAAGAAAAATTAGGGTAAGACACAAGAGAACTCACAGGGTAGTGGAGGTCAGCCTCCGAAACAGAACTCTGGTTACAATAAGCCTCCCTATGTAAATAGACTCAATGGATCTTGTTTTGCTTGTGGAGCAACTGACCACGTGAAGGGGGATCCCCGGTGTAAGGTTAGACCTTTGGGGGTCCACTCCGCTAATCTGGCCTTCTCCTCCTACGAGGAAGAAGAGATTACAGGAGCATCCTTCTCCTCAGACTCATTTCCCAGCGGGATAGAGGCTGAGGTAGTTTTAGTTTCCCTGGGTTCCTGGGAGCCTAAAGTCGCAGAGGCTTATGCTAGGATTCCAGATAATACCAAGCACTACTTTAAAGACAGTGTGCTGATCAATGGAGTAGATACTCCAGCTCTTAGGGTGGGTGCAGTCGAACTGTAGTGGATTCTACCCTGGTAGACTCAGAGGAAGTTGCCAGAGCTACTCTGATGCCCACTAAGTTGGCTGACGGCCCATTCCGTATGTTCCCAGTAATACCTGTAAATCTTACTTTAAATGGAACAGCAGTCAGGATTCCAGTGAGCATTCAGAGAAACGTCCCAAGAAAGGTCTTGTTAGGTAATGATCTCAGAGCTTTAGGGCTCGTAGGAGACACTGCCGAAAGACCCTATACATGGTCTCATGCACGGGCAGCATTGGCCAAGACCAATACGCCGCCCCAGCCGAAGGGGAAACCCAAGGCGAAAGGAGTAAATAAGTCAAGTCGAGGGAAAGAGAATATTCCCCCGAGCTCGCCTACCACTGCAGTGGAGGAGGTTGGTCAATCGCCCGGGCCTGACGAGGAGGTGGCGATGCCTGAAGCATTTGACCCCTACGACCATCCTGAACTAAAAGACTTGTTAGTAGAAGGCGGTCCTGATAGGGGCGAATTCAGTAAAGGCCAACGTGAGTGCCCATCTCTGGAAGGCCTAAGGAGACAGGCCTGCTCCCAGCTGGAGGGTAAACCTCCTGGGACGCATCGGATTTATTGGGAAGGTGGACTTCTGTATAGTGAGCCCACAGAGTCTACAGAAGGAGACCATAGGAGGTTGGTGGTTCCACTTGCAGTAAGACCCTTCCTCCTGCAGTTGGCGCATGAAGTCCCCCTTGCTGGTCACCTTGGTATTAAGAGGACCAAGCAAAGGTTATCCATGCACTTCTACTGGCCCAAAATGGGGGTGCAAGTAGAAAGTTACTGCAGGAGTTGTGCCTCCTGCCAGTTATCTGGTAAGGTTGGCTCGACAATCCAAGCTCCATTGATACCACTCCCAGTTGTGGGAATACCATTCGAAAGGGTAGGGATCGACATCGTTGGTCCCCTTGACCCGCAAACATCCTCAGGCAATAGGTTTATCCTGGTGCTGGTCGACCATGCAACCAGATA